>NC_141059.1:24032819-24767194 GCF_041138505.1 Cibotium barometz | reverse complement strand
AGCTTGGGCCAAGAAGGTAAGGACTCTAGCAACCCCAGATACCATCATCTGAACACACCCTAAAGGACATGGAGGGAGTGAAAAAATACTTTCAATAGTAGACGATTATTATTAATGACATCAAGGTTTATAGTTTGAGTTCCTATATTTATCTCCTATATGTATCTACAACTAACCAACAGTATTAATTATCCAAATGGAGAGTCTCAACTCAGCTCTGGTGATCTAACGCATTTTGCAACAGATCTGTGAACTTCGAACAGGTACTTCTCTCACTATTCTCATCTGTTCTCTTTTCTCAGGGGGGCTGAGAGGGGCGGGGGCGATGGTGAGGGGGAGGAGGCGGCGACGGTGGAGGTGGAGATGGAGATGGAGATGGAGATGGAGGTGGAGGTGGAGGTGGAGGTGGAGGTGGAGGTGGAGGTGGAGGTGGAGGTGGAGGGCGAGGTGGAGGTGGAGATGGAGGTGGAGGTAGAGGCGTCCAGGAACTACCTCCAGGCAGGTGTGATCTCCCCCCTTGCCCCCCGTTGCTCCGGCCAGGAACTACCTCCAGGCAGGTGGGAGGAGTCCCTCAGGGGAGTTGAGAGGGCCGATGGAGGTGGAGATGGAGGCGGAGGGCAAGGTGTAGATGGAGGTGGAGGTGGAGGCAGTCCAGCCAGGTGCGACAGAGTTGCTCCGGCCAGTCCAGGCACTCGGTAGAGCCGGGGGATGGTTTGCGCTAGACCATCCCTCAGCTCTGCCGAGTGCCTGGACTGGCCGAAGCAATGGGGGGTGGAGGCGACTAAGAGCTGAGAGACTGGGCGGAGCAACGCGATGGTGGAGGTGGTAGCGATGGTGAGGAGGCGCAGTGGCATGACGATAGCGGAGGTGGTAGCGATGGTGAGGAGGCGCAGTGGCATGACGATGGCAGAACGGAAGGTCATAGAGCTAGAGCAAGGATGGGATTTCATGAAGAAAGGGATCAGCAAGCTCATCAATCTCCTGGAAGGCGTATGTCTCAGAGATGAGAGACTGGCCGGAGCAACGCGGTGGTGGAGGTGGCAGCGATGGTGAGGAGGCAGCTAAGAGAGCTGAGAGGGCCGGTGGCAATGGTGAGGAGGAGGCGGCGTCGATGGTGGAGGTGGAGTTGGAGGGCGAGGTGGAGGTGGAGTCAGTCCAGGCAGGTGTGCCCCTCGCTGCTCCGGCCAGTCCAAGCACCCCAGCAGAGAGCCATGGGATGGTCTGCGCTAGCGCAGACCATCCCCCGGCTCTGCTGGGTGCCTGGACTGGCCGGAGCAACGGGGGGTGGAGGTGGCAGAGCGATGGTGAGGAGGCGGCTAAGAGCTGAGAGACCAGCCAGAGCAACGCGGTGGTGGAGGTGGCAGCGATGGTGATGTTGAGGAGGCGCAGTGGCATGATGATGCGCAGACCATCCCTCGGCTCTGCCCGTCTCAGGAGCCTGGACTGGCCGGAGCAACGGGGGGTGGAGGTGGCAGCGATGGTGAGGAGGCGGTTGAGAGCTGAGAGACTGGCCAGAGCAATGCGGTGGTGGAGGTGGCAAACACAACGATGGTGATGAGGAGGCGTAGTGGCATGACGATGGCGGAACGGAAGGTCATAGAGCTAGAGCAAGGATGGGATTTCATGAAGAAAGGGATCAGCAAGCTCATCAATCTCCTAGAAGGCGTGTGCTGAGAGCTGAGAGATTGGCCGGAGTGATCATCCACAAACAGAGGATGGCTATACTCAGCCAGGCTATTACATCCTTTAAGATGAGAAGTCCATCCCCGTATATCAAACCACAAACAGAGGATGGCTATACTCAGCCAGGCTATTACATCCTTCAAGATGAGAAGCCCATCCACGTATATCAAACCAAACCTACACCACTGCGACCTAGAGATATCGATAGTACCATTCAAAGGCCATCCCCCGGCTTTGCCGGGTGCCTAGACACTGGCCGGCGGGGGGTGGAGGTGGTAGCGATGGTGAGGAGGTGGGCATTTGTTTTAGCAGAGATGGTGCCTTGACTGGCCGGCAACGGGGGGTGGAGGTGGCAGCGATGGTGAGGAGGCGGGCATTTGTTTTAGCAAAAAAAGATGTAATGCGCATACATGGACATGCATACTCATTAAGTATAGAGAAGAATGATATGACCTAAGTGCATAGCGAGACCTATTTTTAATTAGGCCATTTATAGGAGGTATCCTATTTATTAGTTTGCCATTGTCCTATTTACTTTTTATATTTATAGGATGTGGCCTATTTATTAGTCTCCCCAATGCATTTATAAGAATGTATACATACAAGAAATGATGTGTATTCACAAAAACCATGTATACATACCTCTTTTTTAGTACTCTCTGCATGCAAGTTATATGGAGGCTTTCTTAAGAGTGATGCCCTTGGGGATAGAACTTAATAAGTCTTGTTCACCTTTGGTGGGTTTCATTATCTTCACGCTCTATGCATGCAAGTTGTATGGAGGTATTCTTAAGAGTGATGCCCTTGGGGATAGAACTCAATAAGTCTTATTCACCTTTGGTGGGCTTCATTATCTTCATACTCTATTTGGAGCTAACTTCATCTCATTGCTTACCTCCTTTGATGTGTCCCCGTCCCCATTGTTACTTTTATATTAAATCAAAGGTTGCTTATGTTGGATATTAATGCTCCATCCTCAGCATTGTGACTATGCATGTGACATATTGCTCTACTTTATATGCCCAAGCACCCAAAAATGACTACTTTTGATGCTAGGTAGCTGCAAATTGTTGTGGGATTGACTTGACATTTTGCCAAGTAGTATGCATGTAAGTGTGGGTCGATGAGACCACACACATGGGTAGAAGGAGTTCCTCCCCAAGAAACCTTATCTTTGGATTGTGGACCCTGTTGCGTGACGAGTGGTGATCAATGCAAGGATGCAACACAAAGATGCAAGCAGGAAAACAAGTGACATTCTTATTTAGGGCTCTTGTAAAGAGTTCCAAGTTGTAGATGAGTGTGGGAGTGGGCTTAAGAATAATCCCACATGGGAAGTTTTGGGAGTTTTAGGAGTTTTAGTATAAAAAGTGGCTCATTTGAGAGCTTAGGCACACTTTTGGGCTAAGTTCATGCAAGAGCTCCTTTGAGAGAGCTACTCTCCCTCTTCTCCATAGAGGTGAAGACTCTTCTGACATTCTTATTTAGGGCTCTTGTAAAGAGGTCCAAGTTGTAGATGAGTGTGGGAGTGGGCTTAAGAATAATCCCACATGGGAAGTTTTGGGAGTTTTAGGAGTTTTAGTATAAAAAGTGGCTCATTTGAGAGCTTAGGCACACTTTTGGGCTAAGTTCATGCAAGAGCTCCTTTGAGAGAGCTACTCTCCCTCTTCTCCATAGAGGTGAAGACTCTTCTCTCACCCCATCTACATCTTTGTATGAGATAAATCTCTTCATTGAATCAATAGCAATGTCATGAGTCTTTCTCATCCTCTTCTCTAATCATTTTACTCTTATGCATGCTTTTAGTATTTCGTTTTTGTGTATGTGGGCTGATTTGAAGCTTTCATGGAAGCTTGATGCTTGAGTGTGTGCATGCTTGTAGGAAGATAGGAGTGGAGTGAGGTCTTTCTCTTTGCTTGTGTGCATAGTGATTGTGTTCCTCTTGCTTGTATTTGTGAATGAATGGGTGTGTAGGAATGAGGGCAAGTTGAGCTTGTGTGTGTGCTTAGTCTAGTGTCATGTGATGGTAGCCATAAGCATTCTCTTCATTTGTGGATAAGCTTTTGTGCACCGGTATGGGTTGAATCCCTAGCTCCGAAAGGGATGCAAATCCCATTGGATTGAGCTACACGTGGATCATGCTACTCTTGCTACAAGTGAGAGATTTTTCCGTCTCTCCATTGGCACCGCTGCCAGGGAGAAGACTCAAAACCGGTTGAGAAGCTTGCATTACTACCACTATTTCTTTTTGTTTTTAGGGTTAGGGTTAGCACAAGTGTGGAATCTTGGAGCTAGTGATTAGAAGAGAAAAAAGGTAGATTACAAAGACAAAGGAGAAGGCTGTGAAGGAGGGCACCTGGGTGTGAAGTGGCCAAAGGTGGCGACTGGCCGGCTTCTGCTGCAGCTTTGAAGGGCTGGCTGCACAGCAGCAGAAAGGAAGGCGGCGAGAGCCTGGTGCTGAGGCGACTGCAGGTGCGAAGGAGCTCGGCACTAGGTGAGTTTGTTGAAGAGAGAGCGGGGTGTGGAAGCAAAGGCCAGAAAGACGAAGCAAGGTGGTGAAGTGGCCAGCTGTGCAGGGCGGCCGCGTGGAAAGAGCCTAGGCCGGCAGCTACGAAGAGTGTTGACGGCGGTGGTGAAGGTGGCCGAAGCCGGCTAAGCGAAAAAGAAGGCGAAGGGTGTGGGAGGCGAAGGATGAGAGGCAGCGAAGGAAGTGACCGCGGAAGGGATGCAGGAAAGCAGAGGCGGTGGCGCAGCAGCAAAAGAAAGCGAGGGGGTGTAGAAGAGCAGGCGACTACAGCGTTGACTGCGGACGGTGAAGAAAGTGTCAGGCGGTGGTGAGCTGGCCATTAAAGAAGGCGAGGAGGCACGTGAAGGGGCCGGCAAATCCGCAGAGAAAGTGCCGAAGAAAAAAGGTTAGTATTTTTTAATTTTAATTTTAATTTTTTTAATTTTTATTTTTTTTGTTAATTTTCATGTTTTTTGCACTTTTTTTAAAAAAAATAATAATAAAAATAAAAAGAAAAAAACAATAAAATAATTTTAAAAAAAATAAAAAAAAGAGAGAGAGAGAAAAAAGAGAGAAAGAAAAAAGAAAAATTCTGTAAATTATGTGTTTTTTTAAGGAATCCACATTTTTTGCATATTTTGTAATTTTTTATGTTTTAAATTTCTATAATTTTTTGCATAATTAGTGTAACTTGCATTTTTTTAATTTTTGTAATTTTGTGCATAATTTATATTTTTGTGTAATTAGTAAAAAATAAAATAAAAAATAAAAAATAAAAAATAAAAAAATAAAATAGGTATTTACACACATATTCAGGTTAGTTGCATTTAGTGGTTAGGTAGGATTTAAATATATATATATATATATATATATATATACATATATATATATATATATATATATAACCTTAAAATTTGACCTTATGCACTTGCAGTCGGGACGGCCTAGGGCACCTTCTAGAGTACCTACGCAAGAAAGTGGGACCCAATCGGTAGGAAATTTGGCAGATATTGCTGAAACCTTTTCCGAATCCCAATCTGATACCCTTTCCAGAACAACTAGCTCATTGTCCATGGACAATCTAGGGCCGTCAAATAGTCATCCCTTAGTCCCAAATAAGACACCCACAAGATCTTTTAATCCATTTGAAGCCGACACCATGGGGTTACCACTCAATGTGAGACTTCAATATGTCTACACGAATGCTCAAGGAGCTGAGATCTTTAGGGATCCACAACAACGGTATCTTGTTAAGATAACAGACTTTTTCTCAGAACTTGATAGAGCACCTCTAGTCAAGGACCAGGGTAACATGTACATGGGTGGAGATGGTGTTCGCTATACGAAGTCACCTATCATCCAGAGAATGTAGACAAATTAGGGGAGCTCTCTAAAAGCGAGTTCTTAGACTTATCAAAGCTTTCCAGAGTAAGGGAGTCTAGAGATGATTGGCTCATTGAGCCGGACATGCTTGGACCGTCCAATGCCCAGTCCTCAAAGCCATCCATAGATGATTTACTTCTTGTAGATCTAAATTTGGAAACGGATAGGAAAGGCAAGAGCAAAATGGATCAGGGGGCTGAGAACCACTGGGAGTTTGTATGACAAATTCCAGTGACAAAGGTCTTACAGGATGACCCACTTCAAGAGGTCTATAAGGACTCTTTAGAAGGATATTATGCCACAACTAGATTGCCAGAGCTAGATCTTCCTCTAGCACTTGTGGTGGTAGTCGAGAAGCTTGCAAAATACAAGAACCGAATCGTTGATAAATGGGCCAATGAATACCGAACCTTAGATTGGAAGGAGATTCGGGAGCTCACGTGGAAAGGACAACCATTATTCATGGAAGTGTTCTCAACAAATACAGCTAAACCAGGAGAGACAGCCTTTCTTGGAGAAACTGTTGCTCCTCCCCTACGAGAGTTCATTAGAGAGGGATCCTCAACATCAAAGTGGACCACTGCAAGTAGCCCAACTCTAGCACCAAGATATTATCCTACACCAAAAGTGCAACCACAGATCACACCACAACAACGTTTCTCTCACTATGACAATTGGAGGGTAGGGGAGCCAACTCGGCCTCCCATAAATGCACCTCCTGAAATGCGGGTAACAAGATCTTTGGAGGGGGTTGGTGAGGCAGGTAATAGGGGACCCACACCAATTTGGGATGCATGTGGATCATCTTACCAAAGAGAGGAACAATTCCCACTGAGAGTGAGAGGCCGTAGGCCCTATGATGAGTATTCAAGACAAGTAAGGCCATCAACTCTTCAGAAACTGGTAAAGAAGTACGAAGGGTCGGGAGATCCATATGACCATGTAGCAGCATTTAGGCAAGCAGTTCGAGCTGAGCAAGTGACAGCATACGCAAATTGAAGGATTTGGGCTCACTCTTGAGGGAAAGGCCCTTGCTTGGTTTCAAGCACTAGAGGCTTCAGACAAATCTTCTTTACGAGTTCTGGAAGAGAGATTCATTGCTACTTTTTCCTTGATGGGGATTCAACATGACACGGTAGGCAAACATCTACTCTTTCAAGTAAGGCGAGACTGAGAGTGTTAAAGATTGTGTAAATAGGATGAAGCAGTACATTAATTGTTGCCCAGAAGATGAGAAGCCCACCCAAAGTCAATTAATTTCTCTCTTCTTAAAAGGACTCAAAAATTCAACACTGCATACACATCTCTATGCAAAGAAGCATACAAATTTCAATGAGTGTTGCCATGATGCTATGGATTTCACAGATAACTTCAAATTCCAAGATGGTACTGGCCCTGAGGTGAAACCTAGAGATCAGTGGGGTGATGACCAAAGTTCAAGGTCTAGTGCGCTAGTAAATCCAGACCAGATAGCTAACCTAGTACTAAGGAGATTGGGACAAACCTATCGCCCACCCATACAGCCACAACAACAGCAGTAGCGAATGAGGAGTGTACTACCTACAGGTCCTCATCTTTGTGGAGCATGTGGCGGTAACCATAAAACCGAAGAATGTAATACCTTTTCTCCTCTAGTCACAAACCAACCCACAAAGAAGTGGTGCCAGGCCTGTGCTTGGAACTTTACCCCCACACCACACAGGAATGTACTCGCATTGCAAGAATGAGACAGGAGCGTGAGCAAGGGGTGGAGTGACTCCACAAATGCATCAACAGTATACTAATTTTGAACGTAAGCCACCGATGGCACAAGAGCAAGCACGACCTGTTCTTGGTGCTCAACCTCCTACTCCTGGGACTACTCCTATGAGGGTTGTTGACTACGACAATTCAAATATGTGTAGAGACTTGGTAAACCCAGGCTATGTGGAGGAGGAATATGCATCATATTCATCCAAGGAAAATCTCTTTGAAAGCGGAGAACCCCATTGGGCTCGTGATTGTCCACATCGCTCAAGGCAAGCAGCTCGATCCAATACAATAGTACCACAGTTTCCACCAATTGAAAGATATTGTCTAGGGTGTTGTGTAGAACACTTCCCAAAGGATTGTTTGCTAAAACCACATGAGGAAGGTACCTCTCAACCCAAGGTCTCACTCAATTTTGTAGGGGCAGTTCCATCGCCACCTTCATCTGAGAATGAGGATGTTGTGCCACTTAGAGTCATGACTAGATCACAGACACGAAATGCCAAAATGCAGACTGATGAGACACCTCGAACTAGGGATGCAAAGGCAAATCTAGTGGACAAGACCCTACATTCCAATAGAAAAAGGACCACTAGGAGGAAAAAGAACCGCAACAAGCGAACTAAAAGTGCATCCACTAGTTCTCAAGAAGTCTCTAAACAAAACATGAAGGATCAAGCTTTTACATCCCAAGAAGTGCATGACGAGCATCAACCTCAACCTGGGCCTAGTGCTAAACAAGATGAGGCTCTGTTTTTGTGGATAAGGTGAATGAGACTCTAGATTGATGCTCATAGAAGTCGCATTGCAGCTTTATCTGAGCTACCCAAGAAGCTTCAAGAATACCCAAACCCTCGTTGAGGAGAAGATCAATCTAGCTCTACATCAGCAACTCATTAGGGAAGCTCAATCAATACTTGAGGGCCCACCTCCACCTATCCCTCGGGGCCCAACCTCTCTTAAGCCAACATTAGAAACCATACCAGAAGTGTCATCAAGTTGGGAAATGAAAAGTGAGCTCATCTCACAATCTCATAGCGAGAAGTCCAAGTGCCACCCCATTGAAAGAAGGTATTCTGCCACTACCTAGCCTTGTCTTCCCATGCAATGATGAAGTCCAATCTCATAGCGAGAAGTCCAAGTGCCACCCCATTGAAAGAAGGTATTCTGCCACCACCACCTAGCCTTGTCTTCCCATGCAATGATGAAGTTATTGACACTAAAAAATGAGGACATGGCAAATGAGATGTGGGCAGCAGTTCATGAGAAAGTTAATGAGAATATGTCCTCTATTATTTCACCTCCATTCTCTGAGGTGGATTTTACCAGGATCACAGAAAACAACTTTAGACGCCCAAGCATCCAGGAGGAAGTTCAAACAATTGTTTCTCCTAGAAGTAAGCATACAATGAAAACCTTACCATCATATTTGGGAGAATATGAGAACTGTTCTCAAACCTTGAGGATACCCTCCATGCATAGAAGGTTGACAAAGGAGATGGATATGGGTATCGTGCAAGCTATTTTGTCAGCACCAGTGGCTTGTACCTTACCTTTGCTTGATTTGATAAAGCTTCGACCTGAGTTGTGGAATGATATTGCCACATGTTTGTCAGAGCAGGTATTGCTACAAAAGGGTCACCATCATTGTACTATACACCCTGAGACAAAGCATGTTATTCCAGTTCCTATCAACAAAGTGGAAAAATTTTGTGAGGACGATCAGGGAAATGCTACCCTCCCATTAGAAGTGCTAAAAGTAGCTTCAACTGCAATACTTGATAGTGGTGTAGGAGTGGGCATTGTGATAAGGTCCATTTGGGAAAAGTGGGGCAAACCAGCTATTAGGAGTACCAAGATGCGCTTGTTGCAGCTAGCAGATGGAAGCTTAGAACATCCCCTTAAGCTGCTTGAGAACATATTGGTCATCACCACATGTGGGATTGAATATGAGCACACCTTTGTAGTAGTGGATTTTGGAAAACATCCAAACTATGAAGTGATATTGGGTAGACCATTCATGCGACAATTTCAAATGATTCAAGATTGGGGATACAATTATTTGTACCTCCGACATGATTCTGTCATCACAAGGGTCAACCTAAAGAATCACTCATATCGTGACGTAACAAGGTCTCCAATAGATGAGTTTGATTCTGCTTCATCTGAGGGCTCAAGAGTTACATTGTCAGATGGGTGAGAAGATCTGTGGATGTGTGGAGCCTCATGTAGGGATTTCAACACTGAGAGACTTAAGGGTAATCGAAGTGTATCAGATGAGGCATACATTCCACAACCATTCTCCCTGAGCACTTAATTAATCCACTAGAATGGAGTCATGTCCTTGCAATATTATCGATCTGTGCTTTACCTAAGCCAATTCAATTTTGTGACTCAGATGGATATGACATTATTCCTATACGAATGGTTCAACCACGTGACCTTCTAGATGTTTTGTACTATGGGGATGCATCCACAATAGCACTGCATGTAGAGGAAGTCTCAGTGGAGGATTTAACACTCGAATCTACTAATGATTCTAATAAGGAAGATGGATGGGACTGTGATTTTGATAATGATGTGATAATCCCTGAGGAAGAGTTAGGAAAGACACGCCTACTCTTGAGAGGAAAGGAGGTTCAAGTAGAGATCCCTCAAAGCTAACCTAAACGTAAATGCTGTAAGAGCCGTAAGAGAATCTGTAAACAAGATGAGAGGGAACGACATGAGAGAATACAAAAAGAAAAGGAGGAGTTTAAGAATGAACACTCTCGACCACCACCTCACTTCTCAGGAAAGAATGGATATCTATACTAGTTTCAAACACCAAGTGAAACGATCAGATGGATTCCAACCAGGCGAAAAGCTAAAAACTGTTAGCAAAAATCACAAAAAAACGAAGAAACAAAAACCAAAACTCAAGTCTAAAACCGATTCAAAAGAGAATGTCGGAAGTGCAAAGATAACGGTTGAACAAAAAAATCTGATGCAAGATTGCAAAGGAGAGCTCAAAACCGCATGGTCTTCAATGAGTGAAGACTCAAGTGGACAAGAACAAGGTCTCAATGTTCCTCCCAACTTCACACAGTACACTCTTCAAGATCGGAAGATTGTTCTTCAACAACCCATGCGACCGACAAAAGCCAAGCATGCCAGGAGTTTCATATGATGGTCCAGAAGATGCAAAAAAAATTGATATCGCTAAGCTAGGAGAAGAGCCTCGCTATGTGTGGATTGCCCACAGACTTGTCCTTAGATGAGGAGAAGTTATTAATTCAAACAATAAAGGAGTATCACGATGTTTTTGCTTGCAGTTATAAAGACCTCAAAGGAGTTGATCCAAGCATATGTCAGCATACAATTCCATTGCGAGAGGATGCAAAGCCTTCCAAGCAACGTCCTTATACTTACAATGAGAATTTTACACGAAAGATAAAAGAAGAAATAGATAAGCTCTTAGAGGCAGAATTTATCTATGAGATTGAACACACTGAATGGATCTCCCCTATTGTAGTGGTGCCCAAGAAAAATGAAAAACTTCGAGTATGTGTAAACCTCAAAAAGGTAAATGCAGCTACTGTACGCTGTCGTGCCATGGCATGTCTATGGTGTGAAACCATGCATATGAGGCCATTAAATGCAAATCCAGATGCATGGGATTAAGTGCCATGACTTGAGTCATTATATGATGACCATGTACATATGTTCATATTGTAAATGAGGCTCAATAAGACGAGGTGAGGCTGAGTTTGGTCTCCAAGCTTTTGTATATGAGTGTGGTGTGAAATATGGAGCCTTATGCTTATGGTAGACCTTGCAGTAGGGAACACCCTTCTCAACATGTATGGAAATGTGAGAGCATGTATGATATGAGCATAGGGTTTGAAGAATACCCTTTGGAGATATCGTGGAATGAGCAAAACAAGAAGAAATTCAATAAGATACTGCACACATTCAAAGTTCTTGTGTATCCTTATAGGCAGAATGATCCCTTCAATAATATCTTCATGCCCATGGATAGTGAACCTAGTGGTAACAATGCTAGTGAGAGCTATTTCAAGATGACTCTTGTGAGTATGGTGGTGGTGGTTCTGCTGTTACTCAGATCTTATGGGTAAGTTGGAAACACTCAGTTATATACATGGTCTACATGGCTATGTAAATGATGGTATGAGTGGCTCGCCAAAGGGTATTGTAATGATGTAAATGGCTACCCATGTGCATGATGTGTAGTAGCTTCTCTATGGTATCGATGGGCCGAGTCAATGATTACCTCTTATGGGAGTGCAAGCATGAGGCATGATTTAGTAGACTTGTGATATTTATATGAGGTTTGATGCAGCTTTGGTCCAAGCATTTGCATATGAGGAATAGATATATCACACGTATTGAAAGCTTATGAAGGGGCAGCTTGCGTGGCAGTAACAAAAAAAGAGATATCCGAAAATAATGAAAAAGAAAGGTGGCGCAAGTGTTTTTCGAACTGGGAAAATACAAAATTTTTGCTGCAAAAGGGGGTGCGCCCGATTTCCTTGGGGGAAAGGAGAGAAAAACCAGAGAAGGGGGCGCAGAGGGGTGTGTGCAGAAAAATAAGAACCAAGGGCGTCTTCTACCAGTGAATTTAAAATCAAATCTGCAGCTACTGTGTAAAGCTTATTGGGGCTAGAATTAAAGAGGAAATGGGGTACTATCGAAGGAGATGATTTTCGTTTACATGTACTCTGTTCCTTGCGCAGTCAGCAACGAAGCCGCCGTATAATGTAAGGTCCCCCTGTTCCCACCGAGCAACGGATTCGGGTACTAGCAGTGGAAGTAGCACTTCTCGCGCGGGACAGGGGTCCCACATTCGGGGCCTCGTCCACGGATATTCGGACAAGAGACTAATCCGTCGGTTTTTCCAAAACCGAACCCGGAAAAAACTTCCCTTACCGGAAAGCACGGGCGATTCCACCAGGATAATTTTTTTCTCTAACGAAGACAAGATCATTTCTGATCAAGCTGATCCAATTGTATCTTCAAGATACTAGATCAGATCAAGGAAGAAACTTGCACTTGGATCATTGGGATCAACGCTTTTTTCCCCATTCAAGAGGCACAGCCGTTGATTCCTATCCATAGAACAATTACTGTCTGGGATTTACTTTATCTATCGTATTAACAAAAGTTGAGTCTCGATTTACGGATCCATCAGTCCAGCCTAACCCCATCCGATCCCATGGGTTAGCCAACCACCCAACCACTGTAGTGATGGGATCCAATTTGGAATTTGGTTAGGTTTTGTCCCGGGTACCAAGGAAAAGAGTTCCAAGGCCCCCTAGCCGGAAGTTCATGCAAACATAAAATTAGGCACACCACTTACACACCCAATATGAAATTGCCTTATTCTTAGCATCAGCTAACTTTAAAACAATCCTTTAATGAAACCATAGTACCACTGATCACAGTCTTCCAAATTATCCGGTTGATTCTCAAATTTCCCATCATTCCTTCATCATCAGAGTATCTATGGCATCATTGGCAACTAGAACGCTCACCACCGCAGAGGCCGTTTCCATAGTTCCTAGCCCATAATACTCGGCAATATAATCATTTATCAAGATGGACTCTCGTTGAAGATCAGCAAGATCAACCAACAGATCCATATAAAAGAGCCATGGACTCATCCGTTGAGGACCAGCAAGGTCAGTCAACCAGATCCATGCCCGGTTTCACAAAACAACTCTTACTCCTTGTTCCAATATCTTCCTCGACGCACGCGTGGGTATCCTAGGCGACCCAGAGCCCGAGCACCGTATGGTCAGCACCCTCTAGGATCCTTCGCAGGTGACCTAGCGCTTCACTCATAGGCCGCTTCCTTGGTCCCTCATCCACCGTACCGGAAGCTCACCATTTTAATCGAACCGAGGCTGGTCAAGACCTCGGTCGACCTTGCTACGTGAGACGTCCTCCATTCACTCTCCGTCAGCATGCTTCCCCAGCATTCTTGACATAAAACAGCCATTTACAAACAGCATTTACAAACAGTTTACAAATACAGTTTCTATATTAACTCTCATTTTTCCACATTGTTCCTCATTAATCCACATTACTTATTCCACATTCCATTTATATGTGTACTCATCCAATCACCTCGTTTTCCATCTCTTCACTTCAAATTCCTTCACATCACATATCATATATTCACATCCATATCCACATCCATACATCCACATCCATATCCACATTCACATCCATACATCCACATCTACATGCTTATCTCCACTTTCACATCTTCATTTATACATCCACATCCCATATCCACAATCATACATACACATCCATATCCACATCCATACATCCACATCCACATCCACATTCACATCCATACATCCACATCTACATGCTTACCTCCATTTTCACATCCTCATTTATACATCCACATCCCATATCCACATTCATACATACACATCCATACATCCACATCTACATCCACATACATACATACATCCACATCCACATTCACATTCACATACATCCACATCCACATTCCCATACATCCACATCTATACATCCACATTCCACATTCACATCTATACATCCACATCTACATTCACATTCACATACATCCACATCCCCATTCCCATTCACATCTATACATCCACATCTACATCCATATACATACATACATCCACATCCAGCTATACATCCACATCTACATCCACATTCACATACATCCACATCCACATTCCCATTCACATCTATACATCCACATCCATTCACATCTATACATCCACATCTACATCCACATTCACATCTATGCATATATATCTTCATGCATATATCCATTTTCACGTTCATACATCCACATCTACATGCTTACCTCCATTTTCACATCCTTATTTATACATCCACATCCCATATCCACATTCATACATACACATCCATACATCCACATCTACATCCACATACATACATACATCCACATCCACATTCACATTCACATACATCCACATCCACATTCCCATACATCCACATCTATACATCCACATTCCACATTCACATCTATACATCCACATCTACATTCACATTCACATACATCCACATCTACATTCACATTCACATACATCCACATCTACATTCACATACATCCACACCCACATTCCACATTCATATCTATACATCCACATCTACATCCACATTCACTTACATCCACATCCACATTCCCATTCACATCTATACATCCACATCCATTCACATCTATACATCCACATCTACATCCACATTCACATCTATGCATATATATCTTCATGCATATATCCATTTTCACGTTCATACATCCACATCTACATGCTTACCTCCATTTTCACATCCTTATTTATACATCCACATCCCATATCCACATTCATACATACACATCCATACATCCACATCTACATCCACATACATACATACATCCACATCCACATTCACATTCACATACATCCACATCCACATTCCCATACATCCACATCTATACATCCACATTCCACATTCACATCTATACATCCACATCTACATTCACATTCACATACATCCACATCTACATTCACATTCACATACACTTCTTACCTCATCCCCCCATACACATCTTAATTCATCTTATCACCTCCTAACTTATTTCATAAGCATCTTATCACCTCTTATCACACCTCTTATCACATCTCTTATTACCTCCTAACTTATTTCATAAGCATCTTATCACACCTCTTATCACATCCTATCACATCTCTAATCTATTTATAGAATACAAGAGAATTCTTACATTTGATATAAGATTTCTTTACACATTTATTTATGAATAAATTCTATTTAAGGAGATTAATACTTTCAAAGTAAAAATCAATCTTTTATGCATCTTCCTATGCATAAATTCATTTTTAATGAAAATGACACTTTTGAATTAAATTTTAATCTTTTATGCATTTTTCTATACATAAATTTAATTTAGATGAGAATGACACTTTTGAATTAAAAAAATCAATCTTTTATGCATCTTCTTATGCATAAATTCAATTTGGTAGGAATTACACTTTTAGAATAAAAAAATTTCTCTTATGCATCTAAGTTAAGCATGAAATCCATTTATGAGGAAAATCACACTTTTAGTATAAAAAGAATATCTTTTATGCATACCTATATGCATGAAATTCAATTATGATACAAGTCACACTTTTATAATAAAATAATCAACTTTTATGCATACCTCTATGCATGAAATCCAATATGATAAAAGTAACACTTTTGATATAAAAATTTTTCCATTATGCATACTTCTATGCATGAAATAAAAATGGTAAAAATAACACTTTTGATATAAAAATTTATCCATTATGCATACTTCTATGCATGAAATAAAAATGATAAAAATAACACTTTTGATATAAAAATTTATCCATTATGCCTAATATTAAAATTCAATTTCTCCATGATTGTAATGAAATTCTTTCAATTAATCTAGGATGATAATTCCTAGAATATGGTAGGAAGTCCTCTTTTTATACTTTGAATGAGATTATTTTATGCATAATTTTTATAAAAATTTTGCCATAGCTCCGCTGCTATGACTGATAAATCTCAAATTTTCTAAGGGATAATGCTTATCATTAAGGAAATAATTAAAATGATCTCTAATTGGATTATTAATCCATAATGGATTGAATCATCAATATTCATAAACTAAAAGCATAGAAAAAAGCCATTAATTTGGCCTCAAGCATAGCTTAATCTTGGGTTAAGGAAAAGCTTTATGAAAAGCTTGATTTGGATTGAGACGGGTCATGAGTATGACCATTTCTTGAGTGAGAGAGAGAATTTACATAAGAATCATTAGAATTTAATCATAAATGAAAATTAACTTCAATAGCATTTATTAAATTATGTAACTCTTCACTACTATTCAAACTTCAATAGCATTTAAAAAAAAACCATACCAATTAAACTTCTCAAGCTTGAGAGGGGTTGAGAAGAGAGAAACATTGAGAAATTATAGAAAGATCAATATTCACTAATTACCTTACAACTTGCTTGATTCTTTGTTCACGGTAGAGGCCCCCAACCAATCAATTGGTTAAGTATGTTGATGGAGCCACTAATGGGGATTGAAGAAAGAGGGAAGCTCCAAAAACTAGTGAATTATTAAATGAATTCATAGTTCTTGGCTTAGGTGGAGTAGAGTAACGATGCATAAACACTATATACTTTTCAACAAGGGGGAGGCTTCTATTTATAGGAAAAATTGAGCTCCTAACCAAACAAACTGATTCTAGAATTTTCTAAATCAGTTTGGTCAATATTTGACCATTTTTAGGTCAGTTAAGCTAACTTTTTGGAACTAGACTTAAATGAGGAGAGAGGAGAGATGAAATATCTCAATTTTTATGAGTTTAAAACTCATTCAAGCATGTGAAATATGCACCTCCTTTAAAGAACTCCCCTTCCTTACATATATCATATTTTTAATATTGCTCATAGTTTTTTACTAATAAACCTTGTACATTTTCAACTCTTCATCTTATGTGAAAGATGCACCTCCTTTAAAGAACTCCCCTTCCTTACATATGTCATACTTTTAATATTGCTCATAATTTTTTTACTAATAAACCTTGTACATTTTCAACTCTTCATCTTATGTGAAATATGCACCTCCTTTAAAGAACTCCTCTTCCTTACATATGTCATACTTTTAATATTGCTCATAATTTTTTTACTAATAAACCTTGTACATTTTCAACTCTTCATCTTATGTGAAATATGCACCTCCTTTAAAGAACTCCTCTTCCTTACATATGTCATACTTTTAATATTGCTCATAATTTTTTACTAATAAACCTTGTACATTTTCAACTCTTCATCTTATGTGAGCATTTACTCATTTTTGGGTATCTTCTTTTTCAAATTGGATTTATCTCCTCCCTACACATGGATTGATGCTATTGGCCCATAGGAACCTTAATTGGACCATAATCCAAAAATTTCTGAAAATCTAGACCCTTAGACTAAGGTCCTTTATACACATTTCTAATTAATTCCAATTGCACATTGGAAAGTTCTTTTTTTGAATTTCTGTTTCAGGGGAACTTATTTTAATAAGATGAGATAATTTTCTATCTAAAAATATTAAAAATCTGAATATTCTTTCTTTAGAATATTTTCTCTCTCTAGGTTAAAACAGTTAGAAACAAGTCTTTTATATTTCTGAAGAGGGATTGATTATAGAAGAAGATACTAGACATCAAAAAGGGGTTTGGGGGAGGAATCTTACATTCTACCCCACTTAAAAAACGCGAGATGTCCTCATCTCGCAAACTGGGATAATTTCGCAAGATGCACGAATTATGAGACTTAGAGAAAAATTTAAATCAGGATTTAACCACCAAGAAAAAGTCTCAAAGAGAGCAAGATTCAAGATAAGAACAAGATTTAAACTTTATTCATTCTCGGAACTTATACAGTAAAGATAGAAGAACTCTTTACACTTCCATAAGCCCGTCCATCATATGATCACAAAAGCAGCACTCACAAGCTGCACAAGTATAGGGTAACTCATCTATGGGAATGATTCTGTTGGTTATTGCCGCACCTATCTCAGTGGTATGAGGTGATCTAACAAAAGGACCTCTGAGAGGCAAGCCAAAAACGGGGTAAAGGCATATCTTCTCATGAGGAAGAAAACACGCCAATAAGAAGACCCGCTCAGAAAACCCAGGATGCCTTGATCTCATGACACAGTAGTATCGGGGACCCAATCCCAAAGCTTCAATAGCCATGGCCAAGCGGACATTATTACGAAAATGTTGCTAACCCCAGGGTGTTACCCTAGTTATGTCTTGATAGGTCCGCCATTGGGTCTGCGCTACAGAAGTTCCCAAGTGAGGGAAAAGTGAGCGCTCATACTGTTCTATAAAATCCTTCTTCACAGACTCACTTGCGTCTTGAAGGTGAGGAATCATTATGGATAAAACTAGTTCTTGTTGCCAAGCCATGGAGGAGATTAAGAAAGAAAGGAGATCGATGGAAGTAAGATTACTGTGAGCGACAAGTAAAAGTTACGACTTATATAAAGGAAGGAGCTAGCGTAACCTAGAAGCCGACGGTAACTTGCCACTGAAGTTTTACCGTCTTTCCATGATTTGGGTTCGGCACATTTTTCTATAGAAGGCATTAAGAACTTTGAGATGAGGAGATAAAAGAAGCTTGTAGGCTAAGTCACCTACTTTCATTGAATTCAGATAAGGTTCACAATATCTGGGGGATAACTTCTTATACTCCCCAAGAGATAAAGAACTTCTTTTTGGGCCGTACTCGAATGAAAACCAAAACCGTGGTATCCAAAACACCGATTTTCACTTCTGAACTCGTTGTTCTGAATCCTTAAAACAGGTGGGACTCTTGAGAAGTATTCAGGAAAAAGGTTCTTCCTTTTTTAAACAGAATCTTTCTTTTATTTTAGAGAGGGAATAATTATAAGATCAAAAAGGGAGATTCTTACTCCTGTATACCTCGAAGGCTGGGGGAGAATCTTACATTCTACCCCACTTAAAAAGTGCGAGATGTCCTCATCTCATAAAGTAGAGGACAACTCTTTTTCTTAAGATCCAATTTTATTCTGGGGTTCCTTATATTCTGGTCAACCCAACAGAATACTGGGATAAATATCCCTTAGAACTCATCATTAAATAACAATTCATTCAGATCATATCATTCATATCTTTAACATGATAAAGGTCCATTAGACCGAAAAATTTCCTTCTGAGCATTCCTCCACAGGGAATTTCAGTCAAGTAAGTTCTCAATTTGTCATCCTTAACTTGATCTAATGATCAAGTGTTAACAGTAGCAATTTGACAGCACAATCCACTAATCTCATAGTGATTTGCTGAATCATTTTCATCATTTATCATTACAGGGACTCATCCCAATCATCCACCTTGTGGTTTCGCTCAGCTTATTACATTTCAATCCATTTTCAAGGATCATCATTTTTCAATCAGAATCCAATCCAATTCATCGGTTTCCAAACAGAACTAAAAATCATATCAACCACATTCGAAATCATCATCTGGATAGCATTAACGCTTATAATTTCAAGTCTTAGATTTACTCGTATATACTGTCAGTAAAGAGCTGCAGTTATACTCTCGGTATATACGGTAGTCACGGCCCTTGGAATTATAAGGTAAATACCATCATGTCTAGGCCTCAAGCAAGTCAGGGATTCTATATAATTGCGGTACTTCCATCTGAAGACCCAATTACCAATTTACAAATTTCATGTTGAATATCAAATTGTATGAATTATATCACACAATTACAACCTTTTTTGTGCTTCTTGATAAATTTTTGACATATTTGGTTTCTCAATTGATCTTTATTAGCCAAATGCTCTGATACCAACTGTAAGGTCCCCCTGTTCCCACCGAGCAACGGATTCGGGTACTAGCAGCGGAAGTAGCGCTTCTCGCGCGGGACAGGGGTCCCACATTCGGGGCCTCGTCCACGGATATCCGGACAAGAGACTAATCCGTCGGTTTTTCCAAAACCGAACCCGGAAAAAACTTCCCTTACCGGAAAGCACGGGCGATTCCACCAGGATAATTTTTTTCTCTAACGAAGACAAGATCATTTCTGATCAAGCTGATCCAATTGTATCTTCAAGATACTAGATCAGATCAAGGAAGAAACTTGCACTTGGATCATTGGGATCAACGCTTTTTTCCCCATTCAAGAGGCACAGCCGTTGATTCCTATCCATAGAACAATTACTGTCCGGGATTTACTTTATCTATCGTATTAACAAAAGTTGAGTCTCGATTTACGGATCCATCAGTCCAGCCTAACCCCATCCGATCCCATGGGTTAGCCAACCGCCCAACCACTGTAGTGATGGGATCCAATTTGGAATTTGGTTAGGTTTTGTCCCGGGTACCAAGGAAAAGAGTTCCAAGGCCCCCTAGCCGGAAGTTCATGCAAACATAAAATTAGGCACACCACTTACACACCCAATATGAAATTGCCTTATTCTTAGCATCAGCTAACTTTAAAACAATCCTTTAATGAAACCATAGTACCACTGATCACAGTCTTCCAAATTATCCGGTTGATTCTCAAATTTCCCATCATTCCTTCATCATCAGAGTATCTATGGCATCATTGGCAACTAGAACGCTCACCACCGCAGAGGCCGTTTCCATAGTTCCTAGCCCATAATACTCGGCAATATAATCATTTATCAAGATGGACTCTCGTTGAAGATCAGCAAGATCAACCAACAGATCCATATAAAAGAGCCATGGACTCATCCGTTGAGGACCAGCAAGGTCAGTCAACCAGATCCATGCCCGGTTTCACAAAACAACTCTTACTCCTTGTTCCAATATCTTCCTCGACGCACGCGTGGGTATCCTAGGCGACCCAGAGCCCGAGCACCGTATGGTCAGCACCCTCTAGGATCCTTCGCAGGTGACCTAGCGCTTCACTCATAGGCCGCTTCCTTGGTCCCTCATCCACCGTACCGGAAGCTCACCATTTTAATCGAACCGAGGCTGGTCAAGACCTCGGTCGACCTTGCTACGCGAGACGTCCTCCATTGACTCTCCGTCAGCAGTTGCAACTTTATCAGTTAGGTCTCCACGACCTTAATCACAAGACGGTCAAAATGCTTCCCCAGCATTCTTGACATAAAACAGCCATTTACAAACAGCATTTACAAACAGTTTACAAATACAGTTTCTATATTAACTCTCATTTTTCCACATTGTTCCTCATTAATCCACATTACTTATTCCACATTCCATTTATATGTGTACTCATCCAATCACCTCGTTTTCCATCTCTTCACTTCAAATTCCTTCACATCACATATCATATATTCACATCCATATCCACATCCATACATCCACATCCATATCCACATTCACATCCATACATCCACATCTACATGCTTATCTCCATTTTCACATCTTCATTTATACATCCACATCCCATATCCACATTCATACATACACATCCATATCCACATCCATACATCCACATCCACATCCACATTCACATCCATACATCCACATCTACATGCTTACCTCCATTTTCACATCCTCATTTATACATCCACATCCCATATCCACATTCATACATACACATCCATACATCCACATCTACATCCACATACATACATACATCCACATCCACATTCACATTCACATACATCCACATCCACATTCCCATACATCCACATCTATACATCCACATTCCACATTCACATCTATACATCCACATCTACATTCACATTCACATACATCCACATCCCCATTCCCATTCACATCTATACATCCACATCTACATCCACATACATACATACATCCACATCCACATTCCACATTCACATCTATACATCCACATCTACATGCACATTCACATACATCCACATCCACATTCCCATTCACATCTATACATCCACATCCATTCACATCTATACATCCACATCTACATCCACATTCACATCTATGCATATATATCTTCATGCATATATCCATTTTCACGTTCATACATCCACATCTACATGCTTACCTCCATTTTCACATCCTTATTTATACATCCACATCCCATATCCACATTCATACATACACATCCATACATCCACATCTACATCCACATACATACATACATCCACATCCACATTCACATTCACATACATCCACATCCACATTCCCATACATCCACATCTATACATCCACATTCCACATTCACATCTATACATCCACATCTACATTCACATTCACATACATCCACATCTACATTCACATTCACATACATCCACATCTACATTCACATACATCCACACCCACATTCCACATTCATATCTATACATCCACATCTACATCCACATTCACATACATCCATATCCACATTCCCATTCACATCTATACATCCACATCCATTCACATCTATACATCCACATCTACATCCACATTCACATCTATGCATATATATCTTCATGCATATATCCATTTTCACGTTCCCCCTGTTCCCACCGAGCAACGGATTCGGGTACTAGCAGCGGAAGTAGCACTTGTCGCGCGGGACAGGGGTCCCACATTCGGGGCCTTGTCCACGGATATCCGGACAAGAGACTAATCCGTCGGTTTTTCCAAAACCGAACCCGGAAAAAACTTCCCTTACCGGAAAGCACGGGCGATTCCACGAGGATAATTTTTTTCTCTAACGAAGACAAGATCATTTCTGATCAAGCTGATCCAATTGTATCTTCAAGATACTAGATCAGATCAAGGAAGAAACTTGCACTTGGATCATTGGGATCAACGCTTTTTTCCCCATTCAAGAGGCACAGCCGTTGATTCCTATCCATAGAACAATTACTGTCCGGGATTTACTTTATCTATCGTATTAACAAAAGTTGAGTCTCGATTTACGGATCCATCAGTCCAGCCTAACCCCATCCGATCCCATGGGTTAGCCAACCGCCCAACCACTGTAGTGATGGGATCCAATTTGGAATTTGGTTAGGTTTTGTCCCGGGTACCAAGGAAAAGAGTTCCAAGGCCCCCTAGCCGGAAGTTCATGCAAACATAAAATTAGGCACACCACTTACACACCCAATATGAAATTGCCTTATTCTTAGCATCAGCTAACTTTAAAACAATCCTTTAATGAAACCATAGTACCACTGATCACAGTCTTCCAAATTATCCGGTTGATTCTCAAATTTTCCATCATTCCTTCATCATCAGAGTATCTATGGCATCATTGGCAACTAGAACGCTCACCACCTCAGAGGCCGTTTCCATAGTTCCTAGCCCATAATACTCGGCAATATAATCATTTATCAAGATGGACTCTCGTTGAAGATCAGCAAGATCAACCAACAGATCCATATAAAAGAGCCATGGACTCATCCGTTGAGGACCAGCAAGGTCAGTCAACCAGATCCATGCCCGGTTTCACAAAACAACTCTTACTCCTTGTTCCAATATCTTCCTCGACGCACGCGTGGGTATCCTAGGCGACCCAGAGCCCGAGCACCGTATGGTCAGCACCCTCTAGGATCCTTCGCAGGTGACCTAGCGCTTCACTCATAGGCCGCTTCCTTGGTCCCTCATCCACCGTACCGGAAGCTCACCATTTTAATCGAACCGAGGCTGGTCAAGACCTCGGTCGACCTTGCTACGCGAGACGTCCTCCATTGACTCTCCGTCAGCAGTTGCAACTTTATCAGTTAGGTCTCCACGACCTTAATCACAAGACGGTCAAAATGCTTCCCCAGCATTCTTGACATAAAACAGCCATTTACAAACAGCATTTACAAACAGTTTACAAATACAGTTTCTATATTAACTCTCATTTTTCCACATTGTTCCTCATTAATCCACATTACTTATTCCACATTCCATTTATATGTGTACTCATCCAATCACCTCGTTTTCCATCTCTTCACTTCAAATTCCTTCACATCACATATCATATATTCACATCCATATCCACATCCATACATCCACATCCATATCCACATTCACATCCATACATCCACATCTACATGCTTATCTCCATTTTCACATCTTCATTTATACATCCACATCCCATATCCACATTCATACATACACATCCATATCCATATCCATACATCCACATCCACATCCACATCCACATTCACATCCATACATCCACATCTACATGCTTACCTCCATTTTCACATCCTCATTTATACATCCACATCCCATATCCACATTCATACATACACATCCATACATCCACATCTACATCCACATAGATAAATACATCCACATCCACATTCACATTCACATACATCCACATCCACATTCCCATACATCCACATCTATACATCCACATTCCACATTCACATCTATACATCCACATCTACATTCACATTCACATACATCCACATCCCCATTCCCATTCACATCTATACATCCACATCTACATCCACATACATACATACATCCACATCCACATTCCACATTCACATCTATACATCCACATCTACATCCACATTCACATACATCCACATCCACATTCCCATTCACATCTATACATCCACATCCATTCACATCTATACATCCACATCTACATCCACATTCACATCTATGCATATATATCTTCATGCATATATCCATTTTCACGTTCATACATCCACATCTACATGCTTACCTCCATTTTCACATCCTTATTTATACATCCAATCCCAAATATCCACATTCATACATACACATCCATACATCCACATCTACATCCACATACATAAATACATCCACATCCACATTCACATTCACATACATCCACATCCACATTCCCATACATCCACATCTATACATCCACATTCCACATTCACATCTATACATCCACATCTACATTCACATTCACATACATCCACATCTACATTCACATTCACATACATCCACATCTACATTCACATACATCCACACCCACATTCCACATTCATATCTATACATCCACATCTACATCCACATTCACATACATCCACATCCACATTCCCATTCACATCTATACATCCACATCCATTCACATCTATACATCCACATCTACATCCACATTCACATCTATGCATATATATCTTCATGCATATATCCATTTTCACGTTCATACATCCACATCTACATGCTTACCTCCATTTTCACATCCTTATTTATACATCCACATCCCATATCCACATTCATACATACACATCCATACATCCACATCTACATCCACATACATACATACATCCACATCCACATTCACATTCACATACATCCACATCCACATTCCCATACATCCACATCTATACATCCACATTCCACATTCACATCTATACATCCACATCTACATTCACATTCACATACATCCACATCTACATTCACATTCACATACACTTCTTACCTCATCCCCCCATACACATCTTAATTCATCTTATCACCTCCTAACTTATTTCATAAGCATCTTATCACCTCTTATCACACCTCTTATCACATCTCTTATTACCTCCTAACTTATTTCATAAGCATCTTATCACACCTCTTATCACATCCTATCACATCTCTAATCTATTTATAGAATACAAGAGAATTCTTACATTTGATATAAGATTTCTTTACACATTTATTTATGAATAAATGCTATTTAAGGAGATTAATACTTTCAAAGTAAAAATCAATCTTTTATGCATCTTCCTATGCATAAATTCATTTTTAATGAAAATGACACTTTTGAATTAAATTTTAATCTTTTATGCATTTTTCTATACATAAATTCAATTTAGATGAGAATGACACTTTTGAATTAAAAAAATCAATCTTTTATGCATCTTCTTATGCATAAATTCAATTTGGTAGGAATTACACTTTTAGAATAAAAAAATTTCTCTTATGCATCTAAGTTAAGCATAAAATCCATTTATGAGGAAAATCACACTTTTAGTATAAAAAGAATATCTTTTATGCATACCTATATGCATGAAATTCAATTATGATACAAGTCACACTTTTATAATAAAATAATCAACTTTTATGCATACCTCTATGCATGAAATCCAATATGATAAAAGTAACACTTTTGATATAAAAATTTTTCCATTATGCATACTTCTATGCATGAAATAAAAATGGTAAAAATAACACTTTTGATATAAAAATTTATCCATTATGCATACTTCTATGCATGAAATAAAAATGGTAAAAATAACACTTTTGATATAAAAATTTATCCATTATGCCTCATATTAAAATTCAATTTCTCCATGATTGTAATGAAATTCTTTCAATTAATCTAGGATGATAATTCCTAGAATATGGTAGGAAGTCCTCTTTTTATACTTTGAATGAGATTATTTTATGCATAATTTTTATAAAAATTTTGCCATAGCTCCGCTGCTATGACTGATAAATCTCAATTTTTCTAAGGGATAATGCTTATCATTAAGGAAATAATTAAAATGATCTCTAATTGGATTATTAATCCATAATGGATTGAATCATCAATATTCATAAACTAAAAGCATAGAAAAAAGCCATTAATTTGGCCTCAAGCATAGCTTAATCTTGGGTTAAGGAAAAGCTTTATGAAAAGCTTGATTTGGATTGAGACGGGTCATGAGTATGACCATTTCTTGAGTGAGAGAGAGAATTTACATAAGAATCATTAGAATTTAATCATAAATGAAAATTAACTTCAATAGCATTTATTAAATTATGTAACTCTTCACTACTATTCAAACTTCAATAGCATTTAAAAAAAAACCATACCAATTAAACTTCTCAAGCTTGAGAGGGGTTGAGAAGAGAGAAACATTGAGAAATTATAGAAAGATCAATATTCACTAATTACCTTACAACTTGCTTGATTCTTTGTTCACGGTAGAGGCCCCCAACCAATCAATTGGTTAAGTATGTTGATGGAGCCACTAATGGGGATTGAAGAAAGAGAGAAGCTCCAAAAACTAGTGAATTATTAAATGAATTCATAGTTCTTGGCTTAGGTGGAGTAGAGTAACGATGCATAAACACTATATACTTTTCAACAAGGGGGAGGCTTCTATTTATAGGAAAAATTGAGCTCCTAACCAAACAAACTGATTCTAGAATTTTCTAAATCAGTTTGGTCAATATTTGACCATTTTTAGGTCAGTTAAGCTAACTTTTTGGAACTAGACTTAAATGAGGAGAGAGGAGAGATGAAATATCTCAATTTTTATGAGTTTAAAACTCATTCAAGCATGTGAAATATGCACCTCCTTTAAAGAACTCCCCTTCCTTACATATATCATATTTTTAATATTGCTCATAGTTTTTTACTAATAAACCTTGTACATTTCAACTCTTCATCTTATGTGAAAGATGCACCTCCTTTAAATAACTTCCCTTCCTTACATATGTCATACTTTTAATATTGCTCATAATTTTTTACTAATAAACCTTGTACATTTTCAACTCTTCATCTTATGTGAAATATGCACCTCCTTTAAAGAACTCCTCTTCCTTACATATGTCATACTTTTAACATTGCTCATAATTTTTTTACTAATAAACCTTGTACATTTTCAACTCTTCATCTTATGTGAAATATGCACCTCCTTTAAAGAACTCCTCTTCCTTACATATGTCATACTTTTAATATTGCTCATAATTTTTTACTAATAAACCTTGTACATTTTCAACTCTTCATCTTATGTGAGCATTTACTCATTTTTGGGTATCTTCTTTTTCAAATTGGATTTATCTCCTCCCTACACATGGATTGATGCTATTGGCCCATAGGAACCTTAATTGGACCATAATCCAAAAATTTCTGAAAATCTAGACCCTTAGACTAAGGTCCTTTATACACATTTCTAATTAATTCCAATTGCACATTGGAAAGTTCTTTTTTTGAATTTCTGTTTCAGGGGAACTTATTTTAATAAGATGAGATAATTTTCTATCTAAAAATATTAAAAATCTGAATATTCTCTCTCTAGAATATTTTCTCTCTCTAGGTTAAAACAGTTAGAAACAAGTCTTTTATATTTCTGAAGAGGGATTGATTATAGAAGAAGATACTAGACATCAAAAAGGGGTTTGGGGGAGGAATCTTACATATAAGGATTAGCGAAAATCAAAGAAAAATTCGCTTTGTTTTACTTTCAGATAAGTGAATTTTAATTTTGTTTATTATTACTTACGATTTGGAAAAATCGTATAGCTTATAAAACCTTTAAGGTTTTGGAGAATGAAAAGGGTTTTGGATTTGGAGAATCGTGGAGTATGAAAGCATCAAAAATACAATAAGATTCCAGAAATTTGGGTTTCATTTTCTACTTGATTGGATTTGGAATGCTAGACATGGAGTTTCCTAAAATCATGAGTATGTTATAGATATGCCATATGTCATCTTTTGCTTGTGAGTTGTTGGAATCTAAAAGCAGGTTCTCAGGAGATAAAAAGACACCTTGAAATGATGGAATTGGTATCACTTGATGTATGTGATGTGAATGGTCACATGTATATGGGAATTTTTTGAAGATTATGTTGTGCCTACATGTGATTGGTTTGAGGCATTTTGGAAAAAGGAGTCAGTAAATCTATGCTTGGAACGGAACATGCTCTGGATACACAATTTATGTGCAATCATCAGGTTGAATTCGGGAATGTATTGAGGTGAATTGGCACATGTTTATGTCATCAAAAATGGATATGTCCTATGCTCCTTTGGAGAGTTATGTGTAAGAGTTTCATTGTTGGGATTAGAAGCTACTCTCACAGCTAGAAGTCTCGTACTTTCCCAGCAACACCGTCCACGTCACGACAGCTCTTTGGTGAACCTGACGTGAAACTGCTGGGGTGAGAGTGGTGAAATATACAGGGAAGCTATGGCTGAGAATCCTAAGGGTCAGGGGGTTCATTTTGACCCCGGGGTTATGCAAATGTTTCAGATGTTTACTATGTATATGCAACAATAGCAAGCTGCTGAGAGGGGACAAATTTCCACGACCAAAGCACTGCAGTCAATTGTGAAAAAGGTGGATCAATTTGATGGTAAGGACATCACAGAGTACCTGCGCAATTACACAAAGGAAATGGAGCTAAACAGGGTGACTGAGGAGGATATGGTTCGAAGCTTTGAGCTGGTATGTGTTCCTGAAATAAGAGAGCGCATAAGAGGATTACAGACAGCACATGGTGGCAGAAATTGGGAGAAGTTCAAGCTTGCTTTAAAGGATGAATATTTCATGGAGGATTCCGAGCGGGTGACCAAACGAACTTTCTTGGAATGGGTCACAAAACCCAAAATGGGAATTTCTGCCACAGAGTTGCTAAGAGAGTTTGAGAAGCGCTATGCCCAGCTGTCAAGGATTGAGCGCACAACCTTGGACAGGGAAAAAACAGAGCTCTTCTTACAAGCAGCTGGGAAAGATCTCCAAGAAAAACTGGAAATTCTCCTTGAGGATAAGGATACAGAGCAGGGACTAAAGAGTGATTGGAATGATGTCGAGGATGCGGTCACCATGCTAGCAAAGCGGCAGCAAAGGAGGGATAAAATGGTGATGAGCTCGGCAACTCCTATAACTGATGTTACCCCTGAGAATCTACCAAAACCAGCTGCTACAATCCCAAAGGTAGAAGGGCCGATGGATGAGCTTATTAAAGGTATGCGAGACCTAAAACTGAAGATGTCTAGGGTTGAATAAAAAGGGCTACCATTAGGGTAGGCTTCTATGCAAAGGCCTCAAAGCAAAGAAGGGTTTACATTCAGATGTATATGGTGTGATGACCCAGAACATGCAAAGAAAGACTGTGCTAGCTATAAAGAAGCCCTCAGAAATCAACTTGTGTTTTTGAAAGATGGGAAAATCCACCTTACAGAGACTGGTCTTCCATTAAGCACAAACTTTGGGAAAGGAGGGATGAAAAAGCTGGTTGAGGATATGGCTGCTAGCCATGCCATCTCTATGGTTGAGGCAGCAACCTATGGGTTAAAGGCTGGTCAATCAAAGCAGGAATCTGAGAATGATGAAGATTATGAGAATGAAGATTTTTGGTCATCAACAATGGAACTAATTGCGTGAAAGAAGGTGTCTAAGCAGGCTTTGCATGAGGCAGGTGACTATATACGTCTTGAGACTGGCTGGGAAGAGCCTGTGGATTCTTTATCTGTTCATGCCTACATTGCAAAATGCCAGAATAAAAATGAGGCACAGGTAGAGGAAAAGCGTAAGAGGGAAAAAGAGGAAGGAGGGCCATCAAAAAGGGTCACTCGTGGTAGTGAAAAGAAGGATCCTGGGCCATCACATATGCCTCCACCGCATAACAGACCTCCACAGGAAGTATCAATGGAAGAAGTGCCAGCAAAAATGAAGCGTGAGAAGGAGAAGGGTAAAGGGAAAAGTCCACTCTACAAGCTTCAATCTGATATTGAAGCTGCAACAACAGATCTAAAAAGGGTGCTTGAAGAGAGGATTCTAAACAGTAGGGTGGAATTTACACTATGCAAAGAAAGAATTCCATGATGAGATAATTGATATTATACGAAGGAAAAGGCAGTCCATAATTGAATCTATTCCTTCACAAGGGGAGGCAAGCACTTCCAAGACTCATGGAGTACAGGTACAGCAAAAGGAAGAGAGAGAAAATGTGGTGGAATGTAATCACTCTGCTGAAGGGGCACGACAAGTGCGCTTTGTGGATGAGGATGATGAAAAAGAGAATGTGGCGCATATGATGAATGGAATGAATAAAGTCTTACGAGACTTCATACCACAAATAACTATGCCTTTTCTAGATGATGTGCCAATAAAAGGCTGTGATGAGAAAGACAAAGATGGGGATTTGGATTCAAAGGGGTGCCGCAAGTTTGTGGCAAATCATATAAAGGATTGTGATATGATTCTATCCAGGCTTCAAGAGGTGAATCTTACTTTATCCGGACTGAAATCAGTGTTTGGGGTTGGTGAAGTGCTAATAGTGGGACATCTTTGTAGTACTAGTGGACGCCGACCTTGTCCAGCCAAGATAGATGCAATACAAAGAATGAAAGAGATATGCATTAATGTTACAGAGCTGAGGAGATTTCTTGGTGCATGTGTCTTTTATGTTATTTGGATCCCACATTATGCACATGTAGCAGATCCTCTTTATCAACTTTTGAGGAAAAATCAAAAAATTTTGTGGAGTGCAGCACATACTAAAGCTATGCGGAAGCTGAAATATCTGCTTCAATCATCACCTACTCTAAGGAAGGCAGATTATGAGTGTGGCAAGCCTGTGGTTGTTATAGTTGATACTAGTCCTACTGGGATAAGATGGGCAGTAGGGCAAGATGATGAGGATGATCACAGGTATGTAATCAGATTTGGAGCTAAGGTATTAAGCATTCGACAACAAAAATATCCGCAGATCAAGAGAGAGTTATGGGGAATAGTCACTGCTCTAAAATGTGAAAAAGAATATCTTATTGGGGCATCTGTACTTGTGGAAACTGATTGCTTGCCACTCCTTGGGATGATTGTAAGCTGCACCACTCCAGATATCGCTATGCTTAGGTGGATTGCCTATATCAAGTCACTAAATCCTGAGTTTGAGCATGTTGCAGGAAAAGATAACCCAGTTGCAGATATGCTATCAAGAGCCAGGTATGAAGATGAAGAAGGGATGATTAGTGACATTGATGATGTAGGTACAAAGTTCTACACTATTGCATATGCAAAAGGGGACCAAACTTGCACTTGAGTCTTTTACTGAGGAAATGTATGAAGGAGATTGGTTGCTTATTGGTCAATACTTGAGTACTCTGACAAGACAGGAAAATTGGTCTGACTTAGAATTTAAGAGGATCCGCAGAAAAGCATATGGGTATTTTCTAAAGGATGGGTACCTGTGGAAGCATCCTAAGCAGAGGAATGCTATGCCACAGAGAGTCATGTGTGACAAAGAGACTCAAAGGAAGCTCATGAAAGAATTCCATGAGAGTCTCTGGGCTGGACATCGAAGTGTGTGGGCCACCTTAACCAAAATAAAGGAAAGATATTGGTGGAAAGGAATGTACAAGGATATTTCCAAGTATGTGGAAACATGTATGGTATGTCAAATGTACTCAAATGTGCGACATCGTGATGGCTTGCAACCAGCCTACCCACCTGCCATGCACTACAAATGGGTAGTGGATCTAGTTACAATGCCTTTGGGAATTTGGCAGATGCAGTACATAGCACTTGCAAGAGAAGATTTGACAAATCAGGTAGAGGGGCGTGCTCTTAGAACAAAGAGTATGGAAACAGTATGCAAATTTCTCTTGGAAGATGTGATTTGCCGGTATGGTTGTGTTGGGAAAATAACAGCTGATAGGGGTGAGCTAGATGTTGAAGAAGCAAGGGAATTCTTCTCCAGAATTGGCATTAAACTGTCCCTAACATGTGCTTACAATCCTAAGGGCAATGGTAAAAGTGAGCGAGGACATCCTCCAATCATTAAAGCTTTGGCTAAGGCATGCAGAGAAAGAATGAGAGAGTGGCCAAGGCTGCTACCATATGCTTTGTGGGCTGACCGTACAACTCATAGCTCAGTGAGACAGGATACATGCCTGCAGAATTAATGTATGGTCAGAAGCCAGTAATGCCAGTTGAAGAAGTAGTTCCAACTTGGAATGTATTACCGTGGATGGAAGGATTGAATAGGGAAGACCTCCTTGCATTGCGAATAAGGCAGCTGGAGAGGAGGCCTGAAGATGTAGAGCTTACTAAAGCTCGTTTGAAAGATGCAAGGTTGAAAAATAAAGAAAGATTTGATAGAAGACACAGACTCCGGCCAATCACCTATTGAAGAAGGTGATTGGGTCCTAATGTATGATAGTAGCCTTGACAACCAATTCACTGTTCAAAGAAAATTTGCAAAAAGATGGTTTAGCCCTTACATTGTCAAGCATGTGCATAGAAATGCCATGTATACCCTGTGTGAGCTTGATGGAACAGAGATAAAAAATCTTGTAGAGCAGGCAAAAGGATCAAGATGTTTAAAAGAAGACTTGACAGTGATCCTTTTGATTCACAGGGAACTTAGGATGAGAGGCTTGATAGTGATAACATGGATTTGGCTGAAGAGGAAGAGGATGATTTCCCTAATAATGTAGAAGATGAAGATGACATCCAGATATATGTGGATCTTGACGATGATTTGGCACATACCAGAGGATGTGCAGGTTTAGAGGGGGTGGATGTCGTTCCATGGCATGTCTATGGTGTGAAACCATGCATATGAGGCCATTAAATGCAAATCCAGATGCATGGGATTAAGTGCCATGACTTGAGTCATTATATGATGACCATGTACATATGTTCATATTGTAAATGAGACTCAATAAGACGAGCTGAGGCTGAGTTTGGTCTCGAAGCTTTTGTATATGAGTGTGGTGTGAAATATGGAGCCTTATGCTTATGGTAGACCTTGCAGTAGGGAACACCCTTCTCAACATGTATGGAAATGTGAGAGCATGTATGATATGAGGATTGGGTTTGAAGAATACCCTTTGGAGATATCGTGGAATGAGCAAAACAAGAAGAACTTCAATAAGATACTGCACACATTCAAAGTTCTTGTGTATCCTTATAGGCAGAATGCCCATGGATGGTGAACCTAGTGGTAACTATGCTAGTGAGAGCTATTTCAAGATGACTCTTATGAGTATGGTGGTGGTGGTTCTGCTGTTACTCAGATCTTATGGGTAAGTTGGAAACACTCAGTTATATACATGGTCTACGTGGCTATGTAAATGATGGTATGAGTGGCTCGCCAAAGGGTTATGTTAATGATGTAAATGGCTACCCATGTGCATGATGTGTAGTAGCTTCTCTATGGTATCGATGGGCCGAGTCAATGATTACCTCTTATGGGAGTGCACGCATGAGGCATGATTTAGTAGACTTGTGATATGTATATGATGTTTGATGCAGCTTTGGTCCAAGCATTTGCATATGAGGAATAGATATATCACACGTATTGAAAGCTTATGAAGGGGCAGCTTGCGTGGCAGTAACAAAAAAAGAGATATCCGAAAATAATGAAAAAGAAAGGTGGCGCAAGTGTTTTTCGAACTGGGAAAATACAAAATTTTTGCTGCAAAAGGGGGTGCGCCCGATTCCCTTGCGGCGGGGAAAGGAGAGAAAAACCAGAGAAGGGGGGCGCAGAGGGGTGTGTACAGAAAAATAAGAACCAAGGGCGTTTTCTACCAGTGAATTTAAAATCAAATCTGCAGCTACTGTGTAAAGCTTATTGGAGCTAGAATTAAAGAGGAAATGGGGTACTATCGAAGGAGATGATTTTCGTTTACATGTACTCTGTTCCTTACGCAGTCAGCAGAGCGAAGCCGCCGTATAAGGATTAGCAAAAATCAAAGAAAAATTCACTTTGTTTTACTTTCAGATAAGTGAATTTTAATTTTGTTTATTATTACTTACGATTTGGAAAAATCGTATAGCTTATAAAACCTTTAAGGTTTTGGAGAATGAAAAGGGTTTTGGATTTGGAGAATCGTGGAGTATGAAAGCATCAAAAATACAATAAGATTCCGAAAATCTGGGTTTTATTTTCTACTTGATTGGATTTGGAATGCTAGACATGGAGTTTCTTAAAATCATGAGTATGTTATAGATATGCCATATGTCATCTTTTGCTTGTGAGTTGTTGGAATCTAAAAGCAGGTTTTCAGGAGATAAAAAGACACCTTGAAATGATGGAATTGGTGTCACTTGATGTATGTGATGTGAATGGTCACATGTATATGGGAATTTTTTGAAGATTATGTTGTGCCTACATGTGATTGGTTTGAGGCATTTTGGAAAAAGGAGTCAGTAAATCTATGCTTGGAATGGAACATGCTCTGGGATACACAATTTATGTGTAATCATCAGGTTGAATTCGAGAATGTATTGAAGTGAATTGGCACATGTTTATGTCATCAAAAATGGATATGTCCTATGCTCCTTGGAGAGTTATGTGTAAGAGTTTCATTGTTGGGATTAGAAGATACTCTCACAGCTAGAAGTCTTGTACTTTCCCAGCAACACCGTCCACGTCACGACAACGCGTGATCATTACCCACATTCAATCACGGATCATGTTATGGAACGAGTTGCAGGGAAAAAGGCATATAGTTTCTTGGATGGATTCTCCGGTTACAATCAAGTGTCAATTGATCCAAAGGATCAACACAAGACACCCTTTGCTATTGAAGATGGCATCTTTGCCTATTGTGTTATGCCATTTGGTCTAACAAATGCACCAGCAACCTTTCAGCGGTTAACGAGTCATGTATTCAAGGAGTACCTTAGGCAATTTCTTGAGATCTTCATGGATGATTTATGTGTTCACTCACAAGAGCATGATGATCATATAGAACACCTCAGACTTGTGTTTCAAAAGTGTCAAGTTTATCGTATATGCTTGAATCCTGACAAGTGCAAATTCATGGTAAGACAAGGGAAAATTTTGGGCCATATTGTTTCTCGCAATGGGATTTCAACAGATATGGATAAAATTGATATCATTGTCTCATTACCTAAGCCTATCAACTCTAAAGGGGAACAAATATTCATGGGACATTGTGGCTATTATCGTCGATTCATCTACATGTACGTTGTCCTAGCAGCCAGACCATTATATGCTCTTCTTGTAAAGTTTAATTGGACTGATGAGTGTGAGGAATCCTTTGAAAAGTTGAAGCAAGCATTAGTGACTGCACCCATCTTACGGGCACCAGATTGGAACCAAATCTTTCATGTCCATATTGATGCTTCAAACTTTGCAATTGGATGTATTTTGGCTCAATCGGGAGAACATAATAAGGATTTCCCAATCTCATATGTTAGTCGACAGTTGAACAATGCTGAGAAGAATTATACCACAACAGAAAGAGAAGGTTTGTCCATGATATATGCAGTGAAAAAGTTTCGCCATTACCTTTTGGCAAACAAATTCATATTTTTTGTGGACCATCAAGCATTGCTATATTTGGTGAATAACCCCTGTGCAACTGGAAGGATTGTGAGGTGGTTTGTCATCCTTTTTAAGTTTGATTTTGAAGTGGCAGTCCGAAAAGGAACAACTCATCTAAGGGTAGATCATTTGTCTCGAATCACCTCTGGTGAAGCTCCTGTGGGTGTGGATGATGATATGTTAGATTCAACACTTTTCCTTGTAGCGACAGCTCCTAAATGGTCTGAATCCATCTTAGAAATTTTGACAAGTGGGAAGATACAACTAGCGGGTCCTAATGTGGACCTATGGCGACCATTCAAGTTAATCTTAGGGAGATTATATTGTTAGGGTAATGATGGAGTGTTGCGGCTTATACCTAACCCTGACCAATATGAGGAGATCTTGGAATGGGCACATGCAGGTATCGGTCGAATCCATGCATCAGCTACTACTTGTGTGCGACGTATATCTCAGGATGGGCAATGGTGGCCTACCATGCATGCGGATGCTGAAAAATTTGTTCGTAACTGTGCTTCATGTCAAATTCAACAGCCAATTCATAATGTCACATTATTCCAAATTTCAACTACACCAAGTTGGAGTAAGTATATTGTGGACTATCTTCAGCATGGTCATACTGATCAAAAAATTCCTAAATATCGAAAGCATGCTATTGAAGTTGAAGCAGCAAACTATATGCTGATAGAGGGCCAACTCTACAAGAGGGGCAAGGATGGCAACTTACGCATGTGTGTATGTGAAGCTGATTACTTGAAAATCTTGACTCATGCACATGCAGGTGTTGGGGGTGGACACTTTTCGGGCAATACCACAGCTAAGTTGATTAGGTGGTCTGGGCTTTGGTGGCCAACCTTACAAATGGATGCCGAAGAATATTTAAAATTTTGTGACGATTGTCAAAGGACCAAACCTCCCATCACAAAGGACAATATGCCATTGCGGCCTATGTTAAGCACACGTGCTTTTGCAAAATGGGGTATTGATTTTATTGGTCCCATTAAACCTCCAGCTCATCACACGCATGCCGAATATATTATAGTCGCAAAACTGACTATTTGACCAAATGGGTAGAGGCAAAGGTTACAGTTAAAAATGATGCCAGAACCACAGCCAAGTTCTTGTATGAGTACGTGTTTACACGCTATGGCTTACCTATTGAAATTGTTAGTGATCAAGGTGTGCACTTTGTGAATAAGGTCATAGAGTTTTTGCTTCAAGAATTTATGGTAATTCACAAGCGTTCTGCACCCTATCATCCCCAGACCAATGGACAAGCTAAGAGTACTAACAAGATTATCTGCACAACACTCACAAAGATTGTTGAGGGACATAGGACTGATTGGGAGCAAAAGTTGCACTCAGTTCTTTGGACATATAGGACAGCATATAAAACATCTGTGGGGGCACAACCCCATTTGAGCTTGCTTTTGGGCTAGATGTAATTCTTCCCATTGAATTTCTTGTACCTACTCTATGAGGTGCTAAACAATTGGACTAGATTGGTCATAAGATTTCACAACGCATTAATGAATTGGAAAAGCTTGATGAGACCCGATTATTGGCGGTAATGGGGATGTATGCCGAGAAGAGGAGACAAAAGCAATGGTATGATAGAAATGTAACAACTGGCCGATTCAAAAAAGGGGACCTTGTGCTCTTGTACACACTTAAGAAGCATAAGAGAAAGCTCAAGAAATGTCGCCTAGGACCGTTTGTGTGATTAATGAGCTTACTCCAAGTGGTGCAGTGCGTTTAGAGACACTAGAAGGTGAGCAAATGCCTAACTTCATTAATGGAAGTCGTCTCAAGAAATACAATGAACCATTAACTGAAGCCATGCTTCAACAAATGCATGCTGCACACACACGGAAAGAAGCACATGACCTACTTAAACGTCAGGCTCAAGAAGAGGCTAAAGCTAGAGTTGCAAAAGCCAAGGAGCGTCGCAAGGCTTCTATGTTGGCCTTACAGTTGGCTAGTGAGACTGTCTTCATCTTCATGAGACTACCTACTTTGTCTCTGCCTTAATTGACTCTGGTGCAGATTATAATGTTCTCTCGTTTGACACATGATAGCCTTGGGACAACCAACACTTGTGCACATTCCTGTTGACTTACGAAGCTTCTCAGGTGAAGATAACCCTATAGAGAGAAAATGTGTCATTATGATGTCCATTCACGATCACCAGATGTCAGTTCCCTTTTATGTGGCAAGTAAGTCCAAGGTAGTGGTAGAGGCTGTTCTCGGTCGATCATGGTTAAGTGCTACCAATTGTTCATTAGATTGGAAGAATAGACAATATAAATTATAAATTGATTCTGATAGCATCTTGGGGTCTGCTACTCCACGAGCTTTATCATGTTAAAAAGGTGGTGTTTCTACCTTACACAACCCACTTTCAAAATTTGCTCTTGAAGCTCCAACACAAATGATGTGGATAATCGATGAGTCCTCAAGAGAGGGCCATGGCTGGCATGTTCCAACTACTCTAGTCACTGCTCAAAGAAGGCCAGGCAAGAAGGAATTATCAATTTGGCTACCCAAAGATGCGTACACACTTGTACCATCTAGCTTAGTTGCTAAGCCTCCTAAAAAGCACATCTTTTCCAAGCCTAAACCTCAGATTGTTACTCATTGGGTCCCAAAGCATGTTCTTAAAGCACAAGGCTAAATTATGAGGGTGCAACAGCACTTTGGCTTCCCAAATGCCATGGTTTACTAGAGGTAAAAGAGTGTATCAATAAGATTCCAAAAGCCACCCTTGGTTTTCCATATCAGTGGGTGCAAAGGAAATCAACACAACCTCTTCAAGATAGCATAGGTGGTTGTGATAGCACCTACAAATCTCCTTGTGTTGACCTTCCCAAAACATGTATTGAATCACCAGTTGTCCCAATTTCTCCTTGTTACACAATTCCACCATCAACTTGTGTACCTAAGACAAATCCAACTTTACATGAGTCTCCTTTAAGCATAGATTCTAGCACTTCAATGCCTAAATCCTCTTATCTTGCTCAAATTCCTCGACAATTGCTAACCTTCCCACCTCTTAAGAAGGACATACCCAAAACCAAAGGTACGGCATTAACACTACAATTGAAGCTCTTTGGTAGATCAGTGTTTGAATAGTCTCACATTTACTAATGTGGTTCCTTATGCCTTTAGAGGATTGTGTTCTTTTTGAGATGATCTTATCTACAATGTTTTTTATTGGGATTGTAATGATGGATATGAGTGTATAAAGTTTGAAGTTTCTAAATTTCATTGTTCTACGCCCAGATATCTCCTGATGGATACTTGGCGAGATACATGTCCACCATGCATTGACCCTGATAGTACTCAACCTGAACATCACGGGGGTTATAGTGCTCCTCCTTTTCAAACTCATTCTAGGTACTTTTATGCTCCCTTAGGTGAAAATTGCTGTGGGCATCACTTTGTCACTTTATTCTATCAACAGCATCACCCATTTCCACATTGTCAAGAGTGTGCACGACTCGTATTAGGAGAAGCTTCACACATTTTTTGGCTATGCCGCTCTTACTTTTGACGATATGGCACGGGCTTAATGAAACAAATTGTCGGAATTACACCCCAACGCCATAACCTTCTTGATGTGAGAGTACCAGAGAGAGGACCAAATCAACGTAGATTACTTGAGGAGGTTCAAGCACAACAATGGAGGGATACATGCATAAATGACTTGCAACCACCTATCTTGCAAGCCGTCCTTCCCCCAGCCTCAACATGTCAATTTTGGATCAGTATGAGTACCTATATTGAGCAGTTCCAAAATCAAAATTGTCTGCTTAACCTTCCCATAGAACCAATGCCATATTTTAGCGAGGAAGCACTCCTTCCTCTACCACCTTCTCCAGAGGCCGGTTTTTGTACAGGGTTGTCCTTGCATCCTGAAGTGATTGATACCATCTTTCCAGCAAAAGTGGACACGGATCCACCACTAGTACAAGGGTAAGCTTATCAACTCCACAATAAGATCAACACGCCAGGGCACTTTTCTCTCACTGGGTTTTTCCCCTGATTGGCACCAATAATAAATTTTATTCCTTTCTTTTCTTTTCTTGTTTGTTAATAAACATTTTGCAGAGATCTTAGCTAAACAAGAGCATACAAACACGCCCCAATAGTCCACCTATCGTGCACACAAATTAGGAAGGGGGGAGACATGCAATGCCTACAAAGAGCAAAGAGAAGCAATCTCCGCAACATCAGCAATGCATCAATGCAAACGCACAACATCAACGAGCACTACAACAGGTGTATTCAAATCATAATCTTTTGTTCTTTATGTGCTTTTAACTTTTGGATATATTGTTTGCATGTTCACACAGTTGGCTGGTTTAAGTTTTAAATTAGTTGTTAAAATGTGGTGAGTGATTTCTAGATTCTTAGAGAACTTAGTAGAAGATATTTCTATTTGAAGACAGTGTAGGATATATACCAACAGAGTATGCCAAGTTCTTATGCTCTCAAAGTATATTAGTTATCCCTAGTGGTAGCTACCTCTTCTCTTAGGTATGGGCTAGTAGGTGCTAAGATTAATAAAAAAAATTATGAAAATCATGCCCTAAAAAATATATACAAGTGAATCGAGACATGACGTGTCTACAGCCATGTGGAATGCTTGGTAGGACCTGGGGTTGTCTTAGCACCTTGGGGCCGATGCCTTGGTTTCCATGGGGTGAACACTGACATCTAAAAGGTTAAGAAAAAGACCTTCAAGGACTCTATCGCCTTGATAGATGTTGGTAGGACTCTGGGGTACATTATGGGCCCTCGAGATCGATGCCCTCATCTTCATGGGATACTCCGTATGTCAAAAAGAAAGAAAAGAGTCTGTTGCCCTTGAGATACTTAGCGGCCTTTAGATTCTCTTGGCAGAGGTCTCTTGGCCATTGCTTGGGTCTCATTGGGATGGAACCTTCCTCTTTATCATCTTTTACACACACACCAAAAAAAAAAAAGAGAAAAGAAGAAGAGGTCCAATCACCATTGCTCATATTTAGGAGTAGGTTTGCCACTTAGGAATAACTTAAATACTTGTAGGACATTGAGACTGCGGTCATAACCTGTGGTGTGCAAGCACACTTGCCTTTGCATAGCACTATCTACCACTTAGTCTCACTTTGACTAGTCTTTACTCACCCCTTTTAGCACTCTTTAAAACTCTAATCAGCCTTTCACTTATATGCTCACGTGTGAGATTGTCATTGCTAGTTTTTTTTCAATAAAAGGCTTTACTTGTATCCATTGTTTTTTGCAGTTTTTGCTTCTACCGCGCTCGAGGACGTGCGCAAAATAGGAAGGGGGGAGTGTTGCGTGACGAGTGGTGATCAATGCAAGGATGCAACACAAAGATGCAAGCAGGAAAACAAGTGACATTCTTATTTAGGGCTCTTGTAAAGAGTTCCAAGTTGTAGATGAGTGTGGGAGTGGGCTTAAGAATAATCCCACATGGAAAGTTTTGGGAGTTTTAGGAGTTGTATAAAAAGTGGCTCATTTGAGAGCTTAGGCACACTTTTGGGCTAAGTTCATGCAAGAGCTCCTTTGAGAGAGCTACTCTCCCTCTTCTCCATAGAGGTGAAGACTCTTCTCTCACCCTATCTACGTCTTTGTATGAGATAAATCTCTTCATTGAATCAATAGCAATGTCATGAGTCTATCTCATCCTTTTCTCTAATCATTTTACTCTTATACATGCTTTTAGTATTTCATTTTTGTGTATGTGGGCTGATTTGAAGCTTTCATGGAAGCTTGATGCTTGAGTGTGTGCATGCTTGTAGGAAGATAGGAGTGGAGTGATGTCTTTCTCTTTGCTTGTGTGCATAGTGATTGTGTTCCTCTTGCTTGTATTTGTGAATGAATGGGTGTGTAGGAATGAGGGCAAGTTGAGCTTGTGTGTGTGCTTAGTCTAGTGTCATGTGATGGTAGCCATAAGCATTCTCTCCATTTGTGGATAAGCTTTTGTGCACCGGTACAGGTTGAATCCCTAGCTCCGAAAGGGATGAAAATCCCATTGGATTGAGCTACACGTGGATCATGCTACTCTTGCTACAAGTGAGAGAGTTTTTCGTCTCTCCAGACCCTCAAGTGGAGCCCAAGTGAGCACCTAGATAACCTAGGATGGACTTAGAAGCTATACTAAAGCCTATGGTCTCTTGTTTAGTCTGTTGTTATCCTAGTCACATAATGTGATCATTTCAGTCTATCTAGAAGAATACTACAATTAGACTATGTATAGCTGCACACATGCATTCCTCTTTTTTTTAAAGATAAAGAAGAATTCTACCTTAGGGAATTGTGGTGTAATGGTAAAGTGGGTTAGATAGATTGAATATTTGAATAATATATGGGACTGGATGCTAAATAGAAAAAAATGAGTGGTTGAAATTGGAAAGAGACCAACTTGACATCAAACTGGTAATTTGAAATTAGATAACTAGTGTTTATTTACATGCAAAAGTGGGGGTTGAGTTTAATGGAGGCCATCCCACAACTTGGCATGTCTAGACCCATGAGTTTGCAAAAAGTAAGATATTTCCTTGGCCTCTCTCAAGGCATAAACTAATATACAAAGCTACCATGTATATATATGGTTTTGTAGCACTTTGCTACGAAACCATGAAAGTGCTACAAAACCATGTGTATACATGGTTTTGTAGCACTTTGCTCTGAAACTATGTGTATATATGGTTTCGTAGCACTTTGCTACACAAAACATGTCTTTATGCATGCATAAAATAAACTTGTATATATGGTTTCGTAGCACTTTGCTACACAAAACATGTCTTTATGCATGCATGAAATAAACTTGTAATCTATCGTCTTCTATGCTATCCACCATAGAGAACCATTTCCTGCACGACTCATCACACATAAGTAAACTATATGCTAAGCATATTGGAATAATGCATTTAGGCTATCCTTATAACTCATCGTGAGCCTACTCATTTAAGATTTGATTTAAGGGCATTACCAAGCCCACTGGGGGAAACCATACGTCATTTGGGTATTACCAAACCCAAGGTAATGACCATCTACAAGTACACACCTAGACATAGAATTAGGGATGGAGAAGGTAAATTCATCACATCCTGAGAATAATGTAGCCAAGACAAAGTTGTCTGTCTCTAGGTTGGCAAGCACTCTAGCTCTATGGTCTTGCACAATCTATGGTAAATCTGGTCTGTGTGAGAGAGGTGAGGGTAAGGAGCTCTACTAATCCACTCATCAAAAGGCATCTCGATCATAGCATGATGAGTGTGATAACATGAGAGGAGGGTAGAAGCTAGGGAGTGTAGAGAAAATTAATAAACCATCTATTTTCAAAGAATCTAAAAATTAAAATATAATCATAAATTTTATTAAAGTTAAAAAGTATTTTTATTAATTAAAGATGGTGATTAGTACATAACGACCCACAATCTCAAGGATGTGGGGGGGTAATACATTGCTTGCATGTTACATAGTATTCACATCTCCTCCTAAGCTTTTTACCATCTGGATTAAAATATTGGTTAGAGGATCATTTAACATCAATGTTATCTCTTGCCTAAGAAATGCAAGAGGCCTCTTTATATTGCTTGTAACTAGTTGTACCTCTCTATTTTGCACTTGTTACACATACGTAGTGTTTTCCAAGTAATGAAGTTACTAACCATTAAAAAACTATATTAGGAAAACTATGCTTTTTTAGTCACATTCATTCTAATCATAGCACTTCTCACCTAAAGGTAACATCCAACTTTGAAACTCAGGAGTTCATTCCAATCATAGCAGGTCTCACCTAAAGGTAACATCCAACTTTGTAACTCAGTAGTTCATTCCAATCAGAGCAATTATTTGTATGAGAATGGAGAACGGGTAAGTCATAATCTCTCAAATATTTCGGACCCTTTATCTATACATGTTATGTGGTATGGATATCCAAACATAATTTTTTCTCGTTATGGTAGGTGGATACATTGGCGCTTAGTATGTTCTATCGAGTAAATTGCCATGTCCCTATTATTGATCGTGAGGCTGGGCAAAATGTTTCAAAGAAATTATTCAACGCTCAACGAAATTTCATTTTTGAGAAGAATAAGAAGCATCCATTCCAACGCATGATGGTCTTGGAGCGCTACATTCGAGGTGGTGCAGAAAGATCTCCTATGTTCTTTAGGTGAGACAATTTTCATTCTGTTCATTTTCATAGCTACTTTTTCAAAACACCTAGATGCACTTTTATGATTGCATTTCATTGTAGGTGGCTAGTGGAGACCTTTTCAAGTGGAGGAGATGGTGTCTTGGACATTTTCGCGGGATGTGGAGGCTTGGGACGTGCATGCCAAGAGTTAAAAAGATACTATATGGGGATAGAGAATGACATGGAGGTAGCCAGAGCGTTTCTGGGAGATTTCTCATTAGAGGATAGGTCGGGATGACACTTAGAAGAATGCTATAATTTGTGGATCAAAAGACTTTGTAATCGAGATTGTCATGGTTTGGAACTTTAAAGATCGATATATACATTTTTAATCTTTAAAAGATTGTGGTTTATATGTATATATGTTAGTGCGTAGGTAGCTCTTGTATGTATGTATGTATATGTATATGTACGAGGTGTGTGAATTTAGGTAGATTTATGTATATATATAATTATATCAATAAGTATGATGTGGATCAAAAGACTTTGTAATCGAGATTTTCATGGTTTGGAACTTTAAAGATCGGTATATACATTTTTTTATCTTTAAAGGATTGTTTTTTATATTTAAGTAAGTAAGAAAAAAAGTATGTATGTATGTATGTTAGTATGTAGGTAGCTCTTGCATGTATGTATGTATATGTATATTTTGTATGTGTATATGTATGAGGTGCATGAATTTAGATAAGTATATGTATATATGTAATTATATCAATAAGTATGATGTGGATCAAAAGACTTTGTAATTAATATTTTTATGGACTAGATCTTTAAAAGACTGAAATTTATATTGTTGATCTTTCAAAGCTTGTTATTTATATGTAAGTTCGTTCTTGGTCCTTTACAAAGCTCATAGTAAGTTCTTGGTCCTTTGCAAAGCTCGGACTACTTGTTCATTGCTCCAAAAAGCTCTGCAAAAAAAGCTCGCAAAAAAAATCCCCCAAGCAGCAGGGACACAGCACGAACAGAGGAAGGGGGGGCGGGGGGCTGCACAGCTTCACGCCATGAGCAAGGTAGACAGAGAGTGCATAGGTGCAAGGCAGCACAGTGCACAGAGCAGCACGACTGTACGAACAAGTGCAACACGACACACAGGGCAGCGCGGGCGATCAAGGGAGGCGGAGAGGAAGCAGCAGGGGGCACATCGCGACAAACCACCAGCGCAAACAGAGGAGGAGGGGCTGCGCAGCTTCACTCCATGAGTGAGAGAGAGAGAGAGAGAGAGAGAGAGAGAGAGAGAGAGAGAGAGAGAGAGAGAGAGAGAGAGAGAGAGAGAGAGAGAGAGAGAGAGAGAGAGAGAGAGAGAGAGAGAGAATGGCCACGGTAATTTTTCAGGAAGGAGAAACCAAGGACGAGCTAGTGGTTCAACAACCTTCACATGTTATTATTGTCAATAGCCTGGTCACACCAAAGCAAAATGTCCCATGAAGAAAAAGCATGATGAAGAAAGATAAGCAATAACTGATCAGCTCAAGGAAAATCCACCAAGTGCTGACATGATGTAGGAAGATGATATACAGAAGGAGGTGCATCGCATCTTGGCAATTACAAGGGCTAAGGCTAATGAATCTGGAGTAGTAATAACTCTGCTAGATAACAAAAACTCACCCCAAGCCCTCAAGAAAGCAACTTTGGACTGGATTCAGCAGAGGAAAAAGTGAGAATGCAAACCACTAAGGAAGTAGAGAAAAGGCAAGGTAAGTAAAAAGAGGATGACTTTAGAGAAATCAGCATGGAGTTGTTGGAAACAATCAAAAGTAAGCATTTAGAGCACCTTCATAGAGAATGTCTAGAAGAAAAATAAAAGGATGTTGACTAGTTACAAACCAATATAATGTCAATGCTGCTAGATAGACAAGTTCAGCTGAGACAAGTGCAAGGTTCAAGGCCAAAATCTTGAGGGTAGGCATTGAAGGTTTGAACAAGGAATTGAAAACCTCAATAGAAGAAGAAACCCCAGAATGCAGCAAAATGCTGAAGAACCCCAAATATCCAGAGATGATGAAGTGGCCAAAGTCACAATCCAATTGAGCAATGTACTCATCAATGATGCATTACTGAATGGTGGATCCAGAATGAATGTCATCATAGAGGAAACTGCATTGGGATTGGGTCTCAAGTGGGAGCCAATTCTGTTCAACATAAGGATGGCAGATAACAAGAAAGTGGTACTGAAGGGAATAATAAAACATGTTCCCATGAAAATCAAACAAGTTGAATTCAAAGTAAACTTAGTAGTGATTACCATAGTAAACCACATTGGGTATTACCAAGGTATTATTGGGGAGGCCCTAGCTAAGACATGGCAAGGTAAATTAGGACTGGGGCAAGAACATAATCACCATCAAAAAAGAAAAACGGAAAGTGCATGTTGATCTCTCTGACGCAAGGGAAACAGTGAGGCCCACTCAAAGACCACTTAATGCTGAAACATTTAATATGTCAGAAGACTTTGATGACGACGAAGAAAACATAATACTTTGTGAACACCCAAACTTGGTACCCTTGTACATGTTAAATGTGGGGGAAGTAATGAGATATGCAGAAGCAGAAAGGGAGAAGAAGGAAGCACCAAATGAAGAAAGAAGAAGACTGTGACAAGGCAGAGGTCTCAAAATTAAACAAAACCATGTAGGAAAAAGCCTCAGAAGAAATCAAATGGGCCCAAAGCCTAGAGCAAGAAGGAGAGATTTAGGAGATCTGAGACTAGGTGCAAAAGCAAAAGGAGAACCAGGAGAACAATGCAGCTAAGGCAAGCCTAGACAAATTACGGAAAGTAAATTTAGGGGATGGAAAAGAAGAAAAGAATATAAAGATCAGCTTAGAAATGGAAGATGAATTCAAACAAGAGTTAGTAATACCAAGATGTCTTTTCTTGGTCATATGGAGACATGGAGGGCATTGACCCTAAGTCCTTCCAGCATAGCATCAACTTGAAAGAAGGAGTTATACCTGTTAGGCAAGAAATTGACAAATTATTGAGAGTGGGTTCCATAGTGTGGCACCAGTAGAAAAGGCTACCTAGATTTATCCTCGATTGTGGTGGTCTCCAAAATGAATATAAAAATCAGGATCTGTGTAGGCTACTGCAAACTGAATGCTGCAACCAATTTAAATCCTTTTTTACTCCCTTTCACGGATACCCTGCTGGATGAGTTAGCCAAAAAAGAGATGTACTCCTTCCTAGATGGCTTTAGCGGATAAAACCAAGTGAAGATGGCTTTGGAATATTGGGAAAATACTACTTTTGTCACCAAATGGGGTGTCTTTGTGGCAACTATCGTGATGTTTGCTTGAAGAATGCACTTGCTACCTTCCAGAGAATGGTGCAAGAGATCTTTTATGACTATTTGGCAGACTTCATGAAAGAATTTGTAGATGATTTCAGTGTCTTCGGAGACAAAACAAAGCACATCTACCATTTAAGGCTATGTTCGAGATACAAGGCTAAAGTTGAATCTAGTCAAGTGTGCTTTTGTATAGTAGAATATGGAACTCTATTAGGTCACATTGTGTGGCTATAGATTCGGCTAAGGCAGAGGCCATATCCAAAATGCCCACTCCCCAGATCATTAAGCAACTAGAAAGATTCCTTAGCAAAGTGAAGTGGCATGCAAGATTTTTGAAGTATCTAACTCACATAGCATACCCACTATATGCACTGACCAAGAAAGATGAAAATTATGAATGGAGTCCAGAATGTCAAAAGGTATTTCACTGGCTGAAAAGCATGGTGTCATCCGCACGAGTAAAATGACCAATCTAGAATGGAATCTAATGTTCCATGTTTATGTAGATGCTTTTCAGACAAAGCAGTGGGCAGCACACTAATGCAGGAAAAATAGAAAGGATATATGCAGCCCATCCATTATGCCAGCAAAACACCATATTAGTGAATTTGGAAATTTTCCAATTCCCATTTTTGAATACTTAAAAAAGGGGACATGGATAACATGTTTATAAGTTTCTCAAAACCCTATCATATGACCTATCGTTGGAAAGCGCTTGAAAAATGGAATCTAAAGAGCTATAAAGCGCTCATTTTGGATTAGTGGTGTTCAAGTTATGGTTAATCCAAACTTTTGACCATGTGTCCCAAACTTGTGGGAAATTCCCATATTCCCCAATATGGTGTTGCAAAGCCCCCACAAGGGTGGAAAGGAACTACAACACAATAGAATAAGAATCTCTTTCGATGATCTATGCTGTGAACAAGTTTTGGCACTATCTCTTGGGAAACAAATTTGTTTTCCATGTTGACCATCAAGCTCTTATAAACAAAGCTTTTTTGGTAGGAAATATTTCAAGATGGATGCCTCTACTATAATAATTTGAGTTCACTATTCAACACACACCCGGAAGAGAAAACGCAGTGGGGCAGATTTCTTATCCATACTAGATTTTGGAGAGCCTACCTTGAAGGGTGTGCTCCTAGACACCAACTTACTCACAGGTATACCAGCTGAAGTGAAAGAGAACTGGTATTATGACATGATGTACTTTCTAGAAGATGGGACATTTCCAGAAGGGTACACTACTGATGTGATAGAAACAAGAGAATTTCCTTAAGAAGTAGAAATTTCACTATGATTACTGGGCATCTATACAAAAGAGGCATAGACCATATCTTACACAGATGTGTTCTAGATCATGAACAACAAGCTATGTTAAGAGAAGCACACTATGGGATAATTGGAGGACACATGGGCAGAGAAATAATAGCCTGTAAAATTTTGCAAGCAGGCCTATAGTAGTGGCCTATTGTCATGAAGGATGCCAACGATAAAGTAAATAACTGTGATGTTTGACAACGAATGGGTCAACCCAGAAATGCTGATAGATTGCCCATCTCCCTCATCTCGGGGGGGGGGGGGGGGTCACTTATTATAAATATGTAAACGTAGCATGTGGGTTCAACAGAAGGGGTTTTTCAAATCCCTTTTTTACACATTTTTTACATACAGAAGGGTACCATTTAAAGGGGGTATTTATAGATTGAATAGAAAAAAGGTGTGTTTTATTCAAGAAAAATTTACAAAATAAGGGGTTTTTAAACTAGGCTTGAATGCACGTGAAGGTTTACATATAGTGATCCCCCCCGAGTCCCTCATACCACCTCTATCTCCGTTCATGAAATGGGGATTGGATTTTGTTGGACGAATCAAACTACCTACTAAAAGTAGCAGATGTGAGTATATCATTGTGGGCAAGCACTGATTATTTCACCGAGTGGCCGGAAGCTAAAGCTGTAAAGAGCAACTCTGCAAAAGAAGTGGTGAAGTTCCTTTTCAAAGATATCATTGTTAGGCATGGGTTGCTTGTAGAAATAGTCAGTGAGACCAGGGGACACATTTCATGAACAAAGTAATGAAAGGGCTGATGGAGAAATACATGATCAATCACACAAGAAATCCTCACCTTACTACCCATAGTGCAATGGCTAGACGGAATCAACCAACATTGTTCTGACCTTTCTAAATTAAGTGTTTATAATGCAATTCAAGCTTTTCTTAAGAGTTGTAATGAATAATTAAGAAAAGTTTACATTTATGCTTAATTAGGATGTTTTTTATGTATATATCTCTCTCCCCAAAAAAAATGGTCATTCCTATGACCAATTCTCTATTCAAATGATGCTTCTCATTAATAAATTCTCAATTCACAAATCAAACTCTAGGCTTGTGAAGCTAAAGGTTAAGAAAAAGGCTTTTATACTTTTATGCTTCTAAAATTATGATAATCTTATGATTTAAATCCACAAATTGGATTTAAGTTTAGAAGATAGTTATACTATCATAATTGTATTACTAAATTTATTCTTTTCAAAAATATTAAAAATTATGAGTAATAGCAGCGGAGCTATGGTAAAATTTTTAAGAAATTGATACATAATTCATTCTTATGCATAACGTGAAAAGAGGTCTTTCTACCATATTCTAGGATGGGTTATCCTATGCTAAATGAATGATTTTCATCACATTCAATGGAAAACTAATTTTTAAGGTTTATACATAATTAAATAATTAAGAAAAGATAAAATTATGGTAATTTTATTTAAATGATAAAAGAGAAATTCCCATGACATTTGAAATTCAATCATTTAAATGGAAAAAGTGAAATTCTTAGCATATTGAATTAATGGATATTTTTATTAGAATTCAAAGAAGAATTTTAAATAAAAAATTTTATGCATGAGAAATATTTAAATGATAAAAGAGAAATTTCCATGACATTTGGAATTCAATAATTTAAATAGTAAAAGTGAAATTCTTGGCATATTGAATTAATGGATATTTTTATTAAAGAAAAGAGGAATTTTAGATAAATTTATTTGATGTGAGAAAAGAGGAATTCCCATGACATTTAGAATTCAATCAATTAAATGTAAAAAGAGGAATTCCCACGATATTTGATATCGAAGAAATTAAATGAAAAAAAGGAAAATTTTTAGTATAATTCAATTTATGAATATTTATCGAAAGCAAAATTTCAAGCATTATTGGGAAATATGGGTAGAATTGATTTTTGTAAATCCCATGAATTCTTTTTATTCAAAAGATGAATATTGAACATATTTTACTTGACAATTTGAGAAATAATATGAAAATAGCCATCTCAAGAAAAAGAATCTTTACCTAGGCCAAGTAATTGGCAGAAATTTGGAAAAAGTCCCATCATCGGTATCCAAGTAGAAAAAGATACTAAATGGAAATTGGATGTGATTGGATGTGAATGGATGTGATCAGATGTGAATGGGATGTGATAGGATGTGGTGTGATGAAAATGAATGTGGATGAGATGTGAAGTAAATGGATGTGGATGTGAATGATGAGATGAGAATGAGATGCGAGGTTATGTGAAAGGATGAGATGTAAAGTAAATGGATGTGGATGTGTATGTGAAAGAATGTGATGTAAATGAATGTGGATGTGAAGGATGAGATGAGAATGAGATGTGAGATTATGTGATAAGATGTGATGTGATGTAAATAGATGTAAATGTGGATGCGATAAGATGTGATGTAATGTAAATGGATGTGGGTGCGGATGTGGAATGAGATGTGAAGTGATGTAAAGGGGATGTGGATGATGTGAATGGATGTGATGCAGATGCGATGGGATATAAAGGGATGTGGGTGTGATGTGATATAAAGGGATGTGGATGTAAATGTGATGAGATGTGAAGTGATATATGTGAATGTGAATGAATGGATGGATGTGAATAATCATGCATGTGAATGACTGGATGGATGTGGATGAATGAGATGGGATATGTACGAATGAGATATGATGTGGATAGATGTGGATGTGATGTAATGTAGATAGAATGTATGTGATGGGATGGTGATGAGAATGAATATGATGGATATGAAGGGATGTGATGTGATGAATGTGAATGGATGTGATGTGATGGATGTGATATGATGTGAATCGGGATAGATGTGAATGAATGAGATATAATGTGAAATGGATGTGATGTGATGTGATGTGAATCGGGATAGATGTGAATGGATGAGATGTGATGTGAATGAATGAGATGTGATGTGAAATGGATGTGATGTGATGTGATGTGTATTGGGGTAGATATGAATGGATGAGATGTGAATGAATGTAATGTGATGAGATGTGGACATGGGTAGATGCAAATGGATGAGATGTAATAAGGATAAATGTTGATAGATGTGATGAGATGGAATATGATGTGACTGGATGAGAATGGAATATGATGTGACTGGATGAGAATGGATGAAGGACTCTGGGAATGAGATGGAATATGATGTGACTGGATGAGAATGGATAAAGGACTATGAGAATACATATGATTGGACGTGGATTAAGAAATGTAGATTGATGTGAAACAATGTGGAAAGACAAGAGTTTGTTATAGAAATTGTATTTATGACCTGTTTTTAAATGACTGCTTTATGTCAAGAATGTTGGGGAAGCATTTTGACCATCTTGTGAATGAGGTTGTGGAGACCTAAGTGATAAAGTTGCAACAGTTGACGGAGAGTCAATGGAGGACGTCTCGCGTAGCAAGGTCGGCCGAGGTCTTGACTAGCCTCGATTCAATTTAAATGGTGAGCTTCCGGTACACTGGATGAGGGACAAAGGAAGCGGCCTATGAGTGAAGCGCTAGGTGACCTGCGAAGGATCCTAGAGGGTGCTGACCATACGGTGCTTGGGCTCTAGGTCACCGCAAAAGATACCCACTCTTGCATCGAGAAAGAAAATGGAATAAGCTATTAGAGTTGCTTTTTGAACTCGGGCATGGATCTAGTTGATTGATGGTAGCAACATGTCAAAGGCAGTGATGAGATGGGTTTTGAAGTTGCAGGAGTTTACTTTTTCATTCCTCGTTTGTGAGGAAATCACCAGGGATACATTGGCAGATCTTTTGACCTATAAAGAGAGTCCTCTCCTTATCACCAGGGATACATTGGCAGATCTTTTGACCTATAAAGAGAGTCCTCTCCTTATCAAAGAAGAGGTTGTGATGAAGAAGACTGCTGAGAATGTGGTAGAGATTGGGAATGCACGCCTTCTATTTTTTGATGACTCTTATAGAAAAAGTCATGATGCCGCTTCAGGAGGTCTAGTATTGTATAATCTGCAGGGCAAGCTTCTTTTTTGTAAAGAAGGCATGAAGGTGGATGCACATAGCAATAATGCAGCAGAGTATTCTACATTGGAGATTAGATTGCACATATGTTTAAGGTATGGTGGATGCCAACTTTGTATAAGTGGAGATGCTATGCTTGTTGTTAAACAGGTACTTGGAGTATGGAAGAGCAAGAATACTTCGCTTAAAGAAATGTCTTTTAGAATTAAAGGCATGCTTAAGAAGTTTGAAGCATGGAGCATTTGCCGTATAGATCGTAACCAAAATGAAGAAGCACATAAGGCTACTCAAAGTATGATCAATGAGGTGTTTGTGCTCAAAGCTGATGTACCTCTGTATTGTGGAAGGGAGTGTTTGGAGAAGGAAGAAAACTTTCTGTTGACAGGCAAGATACCAGAGGAGGTTGAGAAGTCCAAAAAGTATGGTTTTGTAAGGAAAGCTAGCAGGTACATAGTTATTGATGATGTAATGTATATGCGAGGAGCAGATTTGGTTTTAAGGCATGTACCATGGAAGGAGGAGTTGTATAAGATCCTTGAGGAAAATCATGAAGGATCTTGTGGTGGATATTTTACATTAAAAATTACTTTGCATAAGATCTTGAAGGAAGGATATGTATGGCCAAGTGTTCAAAAGGATGTACACCACTGGTGTAAGTCTGGAAACAATGTTAATCATTTGGAAATAGGATATTACTTAAACCCGAGCTTCGAAAAACCATAATAGCTTATGATGTATTTGAAAAATGGGGAATTGATGATGTGGGTCCATTACCTATTACTAGTCAGGGAAAAAGCTATGTATTGACTACAGTTGATTATCTTTCTAGGTGGGCAGAAGCTAAGGTAGTCAAGAAGATAGGTGCTAAAGATGTTGCAAAATTTGTGTATGAGGATATTTGTTGCAAGTTTGGAGTGCCTCTTGAGTTGCTTTCTTATCAAGGGCCTGGCTTTAGAGCAGAGTTGATAGATTACTTATGTGCCGAAATTGAAATTAAGCATAACTACACCACTCCATACTACCCACTTAATGAAAGATTCAATGGTGAGCTTATTAAGATATTGTCTAAGATTACCTAGCATCAAGGAAGAAATTGGGATTTGGAGTTACCTAGTTCTCTATGGGCTTACAGAACATCTGTGAAGATTGGCATAGGATTTATACCCTTTCATTTGATCTATGGCAAGGAAGCTTTGTTGCCTATGGAGGTGGAATTACCAGCAGTTAAGATGCTTGAAAAACTGATGAAAGGTTGACCCAAAAGATATATAGAAGGAAAGACTTATGTATCAACAGGTTTAGTTGGGCAGATCCTTAGCTTCGGAGCACTGTAAGAAGATGCAAGAAGAGAATGTGAAGCGTACAAATGCTAAGATCAAAAGTAAAGGGATTGTAAAAGGTGACATGGTGTTAAGATATAATAGTAAATTGGACAACACCTTTTAGAAAAAGTTTCAAATTAAGTGGGAAGGTCCTTTTATGGTGTTGGAATGCTTTGCCAATGGTACTTACCAATTGGCTAACCTTGATGGAACTCCACATGCATCCAAGGTGAATGGTCTGCACTTAAAGAAGTATTATGCAAGATTGATGACCATTGTTAAGGATGACATGTATGAAATTGAGGCTGTGAGTGACAGGTGAATGAAAGGAAATCTCAAAATTTTGATGATGCTTTTTTTGAAATGCTGAGTATAGAGGATGCACTAATCTTCCTGTTATAGATAGCTGATGTGCCCTCATTAGAGAACTTCATCTACATCATGAAGAAGTACAAGAAAATATCAAACCTTGTGCATGGCCAGCATATGCATTTGCACCTGTGTAATAAGGGCCTGGAAGGTCACAAAGGGCTAGGTAATTTTCTCATCTCACTGTTATTGATGGTGTAAGCATGCAAAATGCCCAACAATACTTCCACACAGGTTGGTTCAGTGCGTGTCATGCGTTTGATGTGCTTCAAAATATGTGAGAAGATCATGTACATCCCAACATGCTATGCAGAATATGAGCTTAGTGATGAAGCACTGACCTATTTAGAACAGATGGTGCTACCGAGAGTCTCTACGAATCTAGTCTCATGGAATGCTGCAATTTGTGGCTTTGTAGAGCAAGGGGAAAGTGAGAAAGCCCTCATACTTTATTCTCAAACGCAAGAACAAGGTCTGTTACTTGACACAATGATTAACATTGGCATTTTGAAAGTATGTGGCACCATTGCAGATAAGGAAGATCTGAGTAGTGATGTTGGTATGGCATCTTTGGAAATTGGCCAAGCGTTACATGCTATAGTACGGGGCATTAACCCTTAAGGAAACCATGTGACAAGTAGCATTATGGAGATGATACAGAAAATAGAAGCTGAGTAGACAAGTTCAAATATGAAATTTTCAAAGATGAACTCAAAGACCAACTAGGGGGTGGGCATGTGTTGACTAATTTTAGAACAGAGAATCACTCAGTTTCTGGATTGCGCCAAAGAACAGTTCAAGGGTCTCGGGAAAAAAAAAAGGGTGTGTACGCTGAGTTTCAGAAATGGGTTCGAATCTGTGTGTGGAGGATTGGCGCTGGTGGTGGAAATCCTTCTTTGCATTTCGGGCTCAGTTGCTCTTTATGTTTTTCTATACGTTGTCAACTATTTGATGTTCGATCTGCATAGCCCCTTTGTGGTGCTGGTGCTACTTGTGATAGTCTGTGGTGAGGTTTTTGTGTGATCGTCGGGTGTGAAGAAGCTATCGCAGCCTGATAAAGAAGGTGGAATGCTGCTGGAAGCCGCCGCTGAGATTGATCTGCAAAACACAAACAAAGGGCATCTCGGCCTTGATGGTGTAAGGTGACAAATACTCTTTGTTGAGTTCAAATTTATATTTGGTATACTGTGGTGTCATTTTCGGTGGATATAAGGAAACTGTGAATCACTCCCCTGTAGTTGTGAGCAGAGGCTGAATATGAGTGTGGAGGTGTTTCCAATCTCTTCCATCTTGATGTGTGTATTTGAGAAAGCAAGTGTAGGTGTTGTTTGAAATGGTGGGATTAATTCCCATGATATTGTGTTTACAGTTTTTTGGTTTTTGGAGAATGTTTGCAATTGACTGTAATCTCCATATCTTTTCTTGGTTCTAGAGTGGGTGAAGTGGTATACAAGGTGTCTATGAAATTTTTGTTTCTAGTATCCTACTGGTGGTGCCCCCTATCTTTGTTGTATTTTCCAAGGCTATTGGGTGGGCAGTTATAGAGGTAGTTTCACTTTTCTAGCCTTCCCAAAACGTGTGTGTTTTTTTGCTATTTAGATTTTCTTACAGCCCGTTATAGCCTCAAGAGGCATGGCACACTATTCTTTGGGTCAAATGAGCGTTCATTTGCCTTAATTTACTTAGGCGCTAAGCGCACGTGAATGACCTTAGAGATATTTTTTGAAAAAGTCTTTTTTTGGGGTGATTTTTAGTGCTTTTAGGTCCATTTTTTGCTTCAATTTTTGGATCGAATTTTGAGGCTACTGGTCGAAGGCCAAAACGATGAATTTTGTCCTTAAACACTCAGAACCAATTTCAAAGAGATCGATGCATGCCTTTTGATGAGCACTAGAAAGTGCTCATTGGCCTTGTGCTTTAGGATATATGAGCCTCCAAACAATACTGTTTGCTTCACGGACCGTTTTCACGGCGTGAAAGTCAGGGAACTTTCAAGCCTTGAAATGTATTTCACACGTGAAAGTTCTTATTATAAAAGTGTTACTTTTATTATAATTGATTTTCATGCATAGAAGAATGCATAAAAGATAATTTTTTTATCGGAGATCGAGATAATGAATATTCCTCAAGAAATCCATGTTTTTGAAATTTGTAAACAAGTATTCGTCGAAAGAAATTTAGAAAAAGAGAAATTGAGATAGTACCTTTGGAGAATGATAATTTTAGGAAGAACCTTTCCAGACCTAAACTCTGATTCAGACTATTGACCAAGACCTAATTTCTTCGTCAGTTTCAATCAATGATGATGTGCCGAGTTCAGGGAAAATGTACTCAAATCACCCACCGAATCTGAAACTAAGTTAAGACTTTTGATTTTGATCTGAGGATCAAGTTAACAGAATTCGAGGAATTCTGTTTGGAATTGAAACCTAGATCTAGAAGTATTGAGATACGGATTAAGATATACTCAGGGTATTCAAAAATAAATAAATAAATAAAAATCAAAACTGTAAACTTGCATAGAAACCTTGCCTTCTTAAAAGACTGTCTTACGCCAGAATGCTGGAGGAAACATTTGGCATATATGTTTATTTAAGGGAAGTTCAGTTGCAACAGCTGGGGCGGGGAGTGTTCGAGGGACAGCTCACACGGCAAAGCCTGCCAAGGTCTTGACCAGCCTCGGTATGGTTAAAATGGTGCGCTCAGTTTTTGGATTGCGCCAAAGAACAGTTCAAGGGTCTCGAGAAAAAAAAAGGGGTGTGTACGCTGAGTTTCAAAAATGGGTTTGAATCTGTGTGTGGAGGGAGGATTGGCGCTGGTGGTGGAAATCCTTCTTTGCATATCGAGCTCAGTTGCTCTTTATGTTTTTTTATACGTTGTCAACTATTTGATGTTCGATCTGCGTAGCCCCTTTGTGGTGCTGGTGCTACTTGTGATAGTCTGTGCTCAGGTTTTTGTGTGGAGTGTGAAGAAGCTATCGCAGCCTGAGAAAGAAGGTGGAATGCTGCTGGAAGCCGCCGCTAAGATTGATCTACAGAACACAAACAAAGGGCATCTCGGCCTTGATGGTGTAAGGTGACAAATACTCTTTGTTGAGTTCAAATTTATATTTGGTATACTGTGGTGTCATTTTCGGTGGATATTAGGAAACTGTGAATCACTCCCCTGCAATTGTGAGCAGGCTATAAATATGAGTGTGGAGGTGTTTACAATGTCTTCAATCTTGATGTGTGTATCTGAGAAAGCAAGTGTAGGTGATGTTTGAAATGGTGGGATTAATTCCCATGATATTGTGTTTACAGTTTTTTGGTTTTTGGAGCATGTTTGCAATTGACTGTAATCTCCATATCTTTTCTTGGTTCTAGAGTGGGTGAAGTGGTATACAAGGTGTCTATGAAATTTTTGTTTCTAGTATCCTACTGGTGGTGCCTCCTATCTTTGTTGTATTTTCCAAGGCTATTGGAAGGGGCAGTTATAGAGGTAGTTTCACTTTTCCAGCCTTCCCACAACGTGTGTGTTTTTTTGCTATTTAGATTTTCTTACAGCCCGTTTTACAGCCTCAAGAGGCATGGCACACGGTTCTTTGGGTCAAATGAGCGTTCATTTGCCTTAATTTACTTAGGCACCAAGCGCACGTGAATGACCTTAGAGAAATTTTTTCGAAAAGGTCTTTTTTTGGGTGATTTTTAGTGCTTTTAGGCCCATTTTTTGCTTCAATTTTTGGATCAAATTTTGAGGCTACTGGTCGAAGGCCAAAACGATGAATTTTGTCCTTAAACACTCAGAACCAATTTCAAAGAGATCGATGCATGTTTTTTGTTGAGCACTAGAAAGTGTTCATTGGCCTTGTGCTTTAGGATATATGAGCCTCCAAACAATGCTGTTTGCTTCACGGACCGTTTTCACAGCGTGAAAGTCAGGGAACTTTCATGCCTTGAAATGTATTTCGCACGTGAAAGGAATTTTATGATTTTTTTAAATTTTGTACAGACCTTTTCACGTCGTGAAAACTAGGGAGTCTCATGAAATAGGTATTTCAAGATTTTTGTTTTTTGTGTACGAGAAACTTTCACGACGTGAAAGTACAGGGATCTTTCACATCGTGAAATGTGTATTTCATGGATTTGTTTTTTTGGAAGTTGAGAGAAATTCGAGTTTTCTTGTGTGGAGGGAATATTTTTTGAATTTTAAATTGGGAAGATATGAACATTTTTCCAAAAAGATAGGTGGAAATAAAAAACATCAACACTTTTATGACACCCTCTTACACCCTTCATAAATGACCCCCAAAATGGACAAGTTGATAACTCATTTTGGTATCTTTTCATTGAATGATCATTAGCCTTAATGAGTTATGAAAAAAGTGCTTAAGATTTAATCAAAGATTAATCTTGCTTTTTTGAATTAATCAAGAGTCTCTAATTAACCCTTAATCATCAATTAATGCACAGAACTAAGCACATCATTAGATAGATCCTTGGATTGCTAAGCTCTGTGCTTAATCTAAAGTGTAAATTAGTTCATAATTAGAGATTAATTTTAATTAAATTATTAATTTCAATCCCTTCTCTTTATATAAAATTAAGCAAAAGAGAGCAAAATTCCTCTATTAGATGATGAAATTGATGTAATTAGGTGTTTTGATGCATTATGATACTCTCAAAACACTCAAGAACACTAATTTCAATCTTTTACATGATCAATTTTGACCTCAAAAAACACATTTTTTAGTTTTTTTAAAACCTCTTGAATTGGATTAATTACCCCTTAATGAAAAGTACAATCCATTGCATTGTTTGTTGTTGTAAAGGATGTAAGCTGAACCTAACACACTCTATCTGCACACTTAACAAACACTAAAAACTAAATTAAAACTAATAAAACAACTTATTTAAGCCAAAAAATCATCCTTTCAAAAAACAAAAAAGAGAGATATTTCTCACAAAATCACACACAAATCTCCATCAAAACCACATATTTTTCGTGGGAAACCACTAATCAAGACAATGGGAAATGGGTACGCATAGATTAGAGAGCAAACAGTGAAAAAATCCAACGGATGGCTCTGGGCAGCAGCGCCAAAAATGTTGTGGCTCACCCAAACCCGCGTTGAAACACATCCAACAAGAAGATTATCTAGCGAACTGCAATTGTCGTGGGGATCTTTCCTATGTGGCCAAGCTCATAACTCTTGAGGTCTCCAAGCTCCACAACTCCTTAAGAAGAAATTCCATCGTGCCTTCTACCCACATTGCACTACGTGTACTCATCCCTCCTCTCACCTCACTTCACTCACACATACTCACTAGCATGGATTAGAGAGACATTAGAAAGATGATTATCAAGATCAAGACTTTATTGCACAATGGGAGAGTTTTTTGTATTATGAAAGATTTTTACTTATATACGTGTGTGGGCCATAAGTGTTCACACTCACTTAAACTATGGCCGGTTGGACACTTTACGCTCATAAGAGGCCTAATGCTATTACAATGACTACTCTCATAATATATCCATGATTTACATCACTTTAGACTTCATTCTAACTTGCTACCACATGCTCGACAATCGCCATAAGTATTCCGTCAGACCGAGCGCATGTCCAAGTTGTGGATTTGGACACCATTGCTTCATATCTTGAATGTATGACTTTTTTGTTTCTCTACCTTGACTCCTTGATGTAAGATAATGGCATTAGCTCTTGTTAACCCGAGAAATGGGTTAATAATGCAAATTTACATGCTTTCTTTAAGCACAGTAGGTACATGATCTCTATCATTTTTATGGGAGACAATATCTTAATAGGGAGCCTTGAGATGAAGATCTCAGGTTGGAAGAAGGAATTATTAAGTAAAGAGAATGGGCCTTGGACTCATAGGCACCTAATTATATTTTCATATCATAGATTTTTGTTTAGGGATTAAAGTTTGGCAAGAACCTATATATATATTTTCATCTCTTAGCAAAAGTATACTAAGGGATTAAAGTTTGGCAAGAACCTATATATATATTTTCATCTCTTAGCAAAAGTATACGAAGGTGATTCTTACATTAGGAAAAATTCAGACTCACAAACTGACTCTGTAAGAAATTTCTCTCTCTTCCATGAATCAAGGAAAAGTGTAAAAATAATGTTATAATATTGCTCCTCTCTCCTCTTTTTGAATCTTGTACATCGCAAAATATTAGTTTTATAATAGATTCACTTATTATTTTATTGATTGTCCAAGAATTGTACACCAGACCTGCTCAGAACTCGAATATCTCAAAAACTATTTTTTATTTGAGCTGGTTTTGAATATCTCAAAAGATATGACATTCTTAGATGCCCAGAGTCATTTATGACTGAAGAAACAATCATTTCGTGATTCTGGAAGGATTTTATCTTTAAAATGGAATATCTTGATTTGTACTTTGTATTTTATAATTTCTTTTTACAAGTACGTAGATCTGTGCTTTATCTACATTCTGGTGCGTCTTTATGTTTTTTTATAGAGAGTTGAAGAGAATAGACATTTTTTAAGATTTTTAGAATGTGTTTACATTTATTATTTTAGAGAATAGTGCATTACGAATTTTCCTTTTTTTGTGATATAGCTTCTTCTTCTTCTCTTTATCTCATTTCTTCTTCTACTTTCAAATTTGTATCTCCAAACAGTTTGTATTTTCCTCCATCTCCAAATAATTTGTATTTCCCTCCATCTCCAAATAGTTTGTATTTTCCTCCTATTCTATTACACTTGTTCACTACTATAAAGCTAGAGAATGAAGAGTGATTTGATTTTTTTGTGCCATTTGCTTGGAGCCAACAAACCATTTCTCTCTTTCATTAATCTTGCTATTAAAAAAATAAGCAACAAAGAGACAACATAGAGCCAATACAGAGAAGCAACAAAGAATAAAAATGGAGGTTAGCAATGCTTTGATGTTGGTTATGTTCAATTGAGTTTTATAAGTTATGTTTTCTTGTTGGTTTTGTGCATTACTATTCGTAAATAATAATTAAAAGTTAATAGTAAGATATGTTTTACTGTTGGTTAATAATAATAATATGTGCATTTGGAATGAAGGGAAGTAATGCATGAAAAAGATGAGTAATCACCATGTAAACATGATGCCTAAGTGTGTTTAGTCTCTCACACCAAGAGAATGGAAATAGCCTTCCACAAGCCAAGAAGCCATGAGCTCCAAGAAACATAAGTTTCAATTTCTAAAAATGAACATCCAAAGTTACATCCATGGGCCAAGCCCCCTCTTTTATACATGGACTTGTCCCCATTATTAACCCTATTTAATAAAGTTCCTACTTTATTACAAACCATCCCTTCCCAAAGATTTTGTCCTCAAAATCTATAAAGTGTACAATCTCCAAGTATGAGACTCTAATGTAATCAATGGGAAGTGGTTGAGAGTCCTCAAGTACATCCAACACACATATACAATGGAAGTCCGGATGTACACATCTCCACAAAGCTCCAAGTCCATAAAGTATGAGTGAGACTGTTATGACAGCCCTTCTAGTCGATGAAGTCCCTTGAAAATTCTTCATGTAAACTCCATAAAATGGGCTGGAAATGATATGTACACTCAGCCATATATGTCCCACATCATAGTCTTCCATTTTGATGCCGAATGAAGCTTGTTGGAGTAGAATGGTAGGCCCAATAGTAGACCTTCCCAAAGCTGTCCAGAAATTACAGCATGTACCATTCTTCTCATATTACCCAATTTACTCAAGTAAACCATACCACTTGGCCAAGAAAATCATCCCCAAGTAAACCATGTTGTTGGGCATAGTCCAATGATTGCCAAGTAGCCATATTCATGGGTAATTGCATCCATTTGGCAAGGTAGTTTCAGCACTCTAGGCCCCACCAACCTTGTGTGCTTGGGTCCTTGCAACCCATCAATAACTCTTGTGAGATAGAGCATATGCAAGCTGAAATTTCTGCATTGGTAAGCATGTCTCCATCCACAAGATTTTCCTTGACTCACCCTCCCGGGTCAAAAGGAAACTCACCATTCTCATGCACTTCATCATTGCAACATTCCCACTCTTCTTTGGCATGAGAGTCATTATTGTGCTCTTCCTCATCCATGAGGATCATAGTGATCACCATCTTCTTTGATTTGCAAACATGCCCGAGTGACCACCTCTCTTTGCACTTAAAACATAGCCCTTTGCTTCTCAACTCCTTAATGTTTTGATCATCCATTCTTTGAATCTCCTTGAAGGGCTGAAAGGGCTTCTTCATAGGATCACTACCCTTTTTGGCATCAATATGCTCTCCACCCTTTGGCTGTCCACTCCCAAATGACGTAGGAAACCTTGGAGTAGAGGATGGTAGTGTAGAGGTAGTATCCTTCCCAAGATTGTAAGAAGTAGTGGTTGGTTTGAGTGTGTCTTTGGTGAAGGTCATGGGCTGAGATCTCTTGTACTTTGGCTCATAGAGTTCGGCTAACCTCATAGCTTCTTTGAGAGAGCTAGGCCTTTGAGCCGACACATCCGCCTTGATGAAGTGTTCAAGCCCATGCACAAACTTTTTCATCTTCATGTCTTCACTCAAGCCTTCCACGTACATTGAAAGCTTCAAAAATTTCTTGATATAATCTCTCACCATCATCCCCTTTTGAGAAAGTTCATACCATTCTTCATGGTAACGGTCAAGCACTAGGGGTGAAATGAAGGCCAAGTTCATCTCCCGCTTCAATCCTTCCCAAGTTGATGGCGTGTTCCCTTGTTTGACCAAGTGCCTCCACCATTGATGTGCATAATCTTCAAGGTGTAAGGAAGCAAATTGTACCATATCACGCTCACTTTTTGGGTAAAGTTGGAAATAAGTGTCAAGCTTAGTAGCCCACTCCTCCAACTCTTGCGGAGATGATCCATCACCTTTGAACTTTGATAGTGAGACTTTGTCTTTGACATCCTTAGAAGCTGTGTAGGATGGGTTGTCATGTTGGGTAGAGGGTTTAAACCTTTGCATCTTCATATACGATTCCATGAATTGCGCAAAGTCTTTGTAGTCCCTCTTGATGTCATTTGGTAACTCCATCCACTTCTCATGAGCATTCCTTTGTCTTTGGGCAAAGGACAATTGGTTCCAATCGAGTACCACCTCTTCATCAATCATGTGCATATTGGAATTAGATGGACCCGAGTGAAAAGAAGAATGAAACATGTCCTTGACAAGGGGCCTCCGTGCATCCGCCATGAATCCAAAAGTAGCATTCTTGGTGGCATGCTCATGCATTACTTTGGGAGAAACCTCTTGTGCCATAGGTAGCTTGCCTTCCCTACGGCCTTCAAAAGCTGTCCCATATTGCTTGCCTGCATGTGAAACACCATGACCACTATCAAATGAAGGTTGGCTCATTGGCCGAGCCACCCTCTCTTCCAAGACTTCCATCCTTGTGGCCATAGTATCAAGTCTATCATTGACCTCCACCCTTGTAGCCATCGTGTCCATCTTCGCATTCATTTGCATCAGCATTTGCATGATCGAATCGATGGGGATGGTATGTGACGCTTGTGGGGTGGGCTTGTGGGCACTTCCAACATTCACTTCTTCATGCACTTCCCTTGAAGTATGCCCACAAGTATCTTCCGGAGCATCTAAGATTCCTTGCTCCATAATTGCTTCTTCTCCCTCTACCTCGTCGGAAGTCAAGGTGTTATGCTTTGGTCGACCTCTTGTCCTCGTTCCCATGGAAAGTATCGGTTTCAAAGATTTGGCTCTAACTTGAGGTAGGGATGTCCGATTGAAGTGGTCTAGAGCTTGTTGGAGAGCTAATGAGGTGTACTAGACCACTATACAAAGACCCTTAAGAGGTGAGAAGTGCTACTATTCTCTGTTTTAGGGTTTACAGGGTTATAGGCTGAAATAGTATTTTGAGCATAACTTGAGCTAGAAATATCCGAATGCAAAACTTCTTAGTTCAAATCGAAGCCCTCGATGAGTACTACGAGCCTATCTGATTAGATCTTGAAGACCTTAAAACCCCTATGACTGAATTAGGGTTTACTGTTTCTGCAAAAACCCTAATTTCTACCCCAAAGAGATATCGAAACGGAAAGGTTAAGGGCTCATTGGGTAGCTCTAAGGAAGCACTAAGAGCTCGTATGATCACCTTTAATTCAGTCCAAAAGGTTTGGGACTGAATTAGGGTTTTGTAAATCTGTAATTTTCTTGCCCAAGTGACCCTTTTGTGCCCCCAATGATCCTTGCTTGTTCCCACACCTTTGTTAGCACCTTTTGCACTTCCTTTGCATCCCAAGGTCTGCAATTAATGTTTCACCAACCTTAATTGCCATGCATAGCCAAGATTTTGGAAAGATTTCGCCATAGTCTCCTTTGTAAATGGAGCCAAATCTCAACTGAAAATGCAATTCCTGAAATCAAAATACAATGCTCTTTGCATCCCACAATGCCATGAAAGCTCTTATGCAATCTTTGTCTATCAAGGCATTAGCAACATCCACACAATATGATGGAATAGGGGCCCCATTGCCCAAATGCATCCATAAAGTCGATGTGAGGATTGTTGAGGACGCGCGTTGAAGCTTGCCGATCTCCCGGCCAAGCCCTTCTCACCCCTTCACCAAGTTTTCCTCCAAGGTGAAGGTTGAGGCCATTTCTTCACTCCGTGTACCTAATCCCTCTTTGTACCGCTTTTCCAAGGCAATCACGGCACAAAGAGTTCAAGACATTCTCCCCTTGGCCTCTCCAACCAATGCCAAGGTACCCTCACACATTGCTAGATTCTAGAAAACTTGAAGTGGTAGCAATGGTGAGTGTAGGTACAAAAATGATGTGAATGTAATGGAAGAGATCACTTACAAGTATATGGCATGACTCATGCCATTTACAATTTTCTCATGAATCAATATGCATGAATTCATGCTCATTCTCATAACTCCATTCATCAAAACAATCCAACATCAACCATCAAATCACAATGCCCTCACCATGGCATTTGGCATTTGCATAAGCATTTGTAAGACCAAAGTCAAGGCATATGTAATTGCATTCCTAGTGTCCATATGGCCTCAAAATGAGCATGTTTCCATGGCATGGTATGAGCTTGTCAAATGGCAATCCATAGCATGGATATGGCATATGAATGGTATATATGATATGTGAATGATGCTTCAATTCCAACCAATGCTACATAGATTTGCCATTAAATGCTTCATTTCTGAAATTTAGGGTTTCTCAATGTAATGAACCCCAATCAACTCCCAAAGCCCCAATGAATGCTTCAAAATTGCTAGAAATTGATGAAGGCACTCACCAATGGCATCCCTTAAGCTTCAATGACTGAAATTTGTTGAAGGAGGCTTCATATTGATGAAAAACGTGGCCACTTTTGCACTGATTTGCAGCCATGTAGAAGGTAACCAATGCTCATGAAAATGGCATGAAAAGTCTACCAAAACATGAGGGAAAGCTTGCATATGATCCATGGTAGGCATAGCAAGCAAAGAAGCTCCATCTCTACCATGAAAACGGCGCCGTTTCACCTTCAGGCTGCCGCTGAAAATCGTGAAAACGCCTTTCCATTGAAGCACCAAAGCTCCCACACAATACTCATAACTTGCTTATGATTGTTTCCCCCATGTTTGCTTGCCATTTGGTGAAGGTTTGGTTGAGGAAAACCATGGCTAGGGTTGCAGGAAACTCCACAGAAGCAAAAACGTTTTTGGATTAAGTTTCCTAATCACGATTAACCATTTCTCCCAAATTTGGTCCAAACTTTTCAAAAAATTTGGTCCTGTGCCCAAAATTTGGTCCAGAAATGCTAAAATTGGCCAAAATCCCCCAAAATTCAAGTAATTTCCATAAAATCTCCACCATATTCATGAGATTAAGCATGATTAGAGAAGATTTAGCAAGAATCACTCAAGGATTACAAGAAAATGAGAAAAAAATTAAAAGAAACTCAAATTTTCAAGCAATTTTTCCCAACAACCCATGCATGCCCATGATCAAAATCAAGAGCTCTGATACCAATTGGAATGAAGGGAAGTAATGCATGAAAAAGATGAGTAATCACCATGTAAACATGATGCCTAAGTGTGTTTAGTCTCTCACACCAAGAGAATGGAAATAGCCTTCCACAAGCCAAGAAGCCATGAGCTCCAAGAAACATAAGTTTCAATTTCTAAAAATGAACATCCAAAGTTACATCCATGGGCCAAGCCCCCTCTTTTATACATGGACTTGTCCCCATTATTAACCCTATTTAATAAAGTTCCTACTTTATTACAGCATTATTATTGGTTAATAATAATAATAAGTGTTAAAGTTGGTGTTAAGCTACACATATGTGTTAATTATCATGAGATAGTGATGTATCTAAGTGTTTCTAGTTTTTTGATGTTTTGAGAAGCAAGAAGTTCTAAGAAGAGAAGTATACACTTCTAGCTAGATGAAGAGTATGAATCATTGTATAAGAGAATTTAGGTTTCAATGATGAATCCATCGATGATGCAATTACATAGAATAGTAGGAAAAAAACATATAGATCTTTGGGTTGATGGTCTATATATCCACCTGATCCTATTACACAACAATCTTCCCAATTCTTAGGACTAACATCATTTGTCAAGTATGTGAGGGTAATACAGGGTTACAGGGTTATACTTGGAGACTTGCAACCCAAGCCCATGTTTCTGCACAACAGATCATGAAACTTAATAGATCATTGTTGGCAAAACAAGAAGAGAAGAATGTTTTGCAAGATGCTATGCATGACATGTTAATTCAAAATGCCAATTTGATTAACTAGGTTAATGATTTATAGGCTAGAAATAAGAAGATGAAGATAATTATCTGGGATGGGTTTACATCGAGGCTAGGTAGAAATAAAGAAGGATGCAAAAAAAGTCCGGAAGCAAGCGGCAATGTACCATGCAAGCCTTGCTTTGGTAGCTCAAAAGGAAGGAAATTCCTCTCTCCACCACCATGAAATGAAAATGGAGAACTACTAGTTCAACAACCAGAGAAATATGAAGCATGGAAAAAGTTACATATGGCCGTTCCTAATCGAAGCAATGGAGGAAAGACTAGAGTAGCAAAAGAAATTGTGTGGATTGCTCTTGACAAGTTGGCAGTGCTTTTGCAGTGCTTTTGCAGAAGATGACATTTGGACCAGATGATTCCAAGGAGTTTAAGGAGGTGATTGGTATATTCTATGCATCAGTTGTGTTGTTGAAGCCTGGACTTCAAGTAGTATGACACATTACATGATGGTAAGTGTGACATTACAATTAATTTATATGGTTTTAGAGACTAACCTCGAGACTAACTATGATTACGTTGTTTATTGATGTAGCATATATTGCATGCTCATGGTCCTTACTTTGCAAATGAAGGAAGTTTAGCAATATGGTCTACACAGGGCATGGAGCGATCTCATTGGAAAGCACGATGTGCTTTCCAAAATATAATTTCTCATGGAGGTGGAATCTATGATGTCAATCCAATGAAACAATTACTTCTATGGTTGTATAGAAAGATAGTAATAAGGTTAGAGGAGAAGAAACCTATGTCCAATGGATCACAGGTGTAATACATAGAGTCATATGTGAGCTTAGAAAGGCATGATTTGAGAATTCATCAAGTAGAGATAAACATGCTGAATGGTTGAGAACTTAAGAAAGAGAGAGAAGCAAGTGGAAAACCCGAGAGGAGTCAAGTGTTTCAAATGAGCAAATGTAAGTTGAAACTCTGTAACTTTTTGTTGATGCAAGTATTACTCTACTAAACCAAAATGGCTTTCACATAGAGCTTGTAAACCAATGTGATATATCACCCATAATCTCACTAACTATAACCATAATATTAAATTATTTTATGTGAGAGTATATGTGTGAGCAATTGTGTTATTTTTAAAGTTGACTAAACTATTACTTAAAGTGCTTATAAGTTGATTACTATTACTTATAAGTGCTTATAAATGGTGACACATTTACATTTTATAGTCTTCTAACTTTCAAGGCATGGCACGTACCAAGAAAATTTCTAAGAGGAACCCTACTAAGATTCGCCCAACATAGCCCCAGGTCAATATACCAACGGAGACTGATAGTGAGCGCACTCAATCTGACAATCCAGGAGGCACTACTACAGGTACAACGCATCCACATCCACCACGTCATATGAAGCGTAGATGGAGACCAAGCACTGCTGATCTTCGAGAAATAAGGAAGTATCAAAAAAGTACAAACTTAATCATATCGAGGGTGCCATTTGCAAGACTGGTGAGAGAGATATTGCAAGATCTCCAGCGAATGTCTCGTAATAGGTTCTATGCAAGACTTAGTTCTACAGTCAACAATGTGCAACGATGGTCAACCCAAACGTTGTTAGCTCTTCAAGAAGCAGCTGAGGCATATTCAGTGGACCTCATGCATGATGGTCAGTAGTAGGCAGCTATTCATGCGTAGTGCATCACTCTTATGGACAAGGATTTGAGACTTGTATAAAGGATTCATAATAATGGCGATACCTTCAGTTTGAACATGGATAATATGATTTGAGTAAATCATATGATGCATTGTAAACATGTGTTTCAATGTACTTGTAATCTATGAAAGAAGTGTTTTTAATATAAGTACAATTTGATGTTTCTTTCTCAATATCTTGGGTGTTATTATCTTTTTCTCTCGTATAGTTTTTAAGTTTATTGAAAGCATTATTTTTTTGTTCACATGCCTCATATGGATTTAGGATTTTCACGCTCATCCTCATTATCATGATCCTCTTATTTCTTGATCATCGATCACAACATCTTCATTGGCATGTTCGTCGACATCATCTTCATTGCGGCTTGTTACATCCTCCATATGCTCCATATCAGTGAATGTATTATACATCACTTTGGAACGTGGTGCAATAGAGATGACGTACCACCATTTAATGTCATGCACCATTGGCAGATAGATAACCTACTCAAATACACATACTGCAGTAATTAATTAGCATATCAAAAGTCAAGGGGTATACGAGCTTAGATATATATGTACATGAAACACATTAGTAAAAAAATGCATACCTCCTCACATTGTTGTGGCAATATGAGCCTATCTTACTTTGTTTGCCAAAACTTTGTAGAGTCAATAGTTACATAGCCACTTACACGGCGTTTTATCGTTGCATTAGGCCTTTTTTCCACCACGTTCATTTGCCATTTGACATCCAAAACATACACAAAGAAGCGACGAAAGTCAAGCCTAAATATGTCTTGGATTGTGCCACAATAATCATCCATTTTTCCATTAGCTCCCTCAAAGCTACTAATGACACCGCAATCTTTTGTATTCCTCTTTTCATCAATTTTTTGTGTTCGAAAATGCTTACCTTCACACCATATAGCATTGAATATAGTGCACTGGACCAAAATAGAAGCAATATTTGTGTAAGCAATGTGAATAAATATGAAAAGCAAATCACTTACAACTAATTCAAAACATTAGTTCTATGTACCTTTAATATGCATCCTCGTGCATACTCCCATTCTTCCGTCGTGATATGCAGCCCCTCGCCACTCTCTGCTCTCTCCATTTCCTCATGCAACCAATCAACATGGATATCATTTGGAAGTGTTGCTAGATGCTTAGGGTACGCCTTACGAGAGCCATGTTGCCTTTGAAAGAGAGCTCTTTCTGCTTGCCTTTTTGTCTTTGCATCCTCATATCTTGTAACCCATCTGCTCATCACATCACTATTAAGGATGCAAGTGAAATTGAGATCATCAATCAATGTTCCGTCAATTACTTTACTCTGTCCTTTTCCTTGAGGCGGCACAATAGAGGTCATCCTCATATCTTGTAACCCATCTGCTCATCACATCACTATTAAGGATGCAAGTGAAATTGAGATCATCAATCAATGTTCCGTCAATTACTTTACTCTGTCCTTTTCCTTGAGGCACAATAGAGGTCATCCTCAAGTCCTCTTCATTGCTCCATAGTCATGGACAAAGAGCTCTCCACCTGACCCAAGAAATTCTGAAATATATACAAGAGACTCTTGTATCAACCCAACCCTCGGCCATGCTTCCTTCGGGCCTTGCACTTTGCCTCACAAAGTCTTTTAAGGTCTTCATGAAGCGCTCCAGGAAGAACATCCAACGTGCATGCACAGTGCCACATAAAGCAATTTCGTCCACTAAATGCACAATGAGATGTAGTTGACTTGTGAGAATGGTTCGCAAAAAAGTCTCCTCTACCAAACAAACCACCTCCACTGCCATAACACGCGCATCATCCAACGTGGCTGGATCAATTGTTGCTTTGGAGCTAACATATCTGAAAAATAAATGAATAGTACGTTGTATCTCATGCACGTTCATTTTGCAAGGTATAATGAAGGGTGATCTGACATGGGTTTTACATACCTCACAAGCTCGCCCATCCTATAAATACATTTTTTCATGCACGTTCATTTTGCAAGGTATAATGAAGGGTGATCTGACATGGGTTTTACATACCTCACAAGCTCGCCCATCCTATAAATACATTTTTTCAAACTCTTATTTGCACAATGGTCGATGCTAGTAGCTAGTATGAATTGCGCACATAAGAGCACATGTATGTATGGTTTATGGCATTACAAAATTTAATTTCAATGTACAAGACTTGGAAAACACTTACTTGGAGCATCTTGTGCCAATCGTGGGACTTCAACCCATATAGTTGCTCAACACCTCTTTTCTTAGTGGTTGTAAAGGCTCCCTTCAATGATCTCATGCATCCAGTGGGAGTACGCAGAGTGGTGATGGCCTGCTTTACGTGCTTCTCCTCTTTCTTTGATATAATCTATGGTTCACGCGGAAGACGAATGTGCCCACCCTCCTCTCGTGGTGGCCAAGCTTGACGCATACGTCTCGCGACCCGCAAGTCCTCCCGTACGCTAACATTGTCTCGTTTACCAATAACATGTTCCCAAATACCAGATCCCACATTCTTGAAGATATGCATAGGATCAAGAAGATGGTTGATCTGAGTCCAATATGGTAGCCGAAAAAAATGGAGTACCTATACAAGGGATTGCTCTATGTGATCTTTAATCCAATTAGAGACTACACAAAACAAGATTAAAAAACATTACTATACCTGTTCATGCCATATGGAGGAAGAATATTTGTAGACTCCCAAATATGCTTCCAATCTTTTGCACGAAGTGTTTATGGAGAGGAATGTTACTCTTACTAGAAGCAACATATTTAGGATGATCTGACGGGAGAAATCGATGATGATTATCGAATATGGTCTTACACAAACCGTCAGCATACTCATGTACTAACGAAGGGCCACAAACAGGACATGCATGTTTACCCGATGTTTTCAAACCTGTTAAAATATAAATATAAGTTAGAATAATAAAGTCAATAGTTATAATTAATATAGCCAATAGTATTAGAGTAGGGAGGTAATTAGAATTCTTACCAGAACAATCGCTGTATCATCCTGGAAAGTCATGCATTGTCCACATCAACACTGCTTTTCAGTGGAAGTGTCGAGAGGAGGGAGGCCTACTAATGTCCACCACCGCAACACCTCTCCATAGTTCCTCCAACTCATCAATCAACGGTTCCAGATAAACATCCATATGCTTGACTTTATGTTTCCCTGGAATTAGAAGGGATAACATAAGATGTCCCTTCTTGGTCGCCACCATTGATGGTGGAAGGTTATAATTCACCAACACAACTAGCCACACGCTGTATGCGGTGCTTTTGAAACCAAATGGATTCACTCCATCCATACCTAGGCCAAGTCTCAAGTTTCTGGGCTCTGTTTTAAAGCTGGGCCACTTATCTTCAATATGCTTCCAAGCAGGAGTGTCTGCGGGAATTCTCCACATGCCATCATCCGATCCATGTGAGGAATGCCATGACATGAGCTCTGCTATGGATTTGCACTTGAACATGTGTTTGATGCGAGGAATTATAGGCAGGTGTTGCAAGACTTTACGAGATACATCAAAACTCTTCACATCTGTTCTATACCTTGCTTCACCACAAGTGGGACAATGTCAAGCCTCCTTATGCGTCCCACGAAAGAGAATGCAATCATTGACGCATGCATGTATGCGATCATAATCCAATCCTCCAAGAGATGTCACATAGCACCTCGCTATGTCTCTTGAGGTGGGTAGTCTATTCCCCTTTGGAAGCATGTTTGATAATAGCCTGCATCCAATTAGTCCTAAATCCTAAACCCTAAACCACTAATTCAAATTTGCAAGTTAGAATGCTTACTTCAATAATGCGTCAAGACTTGCATTGCTCCATCCATAAACTGTTTGTATATTGAGTAGTTCAAGTGAAGCACGTAAAATAGAGAATGTGCACTCTTCAAAAATCGGTGTTAATGAAGCCTTGTAAAGATGCTCTTGTTCCATACCATCGTCGTCCATACCTTTGGGATCATCCCTAAAAAGATACCGCACCATATCATCAAACACTTCCTCTTCCACAACTTCGTGGGGTGCAGGGCTATTGTCATCCCTTTCCCACTCATCTCTGACAATAGATTCTGAAGCTCCAGCATCATCTTGTCAACGCTTTGCGTGCTCTCGCCGCGTGTAGGGCACCATGTTAGGGTGTGGTACTACATCCTGCTTCAATTAGAGTATATATATTACAACTCCATTAATTTAATTTGGATACCATGAGTCATTTGAATACTATCAATTTACATCTACTCACCTCTAAACCTGTTTGATTCCATTCTCCATACATGGAGATGTGATTCAAGGTAATTCGACGCACTCCTACAATGCATCCTTGACATCGATTACACATACACTTGATCCTTTGTCCCAACCACACATCGCGATTACGATTACGCATTGTCTCATCCTCACCAGAACTGCTTGAGGAGGTTGATGACATTCTATGTACAAAAGAGCAAACACAAAATCATAATCAGTTTTTAATGAATGTAAAAAAATTTCTATAAATCGCGTGTAACAGCGTGTCTATATCCTCAAAATTGCGTGTATCAGCGCATCTACATCCTAAAAATTGCATGTATAAATGCAGCTACATCCTGAAAATCGCGTGTATAAATGTGGCTATATCCTTAAAATCGTGTATAAATGCGGCTGATTTATTGTACATGTGAAAATACACGCACTGTTACACGCAACGACCTATCTATACCTAAAATAAGCTGCCTTCTCCAAATAAACATTTTCAAACTAAGATCTCACCTCCTTCGTCATCGCCTCTTCCAAAACAGAGCACTAAACCTAAGTGCAAGGAGCAGACAAGGAGCACACACGGGTGAAGGAAACCAGCCAAAAAGAAGACTCACTTTTTCAGAGGTGAGTCAGTTTGTCCTTTGTCTTGTCTCTTTCCTTCCATTTGTTTATGCTATTGTCTCTTTTCTTTATGCGATTGTCTCCGTCCTTCTCTAGTAGTACTTTTGTGAACGATTGTGACAGTGGGCTTTTTTATAAGGACGATTTGTCAAAGGTCGGTCGCTTTCAAAAAACATTTTGCGTAGGCCGCGTGTATGTCTGCGTGTATCCTGTTTACACAAACGTTCACATGCATATACACGCATTTTTAGACGGGTGTATACACGCAACTGTGCATTTGTGCTTTGATGCAATCATGTATCATTTTTTTTTTTTGCAGATTCTTCATGGATCCAGGTTCTTCATTCGATCCATTTGTGTACGGCACTTGGATGATGGAGATGCTAAATCATTTTGGGTGCCATCCTGGTCCAGTTGAGCGTACAGAGTACATGTATGCCCATCCCTCTCCTGGATTGCCTGGTATCTATACCCCGCCCTCGAGTATCCATGTCACTCCACTGCCATCTATGCCTGCGAGTCCGACGAGACGGCATGCAGCTTCTCCTCTTCCACACCCCCACTAAGGAGACATACCCCGTCCCAGACACACTCACGCACACCCTCCCAGGCACCGTCACGTCAGGGCTCATAGCCACCATCACGTACTCCCTCACAACCATCAAGTAGACAATCCCCCAGTCGTGACTCCACCCGTAGTACAGAGGAGAGCAAACGCCGCAGTAGGAAGAGTGGGAGTGGAGGATGTGGTGGGTGCTTTAGTGGGGGAGATAGTAGGGCACGCAGTGAGAGAGGAGATAGAGGGAGAAGAGTTAGAGGAGACAGTGAGGATGAGGAGGAGGTGAGAGAGAGGTGGAAGGAGTGATCTGCTATGATGTGACGGATAGAGGCGGGGTAGTGATGGATGCGAGGGAAAAAGAGGTAATAGAGTACATGCGTGGGGTAGTTTCAAACTTGTATAGAAATTGTTTTATTAGATTTAAAGATCAAAATAGCCGATTAGTTGGGGAGGTGATAGATGCTGTACACAGTCGTCGGTACCCAAATCCCCCACATGCGACATTCTCGGATGTATGGGGAAGGACGTGAATAAGGGAGATCTTAAGTAATAAAAGATCTCACCTTAAGAAACTCACGTACAATGATGGGCTAAATGTAGCTGCAGGTGGCTCTCCTACCCAGAAACCTGCACCCACTGTGCACAAACGCGAGTGGAAGGAGGCAAAGAAATGAGCAGAGGGTGGCGTGAAGAGCAGGCAGCATGTAGAGGCACGACGGATCCAGATGGAGACCATTAGATCTTTGCATTTTGGATCTGGCGGCGTCGAGTCATGGGAGGCAAAGTTCGTAAGTATCTTGCCACTTTATTTGATTGTTTACTTAATTCATTGATTCTATGATTGTTTTAATCTTACAAATTATGTTGATTATGATACAGTGATGGGTTATGGGGAGGAAGCCCACAGCCCACGATACTGGGTATGCTCGCCGGCATAGCAGACGTGACATGTGGGCCCTCTTCAGAGCCGAGGGACGTATTACGAATGCACAGTTTGAGATGGCCATGAGACCATACGGTCGACAGGTACTTGAAAACTCTAAACGAATGATTTTGGTTTATTGAATTACATATATATATACTTATATACTATATATTACTTGAACAGGCACAAGTTGCTGCTGCACCTGCTGCTGCTGATGATCCTGCCAATGATGATCCACCCGCCGCCACTGCAGAGGGTGGACGTGAGCAGCACTACTCATCGGACATTCCGACCGATGTGAGCTCATCTGATCATGGAGGGTGCAGTGAGTCATCATTTGGGTCTTAGTAGTACTCAGACTTATAGTATCACATTCCAGAGGATGTGGTTGTATATATATTTTTGTAACTGAAGCCATGGGCTACTTTTGACATATGGACTCCCTTGTATATATGTGTACACATAAAATTTTGATAGTAATATTGAATCGTGAATTGATAGTATTGCATTCATGTCTGTCTTGAATCGTGTATTGACAATGTATGCATTCATGTCATTCTTGTCTTAAATCTTCCTCGTGGATGGTGCAATGCACCCAAAAAAAAATCTAGAGAGTGATATTGGGTGCTGGAATGCTGGAACAGCATTCAGGTACCAAATAGCACTCTCTGGATTTTTTTTTTGCTCTCTGTTTGCGTGTATAGACGCATCAACTCTACAAAAGTCGCGTGTATGTACGCGGATACTCTGTGAAATGCACGTGTATAAGCGTAGCTAAATCGACAAAACGCGTGTATACACCCTCGTATAAGCGCGTCTAAGCGTAGCTAAACTGACAAAACGCGTGTATACTCCCTCGTATCAGCGCGTCTGACTGTTCCTATACACGCGCTTTTACACGCATGTCTCTGGCCGCGATGATACACGTGCTGATACACAGGCCCGTTACTTTTTTTCCACAAGTTATTTTTAGCGGTGGCGGCTAGGAGCGTGGGTATGAGCCCGATCCCTTGTAGTGGCATCATCGGGTCGGAAATAGTGAGGCTCCCACACAATGGATAGAAGTAGCTTTGGAAGCTCTTCAAGAGACTGTTGAAGCTTTTTTGGTGGACATGTTTGGTGACATAGTGTACGCAGCAGTCCATGCCAAAAGAGTCACCATCACTGACAAAGATATACGGCTAGTTCTATGCATGTGGAAGTGGAAGGAAGATTATGGTGATGAGTCACAGATTTAGGGAGATCTTGTAATCTCATGTATATGCCACAATGTAATCTCATGTGATCATGATGTAAATAATTTACTTAATGAAAATATTTATTTTTAATCCTTTGCCAAGTGTCTAATTGATTATATCTGGCAATCATAATTGTATTGTGATTTCAATTTCAAATTAATGATTAAATATTATTTGTTGATTGCACAAATACAACAAAACTTCAAAAATATATTTTTATTAATATAGAAACTGTTACATCATGACATAGAAGCAACAAGTACAAAGACCCTAAACTCTGTGCTTCTTAGTACTAGGCTCAGCAGAGTCAGTAGGAGCTTTAAGCGAAGGAATTACAATAAAATTTCCTTCGAGCTGCTCGAGTTGGATAGTATGAAGATAAATCTTCCCGGTGTAGCAAAGCCTAGGCCAACAAGTGAATGAATCTTCCCTCCACATTGAGCTTTGAACAAATATAGGAGCTTGGAGTGCTTCACAAGCACCACCTTCTCTAAGCTTTTGATATTACAGGCATGGACTTGAATGCAACACCCTTTGTTAAAGCCTTGATCTTCATGAGAGAGAATTGTCCATCAGGGGAGCATACTTTGTGAAAGACAATGATTTCTTGGAAGATCTTGCCAATATACTCCTTCAAAGATGCATCCTGGAGTCTTCCTCTACCACCCCTTGTTCCACGAGCTCTTGAAACAAACTCATCGACATAGACAATTTCCTGAAGAAAATATTTGTATGCAAAAATAAAACATTAAAAATTATTCCAAAATACAATTTCATGAAAAAAAATATTTTCAAAAATGATTTGAAATTCTCTCATGGCTTGAGGAGCCTGGGGACCCCACACATGCAATCTGGCATGCATCGGAGCTCTCCAGGCATGCCAGCCGAAGGCTGGCAACAAGGATGGCCCTGATTCAAATTTTCAAGAAGATTAATTTTTTTTAAATGTACCCTCTCGGCCTCATCGTTCTATTTCTCGACCGGTGCATCTAGGTCTATGCCCCAGTGAGATCGCTCTATCACCATCCATGTAGAGGGTCTCAGAGGTCAATGCGTGGTTGAGGTCCAAAGAGCTCATCTTGGAGCCTCTCAAATTCTGCATCTGAGATATCATAGTCAAAAGCAGCTTCTGCAGCACTTCTTTGGATGTGGATGATTGTAGAGACATCATCCATGCTTGTGCCATCATATCGGCCAATCTCAGTTACTTGTGGAGGGACATCCAAAGTGTCAAAGTCAATGAGGTCTTCATCAACATCCCGGACAAGGTGGCAGTACAGCTCTTGCTCCCTCAAATCCAAGACCTTATTCTCTAGCTCAACACTATAACAAAACCTAGGGTAAATCTGGTCCCACATCTAACCGTAAATAACGGGTTTCACTCATCCACTACTATTTGCAAACGCATCATGTGATGAGAAGCCATGGTGAAGGCATAAAGGGAGCAACAAGCAAGGTGGATAGAAAGTGAGAGATAGAGAATTCAATAGAAGTGAATGAAAATAACCCATACTTATACTTATAAATATAAATTTATATATTATTTCATTAAACTTTTATATAAAGTAATATATATTTTATTAAAATTTTAATGGAGTAATATTTATTTCATTAAAACTCTAAGATCTCCAACACATCCTACATGAGAAGGTACTCCACCCCTTCAATGATGATGGCACTCAATGAAGTTAGCGGTGCGTCCATGACTTTGGGTTTTGTGGAGGGCTGGATGGATGTAATTTATACTTATGTTTATTATTATACTTAAAATATCTATAAGCTTATATTTATTTTAATACCTTATGTTTATACTTTACTAAATAAAGGATACTTTAATAAAATATAATAAATAATAAATCATACTTCTATTTCTTGTTACATATTATTATTATCAATATTATATTCTATTATTTACAAAGTTACTTATATTATTATTTGTATTTAAATATATACTTAAAGTTATATTTATTTTTATACTTATATCCACCATAGACTTAAAATTAATGACACTTCATTAAAATATAAGAAATCATAAATCATATTTATATATCTAGGATAATTAATTATATTATTATTACACTTAAATATATATTTATACTTATATTTACAATTATACTTACTTATACTTATCTTTATTTTCTTACATATTAATGGGTTCAAAACACAATAGAATTTAAAAAACCACTACAATTTATGAAAATGAAATAAAATTAAATTTACAACACTTTTAGAGAAATAGTTTTTAATATTCACTTGGAAGAATAAGAATTACATGGACTCTACAATTTCAAGGATGTGTGGAGCAACACACTGCTTGCATGTTTTGCAATGTTCACTTTGATTCCCAACCTTCCTACCATCCAACTTGAAATAAAAGTTACAGGGGGATCATTGGACATGAGTTGGATTTCCTGCCTCTCAGAAAACTAAGGGGCCAATGTCTTTCTACATTAACGCTAAAAGGTTCATGAACCTCCCAAAGAATATTCACATCAATGAGTGCTGAATGCATTCCATCTCGAATGTCTTGGTCCAAGCTGAGCCACTCCCCTCGTAGAAGTTGCCACCTCCTATACTTGAAGTGAATGCACAAAGTTTGTCTTGCAATGAAGTAACTGTCTCATAAAAAACAAACAACCAACATAAAAACATAAAAATAACAATCAATAATCAACAATCAACAAACAAACATAAAAACATAAAAACAACAACAACAATCAATGATTGATGTCTTGCAATGAAGTACTTATGAATAAAAACTATAAACAATCAACAGTAGTGTAATCTTACCTAAAGGTAACATCTGACACAGTGATTCTATACTCAATGATGTCATCATGGTGAGTTCTCTTGAGATGCCATGACTCACCTAGTAACTGAGTCATCCAATCCTCAGATGGGCACTTGCATTGATACGTAATCTTAGTTTTCTTTACTACTTTCACACGATCCAAACAAATATGCAAACAAACCAAATGGTACAAACCAACTTAGATGCACATCTCTAGAGCCCGTGGAGGGTTTCATGACAACATGAACATTAGTTTTTATCTTTACCCTACATGCTTCTGACATGTCTAAGCTAGGATTATACCATTCCTGGCTAGACAACGGTGGTAGTGGAATGTACTCCAAACTATGTCTCTCCACAACATATGTGGAATCATAAAAGCAAACATTCAGAGATGCCAATTTTCTTGCACTCTTGTTGTCATAGATCAAGGCACCTATGTCTGCATGTAAAACATTTAGCTTTCCACTTAAGCACTCTACATTTTGCCATTCATGTAGAGTTGATGGGATATAAAGCTACAAGCAACAAACATGCTTGTATTAAAACTCTATCTAATAACCATGGACTCAAAGCACAAGAACACAAAGCACAGAGATATAAATTTACTATTAGGCTTATCTCTCACACTGAAGTTGTCATGATGCACTCAAATCTCTTTGTGCATATAAACATGCTAAATGAAAGCCTTTGTCTCATAGATGATCTCTTGAACTCTATGATTCTACCTTTGGATTGTTTATTAGGGTCTGTTACATCTTTGAGCTTGACCTTGAAACTCCCACTAGTACTTGGTCTCATTAAAATCCAATTTAACTTATTGTATTGATCAGGGATCCAATAACCTTCATCATCTCTCCTATTAAACACCTCCATTGTGTGAATATTACTGATATTCCTCCTCCTTTTGAAGACATCTACATTAAAAAACAAAGCACCAAGTTAACAACGTTAGACTGCATGATTAATAAATATCTATGTTAAGATTGTAAGAAACAAATAAACATTATAACAACAAGAAATAAACAGCAACATATTGCTTTGATTCACACAACCTTGTTGCTTACAACCTATGAAAATGAACATAAACACATCAAGACAAAACATACACAAACCCTCAACCTATGATCATTACTCACAAGTATTTTATGCCACTTAAAATCAAGATAGTTATCTGTGGTGTAGAGAAGATTATAAGCAACAAATAAAGATTAACACTAAATAAACAACAACTTACTGCTTTGATTTGCACAATCTTGTTGCTCACAACCTTGCTCCTGTGAAAATAAATAACAACACATCAAGACAAAGCATAAACAAACCTATCTTACATCAAGACAAAACATACTGTGACAAACCCTAAACATATGATCATTACTCATCATAAGAATTTGATGCCACTTCAAATCAAGATAGCTATTTGTGGTGCAAAGAACAAAAAGTTCATGTGAGAAAATGTACACAACTCATAGAGGTTTTGTCCAAATGAGATGAAATTTTATGAGGAGAGACCTATGGTAGAGAACAACATACTTGTAAAATTTTGTGAAGAAAGAACTAGAGGTGCAGAAGATATGGCAAAATTGAATTTCGCTAAAAAAGGGGGGAAATGAAAAGGTAGTGAAATGCAAAAGGAGGGAAAGTGAAAAGTTAAATATAAAAAAAAGGAAAAAAAGAAAAAAAACAAAATTTGGTTTTCAAACTTCCATGTGCGAACCACAAGGTACATCTGACATGAAAGATATAGAATCTAACATGAAATCTGACATTTCTCTATTTATTTAAGATATGGGCTCTATTATTTTATTATCTTAAGAGATTTGGGCAAAGATATGACAAAAAGATCCATGTTACATGGATCTAGAATCCCAGCTCTCTCGTTTGTGGTCAGGCCAATCGTTTTTTATTCACTCCTTAAGGGGAAAAATGGAGAGTCCATATTTCTCCAAATGAGGCATTTGGTATGGCTGAGTGTGAGTCAATTTTCATTCCCATAGAGGTTGATGAAAATATATCCACAAAAAATGATTCTTCATAGGTGGATATGAAATAATAAAGGAGGCATGTGGAGATTCCCATCTTATTGTGTAACACAATCAAATAATTGAGTATGTTATCAAATAAGCCTTGGGAAGGTAGGAATGGAGATAATTGAAGTACAGAAGCCAAATAATTGAGTATGTTATCAAATAATCCTTGGGAAGGTAGGAATGGACATTAATTGAAGCACATCTAAGGTGTACATAGGTACACAAGAGTACATTATTGCCTACACTTTGGGTAATACCTTAACTAGATTTCATTCTCTTTCTTCTACAGGGGCTGAGTACAGGTAACATGATTTGATTCATGTGAAGTGGTTTTGTTGAGGAGGATTTTGGGAGACATTGAAAGAGTAGCCAATGGTGCTCTAGTGCACAATAACCAAAATGTATATCCATTGCAAATAATCATACACTCCATGATTGCACAAGTAAAATAAAGATTTTACACCATGTTATGCATGACTTGATCATGGATAAAGAGGTCAAGATGGTCTTACTATTTAACAATCAAGTCCTATGTAGACATATCACCAAAGACTCGAGGGAGAGATCCTCTATAGTGACATATTTAGCAAGGCTCTAGGGAGAGATCCTCTAGACTGACCTTCATTAACTTGGTGTCAATGGGTCAAAATGTGGTTCACCTATGAGTGGGATCTAGAGGGAGGTTTTGAAAATTAATACTCCATTGTTGTCATCTTCTTGCAAATGTGGTTAATAATGGGTATCTCTATGTGATTAGGCCCCCATAAGGAGGAGAAGCCTCTTTAGGTACAAGTAGCATGGAAACCCAACCAATCCTAGTCTCTAGATTGAGGATGGGTGGCATATGTGGATGGATGTTTGAGAGATAGCACAGTACATGGGTTTAATAGAAGGAGTTTTTAAAATCCCTTTTTTACACATTTTTTACATACAAAAGGGTATCATTTAATGGGGGTATTCATAGATTGAATAGAAAAAGGGTGTGATTTATTCATGAAAATTTTACAAATAAGGGGTTTTTTAAATAGGCCTTGAACGCATGTGATATGGAGGATTTACATATAGTGAACCCCCTGAGTGATATACCCATATCAAACCACACTAAGAGTAGAGGAGGATGGGTCATATTTTGATGGATGGTTAAGAAATAACTTAGGTAAGCTTAGCATCATTTCAAATAGGCTAAATAGTGTGGGATGATATACCCATATCAAACCACACTAAGAGGAGGGAGATCTTCTTTGAGCACATTGTCCTTCGATTGTGAGGACAAAACAGGTGCCTAAATGACCTTAAATGGGTCTAAAAGATGCACTAGGCCATATATCTTAAGTTTAATCTACTAGTTTTCTAGAGTTGAGTGATGTGGATATTTAATTAGGTCTAGGTGGTGGATGTAACAAAAGGGTGTCTAAGGATAACCTATGCCACCACCCTTGGGTAGTGTAAATAGATGTTCTTCCATCCTTTTTAGATCTACCTTCATTTGATTGTGAGTTTGTCTTTTATAGTGAGTATAATCTCCATTTAAGTGTCGTTCCCACGTTTCCAACTAAGTGTCATTCCTAAATTCCTAGAGTTCTTCTTTTATAGTGCATATAATCTCCAGCTAAGTGTCATTCCTGAATTTTCATCTAAGTGTCATTCCTAAATTCCTAGATTTCTATCTAAGTTTATTAATTAGGCACATGTAATCTTGGTTTATAATAGTAATTAAATTAATTATTTATCTATTCTTTGTAAAGATCTTGCTATTTGAAAACACACAAGTTATAATGTTTTACACACGCTACACATTTTGAGCTAAAATTAATGTTAGAAAATAGAAACTTTTATCATGTTTTATGACCAACACACCACTAGAATTAACCAGGTGTATGGATTACCTAAGAAATTTTTTAAAATTACTATTAAATTTTATTTTTATAGAGGATATTTATAATGCTAAAATTGTCCATGTATTCATGCAAACTTAAAATGTCAAGCATTAATTTATTCATGAAAATATATTTACTTTGATATTATTTTCTTGATATTTTAATTCTAAATGTGTAATAAGTTACTTCATCACATGCTTGAAACCTAGAATATAGATTTATTTTGGTTCTATCACCTTCTTTAATTCTATTTTTGTTACAAAAAGACCAAATGAATATCTTAGACATTTAAGTAGCATAAGAAATATATAATTTATTCTATTGATAAAGTAATAAACTTTGAAATTCTTGGGAGCATCCTTGAACATGAATCCAATGAAAGAAAATATGCTAACCCCATTCGGATAAGAATATTGAGGCATTTTATAGTTGTATTATGCTATATATATATTACCCTATAAACAATTTAGCATGCTGTGCCACTAAAATTTAGCTCTCTTTTTGCAAGCTTTAGATGAAGTGTTTTTCTTGCTTTTCTAGCACCTTCTTATATCAATGTAAACATTTCTCTAAAACTTGTTATTTCTATGAGATACCATAGTATCATGGCTACTTCCATAGTTTTAAGACATCATGTGATGAAAATCTTGGGTCTCATGGTTTTTTTTCACTGCCACAAAACAAAGGCAAATCATAAGTAAGGTGAGCGCCTTCTTATAATACTTTAAGTGTAACAAAAAGGTATGAATTGGGTTAAGATTATCACTTGCCACATATTAAGTATACAAAACTCAAATGTGATATTTACATTCATCGTATAAAACACCACGTCCCTTTTGTCCAACCCTTGGCAAAAGAAAGTTGGCCGCAACTTCGTCCCTTCTTGTGCAAAACGATTTGGTTGAATCTAGATTTTTTGTATCAATAAGTATACCTGCAAGCTACATTATCAAAAAGCTTATGTTTTAGGAAAGTTCTTTTAATAAACAATACTAAGTGAAGGTATAAAGCTAGTATGAATTAACCAGTGGATAGACTTAAAAATTTAGAAATAGGATTTGCCAACATAACTCTTATGCACTTAGCTTGAAATGAAGGATCAACAACCACCTTAAATAAAAATAGGATTTACCAGTAGAACTCTTATGCACTTAGCTTGTAATGAAGGATGAACCTCCTTACGTAATATCTCAGCAACAATTGTGCAATATGATGCAACCTACATTACATAAAACAAATGTGTTAAGTGTTGTTTTTACACCTTCTTCAATAATTATGCAATATGAGGCAACCTAAAATTACATAAAGCAAATGTGTTAAGTCTTCTTTTTGTAGCTTTTACAAATTCCTTGCTTGTGAATTATATTAATTTACTTCTTCTAAATATGAAATTAGTTTGGCACATTCACAACAATCACAAGTGGGCCTTAAATGTGATGCTTGTAAAATATTATACTTTTCTTCTTCTAAATATGAAATTAGTTTGGCACTGCCTCAGGGGGAAAAATGAATTAGGTTTACTTACAAACTCTACATTTATTTTAGATGTGCATTACAATGGGGGAAGTGTATTTATATCACAATAGGGGTGTTGAGTATTCATCTTAAAATGGTAATATATGTATAGATAACTAGATATACATGGATTGTTATGAGAGATTTGTTTTAAAGTGAAGGCGCATGCACGCACATGTGCAATACATACACATGATTCTCAATTTATGCACACACATGATTCTTAAAATAATTTATGTTCTTTTTATCTCCATATAAACTACCACCTTAATTTTAAATGAAAAACTCATCAAAAGTCAATTTAATGAATAATAATCCCTTCTAGCTAAGAACATAATTACCCTTTCACGTGTTTGAATGATGTCTCGACCAACCATTGAAACTCGAAGTTGTCCACCCTCGCTTAATGCCTCCAAGTCAACCTATTGATGAAGAGAAGAAATGAAAAAAATCAAAATCCCCTAGAATGCACAATATCATCTTGAAGCCTATTTTCATGGACTGGGAGTGATCTTTATGGGTACATAGAAATAAACACAATATTTCTCACATGGAATGAGTTAATTTAGATTTTTTTTTAATTGCATGATTTGAGTAAAACACAAAAGAGATCATCACCTCATCATCATATAAAAGAGCTTGCTCATCTAGTCTAGCTTGTTGGAACAAAAATGTAAGCTCTTTGTTGTTCCGCATGTTGCATCTACTAATGTTCATTATGGGAACATGGTCCCAACCATCCGTCTTGCCTAATGTATTTTGTAACACCCAAGAGTAGCATATTGATGATATCATTGAGCTAGAGGCTGCAAATGACATCACCCTTTTTGTAAAATTCCATAAGTCATGTGGTGTATGTCAAAGTATGTTGTTCTAGTGCTATCAAGTGGCGTAGTTTAATACAATTAAGATAGTCTAATATTGTACAAACAAATTAAGATAGAATATTATAAACAATTAAGATAGAATATTGTACTCACAAATTCAAATACAAATTACCTTTTGTATCCAACAGAAAAGTAGGAATTCATAAATGCCAACTAATAACTAGCATTTAATGTCACTCAATACTTCACTATGTAAAAAAAAGGATTCTTGGTGAAATAATGTATCTTGGATTCTCCTTTTCTAAACAATCCTGCTTTTTTTTTGAAAAAAAAGAAAAAAAAAGGATTCTTGGTGAAATAATGTTCATTTAGCCTCTTAACTAACTTTCAATTTATATTGAGGTGGATAAAGAGGAAAACGATGACGAAGATTGTAATGATGATGATGATGACTCAATCTTTCTTGATTTTCGATCTAGATACTGTTGAAACCATTATATATGGTTTTGTCTCACAAGGCAAGGGTTGAGAGCAGCACAATAGAAGTGAAAAAGTGGTTTTTCCATGTACAAGGTGGGGAAGTAATTTCTATTTTTTTAAATATAGAATTATGAAATAATGTATCTTAGAATATGTTCTTCTTTAAGGGAGATTCATGTATTATAGTTATGCCTGATTTAATTCCTTGTTTAATTTGGGATGTGTGCTGAAAGAGGCCTAAAGTGTTGTAGAATGGATTGAATCACTTTTGAATTAACATGTTCTGCAATAGATGCAGAGTGTATGCTCTAAAGTGAATCCAAAAGGGGATTATTTATGGAGTGACCAATAATATTCTACACATTTCCTTGCTTTTGGAAAACATACAAACATGAGAAGAGATTTCTTAAATGAAAAAAGTGGGGATGCTGATGTACCTGAGTTGGAGAGAATGATATGAAAGCGAGAGGTGGGGAGGTTGTCCCTTACTTTGCCTCGTTGTTGGGAGAGGAAATCATTCAACACTGCAATGTCACGGTCCTTGTTGTTGTTGGTGGAGAGGGGGGGTGCTCTGCTCTTCTTAGTGTTGAGACCAGATTGGTTACTCTCAAGTCTACTAGATAATTGGTTAAGATTATCACCATTTTGTGTTGTCTCATTTGGCTTTGCACTAATATCCTCTTGGTTATTAGTTGGCTTTGCACTAATATCCTCTTGGTTATTAGTTGGGAAAGACCTTGGTTCATTGTGTGCAGCATTACTTTGCTCTTGTTTACATGGAGATGACCTTTGTGATTTGCTATTATCAAATGAGGATGGCCTTAATCTCGTTATATCTGATCCCATGGATCCTTGCCTTGCATGCAATAACTTGTCGCTAGTTGTAAGATCATGTTGTCTCCCTTCTAATTTGATTGAAGAGATAAACCTTTCTGATCTGTTGCTAGACACGGACACTTTCCTTGCATCAAGAGATTCCCTTGCGATTGCATGCCTTAAATTTATACCCTCATTAGCATCATTGCTTACACTAATCCTACTTTGTTGGTGCTGACTAATGTGTTGCTTTGCTTCCAACGACCTTTTATGGTCATGATTAGTAGCATAACGGAAGCTCGCACTCCTCTCTACTGTCTTAGGATTAGCGCCAGCATCATTGGTTAATGAGACCTTAACCATCTGCTCCATGCGCGAACGAGGCTCCGAGAGGCTTCTTTGAAGATCCTTTTTGGCCGCGGTATGCAGTGCATGATATTCAATGCCCACTCTTGCTGTTTTAACGTTCAGCACATCCTGCATTGTAGTTTGCCGAGGCAAAGACTGGCTCCGAATGGTGATGGATCGCCCATGAATGTCCTTTACACGGGTTAATCTCTGATCATGCATCATTAATCTCTGGGATTGGTACTTATCGTTAATCGAAGGCTTTGAACCACCACTACTCTGATCACGCATTATTAATCCTGGTTGTGGCTTTAGTTGCCCCCTATGATCATAATTACTGCCTGCATGGGCTTGATGGTAATTATTAGATGTTGGTTGCGGTTGATGGTGATTAACCATGCCAGATTTTTGCCTCTGTTGTTGTAGTCTGGCTTGATTGATTAAATAATCCTCTCTGCTCATCATAGGCTTTCCAGCATTGATATTATTAATCAAGGCCTTTGATGATCTAGCTAAGTAATCATTTCTACTATTAATAAATCTCCCACCATCTGATTTATATAGAGCAGGATTTCCTGATGCACCATTTGATGGTTTGTAATTAAAGTGCTGATCCCTTGCTCTGTAGTTCTGCTCTACCTTCATGCTTGAATTAATCCTCATACCACCAGCCTGCAATTTGTGGGCCGCACTGGACGTGGCTGCAGATTGATTATTAAGATTATAAGAGGGTGATGATGGGGTTGATTTGCTCCTCACTAATTGCTTTTTAGCTCCGTCATTAGCTTCTCTATAAGGTTGATCTCTGGATGGTGCAATACTAGTAGAGCGGCGAAATGAGGCACTTCCATAGTGCTCATGATCTCTGCTAATTGCTGCACTTGAATTAATCCAACGCATCGAGGGGTTGTGATTACTGTAATTATTCCTCGTAGAATTAGCATTAGCATTACATTTCTTGCTAAACTGTCCACAAATCCTATGAATCACCCTTTCTTCTCGATGCCTGTGAGAGCTTCCATAATTAGTATTGGTATTAACTTTTCTGATGGTTGCTAAGTCTGGCAACAACTGTTTATCTTCTCTGTTTAACTGACCAATGTATCTACGAGCTCGTGCGGCTCCATCCTGATCAAATGCATAATGTTTACTTAGATGGACAAGTAAAAAGCATGGCATTGGATGATTAGATCAATTAACTAACCTTACAATAACAATTAAGGAAAATCCGATTGATAAAATGAATTCTTACCACTAAGCCAGGAGGCAGCTGCCGTGATCTTCCAAGGCCTACTTTATGGATTTGGGAGGGTTTATGCTGCGGCTGGTGATTCATGTTTGATTAGAGACAAGCTTAATCAAAGGTAGGCGAGACGAGGTTAAGGATTTGGGAGGGTTGATGCAGGTGATCATGTGATTATTGTTTGATTAGAAGGAAAGAAGGAGAAGGGAGCAGCAGAAGAAGCCATGGCAATGGGCGGAGTAATTAGCGGTGCTTACGCATAGGCAATTAGGAGCATGTTTGAGTGCAGACAAACATCATGCATGCATGCCACACAACGGCGGCAGCAGCAATGCCTGCTTCACCCACCTCCCTACGTGAGTTCCAAAGTCTTCACCTCATGTTTGATTAAGTTTTTCCAAATTTATTTTGCAAGATTCAATGTAAGACACTCCCATATCCCTCAGTGTATGTCCATACATCTCACATACACGTGTATATTTCACATATAAATGTATCATCATCATCATCATACTTATGCAGATGGACATAAGCCTCACATACATATGTACATCATAGTCAATGAAAGTTGTTCCAAATCTAACAAAAAAAGGTGTATGTAAATGGTTCCTATGGGAAATGACGTAAGCAATGATTTCAACATCACATGGATAATGGACAAGATCAAGGAGAGATTCTAGGGATGATTGAGAGAATCTAAGGAATCATACTTTATGGAATATTCTTGTAACTCTTTGGCTATTTAAGAGTCACCATGTAATGTAAAAAAAATGGTTGTGCTATTGAGTTTTTTACCTCGACCACATACCGTAACAATGGCTCGACACCAACAAAATTTGGCTATTCCAGGGTTCATAGCTTAATACAAACACATTGCCGGTTTAATGATTGTAGAGAAGACAAAAAAAGAAATCAACATTCAAGTATGACAAGTATAGTAACATATTTACAAATGTTAGAAGGTTCCAATTAGCCCCATGGTGAAGTTTTATCAGTGCACGGTAGAGGACTATGAGCGTAATCTTTTTTTTGTTGTCAATCTTGATGAGGCACAAATCCTTAAATATCAAAAAAAGGAAAGAATCAAATAGGGATGATTGAAAGAATCTAAGGAATCATACTTTATGGAATATTCTTGTAACTCTTTGGCTATTTAAGAGTCACCACATAATGTAAAAAATATGGTTGTGCTATTGAGTTATTTACCTCGACCACATACCGTAACAATGGCTTGACAGCAAAAAAAAAGGCTATTCTAGGGTTCATAGCTGAATACAAACACGTTGCCGATTTAATGATTGTAGACAGGGATTTCATTAACGTCTTCACAATTTCGTGATCACGTTAACAAAACCTATTGTTAACATAAAAATTCTTGTGATCACAATGTATATTCACGGGCATTTTTTATGACCTGCAAAAACCTTCTCTGCCAGTAATCCCGCCGGGAAAATGTGCATTCCCGGCGGGCCCGCCGGGAAAACCCATTTTCCCGGCGGGTAAATTAAAAAAATAAAAAAAATAAAAAAATAAAAAAATAAAAAAATAAAAAAATCATGTTCACAGTCATTCTTACCATTTTTGGGCCTTCTGGACTCATTTATGATGTCAAAAGTTCAAAATTATTGGCACAAAAAAAGTTTTGTATAATTTGCTGGCCTTAAGTTCAATTGACACACCAATTAAATCTAACTATACTTACATCAATTGACTCAATTGTCCATGACATCATTGCACTCAATTGAGCCCAATTGGACTCAATTACACTTGATTTACACTCAATTGATATTAATTGGGTGTCAATTGATGTCAATTGTGCCTAATTCGACGCAATTGAGCCCAATTTACACCAAATTTGCAAAAATTGGGTGTAAACTAAGTATCAATTGAGTCGAATTGGACTCAATTGATAATAATTGGATGTTAATTGATATTAATTAAGCCCAATTGACTTCAATTGGGTGTTAATTTATTACAATTAATGTCAATTAAGCTCAATTGAGCTTAGTTGACATCAATTGGGTGTCAATTAAGCTCAGTTGACATCAATTGGGTGTCAATTGATATCAATTAAGCTCAATTGAGCTCAGTTGACATCAATTGGGTGTCAATTGATATCAATTGAGCTTAATTGGGCTCAATTGCACTTAATTGACACTCAATTGGGTGTTAATTGCATCCTATTGCGCTCAATTGAGCCCAATAGGATGCAATTAACATCAATCGGGTGTCAATTGATCACAATTGATATCAATTGGGCTCAATTGCACTTAATTGTGTGATCGATTGTGTGTCAATTAATGTCAATTGAGCCTAATATAATACAATTGAGCTCAATTCACGCCCAATTGGTAAATTGAGTGTCAATTGAGCCGAATTAGACTCAATTGATAGCAATTGGGTGTTAATTGATATCAATTAATATCCAATTAACACAATTGAAGTCAATTAAGTCTAATTGACTTCAATTGGATAATTTGGGTGTCAATTGAGCTCAATTGGACGTAAATGACATCAATTGGGGGTCAATTAACATCAATTGAACCTTATTGACATCAATTGGGTGCCAATTAACATCAATTGGACTCAATTGACATCAGTTAGGTTTCAATTGAGCCAAATTGGATGCAACTGACATCAATTGGGTGTCAATTGATTACAACTGAGCTGAATTGGGCTCAATTACACTCAATTGATATTAATTAGGTGTCAGTTAAACCTAATTCCATGCAATTGAGCTCAATTGACATCAATTCACATCAATTGCTCTCAATTGATATTAATTGGGTATCAATCGATGTCAATTGAGCCTAATTCGATGCAATTGAGCTCAATTCACATCAGTTCATATCAATTGGGTGTCAATTGATGTCAATTGAGTAAAATTGAGTCTAATTGGGTGTCAATTGAGTCAAATTGAGTATAATTGGGTGTCAATTGATATCAATTGAGCCAAATTAAGTCTAATTGAGTCCAATTAGATTTAATTAAGCCAAATTGAGTCTAATTGGGTGTCAATGGAGCCTAATTGACATCAATAGGTGTCAATTGATGTCAATTGAGCCCAATTGAAGCTAATTGTGTATCAATTGACACACAATTGATGTCAATTGGGCTCAATTGACATCAATTGGATTTAATTGACACACAATTGATGTCACATGGGCTCAATTGACATCAATTAACACCTAATTGATGTCAATTAATATCAATTGGGTGTCAATTGATTATAATTGATGCTAAATTGAATGAATTGAGTCCAATTGACATCAATTAAGTCTAATTGGGTATTAATTGATCAATTGGACTCAATTGATATCAATTGACACCTAATTGGACTCAATTGACATCAATTGGACTCAAAAGGGTGTTAACTGATATTAATTGAGCCCAATTGACATCAATTGGGTGTTAATTGAGCTCAATTGGACACAATTAACAATAATTGGGTATGAATTGAACTCAATTGACATCAATTAGGTGTCAATTGAGCCTAATTGCATCCAATTGAACTCAATTGACATCAATTGGACAAATTGCATCCACTTTAATTCAATTGACATCAATAAAGCCTAATTGCATCCAATTTAACCCAATTAGACTCAATTGAATCCAATTGGACTCAATTGACATCAGTTAGGTGTTAATTGAGCCTAATTGTATCTATTTGGACTTAATTGACATCAATTGGGTGTCAATTAAACCCAATTGGAGTCAATTGATATCAATTGGGTGTTTATTGATATTAATTGAGTTTAATTGACATCAATTGGGTGTTTATTAATGTCAATCGAGTCCAATTAGATGCAATTGGACTCAATTGGGTGTGAATTAGACTCAATTAATATCAATTGGGCTCAATTGATATCAATTAGGTGTGAATTGATGTCAATTGAGCCCAATTCGATGCAATTGATATCACTTGGGTGTCAATTAGACTCAATTGGCACCCAATTGATGTCAATTGAGTCCAAGTGGATGTCAATTGATATCAATTGAGTCCAATTGATCAATTGATACCCAATTAGACTTAATTGATATCAATTTGACTCAATTAGGTGTTAATTGATATCAATTAGACTCAATTGGATACTAATTGATATTAATTGAGCTCAATTAGACTCAATTGACATCAATTAGATGCTAATTGAGTGTAATTGATGTCCATTAAGCTCAATTTGGCTTAATTGACATCAATTGGGTATCAATTGACTACAATTGATGTCAATTGAGCTCAATTGACATCAATTGGGTGTTAATTAATGTCAATCGAGTCCAATTAATATCAATTAGGTATCAATTAAGCAAAATTGATATCAATTGGGTGTCAATTGAGCCCAATTGGGTGTAAATTGAACTTAATTGGACTCAATTAACATCAATTAGGTGTGAATTGATGTCAATTGACCCCACTTGGATACAATTGATATCAATTTGGTGTCAATTGGACTCAATTGGCACCCAATTGATGTCAATTGAGTCCACTTGGATGTCAATTGATATCAATTGAGCCCAATTGATCAATTGACACCCAATTAGACTTAATTGATATCAATTTGACTCAATTGGGTATTAATTGATGTCAATTGAACTCAATTGGATGTTAATTGATGTTAATTGAGTCTCAATTGACATCAATTGGGTGCCAATTGAGTGCAATTGATGTCAATTAAGTCCAATTTGACTCAATTGGGTATTAATTGATGTCAATTGAACTCAATTAGATGTTAATTGATGTTAATTGAGTCTCAATTGACATAAATTGGGTGTCAATTGAGTGCAATTGATGTCAATTAAGCCCAATTTGGCTCAATTAACATCAATTGGGTGTCAATTAACTACGATTGATGTCAATTGAGCAGAATTGATATCAATTGGGTGTTAATTGATGTTAATTGAGTTTAATTGACATCAATTGGGTGTTAATTGATGTCACTTGAGTCCAATTAGATATAATTAGACTCAATTGGGTATCAATCGATGTCAATTGAGCCTAATTCGATGCAATTGAGCTCAATTCACATCAGTTCATATCAATTGGGTGTCAATTGATGTCAATTGAGTAAAATTGAGTCTAATTGGGTGTCAATTGAGTCAAATTGAGTATAATTGGGTGTCAATTGATATCAATTGAGCCAAATTAAGTCTAATTGAGTCCAATTAGATTTAATTAAGCCAAATTGAGTCTAATTGGGTGTCAATTGATGTCAATTGAGCCAAATTGAGTCTAATTGGGTGTCAATGGAGCCTAATTGACATCAATAGGTGTCAATTGATGTCAATTGAGCCCAATTGAAGCTAATTGTGTATCAATTGACACACAATTGATGTCAATTGGGCTCAATTGACATTAATTGGATTCAATTGACACACAATTGATGTCACATGGGCTCAATTGACATCAATTAACACCTAATTGATGTCAATTAATATCAATTGGGTGTCAATTGATTATAATTGATGCTAAATTGAATGAAGTGAGTCCAATTGACATCAATTAAGTCTAATTGGGTATTAATTGATCAATTGGACTCAATTGATATCAATTGACACCTAATTGGACTCAATTGACATCAATTGGACTCAAAAGGGTGTTAACTGATATTAATTGAGCCCAATTGACATCAATTGGGTGTTAATTGAGCTCAATTGGACACAATTAACAATAATTGGGTATGAATTGAACTCAATTGACATCAATTAGGTGTCAATTGAGCCTAATTGCATCCAATTGAACTCAATTGACATCAATTGGAAAAATTGCATCCACTTTAATTCAATTGACATCAATAAAGCCTAATTGCATCCAATTTAATCCAATTAGACTCAATTGAATCCAATTGGACTCAATTGACATCAGTTAGGTGTTAATTGAGCCTAATTGTATCTATTTGGACTTAATTGACATCAATTGGGTGTCAATTAAACCCAATTGGAGTCAATTGATATCAATTGGGTGTTTATTGATATTAATTGAGTTTAATTGACATCAATTGGGTGTTTATTAATGTCAATCGAGTCCAATTAGATGCAATTGGACTCAATTGGGTGTGAATTAGACTCAATTAATATCAATTGGGCTCAATTGATATCAATTAGGTGTGAATTGATATCAATTGAGCCCAATTCGATGCAATTGATATCACTTGGGTGTCAATTAGACTCAATTGGCACCCAATTGATGTCAATTGAGTCCAAGTGGATGTCAATTGATATCAATTGAGTCCAATTGATCAATTGATACCCAATTAGACTTAATTGATATCAATTTGACTCAATTAGGTGTTAATTGATATCAATTAGACTCAATTGGATACTAATTGATATTAATTGAGCTCAATTAGACTCAATTGACATCAATTAGATGCTAATTGAGTGTAATTGATGTCCATTAAGCTCAATTTGGCTTAATTGACATCAATTGGGTATCAATTGACTACAATTGATGTCAATTGAGCTCAATTGACATCAATTGGGTGTTAATTAATGTCAATCGAGTCCAATTAATATCAATTAGGTATCAATTAAGCCAAATTGATATCAATTGGGTGTCAATTGAGCCCAATTGGGTGTAAATTGAACCTAATTGGACTCAATTAACATCAATTAGGTGTGAATTGATGTCAATTGACCCCACTTGGATACAATTGATATCAATTTGGTGTCAATTGGACTCAATTGGCACCCAATTGATGTCAATTGAGTCCACTTGGATGTCAATTGATATCAATTGAGCCCAATTGATCAATTGACACCCAATTAGACTTAATTGATATCAATTTGACTCAATTGGGTATTAATTGATGTCAATTGAACTCAATTAGATGTTAATTGATGTTAATTGAGTCTCAATTGACATCAATTGGGTGCCAATTGAGTGCAATTGATGTCAATTAAGTCCAATTTGACTCAATTGGGTATTAATTGATGTCAATTGAACTCAATTAGATGTTAATTGATGTTAATTGAGTCTCAATTGACATAAATTGGGTGTCAATTGAGTGCAATTGATGTCAATTAAGCCCAATTTGGCTCAATTAACATCAATTGGGTGTCAATTAACTACGATTGATGTCAATTGAGCAGAATTGATATCAATTGGGTGTTAATTGATGTTAATTGAGTTTAATTGACATCAATTGGGTGTTAATTGATGTCACTTGAGTCCAATTAGATGTAATTAGACTCAATTGGGTTTGAATTAGACTCAATTGATATCAATTGGGCTGAGTTAATTGGGTGTCAATTGAGCCCAATTGACATCAATTGGGTGTGAATTGAACGTGATTGGACTCAATTGACATTAATTAGGTGTGAATTGATGTCAATTGAGCCCAATTGGATGCAATGGATATCAATTGGGTGTCACTTGGACTCAATTGGCACCCAATTGATGTCAATTGAGTCCAATTGGATGTCAATTGGTACCAATTGAGCCCAATTAATCAATTGACATCCAATTAGACTTAATTGATATCAATTTGACTCAATTAGGTATTAATTGATATCAATTAGACTTAATTGGATGTTAATTGATGTTAATTGAGTCTAATCGAACTCAATTGATATCAATTGGGTGCCAATTGAGTGTAATTAATATCAATTAAGCTCAATTCGGCTCAATTGGCATCAATTGGGTGTCAATTGACTACGATTGATGTCAATTGAGCTCAATTGACATCAATTGGGTGTTAATTGATGTCAATTGAGTCCAATTAACATCAATTGGATGTCAATTGAGCCCAATTGACATCAATTGGGTGTGAATTGAATTGGATTAGACTCAATTGACATCAATTAGGTGTAAATTGATGTCAATTAAGCCCAATTGGATGCAATTGATATCAATTGGGTGTCACTTGGACTCAATTGGTACCTAATTGATGTCAATTAAGTCCAATTGGATGCAATTGATATCAATTGGGTGTCAGTTGGACTCAATTGGCACCCAATTGATGTCAATTGAGTCCAATTGGATATCAATTGATATCAGTTGAGTCGAATTGATTAATTGACACCCAATTATACTTAATTGATATCAATTTGACTCAATTGGGTATTAGTTGATGTCAATTGGACTCAATTGGGTGTTAATTGATGTTAATTGAGGACTCAATTGACATCAATTGGGTACCCAATTGCACTCAATTGGGTACCAATTGAGTGCAATTGGTGTCAATTCGGCTCAATTGGCATCAATTGGATATCAATTGACTAGGATTGATGTCAATTGAGCTCAATTGACATCAATTGGGTGTTAATCGATGTCAATTGAGTCCAATTAAGCCCCGTTGTGTCCAATTGGGTGTCAATTGATTGAATCCAATTAAGTTCAATTAAGCCCAATTGAGTCCAATGGGGTGTCAATTGATGTCAATTGAGCCCAATCGATCAATTGACACCCAATTAGACTTAATTGATACCAATTGGACTCAATTAGATATTAATTGATGTCAATTAGACTCAATTGGAAGCATAATAAGATCTAATTGATGGTAATCGAGCTTAAGGTGATAAATTTAGAGATAACTTTTTTTGTACAAAGAATTTTGAACTTTTGACATCATAAATGAGTCCAGAAGGCCCAAAAATGGTAGGAATGACTGTGAACATGAATATATTTTGACCATTTTTTTAACTTTTTTTTCCCGCCGGGAAAATGGATTTTCCCGGCGGGCCCGCCGGGAAAACAAAAAGCCCGGCGGGCTTCGGCAGGTTACCAGGTCACTGGTAACCTGCTATTTTGAGAACATGAAAACATGTGAACATGTTAATAACATGTTCACAAGTGTTATTAACAAAAAAAATCTTGTGATCACGTGAATATAAAATCCCTGATTGTAGAGAAGATAAAAAAAGAAATCAACATTCAAGTATGACAAGTATAATAACATATTTACATATGTTAGAAGGTTCCAATAAGCCCCATGGTGAAGTTTCATCAGTGCACAGTAGAGGACTATGAGCGTAATCTTTTTTTTGTTATCAATCTTGATGAGGCACAAATCCTTAAATATCAAAAAATGGAAAGAATCAGATAGGACTAATGAACAAAGCTTTAAATTACCCTCAAGGTAAGGGAGACCAGCCATAACATAGTGGACAATCAAAGATGGAGCTATGGTACCTAGGGATAGCTCTGCAGTACCAAATGAGAGTCGTGATACTCTCAAGTGGTTATTCTGGGCACATAGAAATTCCAAGCATCATTGATGCTCAGAATAAAGGTGAGAAGCTTGTGGTCGATGGGGTACGAAACCTTACAGTAGAGTGGCACATGAGTGCTGACTTGAAAGCACTGAAGTGCATGTATGGGGTGTGTGGTGGCCCTAGCTTAGCAAACCCATGTCTCTATTGCATGGCATGAACAATCTAGAATGGTACAACCTTACAATGGATTGTACAAATCCTCCATCCAAAGACAAGACAAAGGAATTAACTGGAGATAAAGACCAAAAGAAGGCTAAAGGGAAAGTAAAGACCAAGAGCAAGGGAAAGTCAACAAAAAAAAAGTCGACATCAAGGGTGAACCATGTATTATGCCCGAGGATCCCGTACTTCTAGAGAGAGCTCACATTTGTACTTTACATTTAAAAATTAGAATATTGGATAAGTTATTAAAGCTTCATCTTCACTATGCTTATTCCATTTTGCCATCAAAGCTATCGGATGCATGTTTAGAGAAATGTGAGATATTACCCTCTAACATAGGCTTTCATGGTAGACATGTGTAACTTAAAAGGATGACAAGCAATGAGGTACCACTGGTGATATTCTGGTAGATGTGTCAATAGGAGGAGCCAAAGCTACGAGGTTCTTATCAAACTATGAGAACAAACAAGTTATAGTAGTATGGGAATGTTCCAAAGCTCTATGCAAGCACACAACTATTCAAGCTAGTGATCTAAGGATGACAAAGCTTCACATGAGAGTTTGGATTGAGCTTGATAATTTTATAAAACTCTTACATAAGCAAAGGACTTAAGGTGATTACGCAAGTCTGTTTGAAACAGTAATCAGGATGCTTGTGAAAACAATTGTAGCTACATGGGGGAACAACAAGGACATAACCTTCTACTTAGTAAGATATTTTGATTCATGTCATTCATACATTGATTAATAATATTACTTCAATTGATTATTAGTATGTACTTTTTTCTATGTGAAGCATATTCTATTTACACATGGTCAATACTTTGTGAAGGACCAAGGGCCTCTTGCTACATGGAATACTCAAGGCATGGAAAGTCTACACTATGTCGCTCGTATCAACTATTTTCATACAACTTGACATGGTGGTGGGAAAATAAAAACAAATGCATTACAACAGCTCTTCAACACATTCTACCAAAGGCAAACGCAATGATACAATGTAATTCTTAAAAGCCAGGTTAGTTTATACCTCACAAAAATATAGTGACTATTATTAATATCAATATATTATATAAACATTCATCATGCTCAATAAAGCATATCTTTATGCAAGATGGAGAAATAGTCATAGTGACGTAAATATTATAAAATTTTGAAGAAAGGCTTGGCTTTGAAATGAGCAGCCCACACTATTTATCGAAAATTACTTTGCATTAAGATAAACACTATGTAGCTGAAATTTTCTTCAATACAAGTAGGGAAAGTTTTCTTCTTTAAAAAACTATTCTTTTCCCCTTCATCTTTAAAAAACTCTTCTTCTTATCCTCAGATATTTTTCCCTCCTTTTCAAGGTTCTCTTCTTCGTCGGGCAGTTGTTCACCTTAGAATATCCTAAGTATGTTAATAAAACCTTTAAGGCCATTAATGGAATGTGTGGATCATTTGAATAATTTGAATGGGAAACGATCAACACATCTGGAGGTATCTTTGAAACATAGTGTCCGAGGGATGAATCTCTACTTTAAAAACAAGTTTACCTCCACCTCGGCCAAGGAATCTATCTTCATCTCCTATCTCAAGTTATAAATAAAGGAAAGATAATTTACTCAACAAAAAATTAAAACTTAAAGCAAATAAATTCTTAATTTATTTTTATAAATACCCTTTTTTTTCATCTGCAAACAAGTAGCCTATCCTCCCACAAGTCAATTGAACCTTGTGGAGGGATATCCTTCTGAGCATGGTGTCTTTGTGGTGGATCTCTTTCCATATTAGAAATTTCCATGCTTTCTTGAATAGCTTCAAAATCTTCTTTTATGGGGAGAGTTTTTTCTTGTTCTTCAACCTTTTGAAGGCACATTTCTAGAGCCCTTGGTGCATCAATTAAATTGCTCCCTGCTTCTGTGTCAAGCACTAAAAAGTCATCAACTTCATTTGGATCTATAAATTCTGAAGTAACTTCACAAGCATTTGCTATTAATCCAAGGCAATAATCTTCTCTTAAATTCATGAGTTGTTGGAGATCTATCAGAGGAGCACAAAATATTTATTATCCTTGACTCGAAAGGAAGGTAGGTGTGGGAGAGTGATCTCCTTCTCTGATGCCTATATAGTAACATCCTTCTTCTCTAGAACAATTTATCTTGCCTTGAAATCGACAACATTAAAATCCTTGCTCAATATCTCTTCCTCTTTCTTATCCAAAACTCTTTCTACATTATCGAGTTCTTCCCGATTTTTAATATCCCCTAAAATGCTACAGACTACACACCGAAAGTGTCAAGATTACTCTTTCTAGCATCCTCAATGCTTTCTTGTGCATGAAGATATAAAAGCAAGGCTTTATTATGCTGAAGAAGCCTGTACTTTCTATTATGTAACCTGCACTTGTCAACAGTCATTTTGACATGATCATGAAGTGCATCATACTTCTTTTGAAACCTTGCCTTTTCTAATGAAGTCTTTGCCAAACTAGTCAGATGATCATACCTTATGCCTTCAACATCCAAAGCTTCTTCATCTACCAAGGCAAGGAAAATTTTCAGCTCTTCCTCATAGTACTCCTTGAAATGATTAATTAGTGAAGACAAGTCAAAAGCCACATTGAAGCGTTCACTATAGGAGAAACATATCCTATGCACTTGATAATTGAAAAAAAAACTTAGAGCTTCTCTACAAAAGTTCTTCTTCTACCATAGGTATCCCTTTAGCAATTGAACCTATATGAGCTGGCAGGGAAGATACCTAGATCTTAGAAAGATGGGGGAATAGCTCTATGCAGGGGTCTAGAAGGATGGCACGATAGGGTGAATTCGATCCAATGCCTTAAATTGTGTCGTCTTTCTATCACACTAAACTTGCAGAATTGAAGGGCAAGTTGATTTGATTGGGGACTATTTTGCAAAATTAGTGGATGGCTTTGTTGATCTCGGTGGGGGCTTGGGGATTAGCTCTATGCAAAGGTTTGGAAGGACGGCATGATAGGGTGAATTCGATGACCTTCGATGCACTTAAATCGTGACGTCTTTCTATCACATTGGCTGGGGGCTTCTTTACTAAACTAGTAGATGGCTTTGTGGATGTGGGTGGGGGCTAGGAGCTGCTTTACAAAATGAAGGGCAAGGGTCGGTAGGTTTCTTGGAGAGGACAAGAAAAATTATTACAAAATGACCTAAATGAATTTATATAATCGGCAAAAGACCATTAGAGTATGGAGCCACATGTGTGGAATGTACAGTCACATGTGGCTGTATAGCCACATGTGGGGGATGTACAGCCACACGTTTGGGGGACACATAAAACGTGACAGTACAAAACCGTGTGTTCTAGTATGCTTGTGTGACGTGACGCCACATGGCAAAACATTCCAGAGCCATGTGGTAGTACGATCGCATTCTATAAATACCATGCACACAGCGATTTGTTTTTCTCACATTTTTTCTGCGGGTTGTTAGAAGGACAATATGGTAACCACCAAAAACACACAGCCGAAGGTAGAGAGGAATCGTGCCATCTTTCCTTCCAGCCCTCCTTGTTTTCTTAGAGCCCTCAGAGTCCCACCTACAAAGTATTTATCAGTATGCTCTTGCAAAGAGTATCCTCTTGCTCACAGAACGTAGCCTTCAGATCCTTACCAGTTCTTGTTATCTTTAAAATATCTCTAGGAGTCCTCAGTTTTTGAATTCTACCATGTCTCTCAAGCACTAGCTCGATATCAACAAAACTAGTTGCTCATAGAAGCACGGCATGATACCAACGAACTACACCATCAGAATCCATAAATCGCACCGTCTTTCCATCGGGTCACAAGGCTCATTTCCATGACTTTTTTTTTGTAATTTGGACATCAAATTTAACTTTTGAAAATTTGTAGACAACATGCTTGCATATTAAGCCCTTTGGAAAGATGGCATGATTTCAATAAAAGGCTCTGCTTGAACTTCTTAAATCATGCCATCCTCCCATGGAATAAAATCTTCACTTACATTTAGCTTTCTTATCATTTTTCCATCTCGGACATTGCTTATGTCTAATTTTTAATAGATGGCTAGAACAAAGAAGACATCAAGGAAGGTTGGACCAAGTCGAAGATTGGTAAAGAAAGCTACAACAAGTGAAAGTAAAGTATTAGGGAAGAAGCTAAACAATAGGATCAACCATCATTTGAATGCCCATGGAGAGATAAGGAAGGCCCAAAAACATGTTGATCTTCTTATCCCTAGGCTTGTGTATAAAATGGAAAAAATTGGCCAATTTTTTAAAGTTTTTCTTCTTTCCCAATAAGAAATTGGAAATAAGGCCGCTCAATCTATAGAACCGCATATTTAAAAATGTTCAAATCAACAATGTTTGTATAGAACTTGTCTCTTAGGCTAGTAAGGAGCATTACAAAAAAGATTTGGTTTGAAACAAGTACTTGAAAAATCAAAGGTGAGATAAGTATATTAATAAAAGGATGTTAAAAATGTCTCAACTAGGGCCACTCTACATCTACCATGCTTGCCAGATTATTGAATGACCCTAGGTACATTCGACCATGCACACTCTTTCTTGAATGTAGCATAACGGATATGGAATGGCCCTAGGGCCACTCTAACATGCGCAATGTTTTTCTTGTAAAGTGCAAGGGGTTCAAGAATGGCCATAGGGCCATTCTACCATGGGCACTGTGTTCTAGTGAAGCACAAGGTTTGTCCAAGTGCCATAGGGCCATTCTCTAATGTAAGCAAATAAGACACGTAAAACATTTTAAAATGTGTCCAAAGTTGTACATGGCCTTAAATGAGTACACAATTATAGAGAATCATGACTGCGTATAGTTCTTATGTATATGTACAAATATCCATCAAGACTTCTTTCAAGTAAACATCCATTACATACTTTGCCTCTCGATCATGAACCGTTCTTAAAATGGTGTTACATGACTTGATATAAAAAGCTACAATGTCAGGGTTACATTGAACCTTAAAGTTTTGTAAACAGCTCTTGTATTGAAATCAAAGGAGTCCCCTTAGTAGGATGCACCCCGACTCAGATTCCAATCTAATGAAATGAAAAGATGTAGGGGAGAAGAGAGCTTGAGCTCTTGCAAGCACACACACACTCACACAAACCCTATAAGAGAACACACAAGGTGAGAGGCTAAAAATTCTTCTTCTTCTTCACACAACAAAAGAGGTCTACAAAGAAGATAAAGTGACTAACACACATAATAGAGTATAAACAAGCGGTCCATAATGTGAACACGTTAAGAGGAGCGGGTAGATGTGGACTAATTGGCTGTAGAATCTCTTGCAAAGATATGTCGGTGCTAGCTACCAAACCTGCCAGTGATGTAAATGTCAAACAGTCATCTCGTGAGTGTCAGCTCATGTTGAGCTTGACATCTCAACACTCCCCCTCAAGCTCAACTCGAGCTCATGAACTCCAAGCATATCTTGAAATCTATGGAGCTTCTCAGCTCCCAAGGCCTTCATGAAGATGTCAGCGACCTGATCCTGTGTGTGCTGACGTAGGCCAAGTAGATGATGCTTGCCAAGACTCTCTCCCTGATGAAGTTGTATCTCAGCTCCCAAGGCCTTCATGAAGATGTCAGCGACCTGATCCTGTGTGTGCTGACGTAGGCCAAGTAGATGATGCTTGCCAAGACTCTCTCCCTGATGAAGTGGTAATGTACCTCCATGTGTTTCGTCCATGCATGAAAAACTAGGTTCGTGGCCAACTGCTTACTACAAAGATTGTCACAATATATGACAACCTTTCTCTCCACTTGCAACCCCAAATCAGTAGCTTGCGTTACCAAGCTACCTCACATGTTTCCACCGGCAGCTCCTCTGTACTCTGCCTCTGTACTCTCAACAAGGCAATTGTGGGCTCCTTCTTGCTACTCCATGTCACAACAGCACTCCCTAATGAAAACATAAAACCACTAGTAGATCTCCTCTCTGAGATGCTACTTACCCAATCTGCATCTCTGTACCCATATAGCTCCAATGGTACACCTGCTTGCTGCTGCATAGAACAATGAGTGGCTCTCAAATACCGAAGTATGCGCCACACACTGTCAGGATGTGGTTTGCGTGGAACCTACATAAATTGGCTCTCTAAGCCAAAACTCAAATCTAGCCTGCTGATCGTGACATAGATCAAACTCCTCACAATCTTCCTTTACATAGTGGGATCCTCTAACACATAACTTGCATCTGCACTAAGCTTGCCATTTTGATCTAATGGCACTGACATTGGCTTACAATCAGCCATTCCATGCTTGGACAACATTGTTGGATAAATGTAATCCCAACTCCTTAGTCCAATTTGGTGTGTAAAGCCTACAAATGGTTGGTGCATGTTGTTCATGCAACTCATGCAAATCATGCAACTAAAAATAGGGTAGAGGAGTCTCTAAATAAGGTACAAGTCGTGATCAAGTGATTATGTAAGTTTGGCTCATGGCTAATTACAATTAGTGTCTTCTTGTGTTAATCTCATATCAATTTTCTGCATATACCAATTTTTGTCTCTCATATTCATGATGTTTTATATAATCTTTGATCCACCTTGAGTATGTTTTGATCAATCTTCATAGCTTAGTTATCATATCCAACATTTGGTATCAGAGCTTGACTCAATTAGGTTTAGTTTATTAGTCAAAATCCTAATCAATTTCTTAATCACCATAGCCAATTTTTCTCTGTTTGAACCACATGCTGTAGATTACTTCCGTGCTTGCACCTGAGTTGATTATACCCCAAAATTTTGTTATAGCCTTGTTGGTTTTCTCCCACGCATGCTCCAATTCGAAGCTCACAGCCCGATTTCAGCGCAGCTTCACGACAAACTGGGTTCCATACCTGGCAAATCAAGGTGAAGGGCTACCTCATGAAGAAAAATCTGTCGAGTATGGTCAAGCCACTTTCTGATGATGAAGCAGGTACTTTTGCTGCAGTTACAAAGCTACAACGACTGCACTTCAAGCAAAAGATGAACAAGCACTTGGTATTGTCATTACTACTTTAGAAAAGATGATTTTATTCATTATATTGATGATATTGAGTCAGCTATGGAAGCTTGGAAATTATTAGAACGTACTTTTGGTACAAAGGATTCCAAGATCAGTTTGAAGATGCAACTCTTTGATCTAACCATGGAAAGTAAATTCTTTGCAAGAAGAAGATAACAAGATTACAAAGGATGTGATAGACCCTTATGCATATACTATTACTACGACATCGACAAAGAAGAAGTGTACTATTTGTGGTCGTACAAATCATCTTACTAAGGATTGTTTCTCCAAACATCCTTGTGAGTATTGTGGAAAGACAAATCATCCATCCTGAAAGGGCTACCAAAAAGATCAAAAGCTAGCAAAGGCACATGTGGTTGAAGAAGTCAACCAACAAGAAGAAACAAATCTTTGTTCTAGTCTCAGTATAAAAGATGTAGATGATAAGTATGCTTTTTAGATTATGTCATGTATGTGGTTGAGTCAAGACTTATGTTGTTCCAACTTGATGAATTGTAGAGGAGAACACTACCCTATGTTGTTGTTAAGGGGAGACTCTTACTCATTGTGTCAAGGAGGTTTGTTAGACTTGATTCATGTTTTGTAAGAAGTTGGTCTTAAGGGGGGGATTGTTGGATAAATGTAATCCCAACTCCTTAGTCCAATTTAATATGTGGTTGATAGGCTAGTATGGTCAGTGGGTTGGTGTGTAAAGCCTACAAATGGTTGGTGCATGTTGTTCATACAAATCATGTAAATCATGTAACTAAAAATAGGGTAGAGGAGTCTCTAAATAAGGTACAAGTCGTGATCAAGTGATTATGTAAGTTTGGCTCATGTCTAATTACAACAATTAGTGTCTTCTTGTGTTAATCTCATATCAATTTTCTGCATATACCAATTTTTGTCTCTCATATTCATGATGTTTTGTACAATCTTTGATCCACCTTGAGTATGTTTTGATCAATCTTCATAGCTTAGTTATCATATCCAACAAACATGTCCAATACATACTCTCTATGATAGCCAAATTCCCTCAGGTGTGCAAATGACCTCAATTCCCAAAAAGTAGCACAAATCTCCCAAATCCTTCATCTCAAACTTCCTTTTGAGAAGATTTTTCATATGCTCAATCTCATCCAAGTTGACATCCCCAACATTAAGATCATCTACATATACTGTGATGTCCACAATACCCTTATCACTCTTGCGCACATACAGAGAGTGATATGTATCTGACCAATAGTGATAAGATACTCAGCAATCTTGTCATGACATCCGCGTGGACCTTGCTTCAGCCCATACGAATCCTTATGAAGCTTACATACATACTCTGGGTGACCTATATCCTCAAAACCTGGTGGCTGATCCATATACAACTCTTCTTTGCAAGTCACCATGCAAGAACACATTTTTTACATCCCTTTGATGTAAAAACCAGCCTTTATCTGCAGCCACCGCAATCATAACTCTCACAGTTGCCATCTTTGCAACTGGGAAAAATGTCTCCTCATTATCAATCCCATGTGTCTGCGCATATCCTTTGGCTACCAATCTAGCCTTGTACCTGCTTATGCTACCATCACTGTTATGTTTCACCTTATACACCCACTTACACAGCCAATAGCTTTCCTTCCTTCAGGCAATGGCACCAAATCCCAAGTCTCATTTCCATACAATGCATCCATCTCCTCATCCATAGATTTCTCCCAACACACATTTCCAATAGCCTCATCAAAACATGTGGGTTCTACAACCTGCACAAATTTTGCCATATAAGCATAGTCATGTGCCACACAATCTGACCTAAATAGTTCTCCTAGATTTCACCTGACTCTTCTCGGTAGCAAGTTAGGATGAAGTCCTAAGTGATGTACTTCATGGATATATTATGAGAGTAGTCATTGTAATAGAATTAGGCCTCTTATGAGCCTAAAGTGTCTCATCGACACAGTTTAAGTGAGTGTGAACACTTATGGTCATGTCTATAAGTGAATTTCTCTCATAATACAAGATACTCTCCCATTGTGCAATTGAGTCTTGCTCTTGCTAGTCCTCTTGCTAATCTCTCTCCCTAATGCATGCTAGTGAGTGTGTGTGAGTGAAGTGAGGTGAGAGGAGGGATGAGGACCCGTAGTGCAACGCGGCAGTGTGACAACACTCACGGGAGACGTGGTGGAATACAAACACTCCTACAGGAGCCCACTCAACTGTAGACTCTCATTAGTGGTCTCTCCAGTCTCACCGCTATCAACCACACCTGCATACTGCCTCAATTCTCCCTCTTCAAGGTCGTTTTTACCTTTGATCCTTCCAGAACACTGTGTTTCCCTCTTCCTTGACGGCCCATATTGTTTCAATTTTAACTTTTGCAGTTCCAAGAATAGAAATCTGCAGAGAATCAAAACTTACCCGTAATGTATGCAAACGCTTACAAACTAAAAAATAGAGGTCCAAACATGCTCGAAACGCGTTTTCAGCCTGAAAATTGGGCCAAAGGTCAATATAGTTACCCTAAAGCTTGAAGAAATCTCCTCAATTGGAGCTCCTTTCCGGTGCCTCTTGACAAGAGCGTAGTAGCCAACACAAAGGGAAAGAGTCGGTGAGGCTCTTACCCTCCTACCGCTTCTTGTGCTTCTCTTGCTTGCTGCTCAACTTCTTAGCATGAACCAAGCTCTAATACAATGAAAAGATGCAGGGAGGAAGAGAGCTTGAGCTCTTGCAAAAGCAGATACACACTCACACAGACCGTAGAAGAGAAGACACAAGATGAGGCTGAAAATTGTTCTTCTTCTTCTTCACCACAAAAAGGGTTCTACCAAAAGATAAGTGAAATACAACATAAGTACTAAAGTACTATGTAAATACGGTCTATAATGTGAACACGCTAAGTGAGTAAGTTAGCAAAATAAGTATGCTATAAAAAATCAGTGGTGAACTAGTAGTTTGTGTAGTCCAACTGTAGAATCACTGGCAAAGATCTATATTGTCAACATCCTATCAAACACGCCAGTGATGTAAGTGACGAAAATGGTCATCCAGGCATATCATAAATGTCAGCTCATGTTGAACTTGACATCTTAACACTACCAAAGTCACCATGGGTGTTAACCAAGAAGGAGCACAGGGTTGTTGCAAGATCAGGGTGTCCAGTTTTATCCAGTTTATGCTGGACTGGGACAATGCTTGGAGAGCAAATTTTGGGGGGCAAGGTACTTAAAATGAGATCAATCAAATAATAGAAAATACACTTTTTCTTAAATTAACCTAATATAACTTAAATTAATATAAATTAGTCTAATTAATTAAAATTAATCAAAAATATGATGAAATGATAAACAAATGATCTTTCCGTACTTAGAGTGATCCAATTTATTTTTCCATGGATGCACCATTACAAGTACACTAGTCCCTATAGGTTTTAGATTATTCACATCAAAAATGTAATTTTACTAATTAGATTATTAATTTTTGCAGGCCTTCTGATAGTCTGTAAGAATTTTGAAAAAGAGATCATTAACAATCCAAGCATTGGATTTGTAATTTTTACTAACCACCACATTCTACTAATGTCTCAGTATCTACCCACTCTTTTGATCTACAAGATTGAGGATTTTAAGTGGTAGCTATTGTGGATACAAAAAGTGGCGTATATTATAACACTTTAAAGACCTTGAAATATTTAAAGAAAATAGATAAATATCTTAAAATTTTCTTGAAAAATCAAGTTAAGCTCCATATTATGTGAAGATCAAGTTAAGCTCCATATTATGTGAAGATCTAAGGTACAAAGTGGGAATCTCATATGAGTTTATATGTAAAAGATATTAGCATTTTATGGAATCAGTTCAAATTTGGGACAGGGTGTATACATTGACTTTGTACCTAAGAAAATGAGGACTTTTGTGCTTAATCAAATTATGCAACTATATTTCCAACTTTGAATATGATGTTCCAACAAAAGAACTTGAAACAAAATTCCTTCATTTACTAGGAGATATTAGCCACTAAAGGTAAACAAATGCCTGTTTTTTTACTGTTTACAGGGTGCCTGAGTGGACAAAACTGGGCACCCTGATCTTGCAACCACCCCACAATAAGGTGAAAAGTGTCATTGCCTCTTTTTGAACACCAACAGAAGTAATGCATTCATTGAAGGGTTCCTTAACAAAGACCAAAAAGAAAGGAGATGTACAATTATATAGCCTCAAGACGCATGATTGGCACAAGATATTACATGTATATAAATATTTGCTTATTCTTTTTTTTTATGGTACATAATTCGTAGACTCATATTAGTACTAACTTCCATTTTTTCTATGCATAGTTTATTCTTCCAATTGCTATAGCTGGTTGTGGAGACAAGAAGGTGAGAGACACTATTTACAAAATGGGAAGCTTGGTAAGGTTAAGAATCTTCTCTTCAATTCACTAGAGCTAAGTTATATTTAATATTTGGTATTCTCATGCACTCACAAGTTATGTGTAATAAATAGTATATACATGATTGCTATGTATGTAGGTACATATCCTTAAGGGAGATAAATCCTACATCCATTGAGATGGCTTGTTTCAATGCTATTGAGGCAGTGTGTATGATCAAGAAAAACTTTTCTAGAATATTCTCACTAGCCAATTGCATCTTATGGTGAATTTGGTTGATGAAGTGGTGCGTTTTGGTGTTGTTCATGTTTGATGGATGTTTTTTCTTGAAAGGTTTATGAAAACCTTCAAGGACTTTGTGAGACAAAGAGAAAGACAAGAAGTAAACATGGCAGAGGGATGGTGATGTAAGAGTCTCTTGTGTATATCTCAAAACATCTCTCTCACATAGATCCTTCCATGCCACGATTGTGGAGCAATGAGCAAGATGACCGACTAATCACTAATCACGGGTTGCAAGATCAGGGTGTCCAGTTTTATCCAGTTTATGCTGGTCTGGGACAATGCTTGGAGAGCAAGTTTTGGGGGGCAAGGTACTTAAAATGAGATCAAGCAAATAATAGAAAATACGCTTGTTCTTAAATTAACCCAATATAACTTAAATTAATATAAATTAGTCTAATTAATGAAAATTAATCAAAAATATGATGAAATGATAAAAAATTGATCTTTCCGTACTTAGAGTGATCCAATTTATTTTTCCATAGATGCACCATTACAAGCACACTAGTCCCTATAGGTTTTATATGATTCACATCAAAAATATAATTTTACTAATTAGATTATTAATATTTACAGGCCTTCTGATAGTCTGGACAAATTTTGAAAAAGAGATCATTAAAAATTCAACCATTGGATTTGCAATTTTTACTAACCACCACATTCTACTAATGTCTCAATATCTACCCACTCTTTTGATCTACAAGATTGAGGATTTTAAGTGGTAGCTATTGTGGGTACAAAAAGTGGCATATATTATAACACTTTAAAGACCTTGAAATATTTAAAAGAAATAGACAAATATCTTAAAATTTTCTCAAAAAATCAAGTTAAGCTCCATATTATGTGAAGATATAAGGTACAAAGTGGGAATCTCATATGAGTTTATATGTAAAAGATATTAGCATTTTATGGAATCAGTTCAAATTTGGGACAGGGTGTATACATTGACTTTGTACCTAAGAAAATGAGGACTTTTGACTATCTAATGCTTAATCAAATTATGCAACTATATTTTCAACTTTGAATATGATGTTCCAATAAAAGAACTTGGAACGAAATTCCTTCATTTACTAGGAGAGATTAGCCATTAAAGGTAAACAAATGCCTGTTTTTTTACTGTTTACAGGGTGCCTGAGTGGACAAAACTGGGCACCCTGATCTTGCAACCACCCTAATGTGCCATAAGGAAAAGAAAGGCAACAAAGACTCGATGAAGAATTATGCCAAAAGGTGAATACATTCTATATTCTAAATAGTCCCATCGTAGAGAAGTGGATTGTGAGATACAAGGATGCAATCAATAGATGAAAGGATGAGAGAAGAGCTTTTAGAAGAGAAAATAGATGCTTGCTATTCCCACTAGTCTTAGATTCTCTACCATAAAATGGCTTCGTATGGCAATATCAATGGAATCAAAAAATGTAGAGATAATCGCAAGAGAAGAGCATGAGTATGCACGAGGATGTGACCCTCAAGTAAGTATATTCTTCATCTGTCTCATGCTTTGATCATTATATACCTTGTTTAATGCACTATATTGAATGTCATGATTTTGTTTAATGTTAATCTATATAATACAATAGGGTCAGAGGGGAGGCACTTTAGTACAGAGCGTGTGGATTCTAAAAGAAACACATTTGATTGTGGTGTGATGGTAGCTTTTGAGCAAGTAAGTCGAGCTAGTAGACATGGTACCAATGTTATAGAGGATAATCTTGAGTATTGTGGAACTATTCCAAATATTCTTGAGGTTAGGTTTAGAGCATTTAGTCTATTCATCTTTGATGTCAAATGGTTCAAGGTGATATATAGAGGTGCTCAAGAAAACATGAAGAAACATCCAACTAGGTTCTTTCAAATTGACTCCACCACATTTTGGAATGATAAGAAAGATAATTTCATACTACCTGAATACTCTCACAGATTAATAACCCAAAAATTCTCACCAGTAAACCTTGATGTAATATAATAAAAGTGTAACCCCTTTGCTATGTGATATTAGGTTGTGTTTCACGCTGATCGAATTGATCCAAAGTGGTGGTATGTTATACAAGTTTTCCCTCATTCAAAACATATCTTTTAAGATCCAGATGTTGAGGCCGAATCTCTAGATGAGGTGTAAGTACTACCTCAAATTGACTCATTGGAAGAAGACGATGAAGAAAACAATTTAGATGAGGCCGATTAAGAGCATGAGGAATATCAATCCGAAGAAGATGATGAGTCACCTATCAATCATGACAATCCTTCATTGGATAATGATAGTGATATTGATATAGATACAGACATTGATGAAGCAATAAATATGGATCTATTACAAGATGGGATAGATTCATTATCTTGATATTGTTTCCCTTCTCAAAAGTTTTCAACTATCTTTATTTTTTTGCTCAAAACATGGCTCTGAGGGTTCTAATGGATGTTTTTTTTTACTGTAATCATTTTCTGTGTGTATGTGACATGTATAACTTAAATTCAACCCTCAACAACTCTCTAGAATTTTATGTAGCGAGAATAGTAGCGAATTTTTGCTGCTATTATCGCTTCCCAACAATAAAAATATAATATAACAGGTGAAATTTTGCTGATATGCTTGCTGCTCCAGCAACAAAATTTTGCTACTATTATCACTGTCGAGCAGCAATATTTTATTGTGAAGTAGTGCAAAAATTCCCTAACATCCTGATAAAATAAACGTTGTTATTCCTCTTCGACATGTTGTAGTGATATCCACAATTAGACTTTAAATAACATCTGTAATTTTTTCAATACTAACTTCAAGATAAATCTTATCATATAATGTGTGATGCTACTTAAAGTCGAAGCCTCTATAATTGACTTTATATAAATGTAATCACACATTATATGGTGAGATAAATCTTACCATATAATATGTGATGCTGCTTGAAGTCCAAGCCTCTATAATATATGATGCTACTTGAAGTTCCAGCCTCTATAATTGACTTTATATAAATGTAATCACACATTATTGCTAAGATAAATCTTACCAGATAATGTGTGACACTACTTGAAGTCCAAGCCTCCGTAATTGGCTTTATATAAAATGTAATCACACATTATATGGTAAGATAAATCTTATCTTATAATGTTTAATGCTACTTGAAGTCCAAGCCTCTATAATCGACTTTATATAAAATGTAACTACACCACTTCCTTAGAATATTTAACATTATCTGACTTAAATGTCATATTTTATAAAGTTTGTGCCAATTTGTTAAGTGCAATCCACACATTTTCCTTTGCTATCCATGTCCTTCCTCCATTTCTTTGATTAGAAACATTCGTGTGTAATTGGCATTTCATGCAACATACTTCTATGGTTATCTAACTAGAAAGCAATTGGGATTTCATGGTGTAGAGAGGAATTTACTTCCACTCACTCCTAACTTTGACTTTATATAAAATATAACCACACCACTTCCTTAGAATATTTAACATTATCTGACTTAAATGTCATATTTTATAAAGTTTGTGCCAATTTGTTAAGTGCAATCCACACATTTTCCTTTTCTATCCATGTCCTTCCTCCATTTCTTTGATTAGAAACATTCGTGTGTAATTGGCATTTCATGCAACATACTTCTATGGTTATCTAACTAGAAAGCAATTGGGATTTCATGGTGTAGAGAGGAATTTACTTCCTCTCACTCCTAACTTCTTATCATTCTTTTGATTTCCACTCCTAACTTCTTATCATTCTTTTGATTTCCACTTGGCATCGGTGTAGTCCTATCTCATAAAAAAACTTGTTTCACTTTTTTACATGTTGCTTGATTATCAAAAGTAGGTTGGATTTTAAGCAAAATACACATACTTATACACCAATTTCTCTACCATTTTCACCAACGTATGTAAAGTATAAAAGTGCACCCTTATCAAGGGTTTTTCAAGGTTACATATTATTTTTCTCCCATGGAATACAAATTGATCACACAGATTGAAGAACCATCTTCAGGGATTTAATATTCACGTGATCACAAGATTTTTTGTGATAATAACACATGTGAACAAGTTATTCACATGTTCTCATGTTACCATTCACAAAATAACAGGTCACTTGCCATTTGGGAACCCCTTAAAAGCTTGGCTACACATGGGAATAAACTATTCACATGTTCTCATGTTACCATCTTCACATAATAGCAGGTCAGTGGCCACCTAAGAAGATTTTTTATGCCCGACAAAGATAATTTTTTAAAGCCCTTGTGAAAGCTTTGTGAATATAACATGTGATCACAAGATTTTTTGTGTTATTAACATATGTTATTAACATATTCACATGTTCTCATTTACGTCAATCCCTGACCATCTTAATTAAACAAAATAATGAAAATTGTTATACAACAAATTACATGTGTTGGATCTCCAATGAATGAGGAGGATGTCATAGAAATCCTTCTCAAGAGTGTGATCTTAAAGCATTTAGCCTATTGTTGGTGGATACCTTGAATAACCTACCCAAATAATCTACCCAAATGAATGAGGAGGATGTCATAGAAATGCTTCTCATCAATAGAGTGGCCTTAAAGCATTTAGTCTATCGTTGGTGGCTACCTTGAATAATCTACCCAAATAAACCTTTAGCCTTGATCAAAGAGGAGAAAAGACTCAAAGTCAAAGTGGGTATACCTTCACCACTCTATTCGTCACACTATGAGAAAGCATTATTCTAGGTCTTTGTGAGCTATAACGTGGTAATGGATGGTTGAATTTTCTTTTATTCTCTTCTCGTCTCTATAACCACAACATAAAGATAAGAGTATGTACTATAATGAAAAGTACTCTCCTACTATAACATACAAAGTTTGATCTATAGTGTGAACCCAACTACATGAGATGATGCTATAACTATGCCATAACTCTCATTTAGGCCAAAAACCTCTTAAAAAGTGCCACATTTTAATCACTTGTACTAGATTTGGATTAATATTTGGACCAACATAAACATGACATCCAACCATAAATATGACATTGGGTGTCATATCCACTTTTCACTAACTTCACTAGTTTTAGCTATTTTAGGGGGTTATCACACCACTTAATGTAATGTGGAATGGCTATTTACAGGGGTTTCAACTTCAAAACGTACTCACATGTACCAAATGTCAGTACTTAAGAAAATAAAATTTTGAAAATTAGTTTTCCCCCAAAATGAGTCGTACATTTGAGTAAATGCATTTCAAATTTCTTAGTCTACCACGGTTGCACCTCTTTCTCATCATTTTCTACATCATCCTCTCCTCTATTCATTATCAAACAATGTTGAGACAACATTCTAACTCGAGATGATGCACTCCTAATGCCATTTCATCATGCATTCTTCACAATGTTAAATATGATCAAGGTGTGTGGATATGTATAAACTTCAAGCTAAATGGTTGGGTGACTATGAAGCCATCATGCAAAGGTTCTTATAGGATAAAAAGGAAAAGAAGAGTTTTAATAAAATACCATTGGAAGGGGAGTATCTTGGAATTTAAGATAGCATAAGGTGGGTGTAAAGCAAAGGTGTAACATGTGTACACGACAGGAGACATGCATATGCATCCTTCTACTCCACCATCTACATTGCAAGCACATTGTAAGATGTTTTTGTAATTTAATTTATGTTCTTTATGATTCTATGGTTTATTCACATGTGTTGTATATGTATAGATGTTTATCCACCATTAACAAGAATTAAGTGACAACATGTGGAGTCATTCACCAGGACTTTTGATGCTATGCATGCTAATCTTGGGAAAGTAATTTTTTTTATCAACCATATTCTTTTTTCATTAACAAGATGATATTTCTCTACAATGCTAGGTATAGTTTCCCTGCAAGACCAGAAGCTTATGGAAGACTAGAGAGTTTTCCTATACAAGGTCTAAAATCTTTAGATTAGGATTTTCTAGACAAAGGTACTCTATTAGCATTAAAATCAAAGATTGTCTTATATATTCAAAAGTCTATGAAAGAAGGAAGGATTTCTAAGAGCATTAAGGTATCATGGTTTATACCTCTCCATGTATTTGTGGCACGTTTTCAAGAAGCAAACATGAGGAGAACAAAAGAAATGTGATTGTCTACACATATATCTGAGTCTAACTTAGATAATGTAGTTGGAGAGGAATCAAAAGTGGCTGAAGTCATCCATAGGGGTTATTTTATAAAGTGTAATGCTTGCATTGATTCTATGGCGATGGCATACAACATCTCCTGGTGATAAACCTTATACATAAGCTTAGAGTATAAATGATGGAAAAAAAGTAGAGAGACTTGGATGCCATTCGATTCAGAGGAAAGATTTATGCAATATGACGACCTAAAGATCAACTTGAGTGATGATGACAACAGAGTTATTGTGAGATCCCTCTACCCCCTCCACGCACTGTGAACTCCCAGTAGCTGGTAGCGGAAGTAGCCCCCTCATGCGCGGGGTAGGGTTTCTCACTCGGGGCCTCGTCCACGAATGTCCAGGAACGAGACTAGGCTGGTGGTCACTCCAAAAACCGAAACCGGGAAAATTTCCATGCCCGGAAAGCGGGGACGATTCCACTTTTTTGAAATTTTCTTAACGAATTTTTCTAACGTGATCAATTCTAAGATATCCTTCAACTGAATTAACCAGATAGAAGGAAACTATCACTGATATAATTTGATCATTTTAGTAAATTCAACGCTTTTTTCCTGATCAAGATCAGGCGCACAGGCGTTGATCCACTTATTTGAAAACTTTATTAGGGAATTGACTAACTACTCGAATCTTAGCGTAATCCTAAGATTTTTCAGTTTGATTATTAAAACTCCACTGATTCCAGCTTAACCCCATCCGGCCCATGGGTTAGCCACCACCCTGCCACCCACTGGAATCGGTAGATCCAAACAAGTACTCACCCTCCATAATTGAAATGCCATTCTTAACTTTAGCTTTAGAAAATAGAAACGCACACACTGCTCTTTAAAACTTTAATCTATAAAACAATCCATTGACATTTAATTTACGGGTTACACGTCATACTTCAAAATTTCCATTGAGTCTTTGTTTCTCACAAAACAGTATCACTCCGGACTCTCGTTGAGACCAGTGAGTCAACAACAAGATCCAGTGTGATAGATTACAATAAACATAGGTCCATCATATAATATCTTCCTCAACATACACATGGATGTCCTCGACACCGCGAGCCCGTGCATCCCCTGGTCAGAACCCTCCAGGATCCTCCTTAGATGTCCTGGCACTTCACTCAGGGACCGCTTCGTCTGCCCTTATCCATCGTACCGGAAGCGCACCATTTTAATCATACCGAGGCTGGTCAAGTCCTTGGCAGGCTTTTCCACGTGAGCTGTCCCTCTCGAACACTCCCCGCCAGCTATTGCAACGGAACTTCCCTTAGATAAACATATATGCCAAATGTTTCCTCCAGCATTTTGGCATAAGACAGTCTTTTAAGAAGACAAGGTTTCTATGCAAGTTTACAGTTTTGATTTTTATTTATTTATTTATTTTTTTGAATACCCTGAGTATATCTTAATCCGTATCTCAATATTTCTAGATCCAGGTTTCAATTCCAAATAGAATTCCTCGAATTCTGTGAACTTGATCCTCAGATCAAAATCAAAAGTCTTAACTTAGTTTCAAATTCGGTGGGTGATTTGAGTACATTTTCCCTGAACTGGGCACATCATCATTGATTGAAACTGACGACGGAATTAGGTCTTGGTCAATAGTCGGAATCAAAGTTTAGGTCTGGAAAGGTTCTTCCTAAAATTATCATTCTCGAAAGGTACTATCTCGATTTCTCTTTTTCTAAATTTCTTTCGACGAATACTTGTTTACAAATTTCCAATACATGGATTTCTTGAGAAATATTCATTTACCTTGATTTTTGATACGGCCGAGGTCTTGTTGACCTGTCTCGGTTCGATTTAAATGGTGAGCTTCCGGTATGGTGGATGAGGGACAAAGGAAGCGGCCTACGAGTGAAGCGCTAGGTGACCCGTGAAGGATCCTAGAGGGTGCTGGCCATATGGTGCTTGGGCTCTCGGTCGCCACCGAAGATACCAACACGTGCATCGAGGAAGAAAATGGAACAAGGTGTTAGAATTGCTTTCTTAACTTGGGCATGGATCTGGTTTATTGACCTTGCTGGCCCTCAATGGATGAGTCCATGGCTCTTTTATATGGATCTATTGGTTGATCTTGCTGATCTTCAATGGAGAGTCCATCTAGATTTTCTTATGAGAATATATCGCTGGGTACTATGAGCTAGAAAAACTATTAAAAAGGCCCCTGAGTGCACAGGTGGTGAGCGTTCTAGTTACCAATGTTGCCATACGTACATCCATGAAGGAATGATTGGAAATTAGAATTCAATCGGATATTTTGGAGGATTATGATCAGTAATACTATGGTTTCATTAAAAGATTGTTTTAAATACAGTTGAATTTCTGAAAAAGGCAATTTCATATGGGTGTGTAAGTGGTGTGACTATCTTGAAGTTTGCATGAAGCGCCGACTAGGGGGCCTAGCAACTCTTTTCCCTGGTACCCAGGACAAAACCTAACCAAATTCCTAATTGGATTCCATCACTACAGTGGTTGGGCGGTTGGCTAACCCATGGGACTGGATGGGGTTAGCCAACCGCCCAAAAATGGATCCCTAAAATGAGACTCAATTTTGTTATGGTACGATAGATGAAGTAAATCCCGGACAGTCCTTGTTCTATGGAAAAGAATCAACGACTGTGCCTCTCGATGAGGAAAAAAGTGTTGGTCTCTATGATCAAAGTGTAAGTCTTTGATCGGATCAGTTTGGTTAATAATGACCTTGAGTACGTTAGAATAAAAATATCATGGAGGAATCGCTCGTGCTTTGTGGGCGAGGGAAGTTTTTTCGGGTTCGAAGAACCGAGGATTAGTCTTTTATCCAAATATCCGTGTGGGCGAGGCCCCGAGTGAGAGGCTTTGCACTGTGCAAGAAGTGCTACTTCCGCTGCTAGCACCCCCGAATTCCTTGCACGGAGGGGGCATGGATCTTTCATTTCTGGTTATTTTTAGCTGAAGATAGCTTTGGGAAGACCAAAAGAAAACCACTTTCATTACATCCTGGGGTTTCTTCTGCTACAAAGTTCTTCCTTTTGGATTAACCAATGGTCTTGCTCATTACTAAAAGAGAGCTAATTGGGTGCCGTCTCCTTTCCTTGGTAAGTTTGTTAGAGACTTCATATAGCTCTGGGAGAGATCATTGTGAAAAGTTGGCTCTAGCTTTTGAGAGTTATGATGAGTGTGGTGGACAGCACAATCCTAAGAAATGCTTCCTTGCACAACCGAGAGTGAAGCTCTTACGGCATGTGGTTTCGAAAAATGGCATCGAAGCTGATTCAGATAAAGTGAAGTCTCTCATCCTTCTTCCTTCACCTAGGGATACCAAACAGCTTGCCACATTCATCCAAAAGGTGAAGTATATGACCAAGTTCATTTCTCTCTTCACAATTACTTTACCCTTTGCAACAAGCAGCTAAGCATGATCCATTGAATTGGACCAAGTTCATTCATCCAAAAGGTGAAGTTTATGACCAAGTTCATTTCTCTCTCTTCACAATTACTTTACCCTTTGCAACAAGCAGCTAAGCATGATCCATTGAATTGGACCATTGAATGTGAAGCAGTTTTCCAAAATGTCAAGGAAGTTTTAGGGGCTATGCCAACCATGCAGGCTCCTAATTGGGAACATGTTTTCTATGTATATCCTTCTGTTGAAGATGATGCTATTGGTGACATGTTATTGCAAAAGGGGAAGGGTTCTCATTTTATGCGCCCAGTTTATGCGCTAGCAGGGTCATTTTATGAACCTAGATTATTGCGCTAGTAGCAGGATCAAAAGTATGGCAGAAAAGAACATGGCAGAAGTAGAGCTTGTAATGGAGGCAAGTGTGGTATATGCATGTAAGCGGTTCCACCATTATCTTCTACCTTGGCCATTTGTTTTATTGACAAGCTACACATTTTTACCACAGCTTATCAATGGCAGCAACATGTCAAAGGCAGTGATGAGATGGGTTTTGAAGTTGTAGGAGCTAACTTTTTCATTCCTCGTTGTGAGGAAATCACCAGGGATACATTGGCAGATCTTTTGGCCTACAAAGAGAGTCCTCTCCTTATCAAAGAAAAGGCTGTAATGAAGAAGATTGTTGAGAATGTGGTAGAGATTGGGAATGCACGCCTTCTGTTTTTTTATGACTCTTATAGAAAAAGTTCATGATGCTGCTTCAGGAGGTCTAGTATTGTATAATCCGCAGGGCAAGCTTCTTGTAAAGAAAGGCATGAAGGTGGATGCACATAGCAATAATGAAGTAGAGTATTCTACATTGGAGATTAGATTGCACATATGTTTAAGGTATGGTGTATGCCGACTTTGTATTAGAGGAGATGCTATGCTTGCTGTTCAGTAGGTACTTGGAGTATGGAAGAGCAAGAATACTTTGCTTAAAGAAATGTGTTTCAAAATTAAAGGCCTGCTTAAGAAGTTTGAAGCATGGAGCATTCGCCATATAAATCGTAATCAAAATGAAGAAGCACATAAGGCTACTCAGAGTATGATCAATGAGGTATTTGTGCTCAAAGCTAATGTACCTCTGTATTGTGGAAGGGAGTGTTTGGAGAAGGAAGAAAAGTTTTTGTTGACAGGCAAGATACCAGAGGAGGTTGAGAAGTCCAAAAAGTATGGTTTTGTAAGGAAAGCTAGCAGGTACACACTTATGGATGATGTAATGTATATGCGGGAAGCATATTTGGTTTTAAGGCAAGTACCATGGAAGGAGGAGTGGTATAAGATCCTTGAGGAAAATCATGAAGGATCTTGTGGTGGACATTTTGCATTAAAAATTACTTTGCATAAGATCTTGCAAGAAGGATATGTATGGCCAAGTGTTCAAAAGGATGTACACCACTGGTGTATGTCATTCAAACAATGTCAATCATTTGGAAATAGTATACTTAAACCCGAGCTTCAAAAAACCATAATAGCTTATGATGTATTTGAAAAATGGGGAATTGATGATGTGGGTCCATTAGCTATTACTAGCTAGGGAAAAAGCCATATATTGACTACAACTTTGGAGTACCTCTTGAGTTGCTTGCTGATCAAGGGCCTGGTTTTAGAGCAAAGTTGATAGATTACTTATGTGCCGAAATTAAAATTAAGCATAACTACACCACTCCATACTACCCACAATGTAATGGACTAATGAAAGATTCAATGGTGATCTTATTAAGATAATGTCTAAGGTTACCTAGCATCAAGGAAGAAATTGGGATTTGGAGTTGCCTAGTGCTCTATGGGTTTACAAAACATCTGTGAAGACTGGCACAGGATTTACACCCTTTCATTTGATCTATGGCAAGGAAGCTTTGTTGCCTATGGGTGGAGGTGGAATTACCAGTAGTTTAGATGCTTGAACAATTGATGGTTGACCTAAAAGATGTATACAAGGAAAGACTTATGTATCAACAGGTTCAGCTGGGCAGATCCTTAGCTTTGGAGCATTATAAGAAGATGCAAGAAGAGAATGTGAAGCGTACAAATGCTAAGATCAAAAGTAAAGGGATTGTAAAAGGTGACATGGTCTTAAGATATAATAGTAAATTGGACAACACCTTTTAGAAAAAGTTTCAAGTTAAGTGGGAAGGTCCTTTTATGGTGTTGGAATGCTTTGCCAATGGTACTTACCAATTGGCTAACCTTGATGGAACTCCACATGCATCCAAGGTGAATGGTCTACGCTTAAATAAGTATTATGCAAGATTGATGACCATTGTTAAGGATGACATGTATGAAATTGAGGCTCTGATAGGTGAATATAAGGAAAGTGGTGACTTGGGCCTAAATTTGCTTTTCTGTGCTAGTCATAAATGATCTAGCAGACTTGGGGGTTGGGCAAACTATGTTAGGAGTTTTTTTGAGTTTGGTTTCCTGGCATATGTACAAATGGATGCATGTTCATATAGCACTTGAATGCCCAATACCCCACTCATTGTGGTTTTGGCAAGAACCACTTTTGTAAATAGATAGAAGGCATCCTAGGATGAGGTTCTCCCAACCAAGTTTTAAAAAGGCAGGTTTATTTCTAGTTTTAATGGAAACTTGAGGTTGAAGGTGGAGTTAAAAAAATCTCATAATTTTGATGATGCTTTTTTGAAATGTAGAGTATAAAGGATGCACTAATCTTCTTGTTACAGCTAGCTGATGTGCCCTCATTAGAGAACTTCATCTACATCATGATTGAAGAAGTAGAGGAAAATATCAAACCTTGTGCATGGCCAGCATATGCATTTGCACCTGTGTAATAAGGGCCTGGAAGGTCACAAAGGGCTAGGTAATTTTCTCATCTCACCATTTGTTGATGGTGTAAACATGCAGGATCCTAGCAAGACTTCCACATAGGTTGGTTTAGTGCGTATCATGCATTTGATGTGCTTCAAAATATGCAAGAAGATTGTGTATATACCAGCACGCTATATGCAGAATACAAGCTTGGTGATGAAGCACTGAGACCTGTTTAGAACAGATGGTGCTAGAGGGAGTCTCTCTGAATCTAGTCTCATGGAATGCTGCAATTTGTGGATTTGTAGAGCAAGGGGAAAGTGAGAAAGCCCTCATACTTTATGCTCAAATGCAAGAACAAGGTCTGTTACCTGACATAATGATTTACATTGGTGTTTTGAAAGTACGTGGCACCCTTGCAGATAAGGAAGAGTAGTAATGTTGGTATGGCATCTTTGGAAATTGGCCAAGCATTACATTCAGATGCTCAAACAAACGGCTTGGTTTCAGATATCTATGTAAGTATCATCCTTGTATGTATGGAAAATGTGCAGTCATTGCATGGATGATGCAGATGATGTTTTTGATGGGTCGTTGTTGCAGCATGATGTCATGTCATGGAGTGCCATGCTTTCAATTTATGTTGAGCAGGGTCATGAAGAAAAAGCTTTAAATTTGTATAAACAGATGCACGATGAAGGCGTGAGTCCCAATGATTATACGTTTTTCATGGCCCTCCAAGCATCTGGCATCCTTGCTGAGAAAGTAAAAGCTAAACATGTAAAGGATGGGTGAGAAAAAATTCTGATGTCTTTGGAAATAGTCCAGGCTCTGCATAATAATGCTCAAAGGAAGGGCTTCACTTCAAATGTTTTCATTGGTACCACACTTGTGAGCATGTATGGTAGTGTGGGTGTCTTATGGAAGCAGAGAGTGTGTTTTGAAGATTGTTTGATGCAATACTGTCATGGAATGCAATGTTCTCATGAGCAGGGCTAAGGAGAGAGGGCATTGCAATTCTATGGGATGATGCACTTGGATGTTGTGAGTCAAGACCAGCAAACCCTCATGTCTGCTCTTCAGGCATGTGGCATGCTTGCAGAGAAGGAAGATGCTGTGGTTGTGGAGGGACGTTCAATCAAAGTGGTCTCTTTCAAAATTGGACAGGCATTACATGCAGATGCTTGCAAGATGGGCTTTGATTCTGATTCTTTGGTATGTAACAGCCTGATGACCATGCATGGAGAAGTGTGGGAGAGTATTGCTGAAGTAGAGAATATTTTTGTTTGGTCACGTCTTTGCAATATTGTGTCATGGGATGGAATCATGTCAGTGTATTTAGAATATGGTCAAGGAGAGAAGGCTTTACAGTTGTATAAGCATATACAAGGTGAAGGGATTAGTCCATGTGAGTTGACACTTGTGATTGTCATTCAAGCATGCTGTGCACTTATAGAGGACAATAAGGACACGGTAGAGGAATGGCTATTGACCAAAGGGATGGCTTGTGAAATTGGCCAAGCACTGCAAGTTGATGCCCAGATGAAGCTCAAACTCAAGTGCATTGGTTGGGAACACCCTTATGAATCTATAAGGGAAAGGTGGGTGATCATGGCTATCCGGTTTCCATGTAGATGAGCAATTAGCTCTTCATAAGTCATGATTATATGGGATATGAGAAGGGAGGAACTACCAGGCATACATGCTATAGTACGAGGCATTAACCCCCTTAAGGAAACCATGTGACAAGTAATGTGTGGAACGAGCATTATGGAGATGATACAGGAAATAGAAGCTAAGTAGACAAGTTCAAATATGAAATTTTCAAAGATGAACTCGAAGACCAACTAGGAGGTGGCATGTGTTTAGTAATTTTAGAACAGAGAATCCCTCAGTTGTTGCCGGTCAAGGATTTGGGGAAATAAAAAGGGGTGTGTGCGCTGAGTTTCAAAAATGGGTTCGAATCTGTGTGTGGAGGATTGGCGCTGGTGGTGCAAATCCTTGCAATAAGGGTAGCCCAGCCGCCTGAAGTTATGACTATGGATGGCTTAAAGCAATCCTTAATTGATAGGTTCAAGAAGACTGAGGATCTAGATAAGGTGTGTCATGAAGTGCAGGCTCTTACACAAGGTGACAATGAACCTATTGATGCTTACATCAAGAAGTTCTCCTTGCTTTGGAAAAGTTTATGCAAAGCTTTGGGACCTGAGCAGCCACCCCTTGAATGATGAAGAAGGATAGATTTGTTATTGGCATTAAGGGCACCATACGCTAGAGGGTGGAGCTAAAAAAGCCTAACTCTTTTGAAGATGCTGTTGAGGTTGCAAAGAGTAAGGATTGGAAGTTGGGGATGGATTCATCTATTGTAAGGCTAGAAGTGAAGCGAGTTGAACTGGTTCCAGCTAGGGTACCCATGGAAATAGTCCACACCATTGATTCACCAATTGTCCACACCATGCCTCAAATGATACCTGCATTATCAGTATACCTACTACCATAGATGATGGGCTAAGGCAGGACGACATGCAGCAAATGGTTGATCTAATGAAAAATCTTAGCCTAAATCTAATGAGTAATACAGGTGGTGGACGAGGATGGGGAGAAGAGGTTTTTACCAAGCCAATGGTGAAGGACAAGCAGAAAATGGTGGAGGGCGTGGATATGGCAGGGGACGTAGATGTATACCCACATGTTACAATTGTGGAGAGCTAGGGCATCTAAGCACTGACTGTGCAAGCCGAGAATGGGAGGTGACATGTATCCTTTACCTTCGCAATTGCCTAATAGATCAAATGATTATGGTATTGAGATCAAAGGTGAAGCAGGTCCTAGTGGGTTATCTAATGAAGAAAAACGGAAAACTAAGGTGGTGAATGTTGTGACCTTAGAAATGGCAAAGAAAGCAGAAAGAGGTTGTGGTAATGCCAATAGGGAAGAGGACTACTGAAGAGAGATAAGGAAGAGGTGTTGCTGCATGGTCCAGCAAGAAAAAAGGGAAGGTTCATGAAGGTGAAGATGCCAAAGCCAAAAGGAAGAGGAGGCCTTGTAGAAAATTCCAAGTTTTTAATTTTCCATTGGGGGATGGCCAGTCAAGCTATATCTTGAAGTCTGACATCATCAACATGAAGGCAAATGTGACTTTTAGACAAATGGTTGAAATGGTGCCAATGGCGAGTCAAGCTATAGCTTGAAGTCGCTATAGCTTGAAGTCTGATATCATCAACATGAAGGCAAATGTGACTTTTAGACAATTGGTTGAAATGGTGCCAATGTCTAGTCAAGCTATAGCTTGAAGTATGACATCATCAACATGAAGGCAAATGTGACTTTTAGACAGTTGGTTGAAATGGTGCCAAAACTAAGGAAGCAATGGAAGAGTCTTCTTAATCCAATTGAGATAGAGCCAGAGAAGGGACCGGTGAAGGTGTCCTCTTTTGAAGAACTTCCGGAGATTTGCCCCATTGTAGATGCTTAGCATAAAGGAAAGAGAATGGGACGTGCCTATGTAGATGGTGGTGCTCAGATATGTGTTATAACCCACTCTTGTGTGGAGCAACTTGGTCTTACAGTCTCAGGTGTTTCAGGTTTCTGTATATGCTTGCCAACCATCAAAAGGTAAAGTGTTTGGGCTTAGTAAGACCTTGAAGTGGAGGTCTATGATGTTAAAGCGGTTATTTTCATGTTATGCGCACCAGTGGGTTTAGGAGCCTATCCAATCTTCCTTGGAAGACCTTGGTTGCGAGTAGTAGGAGCTGTTACAAGATTGGAGACGTGGCACTATATGCCTCTACAACAAAAAAGGTAAAAGAAAGATGTTTGATATGCATAGCAAGAAGTCTTTGGAATATGCAGGTGAAGATTATTCTAGTGATGAGGAATCTACTAGCTCTTCTGATTCCAAAACAGAAACCAGTAGCTCTTCTACACCAGTGAATGTTGAGATATCGAGCTCGTCTAGTGAGGCAGTGGGGCCACTGATGACCCGCCTGGGGGATAGGCCCCACACTTACACCACTGGCATGGTTGGTGAGATCATGGGAGATATGCGGCCAGTGGGATGACAGGCTGTGTGACAGCCATTCTAGAGACTGGCATAGTTATAGCGCCAGCTCATTTAGTCGGGTTCACATTATAGAGAACCCGTGTATGTATTTGGTTGAGTACCTTTCATATTGTGTGTACTCTTATTCTTGTATATGGTGTGTTGAGTGTTTAGTAGAGAAGAAGAAGATTTTCAGCCTCTCACCTTGTGTGTTCTCTATTAGGGTTTTGTGAGTGTGTGTGTGTGCTTGCAAGAGCTCAAGCTCTCTTCCCCCCTTCATCTTTTCATGGTATCAGAGCCTGGTTTGTGCTAAGGGCTGAGCTGCAAGCAAGAGAACCACAGGAAGCGTACGAGGGTAAGAGCTTCAACTACTCTTCCCTATTGTGTTGGTGACTACACCCTTGTCGGGAGCTCTACGGGAGGCACCGGCAAACGGTCTCTGATTGAGGAGCTTTCTTCGCGGGAGTAAAGCTATAGGGCAACTATACAGTCCTATCGGACTAAAAATTTTCGGGCCGAAAACGCATTTCGGGCACGTCTGGACCTCCGTTTTTCAGAAGGCAGGCGATTTCGAGAACTGCGGGTAAGTCATCGATTCTCTGCAGAACTCTGTTTTAAGAACTGCAGGAAGACAAATTGACTGTGCAGACACTGTGGGTACTACAAAGAGGTCTACAGTTGCCATTGGGTGTATATGCACATTCAAATGTCACTGGTTGTGACATTTGAGAGTACTACAGTACCGCTGTGCAGAAAATACAGCAGTTTGTGCAGAAAAACCAGAGTGCAGTTTCTGGTAAAATTGTGTGTTTGGTAAGATGTCTAATGATGGCATAACACAGATTGTGGTTGAGAAGCTGGATAAGAATAACTGGAGGTTCAGGTTAACGAATTTCCTGATGGGAAAAGGCTATTGGGACTACATAGAAGGTGAGCATGAAGAGGCACCGGAGATACCGGATATAAATTCGACTGCTGTGCAGATGTGAAAGAGTTTAAAGACTGGAACCAAGGAGCCACGAAAGTAATGTATTGGCTTTCCATTAGTATACAGGACACCATGATTGGACACATTCAGGATGCCAAGTCCCCCAAGGAGGCGTGGGACACCTTGGTAAAGCTTTATGAAACAAATACCAAGGCACGTAAGATACACTTGAAGAATGAACTTCATACTGTGGAGAAAAAGAGCATGTCTGTGAATGACTATGCGGCGTTGAAGATAAAGGATATTGTGGAATCCCTTGCATCTATTGGTGTGTCAATAGATGATGATGACAAGGTGGAAGTCTGTCTACATGGTCTCGGGCCACAATACAAGGCGTTTAAGACGTCTATTCAGACTCGGGAAAACATTCCCAACTTTACAGATTTGGTGTCTATGCTGATTATCGAAGAGAAGAACTTGGGTGAAGACCAACAGTCTTCACAAAGCAAAAATAGTTTAGAGCAACAGGCCTTCTACACGAGTTCAGGAAGAGGACGAGGTAGAGGAGGCCGTGGACGCGGTCAAGGAGGTGGCCGAACAGGTAATCAGAATTATGGCCAGCAGAGCAGAGCAGCAACAACAATCCCAGAATCAACAACAACAACAACAACAACACGCAGGTGGAAGAGGCAAATTCAGAGGCAGGTGGAACAGGTAATCAGAATTATGGCCAGCAGCAGCAGCAGCAACAACAATCCCAGAATCAACAACAACAACAACAACACGCAGGTGGAAGAGACAAATTCAGAGGCAGGGGGAGTCAAAGAGGCCGTGGAAATTGGCAAAGGCAATATAATGATGCACGTGAATGCTATTATTGTGGTAAGCCTGGACATGTGCAAGCAGAATGTTATAAGAAGCAGGCTGACATGCAAAATGGGAAAGTGCAGCAAAACAACTATGCATCCTCAAGCAGAAATAATAAGGATAATGAAAGGTTGTTTATTATGCAGCATGTCGTGAATGCCATGTCTAAAAATGTTGATGCAGCACAAAAAGATAATGTATGGTATGTGGATTTAGGCGCTTCAAACCACATGACGAGTCATGGGGAGTGGTTCAAGGAGATGAAAAACCCCGAAAGACCAGGTTTTGTGGAAACAGGGGATGACACTGCTCATCCAATTGCCCACATTGGAGATGTGCCATTGTCTATGCAGGATGGCAAAGTGAAGTACCTTGCAGATGTACTTCATGTACCGAACATAACAAAGAATCTGGTTTTAGTTGGCCAGATGATTGAGTAGGGTTTGCAAGTTTGGTTTAACCCTGATGGATGTTATGTTGAAGATTTTAAACACAAGTGCAGGTTGGTTGCAAAAGGCAACAGAGTGGGCAGAATGTTTACGTTGGATGTAGACATGCTTGAGATGAGTGCTGCGATGTTTGCAAATGGTTCAGGAATTGTTACAGACATAGACATATGGCATAAAAGAATTGGACATGTGAATGTGCAGAGATTGAAGTCTATGCAGACAAAAGGAATTGTGTGACAGGGCTGCCAAAATTTAAAGTGGAAGGTATGCATAAAATCTGTGAAGCATGCCAATTTGGGAAGCAAACAAAGCATGTGTTTCCACGTAACAGATATGTGAGCAGAAATGCACTAAATATTGTTCATTTAGATGTATGGGGTCCTACGAAGACCATATCTATGGGAGGCTGCAGGTACTATGTGACTTTCATTGATGACCACACAAGGAAAGTGTGGGTATATTTCATGAAGGAGAAGAGTGAGGTGTTCACTCACTTTCAGAATTTTGGAGTTTTGGTTGAAAAGCAAACAGGGAAATATGTAAAGTGCCTAAGGTCAGATGGAGGGGGAGAGTACTTCTCCAATGAGTTCTCTGAATATTTGAAGAAGAATGGTATTCGGAGACAGTATACATGCAGATACACTCCGCAGCAAAATGGAGTTGCTGAGCGGAAAAACAGGCACATTGCTGAGATTGCGTGAGCATTGATGGAAGAGAAGAATATGCCGCATTGCTATTGGGCTGAGGCTGTTTCTACAGCAGTATACATCATGAATAGGACTCCAACTGCAGCCATACATGATGTAACTCCAGAGGAGAGGTTTACTGACAGAAAACCAGATTTGTCTCATCTGAAAGTCTTTGGATGCATTGCATATGTACATGTGCCAGATGAGCTGAGAACTAAGCTGGATCCAAAAGCTGAAAAATGTGTGTTTATTGGATATTCCCTTGAGCAAAAGGGATACAGGTGTTATAACCCTGCTACACGTGAGTTGAGGGTAAGCAGGGATGTTGTTTTTGATGAGATGAGCAGCTGGTATGCTGCTGAAAAAGAAGCTGTTGGGGCTGATGTGAGTGGAAGTGTAGTTGCACAGAATGCAGGTCGGCCAGCCTATTTGTGGTATGTAGTTGTCCATGTACACATATGCATGGTCAAATAGATTGTTGACAAACAATAATTAAACTTTATTGTGGTCATGGGTAGATGCGAATGGATGAGATGTGATAAGGATAAATGTGGATAGATGTGATAAATATAAATGTGGATAGATGTGATGAGATGGAATATGATGTGATGAGATGGAATATGATGTGACTGGATGAGAATGGATGAAGGACTATAGATAAACATATGATTGGACGTGGATTAAGAAATGTAGATTGATGTGAAACACTGTGGAAAGATGAGAGTTTGTTATAGAAATTGTATTTATGACCTATTTTTCAATGACTGTTTTATGTCAAGAATGTTGGGGAAGCATTTTGACAGTCTTGTGAATGAGGTCGTGGAGACCTAAGTGATAAAGTTGCAACAGCTGACAGAGAGTCAATGGAGGACATCTCGCGTAGCAAGGTCCATCGAGGTCTTGACCAACCTCGGTTTGATTTAAATGGTAAGCTTCCGGTACAGTGGATGAGGGACCAAGGAAGCGGCCTATGAGTGAAGTGCTAGGTGACCTGCGAAGGATGCTAGAGGGTGCTGACCATACGGTGCTCGGGCTCTAGGTCACCCCGAAGATACCCACACGTGCGTCAAGGAAGAAAATGAAACAAGGTGTTAGAGTTGTTTTCTAAACTTGGGCATGGATCTAGTTGATTGGCCTTGCTCGTCCTCAACGGATGAGTCCATGGCTCTTTTATATGGATCTGTTGGTCGATCTTCAATGGAGAGTCCATCGGGATTTTCTTATGAGATTATATCGCCGGGTACTATGAGCTAGGAACTATTGAAAAGGCCCCTGAGTGGATAGGTGGTGAGCGTTCTAGTTGCCAATGATGCCATAGGTACACCGATGAAGGAATGATTTTTTGGAAATTAGAATTCAACCAGATATTTTGGAGGATTACAATCAGTGATACTATGGTTTCATTAAAAGATTGTTTTAAAGACAACTGAATCTGTGAAAAAGGCAATTTCATATTGGGTGTGTAAGTGGTGTGACTATCTTGAAGTTTTTATGAAGCGCCAGCTAGGGGGCCTGGCAACTCTTTTCCCTGGTACTAAGGACAAAACCTAACCAAATTCCTAATTGGATCCCATCACTACAGTGGTTTTAGCGGTTGGCTAACCCATGGGATTGGATGGGGTTAGGCTAGATTGATGGATCCCTAAAATGAGACTTAATTCTATTATGGTACGATAGATGAAGTAAACCTCGGACAGTCCTTGTTCTATGGAAAAGAATCAACGGTTGTGCCTCTCGATGAGGAAACAAGTGTTGGTATCTAGGATCCAAGTGCAAGTCTTTTCCTTGATCTGACCACCAAGCGTTCACTCTCCTCCTCAAGTACTCGCCACCGCCCCTGCTGGATGAAGAACAGCTGATTGCCAGGTTCATTCGAGGATTGAACAAACCTTTTAATATCCAAGTGAAGAATGCCAAGCCAGTTTCCAAGTGAAGAATACCAAGCCAGTTTCCATGGGCCGAAGCAGTGCAGATGGCGAAGGATTTTGCCAAGTCCTTTGATGTCAAGGTCCTGCCGAAGCCAGTACCATCATCTTTCACAAAAGATTTCTAGCTCCTGAAGGTGATTCCAACCTTCCACCGCCTAAGAGACAACAAAGTCAAGCTCAGGATATGGAAAGTTCCAGAATGGAAGAAAGGTCCTTTTCTTAGAACTCAATCCCCTAGAATCCAACTTCAAAAGTTCCACCCTTGAACAAGGAAGTGAAATGCTATAATTGTCAAGGATTTGGACATCACAGTATGGATTTCCCAAGTCCTTTTGGATCAAGGTGGAAATCAGGGACCAAGATTCCAGACTCTAGCTCCTTCCTTCCAGAGTAATCAGGTTCTTTTCCGCCTCAGAATAAGGAAAGTAGAAGAGAGATGTTCCCGAATCGGCCGTCCACGTCTAAGGCAGTAACGCTGGAAGCGATTGAAGAAGAAGAAGAGAATGAAAGAGATCATACTCCACCTGCGACTCCATCTGCGAGATGAGGACATCTCGTGTTTTTTTAAGTGGGGTAGGATGTTAGATTCCTCCCTCCAGCTTTTGAGCTGTAAAGGTGTAAAATCTCCCCTTCTGTTTTTGTAATTATTCCCCTCTTTGAAATAAAAGAAAGATCTTGTTTTACCCTATTTTGGCCTAGAGAGAGAAAATGTCTATAGAGAGGTAATAAAAAATTGAGATATTTTTGGATATGAAAATCCTCCTAGTGTCTCAAATGGTTTTCCCTAAAATAGAAATTCAAAAAGAACTTTACAATGTGCATTTGGAATTAATTGAAAATGTGTATAAAGGACCTTAGCCTAAGGGTCAAGATTTTCAGAAATTTCTATATTATGGTCCAATTAAGGTTTCTATGGACCAATTGGATTAATCCAAGTGTGGGGATGAGATAAATCTAATGAATAAAAGAAAATACCCAAAAATGAGTAAATGCCCACATAAGATGAAGAGTTGACTGAGTATAAGGTTTATTAGTTAAAAACTATGAGATATTACTAAAAACATGAGATATTTTGGTATAATGATACATGTTTGACACCTTGGTAAGGAGGGGGGAGACTTCAAGGAGGCGCCTATTTCACACATGTGGTGGAGTTTTTAATTGAATAAAATTGTGATATTTGCATCTCTCCTCTCTCCTGGATCAAACCAAATCAAAAGGGAGCCAACAAATCTTGTCCAAATTTAGCCAAACTAAACCTGGAAAATTCTAGAACCCAGTTGGACTTGGTTAGAGGCCTCCCTCACCTATAAATAGAACCTTAGTCTTTTGTAAAAGAATCTGTGAACTATACCATGCTAGTATTACATTAAAATAATAATAATTTCTATTATCCTTTAAAAATCCTCTACATTTTGGAGATATTGGAGCTTCTCTCTCTCTTCAACCTTCCTTGGAGCTTTCCTCTCAACACATTAACCAATTGATTGGTTGGGGGATTCTTCTAAGATAGAGAAGCAAGAAAAACAAGAGGTAAAGTGTAATTTTATGGTTTTTCTCTACTATTCTCAATGTTTTCACTTCTCAACTCCTCTCAAGCTTGAGAAGTTTCTAAATTAAGTGTTTATAATGCAAATCAAGCTTTTCTTAAGAGTTGTAATAAATAATTAACAAAAGTTTACATTTATACTTAATTAGGATGTTTTTTATGTGTATATCTATGTCCCCAAAAGAATGACCATTTCTATGACCAATTCTCTATTCAAATGATGCTTCTCATTAATAAATTCTCAATTCACAAATCAAACTCTAGGCTTGTGAAGCTAGAGGTTAAGAAAGTGGCTTTTATACTTTTATGCTTCTAAAATTATGATAATATTATGACTTAAATCCATAAATTGGATTTAATTTTAGAAGATAGTTATACTATCATAATTGTATTACTAGGTTTATTCTTTTCAAAAATATTAAAAATTATCAGTAATAGTAACGGAGCTATGGTAAAATTTTTATGAAATGGAGACATAATTCATTCTTATGCATAACGTGAAAAGAGGACTTCCTACCATATTCTAGGATTGGTATCCTATGCTAAAAGAATGATTTTCATCACATTCAATGGAAAACTAATTTTTAAAGTTTATGCATAATTAAATAATCAAGAAAAGAGAAAATTATGGTAATTTTATTTAAATGATAAAAGAGAAATTCCCATGACATTTGGAATTCAATCATTTAAATGGGAAGAGTGAAATTCTTAGCATATTGAATTAATGGATATTTTTATTAAAATTCAAAGAGAAATTTTAGATAATTTTATTTTATGCATGAGAAATATTTAAATGATATAAGAGAGATTTCCATGACATTTGGAATTCAATCATTTAAATAGTAAAATTGGAATTCTTGCTATATTGAATTAATGGATATTTTTATTAAAGAAAAGAGGAATTTTAGATAAATTTATTTGATGATAAAAGAGGAATTCCCATGACATTTAGAACTCAATAAAATAAATGTAAAAAGAGGAATTCCCGTGATATTTGAGATCCAAGATATTAAATGGGGAAAAGATGAATTTTTAGTATAATTTAATTTATGAATATTTATCAAGTGGAATTTTGAGCATTATTGGGAAATATGGGTAGAATTGATTTTTGTAAATCCCATGAATTCTTTTATTCAAAAGATGAATATTGAACATCTTTTACTTAAGAATTTAAGAAAGAATATGAAAATAGCCGTCTCGAGAAAAAGAACCTTTACCTAGGACAAGTAATTGGCAGAAATTTAGAAAAAGTCCCATCATCGGTATCGAAGTAGAAAAAGCTACTAAATGTGAATGGGATGTGATAGGATGTGATAATATGTGAATGGGATGTGATAGGATGTGGTGTGATGAAAATGAATGTGGATGAGATGTGAAGTAAATGGATGTGGATATGAAATGATGAGATGAGAATGAGATGTGAGGTTATGTGAAAGGATGAGATGTAAAGTAAATGGATGTGGATGTGTATGTGAAAGAATGTGATGTAAATGAATGTGGAAATGAATGATGAGATGAGAATGAGATGTGAGGTTATGTGATGTGATGTAAATGGATGTAGATGTAGATGCGATAAGATGTGATGTAATGTAAATGAATGTGGGTGCGGATATGGAATGAGATGTGAAGTGAGGTAAAGGGGATGTGGATGTGAATGGATGTGATGTGGATGTGAATGGATGTGATGTGGATGCGATGTGATGTAAAGGGATGTGGATGTGAATGTGATGAGATGTGAAGTGATAGATGTGAATGTGAATGAATGGATGGATGTGAATAGTCGTGCATGAGAATGACTAGATGGATGTGGATGAATGAGATGCGTACAAATGAGATATGATGTGGTTAGATGTGGATGTGATGTAATGTAGATAGAATGTCTGTGAGATGGGATGGTGATGAGAATGAATATGATGGATATGAAGGGATGTGATGTGATGAATGTTAATGGATGTGATGTGATGTGAATCCAGATAGATGTGAATGGATGAGATGTGATGTGATGTGATGTGATGTGAATCGGGATAGATGTGAATGGATGAGATGTGATGTGAAATGGATGTGATGTGATGTGATGTGGATCGGGGTAGATATGAATGGATGAGACGTGAATGAATGTAATGTGATGAGATGTGGACATGGGTAGATGCGAATGGATAGATTTGATGAGATGGAATATGATGTGATGAGATGGAATATGATGTGACTGAATGAGAATATGATGTGACTGAATGAGAATGGAATATGATGTGACTGAATGAGAATATGATGTGACTGAATGAGAATATGATGTGACTGAATGAGAATGAAATATGATGTGACTGAATGAGAATATGTGTGATTGAATGAGAATATGATGTGACTGAATGAGAATGGAATATGATGTGATTGAATGAGAATATGATGTGATTGAATGAGAATATGATGTGACTGAATGAGAATGAAATATGATGTGATTGAATGAGAATGGAATATGATGTGATTGAATGAGAATATGATGTGACTGAATGAGAATGGAATATGATGTGATTGAATGAGAATATGATGTGACTGAATGAGAATGGAATATGATGTGATTGAATGAGAATATGATGTGACTGAATGAGAATATGATGTGACTGAATGAGAATATGATGTGACTGAATGAGAATGGAATATGATGTGATTGAATGAGAATGTGATGTGACTGAATGAGAATGGAATATGATGTGATTGAATGAGAATATGATGTGACTGAATGAGAATGGAATATGATGTGACTGGATGAGAATGGAATATGATGTGACTGGATGAGAATGGAATATGATGTGACTGGATGAGAATATGATGTGACTGAATGAGAATGGAATATGATGTGACTGGATGAGATGGAATATGATGTGACTGGATGAGATGGAATATGATGTGATTGGATGAGATGGAATATGATGTGACTAGATGAGAATGGATGAAGGACTATGGGAATACATATGATTGGACGTGGATTAAGAAATGTAGATTAATGTGAAACAATGTCGAAGGACGAGAGTTCCTTATAGAAACTGTATTTATGACCTGTTTTTAAATGACTATTTTATGCCAAGAATGTTGGGGAAGCATTTTGACTATCTTGTGAATGAGGTTGTGGAGACCTAAGTGATAAAGTTGCAACAGCTGATGGAGAGTCAATGGAGGACGTCTCGCGCGTAGCAAGGTCAGCCAAGTTTTTAACTAGCCTCAGTTCGATTTAAATGATGAGCTTCCGGTACAATGGATGAGGGACCAAGGAAGTGGCCTATGAGTGAAACGCTAGTTGACATGCGAAGGATCCTAGAGGGTGCTGACCATACGGTGCTCGGGCTCTAGGTCACCATCGAAGATACCCATGCGTGCGTTGAGGAAGAAAATGAAACAAGGTGTTAGAGTTGTTTTTTGAACTCGGGGATGGATCTGGTTGATTGACCTTGCTAGGCCTGGCAAATCTTTTCCCTCATACTCGGGACAAAACCTAACCAAATTCTTAATTGGATCCCATCACTACAGTGGTTGGGCGGTTGGCTAACCCATGGGACTAGATAGGGTTAGGCTCGACTAATGGATCCCTAAAATGAGACTCAATTCTTTTATGGTACGATAGATGAGACTCAATTCTTTTATGGTACGATAGATGAAGTAAATCCAGATAAGTCCTTGTTCTATGGAAAAGAATCAATGGCTCTGCTTGTCGATGAGAAAAAAAGCATTGGTCTCTATGATCCAAGTGTAAGTCTTTTCCTTGATCTGACCATATGACTTACGGGTTTGGTTAGTGATGACCTTGACTACATTAGAATAAAAATATCATGGAGGAATCGCTCGTGCTTTCTGGGCGAGGGAAGTTTTTTCAGGAACCGAGGGATTAGTCTCTTGTCAAGATCTCCATGGGCCCCAAGTGAGAGGCTTTGCCCTACGCAAGAAGTGCTACTTCCGCTGCTAGCACCCCAGAATTCATTGCGCAAAAAAAAAAAACCAGTTTCATTTTTGGTTATTTTCAGCTGAAGATAGCTCTTGAAGACCAAAAAAACCACTTTCATTACATCTCGGGGTTGCTTCTGCTACAAAGTTCTTCCTTTTGGACTAACCAATGGTCTTGCCTATTACTAAAAGAGAGCTAATTGGGTGCTATCTCCTTTCCTTGGTAAGTTTGTTAGAGATTTCACTGATGATTTTTGTATATATAGCTCTAAGAAAGTTCATTGTGAGAAGTTGGCTCTAGCTTTTGATGAGCGTTATGATGAGTGTGGTGGATAGCTCAATCCCAAGAAATGCTTCCTTGCACAACCAAGAGTGAAGCTCTTAGGGCACATGGTTTCGGAAAATGGCATCGAAGCTGATTCAGCAGATAAAGTGACGTCTCATCCTGCTTCCTTCACCTAGGGATACCAAACAGCTTGCCACATTCATCCAAAAGGTGAAGTATATGACCAGGTTCATTTCTCTCTTCACAATTACTTTACCCTTTGCAACAAGCAGCTAAGCATGATCCATTGAATTGGACCATTGAATGTGAAGCAGTTTTCCAAAATGTCAAGGAAGTTTTAGGGGCTATGCCAACCATGCAGGCTCCTAATTGGGAACAAGTTTTCTATGTAAATCCTTCTCTTGGAGATGATGCTATTGGTGACATGTTATTGCAAAAGGGGAAGGGTTCTCATTTTATGTGCCCAGTTTATTGTGCTAGCAGGGTCAAAACTATGGCAAAAAAGAACATGCCAGAAGTAGAGCTTGTAATGGCAAGTGTGGTATATGCACGTAGGCGGTTTTGCCATTATCTTCTACCTCGGCCATTTGTTTTCTTGACAAGATACACTTTTTACCACAGCTTATCAATGGCAACAACATGTCAAAGGAAGTGATGATGAGATGGGTTTTGAAGTTGCAAGAGTTTACTTTTTCATTCCTTGTTGTGAAGAAATCACCAGGAATACATTGGCAGATCTTTTGACCTACAAAGAGAGTCCTCTCCTTATCAAAGAAGAGGCTGTGAGTGATGAAGAAGACTGTTGAGAATGTGGTAGAGATTGGGAATGCACGCATTCTATTTTTTTTATGACTCTTATAGAAAAAGTCATGATGCTGCTTCAAGAGGTCCAGTATTGTATAATCTGCAAGGCAAGCTTCTTTGTAAAGAAAGGCATGAAGGTGGGTGCACATAGCAATAATGAAGAAGAGTATTCTACATTGGAGATTGGATTGCACATATGTTTAAGGTATGGTGTACGCCGACTTTGTATTAGAGGAGATGCTATGCTTGTTGTTAAACAGGTACTTGGAGTATGGAATAGCAAGAATACTTCGCTTAAAGAAATGTGTTTCAGAATTAAAGGCCTGCTTAAGAAGTTTGAAGCATGGAGCATTCGCCATATAGATCATAACCAAAATGAAGAAGCACATAAGGCTACTCAGAGTATGATCAATGAGGTATTTGTGCTCAAAGCTGATGTACCTCTGTATTCTGGAAGGGAGTGTTTGGAGAAGGAAGAATAGTTTTGTTGACAGGCAAGATACCATAGGAGGTTGAGAAGTCCAAAAAGTATGGTTTTGTAAGGAAAGCTAGCAGGTACACACTTACTGATGATGTAATGTATATGCGAGAATGTATATGCGGGGAGAAGATTTGGTTTTAAGGCATGTACCATGGAAGGAGAAGTTGTATAAGCTCCTTGAGGAAAATCATGAAGGATCTTGTGGTGGACATTTTGCATTAAAAATTACTTTGCATAGGATCTTGTAGGAAGGATATGTATGGCCAAGTGTTCAAAAGGATGTACACCACTGGTGTAAGTCATGCAAACAATGTAAATCATTTGGAAATAGGATACTTAAACCCGAGCTTGGAAAAACCATAATAGCTTATGATGTATTTGAAAAATGGGGAAGTGATGATGTGGGTCCCCATTACCAATTACTAGCCGGGGAAAAAGCTATGCATTGACTGCAATTGATTATCTTTCTAGGTGGGAAGAAGCTAAGGCAGTCAAGCAGATAGGTGCTAAAAATTTTGCAAAATTTGTGTATGAGGATATCTGTTGCAAGTTTGGAGTGCCTCTTGAGTTGCTTTCTGATCAAGGGCCTGGTTTTAGATTAGAGTTGATAGATTACTTATGTGCCAAAATTAAAATTAAGCATAACTACACCACTCCATACTACCCACAATGTAATGGACTTAATGAAAGATTCAATGGTGAGCTTATCAAGATATTGTCTAAGGTTACGCAGCATCGAGGAAGAAATTGGGATTTGGAGTTGCCTAGTGCTCTATGGGCTTACAGAACATCTGTGAAGACTGGCACAAGATTTACACCCTTTCATTTGATCTATGGCAGGGAAGCTTTGTTGCCTGTGGAGGTGGAATTACCAGCAGTTAAGATGCTTGAAAAACTAATGGTTGACCCAGAAGATGTATACAAGGACAGACTGCATAGCCTCTTTGTGGTGCTCGTGCTACTTGTGATAGTCTGTGCTCAGGTTTTGGTGTGATCGTGGGGTGTGAAGAAGCTGTCTCGCAGCTTGAGAAAGAAGGTAGAATGCTACTGGAAGCCGCCTCTAAGACTGATCTACAGAACACAAACAGAGGGCATCTCGGCCTTGATGGTGTAAGGTGACAAATACTCTTTGTTGAGTTCAAATTTATATTTGGTATACTGTGTTGTCATTTTCGGTGGATATTAGGAAACTGTAAATCACTCCCCTGCAGTTGTGAGCAGAGGCTGAATATGAGTGTGGAGGTGTTTCCAATCTTTTCCATGTTCATGTGTGTATCTGAGAAAGCAAGTGTAGGTGATGTTTGAAATGGTGGGATTAATTCCCATAATATTGTGTTTACAATTTTTTGGTTCTTGGAGAATGTTTGCAATTAAGTGTAATCTCCATATTTTTTCTTGGTTCTAGAGTGGGTGAAGTGGTATACAAGGTGTCTGTGAAATTTTTGTTTCCATCATTCTGCTGGTGGTGCTCCCTATCTTTGTTGTATTTTCCAAGGTTGCTGGGTGGGTTGTTATAGAGGTAGTTTCACTTTTCTAGCCTTCCCATAGTTTTTTGGTGCCCCCACTGAGGAAGCCCGAGCTTTAGTTAGCCTAATAAGGGTGTATGCCCCATTGAAGGTGATCTTGGAAAGAGTGTTTAGTAGGGTTTCTCTAATCAAGCTTTAGTAAGACAAAATTACAATCAAGACGATGTCATATCTAGAGTTCTTTGGAGGGCATAATGAAGACATTGCAGAGTTTCTTGACAACATGGAGGTTGCTTGTATTAGCAAACCACATTGATGATCCTGCATAGGTGGTGCGTCTCTTACAGATTTGTCTCAAGGGTGATGCAAGAATGTGGTTTAAGGCCTATGAAGATGCAATAAGGGTATCCCAGCTTCCTAAAGTTATGACTATGGATGGCTTAAAGCAATCCTTAATTGATAGGTTCAAGAAGACTGAGGATCCAGATAAGGTGTGGCATCAAGTGCAGACTCTTACACAAGGTGACAATGAACCTATTGATGATTACATCAAGAAGTTCTCCTTGCTTTGGAAAAGTTTATGCAAAGCTTTCGGACCTGAGAAGCCACCCCCTGACATGATGAAGAAGGATAGATTTGTTATTGGCCTTAAGGGCACCATACGCTAGAGGGTGGAGCTAAAAAAGCCTAACTTTTTTGAAGATGCCGTGAAGGTTGCAAAGAGTAAGGATTGGAAGCTATAATGGATGAACGAGCTGGGGATGGATTCATCTATTGTAAGGCCAGAAGTGAAGAGAGTTGAACTGCTTCTAGCTAGGGTACCCATGGAAATAGTCCACACCACTAATTCATCAATTGTCCACACCATATCTTAGCCTGAATTTAATGAGGAATACAGGTGGTGGACGAGGATGGGGAGAAGAGGTTTTTACCAAGCCAATGGTGAAGGCCAAGTAGGAAATGGTGGAGGCCATGGATATGGTAGGGGACATAGATTTATACCCACATGTTACAATTGTGGAGAGCTGGGGCATCTAAGCAGCACTGATTGTGACAAGCTGAGAATGGGAGGTGACACATGTATCCTTTACCTTCGCAATCGCCTAATAGATCAAATGATTCTGGTGGGTTATCTAATGAAGTGAAGCAGGGCCTAGTGGGTTATCTAATGAAGAAAAATGAAAAACTAAGGTGGTGAATGTTGTGACCTTAGAAAGGGAAAAGAAGCAAAAAGAGGTTGTGGTAATGCCAATAGGGAAGAGGACTACTGAAGAGAGGGAAGGAAGAGGTCTTGCAGGGTCCAACAAGAAAAAAGGGAAGGTTCATGAAGGTGAAGATGCCAAAGCCAAAAGGAAGAGGAGGGCTTGTAGAAAATTCCAAGTTTTTTATTTTCCATTGGGGGGGATGGCCAATCAAGCTATTGCTTGAAGTCTGACATCATCGACATGAAGGCAAATGTGACTTTTAGACAATTGGTTGAAATGGTGCCAAAACTAAGGAAGCATTAGAAGAGTCTTGTTAATCCAATTGAGAAAGAGCGAGAGAAGGGATCAGTGAAGGTTCTCTCTAATGAAGAACTTCCGGGATATTTTCCCCGTTGTAGATGCTTGGCATAAAGGAAAGAGAATGGGACATGCCTATGTAGATGGCGGTGCTCAGATATGTGTAATCACCCACTCTTGTGTGGAACAACTTGGTCTTACCGTCTTAGGTATTTCAAGTTTCCATATATGCTTGGCCAACCATCAAAAGGTCAAGTGTTTGGGCTTAGTAAGACCTTGAAGTGGAGGTCTATGATGTTAAAGCGGTTGTGGATTTTCATGTTATGTGCCAGCAGGTTTAGGAGCCTATCCAATCATCCTTGGAATACCTTGCTTGCAAGCAGTAAGAGCTGTTTTATAGGACTAGAGATGTGGCACTATATGCCTCTACAACAAAAAAGGTAAAAGGAAGTTGTTTGATATGCATAGCAGGAAGTCTTTGGAAGATGCAGGTGAAGATGATTCTAGTGATGAGGGATCTACTAGCTCTTCTGATTCTGAAACAGAAACCAGTAGCTCTTCTACACCAGTGAAGAGGAGGTGGATGTTGCTTTCTTCTTAGTAGATAAAGAGAAAGATGAAGATGAGGTTGTGGCACAGGTTAATGTGGAAGAAGAAGACACCCTTGGACCCTATGAGGTGATAGAAGAGCTTATGCAGTCAAAGGTGGAACCAAGCACAAAACAAGAGCTTTTGGTGAAGACATTGAGTGGATCTATCTCCTATGGAGAAAAGTAGGTATATGGAGTTATTGTTATCACCTCATATACGAGGAAATAAGGGGATTCAAAGGTGAGGAGTTGAAGATAGAGTTAAAGGAATGTGCAAAACCTGTAAGGCAAAAGCTTAGAAGGATGGGAAGTGAACAGATGCAGGTTTTGAAGGAGGAGGTAGACAAGCTTCTTAGAGCAGGTTTCATTACCCCTATCGACACCGCTGAGATTGGGTAAGCTCAGTAATGGTAACTCCAAAGAAAGATGGAAAATGGAGGGTTTGTGTAGATTTTAAACCGTTGAATGTGGCTACCAAGAAAGATCCTTATCCATTACCCTTCCTTGACGAGATCCTTGACACAGTAGTAGCTAGATTTAAAAGGTATAGTGACTGTGACGATTTTTCTTGTAAGATTCCTCCCTCCAGATTTTGAGGTGTAAAGGTGTAAAACCTCCCCTTCTGTTCTTGTAATTATTCCCTCTCTGAAATAAAAGAAAGATCTTGTTTTACCCTGTTTTGGCCTAGAGAGAGAAAATATCTAGAGAGAGAAAATATCTAGAGAGAGATAATCCAACATTGAGATATTTCTGGATATAAAAATCCTCCTAGTGTCTAAAATGGTTTCCCTTAAAACAGAATTTTAAAAAGAACTTTATAATGTGCATTTGGAATTAATTGAAAATGTGTATAAAGGACCTTAGCCTAAGGGTCAAGATTTTCAAGAATTTTTGGATTATGGTCCAATTAAGGTTTCTATGGGACCAATTGGATTAATCCAAGTGTGGGGATGAGATAAATCTAATGAATAAAATAAAATACCCAAAAATGAGTAAATGCCCAGATAATATGAAGAGTTGACCGAGTACAAGGTTTATTAATAAAAAACTATGAGATATTTTTGTAAAGCTAGAGGTTAAGAAAGTGGCTTTTATACTTTTATGCTTCTAAAATTATGATAATCTTATGATTTAAATCTATAAATTGGATTTAAGAATAGAAGATAGTTATACTATCATAATTGTATTACTAAGTTTATTCTTTTCAAAAATATTAAAAAATATCAGTAATAGCAGAGGGATACGAGAACTTTAGATCATGCTAAGGCTAAATAAAGATAAGATATCTTCTGAGGAAGATAAGAAAATTGAAGAAGAAAGAATAATGGAAGAGGAGCTGCTGGATCTTAAGAAGAAGAACCTTCATGATTTGAAGGATGTACCTGGACAACTTGTTGTTCAAGTGAAAGATTCTACTGATGGTTCAGAGTACCTTGATATATCACCATCAAATATATATATATGTTGGCAAAGAGAAACTAAGAACTAAATGATATAATGATCCTCATATCTCTCAAGTAAACTCAAATTTAGGAATTTTGAGAAATATGCACAATTTTGGGACAATTCTTTGTTAGATCCAATACAATGTTTACTGTGCGATATGCAAGATTTATTATTGGATATTCTCAACAAGCATTTGAATAATGCGATATGATTTATGTACTATTGTACATTTGTAACAAGTATATATGATGTTATGTTGGTGGGATGTAAATTTTCCTGCACACACACACACATGCACACCAAGAATTAAGTTTGTTTATATCACATAGCCTCCATCAAACACAGAAACTTTAACAAAGAAAGGATATTCAATGTAACTTTAAGTTGTAAGAAAGACTAGGTGATAGAATTAAAAAGATCACATCTATATTGAATCAAAATTCTTGAACAATGGGTGAACCATAAATCTAAAAGCTTAAGAAATCCTTACAATTTGAATAATGATTGAACTATGAGTTTGGTAGCTTCATACAACATTGCTAAAACATTACGAAGCTAGTTGCCCATGCGCTAACAAATTATTCTTGCTCAACTGCACTGACGTGTGATGGTGCCTCAATTTCATGTTTATTCAATTGATTCTATTTGGCTTTGAGTATTATAGCCTTTGGAATCTTGATTTTCTCTGGAAGTCATCCACCCTTGAGCTTCCATGCCCAAATGATGCAGCTAGTGTCTTCCCAGCACTAAGGATCATTTATGTTCTCTCGCCGATACTTGTTCCAGCAATCCTTATAAACCTCCACATCACTTGCATTCTTCTTCTCTGCCCAATATTGTATCTCAACTTGTAGGTAGTTTATCAAGTTGTTGTTTTGATCAACATCACTTGTTGTCACTCCCAACCATATTGGGTAATTTGCATCACCAGGTTGTACCAGCACAAAATCTCCTTTAGACGCATCAAGAGTCGAGTTGAACTCTTCAGCAGGTCTGTTGCGCATTGGACCACAATAATGGTCCTCATTTACATCAAACCCTTCATCTACATTATCCTCCACTTTAAGGTTAAGAGGCTCAGCTTTTTTGCATACACTCCTTGGCCAAAAGTCATGAAATCCAATGTCTTCCCTTGCACTAGGGGTTTGCATGTTTAGCATAAGATTCTCCCAATAGGCAAGGACCGTATTGATCCACTTAGCATAATCACTCTGGTCTCCTTTCTCTTGCAAGTGCTCTTTCCACCAATTGACATGTTTTTTTAAGCCCTCAACAACCTTCTCATTTTTCTTAACATACTCAAAGGGTGGCAATACTTTTGGAAAACCTTCAGGAAGCTTGGGTCCTCCTTGGTCATTTCTCTTCCATAACTCTATACCGCTTTTCTGGTAACCAATCAACATTTTTGGGGCATACTTTGTATTGCATCAAAGGTATTCCATCACTCATATAAAACCTGAATTGCAATGGCTTTGAATGTCCAATCAAGCTATTGGCTCCATCATGTAAGCATCCCTTGACAAAGCCTTTGAAGTCTGCCACCTTTTGTAGGAGAAAGGGTGCTGGATGCATGCTAACACACTCATTAAAGATCTTCATCAAATGTGAAAATGTGAAAATGGTTTGTTTCCTCAACTTCTCATAGAAGCGACTAAACAATGCATCAATATCTTCATGGAGTATGACCAACCATAAGAAAACCAAGCTGCACCATGTCAAACACTCCTTGTGCAACCAATAGGGATAGATAACGATTCTTATTTTCAGAACCACAATTGTCAAGTTGCAACAACAACATTCTTGGCAATCTCTTGTGAAAAATGTCCTTAAATTTGATGGCATTAAACTTGAGGCATTGCCATTGCCCCTATCCTGCACATGTGTGTTAGTATGAAAGACTGACTGCATATGTGAAGAACAATTTTCCTCTGTATCCACATTTTTTTCTACATGTGTCTCTGCATCTGCATCCTCAATGCTCTGCTTGCAATATGCGTTTCTCTCCTTCAGTACTTCCATATGCTGATACAGGGCCATAGTAGACAAAACACAATAAAAAAGATCTGTTCGTGGTTCTGCATCTGAGTTTTGTGAGCTCAAGTCACCATACAAGTGTTGCTCTTCTCTTTCTAAGTTTCTTAAACATTTTGAGAGAGATGAAATTGTGAAGTTGGGATCACTTGGCCATAACCCCAAGGCAAGACCATAAGCTGTTTGCCCATGTCCATGAGTGAGCATTCCTGTTAAGGATACTGGAAGCCTCTCAACCCCATTGAGAGATTTAGGAACTGGTTTAATTTGTGGTATGGCAGTCTTGCTCTGGTCCATCTTATCATGTATAATACACAAATACCTGTTTGGGTTCATTTCAGAAGAGCTCCTCCAAGCATAGTATAGATTTCTACAACTCATTTGCTGCAACATGTGTGCCTTTCTTTGTGCCATGTATCTGGCACGCTCCTCTTGATTTTTTGTTGATTCTAACTTGACCTTGATTGTCGTACAAATGTCGCATTTTGAGAAGGTGCTGGTTTTTGATAAACTAACTGTCTCTTGAACTCTGTGTTCCACAATCTTGAGAATGATGGTTGTGAGACAGTGGCCAGTATTCGATGAGACAAGTGTGTCATTCACTTCACGCAATATGTCCACCTGTTTGTACATTGCTGGTAGAACACGTTGGGTCTCGAGGGCTCCATGTATAGTTGTCCTTGACCTATGTGGCATTTGATCGACATTATTATCTATGAAGCCCTGTATGATTGATTTTGCCATCTCAACATGTGTCATGCCCTTCCGTATTATCCCACTGTTGCCATGACTGACATTACATGCACCATTCAAGAACTTCTTTTTGAGCCTATAGAATGTTGACTTACCAATGCCATGCATTACATACCATGCTTTACTACAAACCTTCTTCTCATCAACTCAAAGCACTCGTCATCTTGACCTTGTCTATAGGCCATGCCCATGCAATCCAGTACAAATGTGTATCGTGTACTGTAGCTCTATCCCCAAAAGTGTACCCTAGCTTGCATGATTTTGGATCTATCTCCAAATTGACAACACCGCTTCTCACAACAACAAACAATGGTTGCGACGTTGTGAATGTTTGCAACATCACATTTTTTGCTAGCTCCATGGGTTTTATCGTAATTTTTCATTACCCTTACCCTATGGACATAGCTCCTTTCTCTACATCATCATCCTCTTTTTCATCACTTGAATTATTTAGGCTGTCAATATTTTTTTGCACGAAGTGATCTTGAATACTCTCATCAATAGAAGAAGATTCTGTGTTCTTCACTAATGGTTCACCATTCTCAAATGTGAGTTGCCTGATCGGCCAACTAAGCAAATTTAGACCTCAAACACAAGTTGAGTGAACTTGGATGCAAAGATCCTTCTATAATGACACCCAAGCTACTCTCCCCTAGTTCTCTACAATTTATAGCCTCGTATGGGTGGACCAGCAATACTACTCCATTGCCAAGTTTTGTAGATCTGTTGTCATCCCAGAGGATGACACTTTTCTCTTTCCAGCTCTCCCTATCTATAAAGTGATCTTCTTGATCAACAAGAAGTTTTGTAAAATTATCCTCTTTGGTATTAGTAATGTCTTTGTCCATTACAAGGTTGACCAATGGCCATTTGATGATGCTTCCAACTGCTTGAGACATTGTTCTTGCATTCATTGTGGCAAATGGAATGAGAAATGTGTCATCAAAGCTTTGTTGAACATGTATTGCTGCAAATGTCTCACCAATGAATTGAAAACCACATGTTTGAGATGCATCAATGGAATGAATAACCCCACGTGCCTTCCAATGGCCATTTGATGATGCTTCCAACTGCTTGAGACATTGTTCTTGCATTCATTGTGGCAAATGGAATGAGAAATGTGTCATCAAAGCTTTGTTGAACATGTATTGCTGCAAATGTCTCACCAATGAATTGAAAACCACATGTTTGAGATGCATCAATGGAATGAATAACCCCACGTGCCTTCCTTGCAGAACCATCAATGAGAAACACCGAAGCACCTTGTTTTAGACCTTGCAATCCCTGAGAAAATCTAGATCTCAATAAGAAATATTGAAGCGATGTTTTTACGGTAGTACACAAAACTATAAATGTAATTCAATCTCAACATGAGTTCAGGCTCCAACCAAAGTTTAAATCTCACCTATCAATGCTAGTTTGCTACCTAGGAGGCTAGGCTCCATCTAAAGCTTGAGCCTTGCCTGCATATGCTAGCTTGTTAGTAGGAGGCTCCATGAGCCTCACCATCATATGTTAGTTTGCTAAGAGGCCCCAGTTAAAGTTATCATCCTCACTTGCATAATATATTAGTTTGCATATGTTAGCTAGAAGGGTAGGCTCCTCCAACAAAAGTTTGAGCCTCACCCGCCGTGGATGCTAGTTCGCTTCTAGGAAGCTGAAAGTAAAGTTTGAACCTCACCCACAGATGCTAGTTTGCTTGGAGGCTCCAATTGAAGTTTGAGCCTCACCTTCATATGCTAGTTTGCTATTAAGAGGTCCCAATTGAAGTGATAATCCTCACCTCATGTATATGCTAGTTTCCCAAGAGGTAGGCTTCATCACCCTTTGCATCTGGCCACACCGTTTCATTGGGATATTGAGTCAAGGTATGGTGTCACTTAGCCATCAATGTTTCATAGCTACAAAAGGCAAAGGTGAGTGGTTACAACAGCAGCAAAGGCAAAGAGAAAGCAATAGAGAGAAACAATATGCTAGTGAAGAGAATGTGACATGGAAATGAGCAAATGGACATTGGATTTGAGACTCTTGTCCTTTGTGAGGCTCAAACTCAAGTTTGAGTCATTGTGCATTATATAGATTTTAGTTGAATTTTTAATCGCATAGTTTATAAGTATATTTGGGTGTATGGGGAAAGAGGGAAGAAAAGAAGAAATCTCAAGCTTAAGCTCAAGCTCAAGCTCAAGGCTCAAACTTGAGTTTGAGCCTTGTCTATTACACAAGCAAGTAGGAATAGAGAGGGATAACCCCAGAGAACAAGTGGGGTGTGGGTGAAGAAGGGTATATAAACAAAAGTGAAACTAACTATAATCAAAAGAACTGGGACCTGGGCCTGGGCCTGGGCTTGGGCTTGGGCTTGAAACCGAAACTGAAACCTTCTTTCTGCTGCCCCGCTCCTCTCGTTTGAAATGTTTGAAATTTAAATTTTCTGCCCGCCCGGTCTCGTTTGAAATGTTTGAAATTTAAATTTTCTGCCCGCGCGCCGCTTGCTGCCCACCCGGTCTTGTTTTCGCTCACACTGCTTGCCTCGTTTTTTGCTCGTCCTCCTTGTGCGCCGCCCGAAACCTTCGTTCTGTCACCCCGTCCCTCTCGTTTGCAATGTTTAAAATTCAAATTTCTCGCCCGTGCACTGCTTGTCGCCCGCCCCGTCTCGTTTCTGCTTGCGCCGCTTGCCTCGTTTTTGCTCATCCTCTTCGCACGCTGCTTGCCTCCTCGTTTTTGCCCGTGCTTGGCCAAGCATGTGGCGCCCTGCACTCTTCCTCCTCGCGCTTGGCCAAGCGTGCCTGCACGCTGCGTGCCGCTTGCCGCCCTGTCTCTCTCGGTTGAACCGCCCTACCCCTCTCGTTTAAAATTCAAATTTCCTGCCCCTCTCGTTTGAAATTCAAATTCCCCCCCTGCCCCACCCCTCTCGTTTGAAATTCAAATTAGCCGTGTTCCCACACCGTCTCCCAACGGCACTAGCCGTGTTCCCACACCAAGACACGTCCATGTTCCCACACCGTCTCCCAACCGCCCACACCGTGAAGACACATCCGTGTTCCCACACCGTGAAGACACATCCCATCCTTGTAAAAAAAGAATGTCTCACCTTAATTAGAAACAAAGTGTCTGACTGACCTCGTGTTTGAACCAAACCAAAAGGACCTGCAAACCCTAAACGTGATTCTGCACCCAAAGCGATTCTATGTGGTGAGCATACAGTGCTCGTAATCGCCATCGCGCACGCCATCGTATGTAATAATCATCTCTGTTTCCTATCTCTGAAGTACTCGCTCAACCCTACGTCCTCATGTGTTTCAAACAATTTCTTTTCCTCCCACAATCGACGACCTCTATTTCCTGCAAAACCAGCCCACATGCCATCGGAGACTTCAAGCATTTGTCACGTCTTTGCGACATCAGAGACTTTCGTGCGCAACAAGTAAGTCCTTCTTTAATTGAATACTTTATGCAACAAGTAAGTCCTTCTTTAATTGATTACAATAATCAATATAAACGCTTACTTGATTGCACACTAAGTGTGCCATTTGTCATTGCTCGTCGTAGATTGTTTGCACTTCTTGCTGCTCTCTTTTGTATCTTCACATATGTCAAGAACCTGTAAAACTATTCTTTGTGCACATTATATAATCTAAATGACAAGGGTTCCCTATATAAACATGGTATATGTGTCACATATCTGAGTGCACAACTTGGATATAGACTCCACCTTAAGTTCGAGCCTCCCCTACATAGAACTTATGTGTTAACGCTCGACCTAGATTGAGTCTTTGTTCTCCATGTTAGTGTACCTCGCCTTAAGGCTCGAACTTGAGTTTGGAGCCTTTGCTCTCCATGCTAGTGCACCCCAGCCTTAAGGCTCGAACTTGAGTTTGAGCCTTTGCTCTCCATGCTAGTGCACCCCGGCCTTAACGCTCGAACTTCAGATTGAGCCTTCATTCTCCATGCTAGTGTATCCCGGTCTTAAGACTCGAACTTGAGTTTGAGCCTTTGCTCTCCATGCTAGTGCACCCCGGCCTTAAGGCTCGAACTTCAGATTGAGCCTTTGCTCTCCATGCTAGTGTACCCCGGTCTTAAGGCTCAAACTTGAGTTTGAGCCTTTGCTCTCCATGCTAGTGCACCCCGGCCTTAAGGCTCGAACTTCAGATTGAGCCTTCGTTCTCCATGCTAGTGTGCCCCGGCCTTAAGGCTCGAACTTGAGTTCAAACTTGAGTTTGAGCCTTTGCTCTCCATGCTAGTGCACCCCGGTCTTAAGGCTCAAACTTGAGTTTGAGCCTTTTCTCTCCAAACTAGTGCACCCTGGTCTTAAGGCTCGAACTTCATATTGAGCCTTCATTCTCCATGCTAGTGCACCTCGGTCTTATGGCTCGAACTTGAGTTTGAGCCTTTGCACTCCATGCTAGTGCACCCCGGCCTTAAGGCTGGAACTTCAGATTGACCCTTCGGTCTCCATGCTAGTGTACCCCGGCCTTAAGGCTTGAACTTGAGTTTGAGCCTTTGCTCTCCATGCTAGTAAGGCTGGAACTTCAGATGGAGCCTTCGTTCTCCATGCTAGTGTACCCTGGCCGTAAGGCTAGAACTTGAGTTTGAGCCTTTGCTCTTGTTCTCCATGCTAGTGTACCCCATCCTTAAGGCTTGGCTCGAACTTGAGTTTGAGCCTTTGCTCTCCATGCTAGTACACCCCGATGTTAAGGCTGGACCTTCAGATTGAGCCTTTGTTCTCCATGCTAGTGTACACCGGCCTTAAGGCTCGAACTTGAGTTGGAGCCTTTGCTCTCGATGCTAGTGTACACCGGCCTTAAGGCTCGAACTTCAGATTGAGACTTTGTTCTCCATGCTAGTGTACTCCGGCTGCCTCAAGGCTCGAACTTGAGTTTGAGCATTTGCTCTTCATGCTAGTGTACCCCTAGCATCTGAGTGCACAACTTGGATATAGACCCCACCTTAAGATCGAACCTCCCCTACATGGAACTTATGTGTTAAGGCTCATTCTCCATGCTTAACTTTACATGGAACTTGGCCTTAAGGCTCCAACTTGAGTTCGAGCCTTGCCTGTCTATGCTAGCATATCCCTAGCATATGAGTGCACAACTTGGATCTAGGCTCCAGCTAAAGTTCGAGCCTCTCCTACATAAAACTTGGCCTTAAGGCTCCAATTTGAGCTTGAGCCTTGTCTCTATATGCTGGTGTACCCCTGTCATATGAGTGCACAACTTGGATCTAGGCTCTAGCTTAAGTTCGGGTTTCCCCTATATGAAACTTGGCCTTAAGGCTCCAATATACTAGTGTACCCCTAGCATATGAGTACACAACTTGGATCTAGACTCCAGCTTAAGTTCATGCCTCCCATACATAGAACTTCTCCTTAAGGCTCAAACTTGAGTTTGAGTCTTGCCTCTATGCTAGCGTACCCCTAGCATATGAGTGCACAACTTGGATCTAGGCTCCAGCTTAAGCCTCTATATGGATTAAGTTAATGCAAGTGAGGCCCCCGCTATTTAAGAAAACTAAGTGAAGCATCAATAATTGTAGCATGCATTAAGTTTCTTAAGTTTGATAGGTTTTGATTTGATATGTAGCATTTAAATCCATTTTTTTCTAAGGTTTTGAAACTTTTTTTGTGCTTCACAGGAATGGAAGCTAGCAGAGCGCCCGCTATCTCGCAACCACATGGTGCACCAATCTTTACTCTAGATACTCTCGAAACAACAACTCAAGCTAAAAGTGTCACTCCTAGTATTAAGGTGGATAAAACCTTTGAATTGAGTAACAAAGGAGTAAAATGGTTTGTGGATAGCTAGGATGCTAGTGCAAACTTCAAAGGAGTACTCCATTTGTTTCTATCTCAAGGTGATACATCATATGGAGATATGGGGATTGTGGTAGGCGCTAAGAATGATGTGGATGTAAGAGCAAACCCATGCTTCACAAGCAATGTATTGCCAGAAGGAGAAACTACAAAAGCAAATAAGTTTTGCTTATCATTGGACACTTTTCACCCAGCAGACATGACTGGCACTAAACTAGGAAAGGACAATTCTATTGTAAAGCTAGATTGAGGATCATTGACTTTTCCAATCAAGAAGACTCAGGGGTGGATAATGTGGAGGACCTGGTGAAAGTGGTGAGGCATGCAAAGAAGGCTTTGGATTCACAAAAAAAGTCCATACCTGAAAAGGAGACAACAACCACTCAAGTTAGGAAAAATGTGGAGAAAAAAGGTAGGGCCATAGTGAAGAGTGCACTTGAAGCATCTAGAAATGCTGGTGCAACTTCTTCAAAACATAAAAAGGAGGGTGACAAAACAAAAGTCCTTAATGTAAGCACAATAGCAGGTGAAGACATGGCAGGATCTTAGGTGCAAGAAGAGGAGCAAGCACTTGCAAAGAAGAGAAAGGCAAAGAACTCTACAAAGGTTTAAGAAATCTCTTCAAAGAGATAAAGGACAAAACTAGCAAGTGGTTCAAAGGAGATAGATGCATCCGATGAATGGAGGTTAAGACTCCAAACAAGGGCAGCAAAGTAATGATCTCATTAGAAATAAAGAAGGGATATTATCCCTTTGGTCTAAATGAGGTCTTTAGCATTGATGTGATGAAATGTTATCCTACTCCTTCAAACTATGTGTATAGAAGGTTAAATAAGGATTGGGTTCGTATTTTGACCCAAGACTTTATTGAGGACCCAAAGCAAGAGGAGATACTTACATTTTTTATGCCTTGTAATCGTGCTACGAAATAACCCCTTGATAAACTTGTAAAAGAAGATATTCATAAAGTTGAATATTGGATTATCTTTGGTCAACACTCCATTAGTGTTGCAAAAAGCTTGTAGGCTCTAAATATGGCTAAAGTGACCCCTCAATTACGTCAGCAATTTAGGTTCAGGAGATCAAAGATAATTGTAAATTGCCCGTCCAAGATTTCTCGTGACATTTCCAAGGATGCAAATTTATCTGTTGCAAAGTCAATGCAAAAGGAGCCATTCCTCGATCAACTTCTACAAGCTCGAGCACAATGGCATGCAAATGGTTGTCCTAGTAAACCTTTGCCTGGTGTCAATCAACCTAAGATGGATGAGTCTTGGAAGGTACTCTTTTGATTCTTTGCTATTTCTTGGTAAATCATAGACATACATTACTTCTTCTTTACTTTTTATAATATCTTTTACGGATCTATAGTTTCAAGTGTAGTAGTAGCATAATCTTGAAAGATGCATGTGAGGCTTCTTCTCAAACTGCATAAACTTAATAGTTTGGTTTGGAATTGAACTTCAAGCCTCACCTCTCTGTGATGGTGTAGCACTTTCATATCTAATTGTGGCTCGAACTTAAGTTGGAGCCTCACTTACAAGTGCTAGATTTGCATAGGGAGGTGACACTCAAACCTAAGATCGAGCATTACCATTATATACTAGTTTAGCACTGGCAAGTGAGGCTCAAACTCAAGTTTGAGCATAAGCTCCAAATGATTGAAAACCCATAGATGCATGATTCCTCCTAATATTTTGTGATATCTATAGTAAGGGGGCTAACTTCTTACTTTGCAACTTTGCAGGCCTTTGTGGAGACCACGGAGTACACACTACATAAGAATTTTATCAAAAATGATTTACACTTGCTTATATGTGATGATAATGTATGGCAGAATTGGGTTAAGATCATGAGGCTATATGCAAAAGGCTTGCTACCAAATGATTTACACTTGCTTATATGATGTATAGCAGAATTGGGTTAAGATCATGAGGCTATATGCAAAAGGCTTGCTACCAAATACAAAGGGCGAAACTCAAACTAAAGGTCTTGATCAAAATCCCAAACTTCCAACTTTGAAGAGTGGGCAAATTCAGCAGGCACCAGGAACAGTCAGGGCTAGGTCCAACATTGTTTAGGTGCAGTTTAAGCCTTCAAAAGAGTGAAGTTTTGGACATTCAAATAGAACTTCTTGACAAGAGAATATTGCTTAATAAGGGAAAGCAAACCCATCAAAGAATGGATATGGAGGACATGGCTTGGAAGCTAAAAACAGATCGAGTGCTCAAAGATGCAATAACCCCCTTCTATTTTGATCTGACAAGGGAAAAGATGACTTGGGAACAGGTGTGTGAGACATATAAGCTAGGGGAGTATGAGTATAATCAATTGAGGAGCTATAGCCAATCCTTTGTTAGGGACTCTCTCAATCGTTCAAAAAAAAATCATTCACTTTCAAAAAGTGTAGTAACTTTACTCAATCACCTATATAGAGCATCTATGGGTATTGTATCTCAACAAGAGTCTATTCCTTGGACAATTAGGGGGGTGGGTTTTGATATGACAAAGATTATAGCCTTCTGTAGTGAAGAGCTTGTACCATTTCAACTGGCAATCATGGACCTACATGATGGACCTACATGGTACAAAGGAGCAGCTCTCGTCAGAATTTTTCTCCAAGTTGGCACTTGCTTTGAACACACTAAACTCACAATATGAATATATTCTTGTGTGTTTTGTTGATTTCATCACCATTGGAATGCTTATCGAAGGGATTTCTAGCTCGTCAACAAAGATGCACTATGAATTTGGCGTGATCCACACACAAAAAGATGATGCCTGGACATCTAGAACAGTTGAGATTGCAACTGTTATTCTTTTCATCAGCAAGGTTGACAAGTTTGAGGCCATTGATAAGGTTCTCACAAAAAATGTATTCATCTCAGGCTCTAGTGCCAAAATAGAGAATTCATCGACAAAGGCTTTATTGACGGTCTCATCACAGGGTTTTGTCCTAAACACAGCTATGTTGTAGAGATATATTGTGGTGGAGTTGTGCTAGAGGAGAGCTTGCTAAAGAAGAGACGATGTATTGCTTTATGCAAAGGTGATTTGGAAGCAATGGCATTAGAATCAAAGTGCTCTGCTCTTTTAGATGGTCACCCATCCTTGCAAGAGTGGTGTGGTGCAAGTGGCGGCACAAAAAAGCAAACACTAGATGATGCAGAAAAAGAGAACCTTCAAAATCTTCACATTGATGACCCACCAAGTACAGAGAGGAGGAAGACGAAGGTGATGATATTGACAACAAAAATGACACAGATGATGATAAAGAAGTTGGGGATGCTATAGACTTTGAAGATGCAGGGCAAAGGAATGAAGAGGACCAAGGGAATGATGCTCTATTCAATGAGGATGCCGAAGACAATTTTGAAGATATTGGAAGGCATGAAAATGATGATGGTGGGAATGGTGATGATATATTGGATACTGCAAAAACCATGGAAGCTTCAAACGTTGGGGTTGCTATGGCCCTTGAGAAGATTGTTTTTCTCTGTGTCAACAAGGTTTTCCATGCTCATAGCCCATCAAGGTCTCAACCAAAGAAAGGTAGAAAAGTGCACTGATAGTGCTTATGAGTGTACAGATCATTGAAAGGAGCTTATCAACAACTAATATTAACATAGGTCTTGTTCAAAGTGTAGATTTGTTGAAATAATTATTAGTCTTTTGATTAATACATTGGCTTTTTTGGATTCACTTTTAACATTTTTCTATTAAAGTGAATATTTCTATTCTAATTATCCTTGATTTCATGCCAACGTCTGGTACAAATGATGATGCACACTTACTATTAAGAAATTACTCCATATCCTAGTGTAGCAGTGAGGCTCAAAATTAAGTTTGAGCCTAATACAAATGATGACGCACACTTACTATTAAGAAATTACACTTATTCCATATCCTAGTGTAGCAGTGAGGCTCAAACTTAAGTTTGAGCCGTACCTCCACTTATGTCCAACCTTGGGGATGTCTTCCAACACAAGGCACAATCTCAAGTTGAGCGATCTTTACTTTGCCCTTGTAAGTGAGGCTCAAACTCAAGTTTGACCCTTATGTGAAAGTCTTGGCAGGTAATATGGTTCCTAATTCATTATGGTACATCACTCAATGTTGAGTAATCTAAGTTTGGATACAAAGTATATGTGTAGATATAAAAATGACTAGTATTGTATTAGCCTTGGTGTATTTTTTAAATCCTAAAAGTAATAGCATTTTATTTTAATCTTACTATAGATTTATACAAAGAAGGGAAAGACGAAGATAACATTGCTCAACTAGAACACATCATGAAAGCCCTACTAGAGAGATCAACTCTCATGATTCAAATGCTAGAAATAATGAAGACAACATGGTGGAGGTAGATCACATCGATGATTGAGCTTTGCAAACATCTTTAAGGCCTTCAAGTGTGATAGGACTAAAGAGACTAAGGACATTCCTAATTTGCAAGTTAATGTTGAGGTTAGTGAGAATAAAGATAAAGTTAATGAAGAGCTTCAAGAGACTGTTGCAACCAAAGCAGAGGGTGTTGAAGAAATTGACGAGGCTACATATGCTACGAATAAAGGGAGAATAGTTGAAATCAAGGACTCTGCGCGGCGGCAGAGGGTGCCAAGAAAACTAAAGGTAGATCTTTTTCAATAGGATGTTATTTAAGATGATTTATTCAGCAATTTTACGTGTTAAAAAGTATGTTTCTCAGCGAGAGTTATTTTTGTAGGTACAGCTGCTTCTAACAATCACAAGTTAAGTGCGCAAGAAATAGAGCAACGTGTTGAGGAGCTACGTTCCGATACACAAAAGAGTAGGCCTCTAGGAAGTTTAAATTCTTTTGAGAGAGATGGAGATAGATTAGTATTTCAATCTTCACCAATCAATAGGGAGTCTAGGAGCCATCGTCATAGATGAGTATGGGAGCATGAAACAAAAGTAAACTTGTGGATGTTTTGTTGTAATTAGCTCTCATTGATAATATAGGATCACTTGTTTTAACATTGTTAAGTATGTAAACAAATTAAAGTGTTATCATTCTTCTGTATCGTATGCAAAAAATATTCCTCGTGCAATCACCATAAAGAAACATGCACTTATACTTGATCTTAATGGAGTTTTACTCAACAAGGAAGAGAAGAGGCATCCACAAACAAATTGTATTCGAATTGATATTGGTCGCACCACATTTTTTATTCGCCTCGGGTGTTTTGAATTTTTGGATGAGATTTGCCAGTACTTTCATGTTGGTATTTGGTCCATCATGCTACAAAAGAATGTTTGTGCCTATGTAAACACTCTTGAACAGTATGCACATAAGAAATATCTTTTCTTTATGGTGTGGGGACAAGAAGAATGTTATATCCAAAATCTTCGAAAAGTGTATAGGCCAGATAAGCCTACTGTTGAGGCTATGTTTAAACCTTGACTCAAGGTTTGGAATCAGTGCCAAGATATTTGCAATAAGAAGAATACATTGCTTATTGATGATAGCCCTTTCAAGGGATGTGTTAATCCAAAAGACAATTGTCTCTTCCCTTAAAGTTTTCAAGGAGGGCACGACTACGTACTGTGCAATGACCTTCTACCCTACCTTTTAAATCTAAATAATACAAATGACATTAGGTCTATGATTTTGCTTAATCAGCTAGGTCAATCTCCTATCACACATGGTCATAATTTATTTATAGATTTTCAAGATGTACTGGAAGAATTCACCTCCCAATTTTTACGAGAAGAGCTCAACGAATATTCAGATGAAGTGGAAGAAGAGCTCCAATTTTTCAAGATGAACCGAAAGAATGGCTCCAATTCACCTCCCAATTTTTGCGAGAAGAGCTCAACGAATATTCAGATGAAGTGGAAAACTCATCTTGTGCATCTTCACACTTACCATTGTATGGTGATAAGCTAAAGTATGTCCAATCACAAGAGGGGAAAAAAGAGAAGTAGAATCCATAAGCAAGGATTTAGCAATGTTGGCATCCAAAGCTGGAGTACCATTACTATCCAAAGACCAGCTAAGCTTGTTAAAAGTGTGTTATAAAACAAGAATTTTGAGTGATCAACACGCTATTGCTTATGCTACTCGCTTGGGATATGATCATGGTCATCTCATAAGTGGAGTTGCAGCAAAAGCATACATATCAAGGCTACAAAAGGCTTACTTGAGCTTATGGGTAGGATAATGTCTGGTTTCATTAAACATTGAGTGACAGTATAATCAGATTCCAACCTAACCGATACTAGTTGTTGCTGCAAGTCGAAGGAAACCATTACTGAGGTCTAAACGTGCAGTTTGAAGTATGGGATCTGCATAAATATCAAGACTTGTTGGGTGCAGAATGTTTGGAGCCATTTTGTACTAAAAGCCCATAAGATAGGCTTAGGCTTTGGGATCTGCATAAATATCAAGACTTGTTGTGTGCAGAATGTTTGAAGTATCGGATCTGCACAAATATCAAGACTTGTTGGGTGCAGAATGTTTGGAGCCATTTTGTCCTAAAAGCCCATAAGATAGACTTAGGCTTTGGCCAAAACAATGTGCTTAGATGGGTTTAATTTTTGGATTGTACGAGCCAAATCTTAACACTATTGTATCAAGCAATCAAATGCCATTGTACTCCAAACTTACTGCCATTTGATTATCTCTTTTGTCAATATTTGCAACTCGATATTGCAATGAAGATGTGTTTGTTTTTTATTGAAGATATTGCCTTGTCAAGGTGTAAATCTATGAATATTATCATTTAATTTGGATAGACTCAATTATCTCAACAGTGAAAATCTTTTATACATCATATTCAATAAATTTGATGAAATTTAGCATTGACAATATACTCGCTCTTTTATTTTTTTGGTTGTTCTGAGGTATTGGAGTGTTTGTCTATGAAGGTTTAAGAGAATCCATATCATGGATGAATTTATGTTGTTGGCACATAATATATTTATTTAAAATTTTGAATGTCCATTAACCATACATTTTGTTCTCAACAAGATATGTTGAAGCATATAGCTTTGATTAGAAAACTTACTATTGAGGTGGCACCAATCATTGGTGACTCATGTACCTAGAAGCAAAAGAGTTCCACCACCCCCAGATACAATAAGGAAACAAAGAAGAGTATTGATACTTGAACTCAATGGTGTTTTACTTAAGACCATTGAGATGCCAAAGATGCATTCACTTTCCTTGATTTTTGTATGCAATGGTTTGAGAGGTATGGATCTGGAGTACTAATTGAGTACAAAGGACTCGACGCATTCTTGAGTTGTGCTTTCCTCAGCACCATCAAAAGTTTAAGGTCGTAGTAGGGCAAACAGCATGCCAAAAGATGGATCTTCTAATTGGATATCGATTTGTATACCACAAAAACTTGGATGTAGCATGGAGAATTTTTCATGACCTAGATGGAAATAACACGCTAATTTTTGATAATACCCTCTACAATGTGATGTGGAATATGCCCGGAACCTACTTGATTTTTCCAAAGATGTGGAATCAAAATATAGAGAAGCTTCAAAGTTTTTTGGAGACAACAATCAACGCATGGTTACTTGGTTGGATTTATGCAAAGAACAAACGGGAGTATACTTTAGTAAATGAAGCAGCTTATGATAGAGAAACTTTGTATGTATTGGAGCAATACATGAGAAAACGCTATGTTTGAGATACAACTTGTACTCAATTATTATCTTGACAAAGTGTCTACGAAGGGTTTTTGTCTTCGGATGAATTGTAAACTTGAATATAACAATCTCATTGAAATTTGATTGCTTCTGGTGTTTCTAAACACATTAGGAACTCAATGGAGTCTTTTTGGGCCCTTTACTTTGCCATGAGGTTATGGAAACGTTTAACTTTTTGACAAATAGGAGCCCGCCATGTAAGCAAAAACCAATGGTTTGTAAGAGGTGTGTAAGAGAGGTGTAAGAGTGGTCAAAGGGTGCACTTTTTTCCCCAAAAAGGGGAGGGGGCAATTTTACAATTTTCAGACCTCCATAACTTCTACATACAAGCTCCGATTTGAGCGGAGATTACAGATCCGTGATCTACGCATCAAGAGCTTTCCATAGATATGTTACATGATATGGTTTTATCTGCTAGATTTTAAATTCCATTTTCCCCCCAAAATTCAAATTCGAATAAAGTAGTCGTTTTGAAGCTTCAAATTAGAAAACGTTTCTTCTTAAGAGAAAAGGTTTGACTCCCTTAAACTGCCAAATAAAAGGGCCCAAGAAGACTCCATTGAGTTCCTAATGACCACACTCTTTGGAGATCCCTCAATTCTAAGGTTCCTTTTCCAAGCGTTCTTTGGCATTATTATCCCATGTTTTTACTTCAATGTCCCTTAAATTTGAGCATATATAACATGATTTATAATCTTGATATAGTGTCTAAGATGGGTTTTTATCTGTGGATCAATCGTAAACTTAGCACATTGTTACTGTCATTGACATTTACTTTTTGTTTTGTTGTTTCTAACACCACACCCTTTAGAGATCTCTCATTTCTAAGGTTCCTTTTTAAGTGATATTTAGAATTCTTTTGGTAAATTAAATAAAGCCCATGTTTTTACTTCAATGTCTCAAAGTGGAGATAGTATTTAACATTATCTTCTTCATATGAAAGGTGTTGTATAATCTCAATTAAGTTTAGTGTCATGTTTCCCTTGTCCTTCCAATATTGTTGCATTGACATATGTATCTATACAACTACAAACAAATACGCCAAATAGTTGTGCCAAGATATAATCTAATGGCACAAAGAGTGCACCAACAAATAGATGTTAGCTCAAACTACACAAAAATACCGAGTTTCCAACCAATCCTATAAGAAATGGGACTCAAATAATTCCCAAAATTCCTAAATTTGTCTTAGTATGCAAGATATATTTTTTGCAAATGTTATTACAAGATTTTGAAAGATAATATATTAATTAATTCAGTGATAGAAACCCTCCATCCTTCACTCATCAATAATAAAACTCCACATCAGTTTCTTATTTTGCCAATATGTTATTTGAGTATCAATAATAGCTTTCAAAGTTGTAATACAACTTTTATTGAGAGCTTTAACAAGAACTATTACTGTTATAGGCTCCATTACAAATTGATGGAAGCTCATGTGGATGGAGAGTGCTAGCAAATGCATGGAGATACATAAATTTCCAATAGACATATCAAAAAGAGTAGTTGTGAGTATACATGCAGTTAAAATTTACAACAAACATGATTCCAAGCCATCAGAGTCCCATCCAACCAAGGAACCCGGAGAGGCCAAAGATTCTATGGACACTGACTAGCCAAATCAAGAGCCATAGGAGTAGAAAGGATTTTTGTTCTCACACTTTGTATGCAACCATCTTGTGTAGATACCATTACAATATATATATATATATATATAGGAAGTTAATATTGAGTTAATATATATATATATATATAGGAAGTTAATATTGAGTTTAGTTTCTTGTTTGACATTGATCGCTTGTATTATATATCCTAAATATTATTAATAATTTTGAATAAATATTTCACAATATGAATCCACAAGGCAAGATAAATGGGTGCAAAATTATCTTGCATTAAGAAAACTTCGAGATTACAAGGGATAAAAATTTTATACAACTAAAAGTATTTTCTGATCTTCTTCCCAACATAATACCGTCTACCTTAAATTTGAAGTCTGATGTTACGACATTTAACAGAAATTCCAAGGACATTAGGAAAAATTCATGATCTTTCAAGGGCCCTCTAAGAAGGAATCAACATAAGAATATTCTCTCAAAAAATGAGCATGCAATAAAAGTTTTGCAAAACAACTCCAAATTTGTTGGAGTTGGCATATTTAGAATCTACTCTTCATTACTATATAGCATGATGGGGTTTTACCATGGGAAACCCAAAACGTGGTTTTGAAACCCCAAAACAACTGTAAAATGGATGGTTTGGGGGTTTCAAAACTTCCTTTTGGGTTTCACTCCTTTCCCATGGTAGAGCCCCATCATGCTATATATCAACAGAAATCTCTTCAAGAGTGGATTCTAAATATGCCAACTCTAACAAATTTGGAGTTAATTTGTAAAAAAAATTACGGCATACCTATTTTTTAGTTTGAAAAGGGAATATTCTTATGGAAAGTCCTTAGAGGGCCTTTTATAGACCTAAAAATTTTCCTAATGTGTGTGCACATCCCTCAATGTCCATTTTTCATTCACAGTGGATAACTGTAAGATTCCTTCCCAGCCTCTTAAGATGTCCAGCATCTTCCCGTATAATTAAATCCCTCTTCAGAAATATAAAAGATCTTGTTTCTAACTATTTTAACCTAGAGAGAGAAAATATTCTAGAGAGAGAATATTCAGATTTTTAATATTTTTGGATAGAAAAATATCTCATCTATTTAAAATAAGTTCCCCTAAAACAGAAGTTCAAAAAGATTTTCAGAAGGTGCATTAGAAAATAAGTATAATCTGTTCAAGAGGCATTATCCTAAGGGTGAAGATTTTTTTGAAAATTTAAATTAAGGTTCCTATGGACCAATAAGATTCATCCAAATGTAAGGAAGAGATAAATGAAGAAATAAAAGAAAAATCTCCCAAAAATGAGTAAATACTCACATAAGATGAAGAGGACTAAGGACAAGGCTAATAGTTACCTCTGCATGGGGATTTCCCCCTCATGAATGAGGCGCCTACTTCACATGTTTGCAATTGAGTTTTAAATCTTCAAAAATTGAGATGTTTCATCTCTTCTCTCTCCTAATTCAAGTCTAGTTCCAAAAAGTTAGCTCAACTGACCTAAAAATGGTCAAAAATTGACCAAACTGAATTGGAAAATTCTAGAATCAGTTTGTTTGGTTAGGAGCTCACTTTTTCCTATAAATAGAAGCCTTCCCCTTTGTTGAAACTTAATAGTGTTTTATGCACTGTTACTCTACTCCTCCCAAGCGAAGAATTGTGAATTTATTAATAATTCACTAGTTTTTGACATTTCCCTCTTCCAAAGATTGGTGGCCACTCTTGTCACAAACAAGAGTTGAACCCTCAAACCATCAAACCAAAGAAAAGCTCTCAAACCCTCAAACCCTCAAACCATCAAGCCAAAGAAAAGCTCTCAAAATCATTAGTAAGTTGGTGATTCTTCTCTTTTTACACTTATTTTATGGGTTTAAATGGTTTTTATGCTTTATGTCTTCTCTAAAGTTGCAAATAATGTTATGCCTCATTACAAAAAGGCATTCCCCTCTCTTCTCTAGTAAAACCAACCATTCTCTATCCTAGGTGAATGGTTAATGATTAAAGTCAAGTTTTTATAATGTGTGTCTTAATTAAGTGAAAAAATATTTACTTTAGGTTAAATTCAATACTCTTGGTGCACTTTTAATTAGTTTTAAAGACTTAAAAATTTTAAAAATGGTCAGCCATACAAAGGAGGTTATGGCAAAATTTTTAGAAATTAGTGAAATAAAATTCATCTTTTATTATTCTAAAAGAGTAATCCTTATGGTTTCTATATTCTAAAGTATCATTTTCATGCATAAAAGATGCATTTTGATTATTTGTATAAAAGATAATTTTTTTATTATAAAAGTGTTACTTTTATCATAATTGATTTTCATGCATAAAATTATGCATAAAGATAAATTTTTATTATAAAAGTGTTACTTTTATCATAATTGATTTTCATGCATAGAAGTATGCATAAAAGATAATTTTTTAATTATAAAAGTGTTACTTTTATTATAATTGATTTTCATGCATAGAAGTATGCATAAAAGATAATTTTTTTATTATTAAAGTGTTACTTTTATTATAATTGATTTTCATGCATAGAAGTATGCATAAAAGATAAATTTTTTATTATAAAAGTGTTACTTTTATCATAATTGATTTTCATATATAGAAGTATGCATAAAAGATAATTTTTCTTATTATAAAAGTGTTACTTTTATCATAATTGATTTTCATGCATAGAAGTATGCATAAAAGATAATTTTTTTAATTATAAAAGTGTTACTTTTATCATAATTGATTTTTATGCATAAAAGTATGCATAAAGATAAATTTTTATTATAAAAGTGTTACTTTTATCATAATTGATTTTCATGCATAGAAGTATGCATAAAAGATAATTTTTTTATTATAAAAGTGTTACTTTTATCATAATTGATTTTCATTCATAAAAGATAATTTTTCTTATTATAAAAGTGTTACTTTTATCATAATTGATTTTCATGCATAGAAGTATGCATAAAAGATAATTTTTCTTATTATAAAAGTGTTACTTTTATCATAATTGATTTTCATGCATAAAAGTATGCATAAAGATAAATTTTTATTATAAAAGTGTTACTTTTATCATTATTGATTTTCATGCATAAAGATAAATTTTTATTATAAAAGTGTTACTTTTATCATAATTGATTTTCATGCATAGAAGTATGCATAAAAGATAATTTTTTTAATTATAAAAGTGTTACTTTTATCATAATTGATTTTCATGCATAGAAGTATGCATAAAAGATAATTTTTCTTATTATAAAAGTGTTACTTTTATTATAATTGATTTTCATGCATAGAAGTATGCATAAAAGATAATTTTTTTATCGGAGATCGAGGTAAATGAATATTCCTCAAGAAATCCATGTTTTTGAAATTTGTAAACAAGTATTCGTCGAAAGAAATTTAGAAAAAGAGAAATCGAGATAGTACCTTTCGAGAATGATAATTTTAGGAAGAACCTTTCCAGACCTAAACTCTGATTTAGACTATTGACCAAGACCTAATTCCTTCGTCACTTTCAATCAATGACGATGTGCCCAGTTCAGGGAAAATGTACTCAAATCACCCACCGAATCTGAAACTAAGTTAAGACTTTTGATTTTGATCTGAGGATCAAGTTAACAGAATTCGAGGAATTCTGTTTGGAATTGAAACCTGGATCTAGAAGTATTGAGATACGGATAAAGATATACTCAGGGTATTCAAAAAAATAAATAAATAAATAAAAATCAAAACTGTAAAGTTGCATAGAAACCTTGCCTTCTTAAAAGACTGTCTTATGCCAGAATGCTCGAGGAAACATTTGGCATATATGTTTATCTAAGGGAAGTTCGGTTGCAACAGCTGGCGGGGAGTGTTCGAGGGACAGCTCACGTAGCAAAGCCTGCCAAGGTCTTGACCAGCCTCGGTATGGTTAAAATGGTGCGCTTCCGGTACGATGGACAAGGGCTGACGAAGCGGTCCCTAAGTGAAGTGCCAGGACATCTAAGGAGGATCCTCGAGGGTTCTGACCAGGCGATGCACGGGCTCGCGGTGCCGAGGACATCCATGCATATGTCGAGGAAGATATTATATGATGGACCTATGTTTATTGTAATCTATCACACTGGATCTTGTTGTTGACTCGCTGGTCTCAACGAGAGTCTGGAGTGATACTGTTTTGTGAGAAACAAAGACTCAATGGAAATTTTGAAGTATGACGTGTAACCCATAAATTGAATGTCAATGGATTGTTTTATAGATTAAAGTTTTAAAGAGGAGTGTGTGCGTTTTTGTTTTCTAAAGCTAAAGTTAAGAATGGCATTTCAATTATGGGTGGGTGAGTACTTGTTTGGATCTTTAGGCTGGAATCAGTGGAGTTTTAATAATCAAACTGAAAAATCTTAGGATTATGCTAAGATTCGAGTAGTTAGTCAATTCCCTGATAAATTTTTTAAATAAGTGGATCAACGGCTGTGCCTGATCTTGATCAGGAAAAAAGCACTGAATTTACTAAAATGATCAAATTATATCAGTGATAGTTTCCTTCTATCTGGTTTATTCACTTGAAGGATATCTTAGAATTGATCACATTAGAAAAATTCGTTAAGAAAATTTCAAAAAGGTGGAATCGTCCCCGCTTTTCGGGCATGGAAATTTTCCCGGTTTTGGTTTTTGGAGTGACCACTAGCCTAGTCTCGTGCCCGGACATTCGTGGGGGAGGCCCCGAGTGAGAAACCCTACCCCGCACATGAGGGAACTGCTTCCGGGAGTTCGGTGGGCGGAGGGGGTAGAGGGATGCTGCCAGCTACTACCGGGAGTTTGGTGCACGGAGGGGGTAGAGGGATCTCACAGTTGGTATCAGCAGAGCCAAGTTGAAAGCTAATAAGGATAAATAAATTCTTATCAGAATTTGATAATAAGAACTCAGAAAAAGCATTTTCATAATGTATTTTCATTTCGTAAGCTTCTTTATGAAGAAATTTTAATCAAAGAAATTGTTTTTATAGATGGAAGTTCTCTATTTATCTGGTATTCCGAACCTCACCCAGTCTTAAGATATGATTGCATTTGCCTTCGAGCATCTCATCTCTTCCACTTCAACTCGAACAAGCTGAGCAAGACTCGCACGCCATTTCGAGGATTTATATTTTCCTAACCCAGCGGAGAGAATACAGCATAAGTGGTTTGCAGGGAAATATGTCCACACCTCTTGCGACCGCCATGCAATGCTGTGGGGCAGAACCTCTCATTGGCTATGATCCTGTTAAAGTTGAAAATGGTGCGTGGCGTCATTCTATATCATTCGACGCCTCGGAATTTCATACTTTCATGCCAAGTCTACAGACTCCTTAGTTGTTTTATCCCTAAATAAAAGATAATAGCTCCCTTGTCAGTAAGTGGACGTTTGTATCATGGCATGGCTATGGCCCAGTACCGTCGTCATATGCGTCTCTGAGGAGATTTTGAATTCTGGAGCCGAGCTGCTCTATGTACATATTGCAACTTTTATATAAATATAGAAATGTTTTCTAGAGAAAAATTCCCTGTTGTACAAGTGATTGTTTATAGACGATCTGATAAAAAAAATGTGTTATCGGACATATATCATAGATCTCCAATAAGATCATTGTCTTTTTTAAGAAATTGCTTTCCGAACCTCTTAAGTCTTAGGATCTCGTGGATAATATCAAAATAAAAATTTAATAATATTTAAAATTTTGGCAGAATTATGAGACGAGGAAACTGTGGCCGTCAGCCAAACCCTGTCTTTGAAGATGACGAGCTTGATCCTGATGTTCGCAAGGCTCTTCATAGGACTCAGCCAGGACCCTTCAAAGGAGAAGGGGAGAACCTGGGCGAGGCTATGGAAAAATGGGTAGAAGCCATGGAAGAGTATTTTGACGTCACAGGCTACAATGAGCGGAGCAAAATGACTCTTGCTCGGCTGAAAATAGTGGAAACAGCCAGGGTAGCATGGAGGAACCACTGTGACACCAATCGTCTGGACAGAAATACTCAATTCTAGAGTGATGTAAAAACCTATCTAAGAAAGAGATTTTGTCCTCCTAGATTTTTGGAAACCAAAATGAACGAATTCTTAGAGCTAAAGCATGAGAGAAAAACCATCAAGGAATATCACCAGGCCTTTGCTCTTCTACTCAAATATTTGCCACCTCTAGATGAAGAGCAACTCATGGCGAGGTTCATTCGGGGAATGAACGAACCCTTAGACACACTGGTCAAAAATGCCAAGCCAGTGTCCATGGTTGAAGCAGTAAGAATGGCAAAAGATTTTGCCAAAGCTTTTGTAGTAAAGGTCCCACCAAAACCTGCACCCTCTAACTTTAAAAGATTCCAAGCCCAGGGAAGTACTTCAAACTTTCCACCCCCAAAGAGGCAGCAAGGCCCGAATCAGAATCAGGATGCAGGAAGATTTAGAAGTGAAGGAAGACCCTTCCCCCAGAGTACTTTGTCAGGAACCCCACCTCTTTTAAGAAATCAGAAGGATGAGCTCAGAACTGAAAACCGATGTTTTGGATGCCAGGGTTTTGGTCACCAGTTAAAAGATTACCCGACTCCTGCCATGTCAAGAGGACTGGGAAGTCAAGGACCCCGAATTCCGAGACCAACCCCTTCATACCAATCTAATCAAGGTCCGTCTCGCCCAAGCCAAGGAAACCCTAGAAGAACTCCAGCTCAGCCATCTACCTCTATCCAGAGTAATCTCAGAACTCCTTCCCAAAATTGGGGCAACCAAAGAGAAAGAGTTCCACCTTAGACTGCAAGTAGCCAGAGCAGTCACAATTTCAGATGTAGTAGAAGAGGAAAAAGGGCAGATCTATGCTGCAATTGAAAATCAAGGGCCTAACCAGCAGTTCTCCCCGTCATCCATGCTCCAGCAGAATATCAGGGTAAGCCTTTTAAGCTTTTGATTGATTCAGGCAGTTCTCATTCATTCATTTCCCCTGGATGCTTGTGTAAGCTAGTCTTAGAACAGAAATCAAGGAAACCTATGCAAGTTAAATTGGCCAGTGGGAAGATTCTTTTCACTCACCAATGAGACAGATCTTATCCAGTTCAATCTAGATGGTAATGTAACCGACTGTCAGTTCAAAGTCTTACCTCTAGGAGTTTTTGACGGGATCCTTGGAATGAATTGGCTCCACAAAAATCAAGCTGACATACACTGTCACAATGGAACCATTTCCTTCCATAATCTTCACGGGAACAAAGTCCAAGGAACTGGAGTTTCCGGATCCCCAGACCTTCAGTTAGTAAAAGCTTCCAGGTTACTGAAAGGACTTAGGAAGAAGCAACAAATTTATGTTGTCAAAATGAACCCAGTAGACTCAAAGCTTAAAGCTAAAGAGCCAGAATGGTTAAGTGAATTTGATGATCTATTCCCAGCAGAGCTAACTAAAATGCCTCCAATTCGGGAAGTAGATCATGTGATTGAATTGACCCTCGGAGCTCAACCAGTAGCCCTACGCTTGTACAAAATGCCAGTTCCTGAAGCCATCGAACTCAAGGAATAGCTTAGTAGGCAGCTGTTAGAACAAGGGTTTGTAAGACCCAGTGTTTCACCTTGGGATGCACCAGTTCTCTTTCAGAAAAAGAAAGATGGAACGGTTAGACTCTGTGTGGACTACAGAGGTCTAAATCAGCTGACAGTTAAGAATAAGTATCCTATCCCAAGAATTGATGAGCTTTTGGAAAGGCTAAATGGAGCCCAGATCTTCACAAAAATAGATCTCAAATCCGGGTATTACCAGATCAGGATCAATGATCTAGATATACCAAAAACAGCCATCAATACTCGCTACTATGGACATTATGAATTTACTGTCATGCCTTTCGGATTAACTAATGCCCCAGCTACATTCAATTGCCTAATGTAGGACATCCTCAGAGAATACTTGGATGACTTTGTTCTAGTTTTCTTTGATGACATTCTGATTTACTCAAGGAATGCAGCTGACCATGAGACTCATGTCCGAAAAGTTCTTGAGATTCTAAGGAAGCATCAACTCTTTGCCAAAAAGAGCAAAATGCACTTTCTCTGTCGAGACCACGTTGAATACTTGGGCTTTCTGGTATCCAAAGATGGAATTTCTCCAGATTTCGTAAAAATTCAGGCTGTCATACATTGGCCCAAACCAAAGTCACTGTTTTGCAATGAATGTTTTACCTAACATAATAACATCCTAGTAAAACAAACAAGTTGAATTGATGTTTGAATGATTGTAGGAAGAGGAAGATCCATGTTTTTATTATTTGTTGATCAAGTTTTCTATCCTAATCATGAAGCCATCCTCTTACTGATCTTATGCAACTGAGGATAGTTGTAACCCAAAGAAGAAGGAATATTATGAGAATCACTCTTGTGTTATTTTTCTTATTTTATATTGGTGGGGATGCCCATGTGTACTGTGTCAATGGTACGCGTAGTTAAAAACTATGGTGGCCTATTTCTCAAGACAACATTGGGATTAATTGATGTAGCTTCAATTCATTATTTAAATAACGTGGATCATGTTTGTGAGTATAGGTGGTGAGCAGTGTTCGAAAAAAACCCGGGTATAGTGTAATTTACACTTGCATATTTTTAAAATTACCTTCAAATTTGAAACGTAAGGGTATAAAAACCTACAAATTTTGAGGGGTTGTAGAACAAAAACCTTCAAAATTTAAAAATTTTCTTTATAAATAATTTCACATTTTTTAGATGAAGGTTTTTTACTTTTTGAGAAAATAGTTTTTTTCGAACACTGGTGGTGAGATGTGCGAGAGTATCGATTGAGGTGTCGTATGGATGGTGGATTGAGGGGTGGTGTGAAAACAAAGATCATGTGTTAATTATGATATTGATTATTTTGTAGCCTATTAAGCAACTAGATCCACCTCCCTCTGTATAGGTGCCTATGCAAGGCCAAACTTCATCGAAATTTAAAACCTTAACTTTTCTTATAAAAAGTGACTTGTGATCATTGTTAAGAGCTGTCCGTTGAAAAGAAGACAAAAACGTGCAATTAAGTCTATAACATATATGACATTTAGCTTAATATGTGGAATAATAATTTAGCTTTTTGGGGACTCCTCACGCGGAGCTTGGAGTGATCTAGATGATGATGCCATCAAGTAACCAGACATGTGTAGTCAAAGATGAATACTGTGAACACTCGTGACCATCCCATTCCATGATGTGAATGGAAAGTGGCGTCATCGCTTATGGATTAGCTTATGTGACCGGGGCTGTGTCATCGATGACCACTTTTCTGGGGTAGGTTTGCTAGCATGGCAGCGTATGATTGGTCGCTGGTCTCGCCCCTCAGCCTTGAAATTCTGTGAGTTTACTTGTTGCCCTCATGAGCCTTGATACTCTCATTGTTGGTAAGCAGTCACTAATTAGCACTAGCTGTCTTTGACTTCCACTTGCGCTCTGCACTACTATGCCAGCTCCCTCACGCGCGGTGTGCATTTACTCTCTAAGAAATTAGCTACTTCACCAGTCCAGTTGATTCGGCTAATTGGCCCCTTCGTGTGCAATTGTCGCGTCGCCTACTATAATAGCTAATAATTACCTGAATCTACTACTACTAATATATTAATAAGAACCATGCTGCAAGTAAAAAAAGGATCTTTTTAGGGATGCTTTATTAGCTTGATCGAGCGCTGATTAAATAATAAGCTTCTGCAAACAATGTTGCGCAGGATCCGTATACGTTTAAGGAAGGGCACGTCGATGGGTTCCTCTAAAACAGTACAGCACAGATTTCTTTGCGTATAGAGAGTAATGGGCAACCGTCTCTTTTTCTTCACATCGGCATGATTACATAACTGCCCAACAGCTGTGGAATCCGAATTCTCAGAGGAAAAGAGCCAATTCGTGCCAGGATTTTGGCAGAATACAAGGTATTGTTCCAGCAAATTATGGCCTTTCAACGATATTAGTATCTGAAGCCCTTTGTAAAATGAACCTATTTCTTATTATAGCGGTTTTCGAAAATGGGCGCACGAGGTGCTGCAAATTAAGGAGTGGTGGAGCCTAACTTGTTGTAAAAGCTACGGAAGAACCATGAAAGTAAGTTCCAAATTTGGCTTCCATAGTACATGCTTGAGAATATTGTGGCTTTTATTCATATTGCTTCTTCTAATAGTGTCCATGATCATTCCAATACATACTACAAGCTTGAGGATTGTGGCTTTTATTCATATTGCTTCTAATAGTGTCCATGATCACAAGTTCTATGCTGAGATGAAGGTTGTTTGAGAATCAAATTTTATTTTATGTTCTCATGGGTATTATTGTGAAGACCCCTTATATCACCTCCATTGGAGGGTTATTTAAAGCCTTGATGCATTTTAAAGCAAGAGATGATTGTGACACTCCATTATCTATAAATGCAAAGAAATGTAAGGGGAAGAGCTCTGGTAATTCCAACGCTTAAACAAAAGAAATCAAAGGCAAAGTGTTTCTACTATGACAAGCACAATCATGTGCTCAAATCATGTTGAATAGCCTCTTTATTACAAGAACAATATGGATCAAGGTAGAGAGTGGATGATAACTCATTAGTGATGTTCAATGTGTGGGCATGGTAGATCCACTAAGCCCACTTTCAAGGTACACACATTCTTATGTGGAAAACCACCAAGACACTTATGATTCTTAGGTTATGATTTAGGAGAGCTTAGGCTGTATAGAGATGATGATTAGACATAGTGGTTAAGCATAGTAAACACACTAAGAAATATTGGTTAAGCTAATGAGAAATGATTAATAAGTTTAATGATACAAGTGATTAGCATAAGAAAGAGCCCTTCTAGATTGATAGCCTTAATAAGCTTTAAGTACGAGCCACTAGTGCTAGAGAATCATTTCAAATGTCCCATGTTCTCTCCTCAATCATCTCCTAAACTTATAAAGGGAAAAAGGTGGCTAGAGAATCATTTCAAATGTCCCATGTTCTCTCCTCAATATTATCCTTAAATAAAGGGAAAAAGGTGGCCACCCCTGTCATCTAATTGTGGTGAATGTAACTAGAATAAAACCTTGATTCTTTTACAAATAGAGTTTGATCTTTTAAACCTTTTCTTAGTCTAATGATGATGGATGATTATTTGCTTCTTCCAATACTCAAAATATTTATCATCTCTAGTGACCCATGCAAGCTCAATCTCTAGTGGTAGGCTACTTTTCTTTCCCATTAACCATACTCCAAATGATTTCCCTCATTAGATTATATTTAACCTTCATTTTCCAAGTTCCTTGATCTCTAGTGGTAGGCTTCTTTTCCTCACCGCCGCTAGTGGGGTAGGCTTCTTTTCTTTCCCATTAACCATACTCGATATGCTTTCCCTCATTAGATGATATTTAACCTTCAGTTACCAATTATGGAAACTTTGACCATCAAACTTATCTAAATGCATAGTGTTGAGTGCCTTGAAGGTGTCGGAAGACGTCCTTCACTGTTGCCAATGCCGAGTGCCAGGACAATGCATAAAACTACTCAATTGTGACATTGCATACTAAACATTTAGATGGGTATTGCACAGATATACATGGCATCCAATAGCTTGTTGATAGGTGGCGACATCAAAGGACTCAGAAGAGTCCTCAATTGACAGTCAGAGATCGGGTTCCATAGGAATAGAAACAGGTTTACAACCTATCATTTGGAATTGTTCCAAGAGCTGCTGGATGTATCTTCTCTGGGGGATAACAAGATGCCCCCCTCAATTGGAACAAACTAAATACCCAAATAATAATGTAGAAGACCCATGTCGAAAACATCAAATTGATTTTTGCAGGTCAGCTCTATGAAGGCTTCAATGTGTCCCTCCTCAGGGCATGTCATCGTCCACATAAATATTAAGAATAAGGAGATGATCCCCTAGTTTGTGGACATAAAGAGTGCTCTCAATGGAGCTATTCTGAAATAGGTAAGAGAGTAGGTATGCATGTATCTTCTAATACAAAGCAGCACGAGGAGCCTGTTTAAGACCATATAATGCTTTGTGCAATTGGCATACCTGATGCTCTACACCCCACTGAACAAAGCCAGGAGGTGGTGTGACATAAACCTCTTCCTCAAATCACCATTTAGAAATGTAGTTTTGACATCCAACTGATGCACATTCCAACCCTTATGGGCAACCAATGCAACCAGAGTCCAAATGGTCTCGCCATATGTGATGTAGGTGCAATTAAGTCTCATCATAGTTAATGCCTTCCCTTGGCAACTAATCGAGCCTTATATCAATCAATGGAGCCGTCAAGCTTTCGCTTTAGCTTAAACACCCAATTTTTACCTATAGCACGCTTGTCGACAGAGCAAGCAAATCACATAACTCCCATGTATTATTTCTAGCAATGGAGTGCAACTGCGATCTGGCTGGCTGAAACCCAATTGTCATCCTCCAAGGAATCCAAGTGAGAAAGTGATTCCTCTTTCAATGCAGTAGCAACAAGGAATGTTTCAACAAAATGAGATGCATGTTTAGAGGTAGCTTGGGTTCAGCCAACCTAGCGGCAAACATGCAAGCAGCTTGCCATCATGCAAGGTAGCCCGAAGCCAGCACAAAATCCGCTAAGAATCATGAAGCGATGCATCCTCTTCAATTAATGCATTACCCACAGCGTCCAAATTAAAGGGTTGCTGATCCGAAAGCAATAGAGATACTGTTGAATTGCTCAATCTACAGATGGGCTATAGAGCAGTAGGTTGAGTCGAAGCCAAGATGGGTTTAGAGGAGTCAGCACTTGTACCAAACAAAGGTAGTAATGTATCAAATACATCCGGAGCATCAATGGATGGCTATAGCCAACAAGAAAGCATAGGTTGAGATGCATATTCATCAAAGATGAATATGCATCTCAACCTATGCTTTCTTGTTGGCTATAGCCAAGATGGGTTTAGAGGAGTCAGCACTTGTACCAAACAAAGGTAGTAATGTATCAAATACATCCGGAGCATCAATGGATGGCTATAGCCAACAAGAAAGCATAGGTTGAGATGCATATTCATCAAAGATGAAATCCTGGATACAATCAGCTTTTGACTGGATGGAACATACAACCAATATCCTTTTCTCTCACTGTTATACCCCACAAAGATACATTTAAAAGCCTTTGCGTCAAGCTTATGTTTGTGTTGTGCTGGTATATGAACATAAGCCAGATAGCTAAAAACACATATATGCATAATGACTAGAAGTTTGCCATTCCAAGCTTCATAAGCTATAGATTTCAAGGCCTTAACTGGGTAGCGTAGTACATAATTGGCACATATGATGGCTTCAATCCAAAATCTAATTTAAAGGTAGATCCTCTCTTTTGAGCACACATCCAACCATTTCCATGAGTGTTCGATTCTGACGTTCAGCCACACCATTCTGTTCTGGGTATAAGGAGTAGTACATTGATGAGAAATGCCATGGGATAGCAGAAAGTACTAAACTCATTTGATAAATACCCCCCCATGTCTGTACGCAATGTCAATAGCTTATGATTGCAAGCATTTCTAGCAACAGGAAGAAACTAATGGAAAACGGAAGAGGCATACAGAAATTGAGGCATTGAGGCAGAATGGAAGTTTCTTACGTACGGCATCCAATGTTTAAATCCTAAGCTCTAATTGCCATGACCTAGATAGGACCATAGAGATCACTTTGCACTAGCTATAATGGGTGTGTATCATGGGTAGTGCCATCTTTCAAAAGGGAATGACGATGCATCTTTTCCAATATACATCCCTCGCATACCTGCTTGTGGGGGAGCTTGTGGGGGAGCTACATAGGCGGTAGCTCATGAACCATAGCTTAATGTTGTAACAACAAAAAGAGATGGAAAATTCAAGTGATCAAACTGGGCATGCCAAAGCCCAGTGTCATGTTGAATCTATGGTGTGAAAACAATCAAGGCATCTGTATGAGAATCAGTACTCTTGCCATACATGTCAAGCATGTACAGGCCATTGCGTAACGTACGAGATAAGAGAAGCGCATCAGAATGTTGTGAATGGAACAACAATGATTAAAAAAATTGGATCTTTAGGCCAGATTTAGCAAGTTCTCAGACAAAAATGAGATTCTTGCAGATTTCGGGTACATACAAGGTGTCAGCAAAAGTATAAGGATCCCCAGAGCATGAAGTCAATTCCACATTGCCAATGTCTTTGATGGCATAGGATGCATTGTTAGCACACAAAATTATTCCACCTAGCATAGCATCTCTCAAGGTAGTAAACAACTGCTTGCATAAAGTAATGTGCTTAGTGGCACTGGAATCAAAGTACCAATCAACATCCCACAAGGACAGACAAGAGGTAGGTGGATCACTACATGTTGTTGTTAGTGCATAGCCATCATGTGCAAAATTTGCTTCCTCTGCATTGTCACTTGTATAAGTGGGTAGAACCTCCTTAGCTAATTTTTCTTCTTCTCGCTCTCCTTCCGCTTCCTACAGTCCTCTAGAATATGGCTAGGTTTTCGACAATAATTGCATCTCTTTTTCTTCTAAGCTGTCTTTTCTTGGGGCTTAGGGGTTTCTGTGATGGGGCTTGTGGTTTTCCCTTAGGCTTAGCACGTGATGGAGCCCCATATTTACCCTTTCCACGATGGGAGTCAACAAATGCCTGATCAGAAGAAAGCATATTGTTCCTATTGGAATGAGACTGCTCTTCCTATACAAGAGAGCCACTAACTCATCAAAAGTATAAAAATATGAATTGCTCTTTTTCAGGAGGCGGAGTGTGGTAGAAAATCCTTGATATGATTCAAGCAAGCCATTGAGAGAACAGTAGAGACAAGAGAACTTTCCGGAATAACCTCATTGATATTGATCAGTTGTTCTCTCATATCATTGACATGGGTTAGAAAGGCATCCATAGATTCACATTATGCTCCAAGTCAAGATTTTTCTAGAGATAGGCAACTTAGGCAGGCAACTTAGGCTTCATTGTGGATTTGACACAGAGAGGCAAGGACATCCCATGCACTTAGTGGATGAACAAGATTGGATGTGAGGAATAATTTTCCATTTGGATGAGAGAGCAATAAGTGGATACACGTGCATCGTTGGCATCCCATCGTGCACAACGTACACTACCACTAGAACTAGATTCACTGGTTCTAATAGTGGATCTAGTGGATGTGCTAAGAGCAGATGCGGGCCCAACAAGCTGGAGGTACCATATACATATATGCACAGGTTCTTTGCCATCAGAATATGACGCATCATATATACCCACATGGGATAGTTGGTTTCATCTACCTTGTCCTCAACAAATAGCATGCCAAACAACTCATTAGTGTTTCTAGACATTTAGCACAACAAAGGCATATATAGACTAAAGTATATTTGACACTTGGAGAACCTACAAGGGAGTTAAAGCACTTCAAATGTCTATAAAGGGTTGTGTAAACTTACTAGATTAGCATTCTATAGGATGCAAAATTGGCAGGTGTGGAATGGAATGGAAAGTAGCAGGTCAAAATTTGATGATGAGGAATCAGCTAACCGAAAGAAAAAATAAAAATGGCCAGGAAAGTAAACCCGTCCAAGGAAGTAAATATGGCCAATCGTTGAATCTGGAAAGCTGTTTGATGTTGATGTGGAGGATGTAGACTGTTAGTCACATACAGCTATAAATCGAGAAAAGGATTGATTCTCATGGATGAATGATTCAAGATTTGTTGTGTTTACTTCTCACAGACCCAATTAATGATCCCTAGAAAGTTTTTTCTTCAATCCCACTATAGGCACCAAATTTACAATTTTCCTGTAGGTGGGTACTGTATTTTCTAGAGTTGATTTCATGGCAAAGTTCTTCAAACTCGTTGATGCCCTTTGATTTGTGTGTGTGAAAGAGCTTAGTAAGAGACATATATACTTAGCCTTGAAGTAAAAGTCTTGAGAGAGGGAGATCTCAACCGATTTGCAGGGAAGGGTATTCTTGTTATAAAGAAAGAAAAGGCTTAATTTAGCTACCAATGATGGTTTTAAGACCATATTAGGGAGTTTGGGAGAATCGCATTACTTTGGGAATTTATTTCTCAATCTACTTTTTGGCGCATCTTGAGCACATATACTACTTCCAAAGTTATCAGAGAATGTGGATTTAGAACCTACTCTTCAAGAGCTTTCCAACGATATGTCACATGAGGGGGTTAAGACAAAATCTTCAAAGGGTTTACCATGCCCCCCATTTTTTGATCTTACAAAATAGGAATTGGGATTTTCCCAAACTCCCTAATATGATCTTTTTTAATTAATATAAACCGGGTCTTGGATCAACTATGCATGAATAAACTAATTAAACCTATACTTGGATAAACTAGGCTTTAACACCACTCCTAGGTTGTGATTGAAGAAAGCTTAAAGGGTGGATAGAAATGATGATTAGACATGGTGGTTAAGCATGGCAAACAAACTAATCTTGGAAACCAAGAGTTGTCACACCACCCATGATATGTCATGGTTCACACACCAAGGAAGAAACTAATGATTAGCCAACATATATGCCTAGTGTGCCCCTTTCATGAGGGCTGCTAGCATGCCTAGAGGCACATAGTACATCTGCATGGGGCTACGGAGACTCTAAAATGCCAAGGCATATCCGTAATCTACCTAACCAGCCCTCTGGAGGAGTTGAAGATAGGAGTCATCCCTTTTTACTAGATATACCCTTTCATCTTCCACACTACCTTTGTATGTGGTATTACTTGTTATCACTTTGGACTATATGTGTCTATTCATCTTCCATACTGCCTTTGCATGTGGGATTACTTGTTATCCCTTTTTCCCATCTTGCATGTGGGATTACTTGTTATCCCTTTTTCCCATCTTGCAATTCCCACTACGCATGTACCTCCAACAACTAAGCAATAAGAGTTAAAATCTAATCATGAAAATGTTTAAGTCTAATGACAGAAGTGATTAGCATAAGCAAGGGCACTTCATTTATATATTGGTGGCCTTAAACAAGCTTCAAGTAAAAGCCTCTAAGGATGAAGAAACTTGAGTTTTTGAGTTTCTAGAGAATAATTTCAAATGTCTCCTATTGTCTCCACAATCATCTCCTTGAATATACGGAAATAGGTGGCTATCCTTGGCATGTACTTTATGCTGAATGTAACTAGGATAAAATCTTCATGCTTTTGAAATAACATTTTATCCTTTAAACCTTTGCTCACTCTAATGGATGATTATTTTCTTCTTCCAACAATGTTTGGCTTTTTTTTTAAAAAAAATCTTTAATGATAATGGATGATTATTTTCTTCTTTCATAATGCTTAGCCTTTTAAAAAAATTAGTCACACTTTGAATCTTTAGACACTTATGCTTAGTCTCAAAAAACATTTACTCACATGACCTCAACACATGCTAATAAACCAAACCTTTAGTCAAGAAAAAACTTACTTTTTGGGGTGAAATATAATGATAATGAATCTATAATGGTCCTATAATTATGAACCTCCTTATCTCATAGATAGGCTTTACAAGTAATAAACTTAGCTCAAATATAAGAAGGTCGCATGACTTTACTTGATCTAGAGAGGAAAAACATTATGGAATTAATATTTTACTAAAAGTCAATCATCGTGAGACTTCACATATGACAAAATTTGGGTTGTTCCTAGTAGGCGAGGGGTTCATGGAATTTCTAGGCAATGTAGTGAGCTTAGACCAAGACACTTATGCTTTTTAGGTTATGAGTTAGGAGAGATTTGTTATGATTTTTATGGTCTTAAACAGGCTCCTTGTGCTGCTTTGTATTAGAAGATACATGCATACCTACTCTCTTACCTATTTCAGAATAGCTCCATTGAGAGAACTCTTTATGTCTGCAAACTAGGGGATCATCTCCTTATTCTTAATATTTATGTGGATGATCTGCTCGACATGCCCTGAGAGGAGGGACACATTGAAGCCTTCATAGAGCTGACCTACAGAATCCATTTGATGTTTTCAACATGGGTCTTCTACATTATTATTTGGGTATTTAGTTTGTTCCAATTGAGGGGGCATCATGTTATCCCAGAGAAGATACAGTCAGTAGCTCTTGGAATAATTCCAAATGATAGGTTGCAAACCTGTTTCTATTCCTATGGAACCCGATCTCTGACTGTCGATTGAGGACTCTTTTGAGTCCTTTGATGTTGCCACCTATCAACAAGCTATTGGATGTCATATATATCTGTGCAATACCCATTTGAATGTTTAGTATGCAATATCACAACTGAGTAGTTTTATGCATTGTCCTAGCACTCGGCATTGGCAACAGTGAAGCATGTCTTCACATACCTTCAAGGCACTCAACACTATGCGATGTTTTACAACAACGCATCTTCCTTATGCTTATCCGCCTACATAGATAGTGAGACTAGGCAGGATGTTACAACACAAAAGTGTTAACTAGTGGATATTGTTTGCTTCTTGTTGGTAGCTCATGCATCTCATGGCTTAGCAAGAAGCAGTCGCCATCACTTCCACTGACAGTAGCCATGTCTAGTTACAGTGAAGCTGAATACAGGGCAACCTACATAAATACTATGGAGTATGTCTGGCTCCAATGTCTTTTCGCTGATCTTGTTATCGGATAGCAATCTGTTACCCTTTACACTAATAGTCAAAGTGCATAAGCAGTTGTGCGGAATCCAGTTTTCCACACATGGACAAGGTACATTGAGGTGCATTATCACTATGTAAAGGAGCACATCCATGCTGGAGAGATAGCCTTAACCTCTGTGCCGACACAGGCCTACGTGTCGACACAGGCCAAGGTGTGAGATGGATTTACCAAGCCCCTTTTGAAGGAGAAGTTGGAAGCTTTCTGACAAGATCTAAACTTATTACCTCTACCAAGGTAGTCTGCTACACCTTGTATTCGTTCACTCCATTCTCTTTAGGGGGGTTTGGTAGACTTTTTCCTCCAAGAAGTTCAAATGTGAACAGAGATAATCATGGGAACTTTTCACCTTGTGTTGGTACGGATTTTTTCCCTATGAGAACACACCCTTAGTGTGATAGCAACTCCAACCCTTGCAGGGCTACTAGTATGTTATACTCCACTCACTCACTCCACTCACTCCTTATCATTGGGCACATTCCATCTATCACTATCATCTATGTTGCTCTTTGAGCTCGTGTGCTTGTTTTGTCTATGAGTATATGCAGTGCATCTCCTTTTACGTCCAACACATTAATGGTCATTAAGGAGTTGGATTAATCACCTAATCTCTATTGTAAAGTATTACACATTTCCTTGCTATGAAAAACCAAAGGGTAAGTCCTTCCTTCTCATAAAAACTGGCATCTCACTCTATGCATTTAGAAAAGTTTGATGGTCAAGGTTTCCATAATTGGTAACTGAAGGTTAAATATCATCTAATGAGGGAAAGCATATCGAGTATGGTTAATGGGAAAGAAAAGAAGCCTACCACTAGCGGTGAGGAAAAGAAGCCTACCACTAGAGGTCAAGGAACTTGGTAAATGAAGGTTAAATATAATCTAATGAGGGAAATCATTTGGGGTATGGTTAATGGGAAAGAAAAGTAGCCTACCACTAGAGATTGAGCTTGCATGGGTCACTAGAGACGATAAATATTTTGAGTATTGGAAGAAGCAAATAATGATCCTACAATGGAGAAATAATGTGGCATAGAAAAGTCATGTAGAATTTAAAAGAAGGATTGAAAATGACTCAACACTTATGAAAAGAGATATTGCCAAGTGTTTATCATATGTAATATAATATGATTTTTTCAGGCTAATGTCATATAGGGGAACACTTCTTGCAATCAAATTCAAAGACCCAAGTTGAGTCACCGTATAGCAAGTTACCTTATTTTGAGATTTTTCACCAAAGTTAAGATAACTTAGACTTTAAGGCTCTCATAAATTTATTGGTTGTATACCTAGTAGATAGGTAAGAGGTTGATGTGTTGTCAAGTTAGCATAAGTTTTTTGAAGGTGTAAAAAGTTGTTCTAGAGATTCACAATTCCAAGATAAGAGGCCCTTACGAAAACGATGGTGTGCACAAGATATGTCAACATCATTTCTTAAAAGATCACAAAGCTTGATTTTGTAAACGTGATGGAAAAGTTATCATCGGGCGGTAGCTCAGTTGCTAAGGTGTTTCGTTGTCAAAACCCAGGTTATGGGTTCGAACCCTGCTGGCTACCCCGATTGATGTGCCTTGCCCCTGATTTGTGGGATAAGGGGGGTCCCATGGGTACTAAGCCCGTCTCTTCTCTAATGCCAAACTTTTAAAAAAAAAACGTGATGGAAAAGCACACGTGTTGCAAAGTGGTGGGTAGCTTATAGCCTAAGAGCAAGGGGGGGGGAGGGGGGGGGGGGGATTAAGGGTCCCTTTGTCATGTTTTGAGGGTCAAAATCAAATGCAAACGTGGTGGAAAATCACACATTTTGCAAAGTGGCGTCATAGGTTATGGGCCTATGGAGCCTGACTGGGCCAGCAGGTTCTGACATGGCAACCTATGATTCGTGGAGAGGTCCTGGTCGACGGTGCGCGTTGGACAGTCTTGTCCCTGTGTAAAGGCCACTGCTCTAATCTTAAGCTGGATGGCAATAGCAGAGTGCAGCAAAAGGAATTGGCTAGGCTACACATGATAGCAGAGCGCCAACGGAGGCAAAGGCAAAGCGAAAGCTTCAAAGCCCTCAGAAATGTTGTGCCAAGTATAATGAAGGTGACGACTTATACTTCTACCAATGTCTAGCAAATGCGTGAATTTTAAGGACGAGAGAGGCTGCAGCAATGTAAGGCTGTGCTGTCCAGCCAGTCGAGCGCCAGTGTGACTCAGTCATTAATTACATAGCGGGTGTATCTAAATCACATATAAATTCATAGGTCTACAGGGATCAGTTGCTTAATTGGTTAGCTGTAGTTATGATGATCCGTAATTATTCCTATATGAGTAAATTAGTGTTGTTTCCCATATAATCATATATCCTGCATTGATTTTTTCTTTCTGTAATTTTACTTTGTCTGGCAGAAAGCCGATAAGGTGAGTATCCTGGAGCGTACTCTCCAACACCTCAAACAACTCCAGAACCGTGCAGATGAGCTTGAGCAAGCCGTGCGTGTAGCCACCAACAGTACTTTCTCTCAACTGATCTGCATCAGCCGCCAACTCCTCCTCCTCCTGCACAGACCGGCTCTTGCAGTCGGTCAGTCGAAACCCAGTACTCGGACATGCAGGTGCTGACAAGCCAGGCCGCTGGTCAACAACCGCCTCTTTTTCACATCAACATGAACATGACTGTCCAAGTAGCAGAAGCTAATGACACCATTATCAATGCTATTAGCGGTCTTGAAGAGAAGAAGCTGCACTGCATCCATGTAGAATTCAAGTTTTCTGAAGAAAACAACAATTCCAGTGTCAACATTTTGGCAAAATACAAGGTATAACCGCCGAAATTAAATGGCCCTTCCTCCTTAATTGAGCTATTTAATGTCTTCAATAATGAAACCTATTCGACCTATACACATTTTGTTTTTCTTGGGAATGCAGGATGGGGAGAATTCCATACCAAGTGCCGATGAGATACTCGAAATTAAGGAGTGGTGTTCAAGCCTAACGACGTGCTCAAGGAAGAAAAGGGAAGAACCATGAAAAAGTGAGTATGTTCCAGATTCGGCTTTTGTAAAAGGCTTGAAATAGTAGTTTCCATGATCATTCCAATACTCAAATGTATCAAACTTTATTGAAGCACAAGTTTTGGTTGAGGGGAAGGTTGCATTTTCAGAATTATGGCCAACCATGCCATTTTTATGCTCACGGTTATGGTTGTAAATATGGTCATATGTGAGCCAATTTGAAGGAAGTCTCTTTGATGTGGTGACGACCCGTTGTATCTGTGAGGTGAAAAAAAGAAGAAAGAACCATTGCCTCTATAGCCCTTCACCTCGCAAACTTGGAATAACACACACGAACGAGGGCACCACCAGCCATCGGCGGCTGGAACACTTTCTCACACTTCAACACCCACCCACGCCAGACTGACAGCCAAAAACAGGGGCACCGTAGACCAGTAAATACCCAGTAATTTATTTCAGTCAAAACATTTCATACAAGCTTCTCCCGACACAGAAGCCTTACTCACACAACCATACGAACACTTACTCAGACCTGTCTCACTGCCGAGGATACATCACATCCCCAATCACCGCATGATCCACTCGCCTGCCTGCTGTGCCAATCACACCAGAATGAACCCGGCCACTCTCACTTCAGCAGAGGGCGCCCCACCAGCTAACCCTCAACTCTCTGCAGCCCATCACTTCTGCATGTGTCGTCAGCAGCTACCCATCATCTCTCTCTCCACTCTCTCTGTGCTGATCCTCTGCTGTCAGCCAGTCCAAACCCACTTCCTCTGCCACTTCTTTGCAGTGCTACCGGCCGCAACACCTGTCTCAATCTCTGCTTCACTCGGCACCCTGCTCTGTGTCCACTCTGACTAACCGAACCAAGGCCACACCACCTCAGTCCATCCACGCTCCAGTCTTCACTTACGCGGCCCACACCAGCCTACGCTTTGCTCTCCTTTCTTCACGGCGATCCTCCACTAGTTGCGAGCCCTCCTGGGCATCCCACCTTCACACTTGTCGAAAGCCCAAAGCGGCTTCTCACAACCTGCAGCCATCAGCCACGTAACTCTTGTCTTGCTTCCACACTTGCAAACAGCCATCATCTGTCAACCCTTTGCCTGCGTGCTCAGCCAATCCAGTTCTCTCTCCTCTACAATCGACGCGGCTCCCCTTTGTCCTCACCAGCAGCTCCTAGGCGGCTCCCACACGCCAGCCCACACGACCTCACTCCTCTTACCTTTACTAACCCACACGTTTTTCTTCTTCGCCACTGCTCTTTGCTCTTCGCCAGCCCGTCGACGTCAGTCATCACCGCTACACACTTCAAAGGCGGCTTTTACCCTCGACCTGTCAGCAGCTTCACCTTTGACTTCTACACATCCACGCGATTGTCCTCTCGCCGCCAGCAGCTTCACCTAGGCGGCACTTCCTCTTTGCATCCACTCCCAAATTCAAGAGCTCACCAGCTCGTCGGCGTTTCCAGTCAGCTCTCTGTCGCCAACATCCACAGTAGCCAGCCACTCAGTCACCAAGGTGGCTTCTCTCACACTTGCAGCAGCTGCATATCATCCGCCAGCCTGCTAAACCGAGCTCCTCTTACGGGCCAACCTTGTGTCTCCACTCACTACGGCTGTTTTCGCTAGGGAGGCCCCTAGCTTTACACGATGGCCACACACTCTCTGGCGTCTCTCTCTGCACTGTGCTAACCCACAAGGCGTGTCCAGCCTCTACTTCTCATACCCAGGGCGTACACCCTTCGCCAGCTTATCGTGCCTACACGCTCAGAGAGACCCCCAGCACTCCACACGACCAACCTCTGCAATCCTGGTGTTGCGCCCAAGAGCCCCATCCAATATCACAAGGCGACTCCCTCCTGCGCCGCCTGGCTGCACGTCGCCCTCCTCTGCACTTCGCAAGGCGGCCCTCCACTTGTTGCCTTCGATAGTCCGACCTGCGCGTCCACACTCCCTTCACACGGGAGCCCCCCCTTCTCTGGTTGCAGCATGGCGCTCCCCAGTCGCCTGCAACTCCTCTGCAATTCAATTAGAGCTCCCCCCTTTTCAAAACGGCGGCCTCACTGCTTATTCTCTCCGCTGCGCATCTCCCGCCAGCTTCTCGAACTTCTCCTTCACGTGCTGGCCAGCGCTGGCCTCTACTCTAGCCTCCACGTGGCTTTTCAATTTTATGGCCACGTAAATCATTATTTTCTTATTTTCCAAGGCCTAAAGATGGCCACACTATTATGCTTCTTTTCACACCATGTCAAGGCACATTGGCCACATCATCTTTGCTTGCCCATGCTCCACACACATTCAAACACAGCCTTCCAGTGCCCATGCTTCCATACCTTCAACACAACCCACGAAACCAACACCAATACTTGGGGACGCATACACATTCAGAACCATCGAACCACTAGCTAGCCTTACTCCGAACAGGCCTGCACAAGCCCAAATCAAATCCGTCCACCCTGTACACCTGGCAACGCCCTCAAAAGCCAACCTCTTCACACCTACCATGCATCCATATATACACGAGCCCGAAATACTTCTCAGAAAAATGCCTGACAGTATCCTACAAACGTAAGAGCATAAATTTCGCCTATATGTAGCGCCACATGCTCAAATGAAATTTGCTAAACATGTGCATTATTTTATTGGAGTATTGAAAGGTTGGCCCACCCAACCCGGTTTCTGGATAAGTATATTCACTCTAATAAATCTTTATTAATACCATTTAAATAGGCTCTTACTTTTTACCCTGCATTTGTGGAACTACTTTAGGGGTTCACCTGATGACTGTGATTGCAAAAGTGGTGTTGAGTTTTGATTTTATCTAACTTTAGGGGTTCACCTGATGACTGTGATTGCAAAAGTGGTGTTGAGTTTTGATTTTATCTAACATTTTTTTTTGTGAAATGCTCTTTTGACTATTAATAAGTCAAAATAGAGATTTTATCGATCCCCCCTCCCTCCCCACCACTCCAATTTATAATTATAACTCATCTCCACCACTACGATGGTTTATGCTGTTGGTTCACTTTATGCACGATGATGCATTCCACCACCAGAGAGATTTTATCGATCCCCCCTCCCCCCCACCACTCCAATTTATAATTATAACTCATCTCCACCACTACGATGGTTTATGCTGTTGGTTCACTTTATGCACGATGATGCATGCCACCATGCGATCATCTATGCCAACACTAACAGTCACCATCTCGATTTCTTATGCATGACTCAAATTCTTGATATTATTTTGTAACACTATTCCCTCTACTGTGTAAAGAAGTAGATTTGGTATGCACATGTACATGGGGGATGGAGCCTAGGCACTTAGGCTTAGGGTCATTTACATGTGGAGTGTTGGGAACCTTGGGCTCTATTAGGCATAGGGCTCATGGATATTGTACCCTTTTTTACACTTTTATCATATAGACATCTATGTCTTCTTGGAGCTCATGCCCAAGCGTCCATGGTGACCTTTACCCATGTATTGGACTCCATGTAAACGATGTTTCGTGTTTCCAACTCTACGCTAAACGAGTCATCTCCTTCCTCACTTCTTTCATTGGTACTAGAGCTTGATCTTTGATCCTAGAATAGGTTTTCCTAATCGCGGATTAGTGAAATCCTAAGATTTTAAAAACCCTATTTTCTTGTATTTTCTTGCCAAATTTAGGAGTTTCAACCATTTTATGGATTATCTCTTGGTTTTGTTGATTAGAGAGTGATTTGAGCTTTCATCATTTTCGGATTCAATTTTTACATAGTTTTTAGATTTGCTAATTTCTTGATTTAACAAGAATAGCAATGAAAATGTATTGATCATTTTTGAATTTGTATTAATCACTATTTTCAAAAACCCTAATCCACTTTACTACTTGATTTCTTGAATTTCTTGCTTTTTTGATTTTCTTTTTCAAAATTAGGCTTTATAGAAATTTCAGTTACCAATTTTGAATGATTTCTGCATTATCTTCCGTAGGGAGCATACGTTTTCAAAGATTAATCCTTAAAGCCCTAATTTCTTCAAGATTAAAACCCTAGATTGCCAAATCTTTGAGTTCTTAAAGGAATATTGCAAGAAGAAGGTTGTTGTATATAGAATCTTGGTGCAGTTTCAAGAAAGTGTGTAGAATACAGCTGCAAAATATAGTTTCTTGTGTAGTTTCAAGTGTTGTGCAGAGTTAGAGATTCAATTGCAGAGTTGAGGATGTAACGTACGCATATGTACATATTTTTGGGTCCATTTGACTCGGTGATTTTTTAGCATATACATTTAATGTTGAAAAGTGGGAAATACTTAGAGGACATAAAATATTAAGTTTGGTCACAAATTTAGTAATTTTAGAGATGTCGATTTTTGGTCAATTTTGGGGCTTTTAATGCATGTTTTGTGGTGTCATTTGTAAGTGATTTCTATTCTATACTTAACCCTGTTAGATAATGTATAAGAGGGTCATAGTGAGTAGTTTAGCCTAAAGGAAACTCATATGGGGGTTTACATAGTAAATATAACCGTAATAACGAGCACCCGAAAACAGGGCTCGAACCCCAACTTGACCCTTAATTTTCAGTAACGGCCTTGCATGAGGGGGTAGATCACTTTATTTGTCAGATGTATTAAAGAAAGTTAGTTCATCACAATAAGAACAAATTCTGTGTTCAAATAATTGGAAGATTCCGCATGGGGTGGTCGGTATTCACGAAACGAATCCGACACCACTTTCCAGTGTTTATAAAAAAAACGTATCATCTCTAATTTGAGTCAAGATCATGTTTTTAGAAAGGATTTCAATCTTTAACATTTTCATGCATGATAATATACTAATTCTCGTGGGCTATTTTTTGGGCTTCTTCTAGAGCCTTTGCAGGTTAGAGAGAGAGAGAGAGAGAGACAGAGACAGAGACAGAGAGAGATTTTGAGATTCGGGCCGACAGGGAACACTGGACAGAGAATGTGATTTATGCCCTCTGGGAGCCATTTGGTAGAACCCAGTGTGGACGATATTTAGAAGAGGCATACCCTGGATAGCTACGACATCTAGCATGGTGGTTGAATGGATGGGCATCAGAGGAAAGCCCTATTGGTTAGATTTTTTTGTTGGTGATTCTCTCTTTGAGTTTGAGATTTTTTATTGACGAATATTATTGTTACTTTGGATTGCAAACGATTATGGTTTATTGAAAATCTCTTTGTTTTCTGAAGTATGATGTGATTTTTATGTAAGTTTTTGAGAAATTTTGTGCATAGATCATGGAACAGAATATGGGTACGTTTCAGAGGATTAGGGAAGATCTGTTTTAAGCTCAATGCAAAATTGAATATTCAAGTGCAAAGAGAAAGATTGGTGCAAAGATTCACAGTTTTGTGAGTGATATTTGTCAAAATCCTACACATTCTTTATATCTCTTTGCTATTTGTTATAGTTCTTATTGAATTCTTGCAAGAAATAGTTGAAGAATCAAGAAATAGTTGAAAATACCAAGAAATGTTTGCAAAGAAAGATTAAATTGCAATGATTTATGAAGATTATCCTCAGATTAGATTGTTTATAGTCTAATCAAGTAGATTGGTACTAATCTTCAAATATTAGTATTAATTTTGTGCAAATCTAAGTAAACAAGTCACAGAGTACTGTCTCGATAAAGCAAGTATAATTTTGATAAAGATTGAGTGTGTAGATTGTAGCTTAATGTAAAAAACAATGCAAATTTCTTTGTATTTGATGCAAATACAAAGCATGGCCCTACTGGGAATTGAACCCAGTCCACTAGTGTGAGCCAGTGTGACTCATACACCAAAGGGTTCCTAGAGCTAACCTACATATAAGCATTAACAATAGTATTAAAAAAGAAAACAAAATTGAATGAAAAGCAAGATTGCATCCAATGCTTCAACAATTGAGAATTAAGAATGCTTTGATCTTGTGTGAGCAATAGCTAAGCTTTCTTCTTGTTTGGATGTATGGATGAGTGGAATGTGGAGTTGAGTGAGCAATAGCAAGATTGAGCTTGAGTGTGTGTTGAGTCTATGTCAATAGTAGTAGTTTTCTTAGCAATCTCTCCATCAAATGGATAAGCTTTTGTGCACCGGTACGGGTTGAATCCCTAGCTCCGAAAGGGATGCAAATCCCATTGGATTGAGCTAAGTGTGGATCATACTGCTCTTGCTACAAGTGAGAGAGTTTTCCGTCTCTCCATTGGCGCCGCTGCCGGGGAGAAGACTCAAAACTGGTTGAGAAGCTTGCATTACTACCACTATTTCTTTTTGTTTTTAGGTTTAGGGTTAGCATGAGTGTGGAATCTCGGAGCTAGTGATTAGAAGAAAAAAAATAGATTAATACTTACTTGTGCGGTTGAGATCTACTCCCGCTAATGTTCTCATTCATGTATATGCTTTCCATGGTTGTTGTCATTGATGTATTCGTGTTTTGTTCATAGATTAGAGTTAAAAAAGCATTTTCCTATATAGGTCAAACTAAACGCTACAACCAGTACCATAAGCCGATAACTTTAAGGCTAACAACATGAATGTTAGTAGTCGGCAGTAATTAAAAAAAAACAGCCGCTGCAAACGTGGAAAACTGGCTGAAAAAAGAAGAAGGAAGTGAGGGCTGTGTGGAAGAGGAAACGAAGGCCGCTGAAGGCCACGAAAGCAATGTCCAGGAGTGGTGGCCGTTAAAGTAGGAGTGGACGCAGGCGAAGGCAGTTTTAATATATATATATATATATATATATATATATATATATATTATACATTTACGTGGAAGGCGTGTCTGGAGTCGTCTGCAAACTGAAGCGAAGGCGTAGGAGCAGAGAGTGGGAGGCATCGGTGTAGAGTGAGAATATATATATATATATATATATATATACGATTGAAGCGCAGCAGGAGGCGAAGCTGGCTGGCTGTAAGACGGCGTTGGCAGTAGCTTGAAGACGGAGAGCAGCTGTAAGACGGCGTTGGCAGTAGCTTGAAGACGGAGAGCAGCTGTAAGACGGCGGCGTGGGCATAGGCGAAAGCAGAGCAGAGTGGGACGGCGGCGTTGGCAGTAGCTGACAGCAGAGCATAGGCGGAAGCAGGGCAGCTGTGGTGGCCGGCGTCATGCTCAAGGCTGCATCGAAAGAACCTAAGGCGGCCGCTGCAGCTCTCAGGAGGTGAGCGCAGGCGGTGGAGCAAAGAAGGCGAGCTGTAGCTGAAGAAGCATTGAAGACTTCGGCGAGTGACGCGGCGAAGAATCCGGGAGTGAGCGGCGAGGCGGCGGATAAGATAACTCCTGATGGATATTTGGCGAGATACATGTCCACCATGCATTGACCCCGATAGTACTCGACCAGATCATCGCGGGGGTTATAGTGCTCCTCCATTTCAAACACATTCTAGGTACTTCTATGCTCCCTTAGGTGAAAATTGCTGTGGGCATCACTTTGTCACATTATTCTATCAACAGCATCACCCATTTCCACATTGTCAAGAGTGTGCACGGCTTGTATTAGAAGAAGCTTCACATATTTGTTGGATATGCCGCTCTTACTTTAGACGATATGGCACGGGCTCAATGAAGCAAATTGTGGGAGTTACACCCCAATGCCATAATCTTCTTAATGTGAGAATACCAGAGAGAGGACCAAATCAACGTAGATTACCTGAGGAGGTTCAAGCACAACAATGGAGGGATACAAGCCTAAATGACTTGCAACCCCACCGATCTTGCAAGCCCTCCTTCCCCAAGCCTCAACATGTCAATATTGGATAAATATGAGTACCTACATTGCACAGTTCCAAAATCGAAACTGTCTGATTAACCTTCCCATAGAACCAATGCCATACTTTAGTGAGGAAGCACTCCTTCCTCTACCACCTTCTCCAGCGGGCAGGTTTTTGTGAGGGGTTGTCTCTGCATCTTGAGGAAATTGATACCATCTTTCCAGCAGACGAGGACACGGATCCACCACTAGCGCAAGGGTAAGTTCAGTGACTCCATAATAAGATCGACAAGCCAGGGCACTTTTTCTCCCACTGGGTTTTTCCCCTCGGCTATATTCGGTGTTTGGCACCAATGGCAAATTTTATTCTTTTCTTTTCTTTTCTTGTTTGTTAATAAAAATTTTGCAGAGATCTTCGCTAAAACAAGAGCATCAAACACGCCCCACTAGTCCACCTATCATGCACACAAATTAGGAAGGGGGGAGACATGCTACGCTTACAAAGATCAAGGAGGAGCAATCTGCACAAAATCAGCAATGCATCAATGCAAACGAACAACATCAACAGGGCACTACAACAGGTGTATTCAAATCTTAATCTTTATTTCTTTATGTGCTCTTATCTTTCGAATATATGGTTTGCATGTTCACACAATGTTGGTTGGTTTAAGTTTTTGATTAGTTGTTAAAATATGGTGAGTGAATTCTAGAGTCTTAGAAGACTTAGGAAAAGATATTTCTATCTAAAGACAGTGTAGGATATATACCAAGGGAATATGCCAAGTTCTTATGCTTTCAAGGTATATTAGTTATCCCTAGTGGTAGCTACCTCTTAGATATGAGCTAGGTGCTAGGAGTAATAATAGTTTATAAAAAAATTATACCCTTTTTAAAAAAAAATATGTACAAAGTAAATTGAGACATGAAGTGTCTACCGCCATGTGAAATGCTTGGTAGGACCTGGGGTTGTCTTAGCACCTTGGGGCCGATGCCTTGGTTTCCATGGGGTGAACACTGATGTCTAAAAGCTTCAGAAAAAGACCTTTGAGGAATCTATCGCCTTAATGGATGTTGGTAGGACTCTGGGGTACACTATGGACCCTCGAGACCGATGCCCTCATCTTCAAGGGGTACTCCTTAGGTCATAAAAGAAAGAAAAAGGGTCTGTCGCCCTTGAGATACTTAGCGGTCTTTAGATTCTCTTGGCGGAGGTCTCTTGGCCATTGCTTGGGTCTCTTTGGGATGGAACCTTAATCTTTATCACCTTCTACACACACATCAAAAAGAAAAAAAAAAGAGTTCCAATCACCTTTGCTCATATTTAGGAGTAGGTTTGCCACTTAGGAATAACTTACATACTTGTAGGACATTGAGACTGCGGTCATAACCGGCGGTGTACAAAGCACACTTGCCTTTGCATAGCACTATCTACTACTTAAGTCTCACTTTGACTAGTCTTTACTCACCTATTTTAGTACTCATTAAAACTTTAATCAGCCTTGCACTTGTATGCTCACGTGTGTAATTATCATTGCTGGTTTTTCTTTTCTTTTCTTTTTTTCAATAAGAGACTTTACTTGTATCCATTGTTTTTTTGTTGCAGCTCTTGCTACTACGGCGCTCGAGGACGTGCGCAAAATAGGAAGGGGGGAGTGTTGCATGACGAATGAAGATCAATACAAGGATGCAACAAAAAAGACACTTAGGGCTCTTGAAAAGAGTTCCAAGTTGTGGATGAATGTGGGAGTGGGTTTGACAATAATCCCACATGGGAACTTTTGGGAGTTCTAGAATTTTTGTATAAAAGGTGGCTCATTTGAGAGCATGGACACATTGGGCAAACTCATGTTTGAGCTCTCTTGAGACTAGCTCTCCCTCTTCTTCCATAGAGGTGCAAGCTCTTCTCTCTTCCCATCTACATTGTTGTAAGTTCTATTCTTTTGTTAATTCAATGCAATGAGTTGATATTTGTCTCTCTTCTCATGTCAATTCTCTTGTGTGCATGTTTCTTATTGAGAGCTTCAAGGATTGTGTGCATGCTAGGGAAATGAGTATTTGAGAATAAAGAATGCTTTGATCTTGTGTGAGCAATAGCTAAGCTTTCTTCTTGTTTGGATGTATGGATGAGTGGAATGTGGAGTTGAGTGAGCAATAGCAAGATTGAGCTTGAGTGTGTGTTGAGTCTATGTCAATAGTAGTAGTTTTCTTAGCAATCTCTCCATCAAATGGATAAGCTTTTGTGCACCGGTACGGGTTGAATCCCTAGCTCCGAAAGGGATGCAAATCCCATTGGATTGAGCTAAGTGTGGATTATACTACTCTTGCTACAAGTGAGAGAGTTTTCCGTCTCTCCAAAGCCTTCTATTGGTCACTTTGCGTGTCTTTGATTGCTTGGCCTATGCTTTAGTGCCTGTGCAACAATGTAGAAAATTGGATGATAAGGCTGTCAAATGCATTTTTGTTGGCTACAGTGCTCAGAGCAAGGGTTACAGATTGTATCATCCGCAGTCAAAGCGTATCTTGATTAGTCGAGATGTTGTTTTTGTGGAAAATGCTGTGCAGCCTTTGTTATCATGTACCAAAGAGACAGGTGTGAGCTCACGGGATGTATTTGATACATTGTTGCCTCTATTTACAGGTGGGAATTCAAATGTACGTCCTAATGAGGTAAATATTCAGCCTATGCAGATTTCAAACGACATCATAGATTAGCCTATTTCTGATGCAGATTTACAGGATGTAATTTATGAGGATAGGGCTGAAAATGAGCAGGCTAGAGGTATGCCTAAATGGCTTGTGCAAACCTTGCGTGATAGTAAAATTGATGCACCTATGTCTAGTCGTACTCATTCAAGTTCTCAGCATGCCTCTTATGCATCAGATTGTTATGCTTTGGCTGTGTCTAGTATGTGTGAAGAGGAAGAACCTCTTTCATTTGATGCGGCACAAAAATTGGAAAATTGGTTAGCTGCAATGCAAAGTGAATATGATGCTATAATGAAGAATGGTACATGGTCTTTGTGTGATTTGCCTATTGGTAAAAAGGCCATTGGATGTAAGTGGGTTTTTAAGTTGAAACGAAAGCCAGATGGCAGTGTTGATTGCTATAAGGCTAGGCTTATTGCAAAGGGTTATGCTCAAGAAAAGGGCATTGATTTTGATGAGACCTTTGATCCCACTTGTCGTATGACTACCATTCGTAGCATTTGTGCATTGGCAGCTCATAATGGTTGGAATGTACATCAGTTGGACATAAAGACTGCGTTCTTGAATGGAGATTTGCATGAGGAGGTGTATGTATCACAGCCTCGTGGTTTTGTTCAAAGAGGGCAGGAAAACAAAGTGTGCAGGTTGAAAAAGGCTTTATATGGTTTAAAGCAGGCTCCACGAGCTTGGTATGAAAAGATACATGCATGCATATTTGACTGCACATGGTTTTTAGAATAGTCCAACAGAAAGCACTTTGTATGTTAAACGTGTGGATGATATACATCTAATCATTGCTCTCTATGTCGATGACATGCTGCTCACAGGACCAAATGAGAGTCATATTGCTGATTTTAAGGCTGATTTGAATGCTTTTTTTGAGATGTCAGATTTGGGACATTTGCATCATTATTTGGGGATACAATTTAAGAAGTGTGATGGAGGTATTGCTTTGTGTCAGACAAAGTATATTGAGACATTGTTGCGGAGATTCGGCCTTGAAGACAGCAAGCCTATTGCTACTCCAATGGAGACAGGTTTGAAGTTGAGTCTTCATGATGCTGGAGATCACTTTGATGTCACACTCTATCACAAACAGCTGTTGGTTGCCTCATTTATGTATGCATTACGAGGCCGGACATTCAGTTTTGCAGTCTCATAGGTGAGCAGGCTTATGCATAGTCCAGGGTCTCAGCATTGGAAGACAGTTAAACGCATCTTTCGCTACTTGAGTGGCACCATACATCTTGGGTTATTTTATCCCAAAGGGGGATCGTTGCCGCCAGATTTACATGCTTTTTCGGACTCAGATTGGGCTGGTTACTATGACACAAGAGTGTCCACAAGTGGTTTTTGTTTCATGCTCGGTAGCTCATGCATATCTTGGTTGAGCAAGAAGCAACCTACTGTGGCCACTTCTAGTTGTGAAGCTGAGTACAGGGCAACTTTCTCATAGCTACAATTGAGTGTGTGTGGCTCAGATGGCTTATGGCTGACTTGGGTGTTGGACAGGAGTCTGCCACCTCTATCTTCACTGACAGTTAGAGCGCATTGGCAGTTGCGAGAAACCCAGTTTTTCATGCTCACACAAAGCACATTGAGGTGCATTATCACTATGTCAGGGAGAGACTCTCAGCAGGAGAGATCAGCTTGGCCTATGTGCTAACACAGGACAACCTCGCCGATCTTTTCACAAAGGCACTTCCTCGTGAGAAGTTCAAAGCTTTCCGCAAAGCTTTGGGCTTGCTCCCCTTTGTGGATTGATCTACTTCGGGCATGGCACTTCCCTATACATAAGTGCTAGCTCTTGTTCACACCATCACTCCCAGGAGAGATTTGTTGCCATATATATAGGCAGTTATGTGTGTGAACACACTTAGAACCGCCGGGGCACTTTTTCCCTCTTTAGGAGGTTTTTCCCTCGGCTTGTATATACGCCCATCATTCTAGGGCTAACTAATCTTTTGTACATTGACACAATCTAATACACTTTGTGTTGTGTGCACTCTTTCTTCTTCTCTCCAAGCTTTGTGTGCTTTCCTACAACCCTAATTCCAACAATGCAACAAATATATAGGCAGTGATGTGTGTGAACACACTTAGGACCGCCGGGGCACTTTTTCTCTCTTTAGGAGGTTTTTTCCCCCGGCTTGTATATATGCCCATCATTCTAGGGGGCTAACTAATCTTTTGTACATTGACACAATCTAATACACTTTGTGTTGTGTGCATTCTTGCTTCTTCTTCTCCAAGCTTTGTGTGCTTTCCTGCAACCCTAATTCCAATAGTAATCCAATACCATGTGGTGACTTAATCACCTCAATGCCCAAGAAATATGTGAGCTCCCCTAGATCCGTCATCTCAAACTTCTGTCTAAGCAAGATCTTTACATCAAAGATCTCTGCATCATGGTCCCCCGTAATGTAATCAGGTCATCTACATAGATGACAACAAGCACAACCCCTCTGCATCATGGTCCCCCGTAATGTAATCAGGTCATCTACATAGATGACAACAAGCACAACCCCTCTATCATTGTGTCTCACATATAGCGAAAAATCTGCATTGGCTACATGAAAGCCAATAGTGACAAGATATTCAGAAATCTTGTCAGACCATGCTCCCCCGTTTGATAAGAAAACGTGGTGCTCATGATAGATCAAGTGTGTGGAGGAGAGGGACTCACAAAATACAAGAATAATATCTTGCTTATTAAGTTGCTTATACATACAACTAGGCCTTGCTCTCATACAAAATGCCTCATGGCCTCACCTTTAAATAGGTGACCAAGTGGACCTTAAGTCCATTCACACTCACACCCTTCTCCCACCCTTCTACTCAACCTTAGTCTCTTAATACCCCCCCTCAATACCAACTATGGAAGGATGGAATAGGTGGTATTGGACATAAGATGCCTTTATAACATTAGGCGTACAAGGCTTGAATATAGGTGTGGTTATCTAGGATTTACAAAAATGTTCCTGGAGCCTTAGAGGCTATTACATTGATGCCATCTAAGTCTTTATTTGTTTGTCGATGAAGATGTACACCTCAATGATGGTGCACCACCCCACTCTTTGTGTTTGCTTGGCTTCTTGTAGATAACATGCTTGAGAGATACATGCCATTGCTTCCACTATATGCTTTCCACCTTGACCATTCTCACACAATGATCATGACAAGGCTGCCACCCTTGCTTAAGTGGTTTGCTTTTAGATGGTTCTCCAACATGCTTTATGCTTCCTTGAATACCATATCTCCTCCATGGGTAGTGAGGTAGATTTAAATGGGGAAGGGAAAGGGAGGGTCTTACCACTTGCCTTATGCATTGGTCAAGGGTAGTGTCTACTCCACAATTACAATAGCTTTTATGCATGTTAGTTACAAGATACCCATTAGGGTTTGAAGATTCAAGCTTAGTGAAAGTGAGTAAATTGTTGAGGTAAATACTCAAACAAATAGGTTTTATCATCTTTGGCTTAAGAAGGAGAGGACATGGCTCATAATATTGCCAATGCCTCTTACAAAAGTAATGCCAAAAAATGCTTAAAATCATGACAACTAACAAGGTAGAGCATTTAGGGATGCTATGCTCAACCTTACAACTCATCTTGGATGATGAAAATGCAGAATATGCAGCGGAATGAAATGCCTTGGGCTTGGGAAACGAGAGCATACGGCTTATGGCTTGCCTATGCCTCTTACAAACAAGGGCCTCAAGGGTAATACACATAAACATTGAAGATGAGCACTTAATGTACATGTGCCAAAAATCTGAGTTTTATGTGATAAAAAACCAAAATTCTTCAATTGGTTCATGGTTGCACCATTTCTTTTTAGAAGCAGCGGTTTGTCGATGTGAAGACTTGAAATGTAGCACTTATGGTGTGTGCCCGGCCTCCATGTTGATGAAGAAGAGCCTCCTTAATGTAGATGACCTCCTCCTTTGATGGTTAAGACCACCTTAGTGTTAAGCAACTATTTGGTTGATGATCAATATCACCATTAGTGTGTATAAAACACAATTAGTGCTAAAAAGCATATTTTTAGTGTAAAATAACACTTATTTTGGTGATTAACTCACCATTAGTGTTTAATAACACTATTAGTGTTTAAGAACACTTTAAAAATAACCTCTCTTTGCTGGATTCACAGCTTAATTAGTGTTAAACAACACAATTAGTGCTTAAAAGCACACTTTGAATCACTTTGAAAGCTTAAAAACTTGATGTTGATGTTGAAGCTTGACGGGTATGAGGTTTATGGCTACCTCATGTAGATAGAAAACACTTCAAAATCAAGATTAGGACCAGCAATACTAATGCACTCTCACACTTGAGTGATTAGTGGAAGGGAGAGATGATTAGAGAGAGCAAAACCCAAAAAACTCAAGCTTTAATGGAAGCTTGAGGAAAAGGAAGAAAGAGGCGCCTGGTTTTTTGATGATTCCTGGCGCATTCGTGGATGGTTGGAGCTCTAGTTAGAGCTGTAGGGTCTCCACAAAATGGGCTATCAAAGCCCTAAGGAGGCTTGCCTTATTGTGGTCTACAGCCAAGCAATGGCTGTACGACAAGCGTAGCAGGCAGAAAACGGCGCCGGCTCCTTCTACAGACAATGCCGCGCCAGCGCGAGGAGAAATCGACTCATTGAGTGTACGTTTCAGTTCGCCGGCAGCTCCTCTGCATCTTTCATAAAGAAATCGGGAAGAGATGTGCCCTCTACAAGCTTGTGGAAGGCCTCCAATGGCTGTAGGTTGAGCTCCACACAAAGAAGATGAGGAAAAAATGGATATTTTTGACCTAATCTACACCACAAATGGTTCAAATCACTTAGGCTCTAGATACCATGATAAGAAAACGTGGTGCTCATGATAGATCAAGTGTGTGGAGGAGAGGGACTCACAAAATACAAGAATAATATCTTGCTTATTAAGTTGCTTATACATACAACTAGGCCTTGCTCTCATACAAAATGCCTCATGGCCTCACCTTTAAATAGGTGACCAAGTGGACCTTACGTCCATTCACACTCACACCCTTCTCTCACCCTTCTACTCAACCTTAGTCTCTTAATACCCGTAATGTGATCAGGTCATCTACATAAATGACAACAAGCACAACCCCTGTAATGTGATCAGGTCATCTCTGCATGGCTACATGAAAGCCAATAGCGACAAGATATTCAGAAATCTTGTCAGACCATGCTCTTGGTGCTTGTTTTAAGCCATACAAGGCTTTCTTCAACTTGCAAACATGCTCGGGGTGACTCACATCCTCATAACCAGGTGGCTACAACATATACACCTCTTCTTGCAAATCCCCATGCAAGAATGCATTCTTTCCATCTAATGTAAAGACCATTGCTTTGATGCAGCCACTACTATCACAACTCTCATAGTGATGTGCCACATAACCATCATAGGTAAACCTTTGCACAGGATTCTTCACTCTCCCAGATCTTTGTAGCTTTACATTCATGGCTTCCATAGCCTTCTTTACACCATGTGTTCTCATAGCTGGTATCTCAAGATCCTCATCAAGGCTCATCTCTGAGCCACTAACATGAGAATGCCCTGCAGAAATGTCAGGCATACTAAGGGGCCCAATCACTTTCTCTTTTTGCCTTTATGTGATGTACTAATCACATTTGCAGGACTGGTATTATGATGCAGCCTGCCACTCCATGGTCTATCAAAACTGAACCACTAGATGAGGACTCTCCTGGTCCACTCAAAGACTGTGATTGCTGACTTGCATTCTGTGCAACCACATTTCCACTCACATCAGCCCCAACAGCTTCTTTTTAAGCAGCATACCAGCTTCTCATCTCATCAAAAACAACATCCCTGCTTACCCTCAACTCACGTGTCACACAGTTATAACACGTGTTTCCCTTTTGCTCAAGGGAATACCCAATAAACACACATTTTTTAGCTTTTGGATCCAGCTTAGTTCTCAGCTCATCTTGCACATGCACATATGCAATGCATCCAAAGACTTTCAAATGAGACAAATCAGGTTTTCTACCAGTAAACCTCTCCTCTGGAGTTACATCATGTATGGCTGCAATTGGAGTCATGTTCATGATGTAATTGGAGTCCTGTTCATGATGTAAACTGCTGTAAACAGCCTCATCCCAATAGCTATGCGGCATATTCTTCTCTCCCATCAATGCTCGCGCAATCTCAGCAATGTGCCTGTTTTTCCGCTCAACAACTCCATTTTGCTGCGGAGTGTATATGCATGTAAAGTGTCTCCGAATACCATTATTCTTCAAAAATTCAGAGAACTCATTGGAGAAGTACTCTCCCCCTCCATCTGACTCATTGGAGAAGTACTCTCCCCCTCCATCTGACTCATTGGAGAAGTACTCTCCCCCTCCATCTGACCGTAGGCACTTTACATATTTCCCTGTTTGCTTTTCAACCATAACTTTGAAATTCTGAAAATGAGTGAACACCTCACCCTTCTCTTCATGACGTATACCCACACTTTCCTTGTGTGGTCATTAATAAATGTCACATAATACCTGCACAGCAGCCTCCCATAGACATGGTCTTCCTAGGACCCCATACATCGGAATGCACAACATCTAGTGCATTTCTGCCCACATTTCTGTCACGTGGAAATACATGCTTTGTTTGCTTTCCAAATTGGCATGCTTCACATATTTTCTGCATACCTTCAACTTTAAACTTTGGCAGCCCTGTCACAATTCCTTTAGTCTGCATACACTTCATTCTCTGCACATTCACATGTCCAATTCTTTTATGCCAAATGTTTGTGTGCAACAATTCCTGAACCATTTGCAAACATCGTAGCACTCACTTCATGCATGTTTACGTTCAATGTAAACATTCTGCCCACTCTGTTGCCTTTTGCAACCAACCTGCGCTTGTCTTTAAAGTCTTCAACATAACAACCATCAGGGTTAAACCGAACCTGCAAACCCTACTCAATCATCTGGCCAACTGAAACCAGATTCTTTGTTATGTTCGAAGCATGAAGAAAATCTGCAAGATACTTCACTTTGCCATCCTGCATAGACAATGGCACATCTCCAACATGGGCAATTGGATGAGCAGTGTCATCCCCTGTTTCCACAAAACATGGTCTTTCAAGGTTTTTCATCTCCTTGAACCACTCCCCATGACTTGTCATGTGGTTTGAAGCACCTGAATCAACGTACCATACATCATCTTTCTGTGCTGCTTCAACATTTTCAGACATGGCATTAACGACATGCTACATAACAAACAACCTTTCATAACGACATGCTGCATAACAAACAACCTTTCATAACGACATGCTGCATAACAAACAACCTTTCATTATCCTCATTGTTTTTGCTCGAGGATGCATAGTTGTTTTGCTGCCCCCATTTTACATGTCAGCCTGCTTCTTATATAACAATCTGCCTGCACATGTCCAAGCTTACCACAATAAAAGCATCCACATGTATCATTATACTACCTTTGCCAATTTCTACGACCTCTTTGACTCCCCCTGCCTCTGAATTGGCCTCCTACGTGTTGTTGTTGTTATGAATTCTGGGACTGTTGTTGTTGCTGCTCTGCTGGCCATAATTCTGATTACCTGTTCGGCCACCTCCTTGGCCGCGTCCACGGCCTCCTCTACCTCGTCCTCTTCCTGAACTTGTGTAGAAGGCCTATTGCTCTGAACTGTTTTTGTTTTATGAAGACTGCTGGTCTTCACCCAAGCCCTTCTCTTCTATAATCAACATAGACACCAAATCTGTGAAATTGGGAATGTTTTCCTGAGTTTGAATAGATGTCTTGAATTCCAATTCATCTCAACCACTTGCATTCCTCAAACTTAAGTGATTCTTTCACCGCATTGAGTTTATCTCTAGCATATAGTTTGCAAAAAAATCACTTGTAAAAGGGTTAGGCAGCACTGCTTGAGCACTAAAATCAAGCCCCTTCTCATGGAGCATGTAGAAGTCATCTCAAGATTTAATAGTGATGGTTTTTTTACATGGCAAAGCAAGACCATGTAGAAGTCATCTCAAGATTTGATAGTGATGGTTTTTTTACATGGCAAAGCAAGACCATGTACTTGCTTATGCATAAGGGGCTCTGGCACCATATTGAAGATGAACAAGTGGAGGTTGAGCCACCTCAAAACAACAAAGCATTGGGCCTTATTGCTCAAAATCTTGATGACAATGTGATTAGTCACATTGCTGGCATCAAGGATGCCAAGTTGGCATGGTAGGAAGTTAACAAGATCTTCAGCACCGACTCAAAGAGCTCAAAGATCAACCTTCTCATGCAGTTTTACAAGCTCGACAAGAAGGAGACCGAGACCATGACACAACACATCAGTAAATTCAAAGGTATCAAAGCAGCAACTTAGTGCATTAAAGAAAGTCATTGAGGAAGATGAATCTATTTGCCATATTGTTAAAAAGTGTTGACAAAGAACCTTATGAATCACTTGTTGCTACACTTAAAAGTGTGCCCAACACTAAACTTCAAGATGTAGAATCATCTATACTTGAATAAGAATAAAAATTCAAGGATAATGAATCATTCAAATCATATTCAAGTGAGCAAGCATTGTATACAAAGGGTGGGAGGTTCCAAAAGACAAATCAATCAACATCTCAACTTCCAAGATGTTATCACTGCGAAAAACTTGGTCATACCAAGAATGAATGTCACAATAAAGATAAACCAAAGCTTGTTCATGACTATTGTGGTAAAATTGGCCACCTAGAAGAAGATTGTTATCACAAAAAGAAGTAGGCAAACTACATCGACGCCAAAAATGTCTCAGTTGAAGATGCGCTCTTCAAGAGAAGGAACCATTATACTTTACACCCCTCTTGTCTCTACAAAAAGTGTGATGTAATCAGCCTCTGAGGCCATATGATGCATGCAAGCTGAAAACCGTTCGTATATATATGGGTTCGCGCAACATCTCTCCTATGACATTGTTATGATTAACCAATGAGACTTAGATGGAAAGTCTTCCTACCTTTATCATTCATTAGCCAAAGTAGCTATAAGGCCAAAGTAGCCTAGCACAAGGGGAAAGAGAGGAAGAGTGAATCCTAAAAATTGTACCCAATCTAGCATCAAGGGGGAGTGTTAAAATGAGTGATGCTAGAGTGCCAAGTCACGTAGCCAAGTTATCCTACATGAGCTATCATACCCTTGTTGTACTCTCCTCATACAAAAGAGGACCATTTCAAGTAATGAAAAATGTAGCACGCTCTCAAGCCTCTCTATGAGTACACGTCTCAATATTGTAACCTAATTATGCTTGTCTTAAGCTAAATTCGCTTAGTTCTTCATAATGTTTGTTATTAGGTGTCATCCATCCTAGCTTAGCTAATCACATGTTAATTAGATTAGGATTAGAATCTAATTAGATAGTTGATTGTCATTAGGAAGCTTGATCCATGAATCTTAACAGATAGACATCTGAAGAGTACATCACCCTATCAATCTTTAAATTTGGTGTCCCATTAGTTAGAGGCAAGTGACTCAGCAAGGGGGGAGCCAAGAGACATCACCAAGCCCGCCATTCGCGCAGGCTTGCTCATAGAGGAGCGTATCAGTGATGCGACAACATTCAAGGTGTCACCAAGTCCCCCATTCATAGGCTTGCTCATCACGGAGAAAGTGTAAAGCATATTAGTGGGCTCATCTTCAAAGAAACTAGGGGGCCACCATTCGCAAGCTTGCTCGTAGAGGGGGTGTGAAGCATATCAATGGGCTCATCTACGAAGAAAATGGGGGAGCAAACCTACACAACACATATCAACAGATGCCATAGAGCAACAACACTGGAGCCAACCTACACAACAGAGATTAGTAAACTTTGTAGAGCAGTAGCGTTGGAGCCAACCGACATAGCAAACATTGCATAGAGCAGTAGTGATGGAGCCAACCTCCTACACAACGTAGATCAACAAACACCATATTTTTCTCTTAAATCAACTTTTAGATAGCAACAAGGGTAGCAGTGCTGGAGCTAACGTCGTGTAGGTCAGCACAGCAAGATTAGTAGAGAATGAGAGTTTTTGGAGCTATCAAAGCTCTAGCAGTAGCACATAGTTTTTTTTAAGAACAACAAAAAACAATGTTGTTGCACATGCACAATACATATTTTTAAACAAAAAATAGTGCCACTTAGCCAATAATTCACACATCATCCTTGAGCTTCAGCGTTTTTGGCCTGCCAATGTGTGCAAAGGAGAGAGACTCCATTGATTCCATTCCTAGCTACCAATGTGAGAATGGAAAAAAAGGGAAGTAATACGTTCCTTTTTTGCTTTTTAGCAACAACCCATTTACATTAGGGGTAGTTCATGCCTAGAGGCATGCTTGTGGTGATCTATATTGACCGCACATCTTATTTACACGTAGTGTTGCCTTGTGGTGATCTATATTGACCGCGCATCTTGTTTACACGTAGTGTTGCCTTGTAAGGTGTGTCATGCATTAGCACATCATTAGCCATTGGGGCTCCAAGAAAGAAGAAGCAAAACAAAGAAACCTTTCAGAGATCTTCCACAGGAGACACACCTCTTAACCAAGTCTCTGATCTTGTGCCTCCCTCTGCATTGATCCAATCAGGCTTTCTCACAAGTTTGAAGTTTGTAACATTGGTATCAGAGCGGGGAAGGATCCCAGTGCTTGCTCCATCCTCGAAGATACTCGCCGTTAGAGTTCGATGTTGGGCGAATGTCCGGTGCATGCTTTATAAGATATATGGCATCGAGATTATCATTTTGGAACTATGACAAACACCGTGAGGAGAAGCAACGGATATATACACTTAAGAGATTCCGGCCAAAATAGTTATGTCCATCACACTTAGTGAGATAGAAGGAGAGGATTTTTTTGCCAAGCTTATAGAAGGTTACGGTAACTATTTAAGCTAGTAGGTGCGTGGTTGCACCAAGGCAATCCTTGTTCTGCACAGATTGTAAGAAGGAAATCGATGAAGCTTATTTTTTTCTATCAAGTGAACAGTTGCAAGGGCTTCCTTTACAATCATCGCTTCCTTGTGCACTGTTACAATAAAAATTCCACAAGGGACTTTAAATACATTCCTATATAGTAAAGTTGAGTCTATCTAGTAAATTTGGACAAATTTGCTAGATCTCAACACACTTTTTTCTTATTCAATCTAGTAAGTTCATGATTTCCTATATATTGATCTAGCAAATTACACTGATTTATCGAGCAAATAAGTGGTTCCTATATGAAAAATGTTAATATCTATATAGAAAACCAACTTTACATCTAGTAAAGAAGTGATTTCTATGTAGGAAATGTGAATATCTATATAGAAAATTAATCAAATAAGTTTTTCCTATATAACAAAGAACATTTCTAATATAGTAATTCTATATAGTAAATGATAATAACCATATAGAAAACCCACCTCACAACTAGCAAAGAAATAAAGTCTATATAGCAAATTAGAATAACTATATAGGAAATTTAATTTTCATCTAGTAAACTAGTGATCTCTACATAGTAAAAATTGTAACATCTGTATAGCTGAGAACTCACGGTGTATATAATTATGTGGTCTTTAACTAAAGATTTTAATCTTTATAAAGGAACAAGTATATTAGTATTAAGAAAGCAATCAATATACATAAATCAAGTATTCATTATATTTTTAAAAAAGGTATTAAATTTATAATTAACAAGATAGATGTAAAAAACTTGTATATGTATCCAAATACAAGGAAGGATACTTGACTTCATATAATCCATATACATCCACAAAGATCAATTATTTTCTCTCACTAAAAATAAGGATATTAATATTAGAAAATCTTTAGTACCAAATACTACTTATCATATTTTTCTGGCCAAAAAATGTATACATATAAAAATTTACTTATGCTACTATAATTTACAAGTTTGGGCACACCCATCCTCAACTTAAGTAATTTTCTTACATGTCCTTTCTTCATTTTACTATGTTCTCTCTCTATCTCTCTCTGTCTCTCTCTCTCTCATTAAGATAAAATCATATATATATATATATATATATATATATATATATATACATATATTGGAGAGAGATAGTGCGTGACAAAGAGCAAAGAGAGTGAAAGGGTAGACAAATAATGATATGAAGAGAGGGTGTGTATGTGTGTGTCCATTAGAGAGAGTGTGAGAAAAAGAAAGAGAGATCAAGAGAGAGACTGAGAGTGAATGAGGAGGAAAAGAGACATAGGAGTAGAGAGAGGGGGGATAGAGAGAGTGTGTATGTTGAGAGAGAGGACTAGGTAGAGAGAGGGGGATAGAGAGAGTGTGTATGTTGAGAGAGAGGACTAGGTAGAGAGAGAGAGAGAGAGAGAGAGAGAGAGAGAGAGAGAGAGAGAGAGAGAGAGAGAGAGAGAGGCAAAGACAGAGACAGAGAGAGAAGTAACGAATGTGTTTATAAATGAGAGAGAGAGAGAGAGAGAGAGAGAGAGAGAAGTAAGCGAGTGTGTTTATACATGAGAGAGAAGAGGAAGAGAGAAGAGGGAGTGATAATGAGGGAGGACGAACAAGAGGGTAGAGAGATAGTGAGAGGAAGAGAGGGTTAGTGTGTGTCTATGAGAGAGAGAGAGAGAGAGAGAGAGAGAGAGAGAGAGAGAGAGAGAGAGAGAGAGAGTGAGTGAGGGGTAATGCCAGGTAGAGAGATAATGAGAGGGTTTGTGCATCTCTCTCTCTAGAGTAGTAATAAAAAGTAGAGAAGGGGTGTGTGTGAGAACATAGAAAGAGAGAGATTGTGAGATAGAAGGGGAGAAAAGGAGATATGGAAGTATACATAGAGAGAGCATGTGTGGGAATGAGGAAGGGAAAGACTGAGGGGCTGAGAGAGAGAGAGAGAGAGAGATCTCAAAGACATTAAGCCATCTCAAAGAATTTGAGAATGAGGGGCTGAGAGAGAGAGAGAGATCTCAAAGACATTAAGCCATCTCAAAGAATTTGAAGATGAGGATTACTAGAAATCCTCATCTTAAAGAAGGTATGATAGTAAGAATGCCAATTAACAACAAGTCATTTACCATTGAGGCTAATGACATGTTCTAGAAGTTACATAAGTAAATAGTTATTTTTCGAGATAATAATGTGTGGGCATGAATGTATGATATCTCTTCAAATTAACGAAATTGGTGAACCTATGGTGGACAGTGTATAGGTAGAAAGAAGCTCATTTGGCCGTAACATGTAAGCAAGGTGATCTAACAAAGCATTTTTAAAATGCCAAACTTTCTACATGTATATGCATTTAATTTTTGTGTATGTTCAAATTAGTTTTTTTTAATAATTATTATATTACCAGTGGATAATCTCATTGTGAGGTCAAAACCCACAAACAAAACATCATGATACAACTGAGGCCTCTTTGTAGGAGCTAGGGATGTGATTGGCTAGAAGCAGTCAAAGAAGACCATGTATTGCTAGTCGTCTGTTTGTTGCAAGTTTCGACAGTCATGTAGGGATTATCTCACTAAGTGTCGGAAGTAGGCGTATTAATCAAGAGGAATGTGTCCATAATGCATCTGATTTCTATTTTGCCATATTGTCCATAGTGCCCAGAAAGCAGTCCACGTGAAGAATACCCAGAAGGTGGTATATCATTGCGGAATACGAAGGAAAAGCCAAAATGTCTTCCCAAATTGAGCCCCTGGGAATCGCATGCGAAGCTGCCCTGTCAGTCTGTCCAGGAGGGAACGAGAGAAATCACACACACACACACACACATTCACTTTTATTAGCTTACTCCCTTAATTTGTTTGTCTCAGTCACACACAAATACACACACATGCATTTATATACTCTCTCTCGCTCTGTGTATCTCTCTCTCTCTCTCTCTCTCACACACACACACACACACACACACACACACACACACATTGGGCATTAGGGTCAATGGTTTGTACATATGGTCATGCAATGATTGAGACATGCATACTAACCAATGTCTTCAGCTTCCATGAATCTAATCTATTTACTTTTGAATCCATTTACTACTTTTACGGTGGTAACCTAGGTGTCATACTCTTACACTTTATAGTAGCAGCACATAGGAGCTTACAAATGATTTTTAGATTTGGATTCATAACAGCACATAGAAACTTTTATGAGCTTTACAAGCTTGTAGCAAAGATGGTAAACATGTGTGTGTGTGTGTGTGGATCTCTCTCTCTCTCTCTCTCTCTCTCTCTCTCAATCATTTAGTAAAAAACAACATACTACTGTCATATATCAAATAATTAATTAATTGTAACAATAATTGAAATAGAAGGATATAAGGAAATATTTTTTTAGATAAGAATGTCCTAAAACCATGATGGGGATGTGCAACCATATACACCCAAGGAGTTTGAGGCATATATAATTATATATTTTTATAGATAAGAAGATCATAAAACCACGATAACTCTTGGGGGGATGTGTAGTCATACACACCCAAGGAGTTTGAGGCATCTATAAAGTTTGTTGAGAGTTTATAGGATAAAAAGGGTAGTGTGAGAAAAGGCATGGAAGAGTACATTTCATGCATTCAATTCATATATTTTGGAGCTCTATTAGACTAATAGAAGTTTTAGGGCCTAGGGTTAATCTTAAGGGCTTATTGTAGCTAGACCACTTAAAGCTCTCATGATCTCATGTAAGAGCTCTTAACAATTCGAATGGGTACTCATGATTTCACAGAAGGTACATTGAATTCTATATTGAGCTTTTATAGACTCATATAATCTCTCAAATACTTCTATTCTCATAGATTCCCTCATATGAGCTTGTATGTATAAATAAAATAAATATATAAACGTATATATTTAAAATAAAATATTAATAATTAAATTATTAATTACTATGATACATACATTTAATTTCACATATATGCATAATATACATATAGCATAACCTCATTAAAAAAAACCTTGTTTGCTATAAGAAAGAAAAAATTAGTTAATGCATGAAAAAAAGAGGGAACTATTATAATTCGAACTATTTTCATTTGAACTTGAAAAAAGAGGAGGGAAGAGAATAAAGAGGAGGGAAGGGAATATTATTATTTGAAATATTATCATTAGAAGAGAATACGTCAACAAAGAAATTGTGCACAGAGTATATCGAGGTCCCGTCTTTCTGCTCTTAGAGGAGGTATGTATTGTGTTTGCATTTTAGGATCTAACATCAGGCACTATTTTCAGTTTTTGTGTAAATCTAGATGCTCAAATGAAATTAGGGTTTTTGGTTGCATCAGAGATTTGACATTAATAGGGTTTTTGATTTCATGTACAAAATGGTGAGGTGGGTATCGTGTCTATGGGGGCAATTGGATCATGGCCATCGCTTACGGGTTAAAAACCCTGCAAGTGCTCACGCTCTCAAGGAGATGAGGTATACGTGTCGTCTTCTCCTGCTGTTTCTGCTCGTTATTTTTATCAGTATTATGTGTGCCCAGCCTGTCGCTTAGCTTCGATTACAGTCCGTTAGGAACGCCTCATATGCAATCCCTTACCACTGAAGGCAACGTCTCCATTCAGCCCAGCTTTGTGGAGCTGACCTGGAGCAACAACGACCCGCAGCTGAGCGCAGGCCGTTTATAAGCTTTTCCTTTGGGACGAGGCCACCGGTGAGGCGGCCTCTTTCAACTGCTCCTTTGAATTCCGCATCCAAACGAACATGGCTTATAGCCTTGTCCCAGCCGCTGGCCTAACGTTCCTCATGCTCAGCCCGGACTCTTCCGATCTCCCCGGGAACGCCAAGGGCTCCTGGCTCGGCTTGTTCAACTCTTCCAACAACGGCAGTAGATCTAACCAGATCGTCATCATCGAGTTCGACACCTACCATAACACTAACTTTCTCGATCCCAATGTCAACCACATCGGCATTGATGTCAATAACATCATCTCAAGGACGTGGCAGGCCGATCTCAATTTTACCCTTGCAAATTCAGCCTCTGTCTACGCCTGGGTAGACTACTCTAGCTCAGAAAGCTTGCTGGAAGTGTATGCCACCAACCTCTCCAGATCAAAGCCAAGCTCCCCTCCTCTACTCTCTTACAGCATCAACTTGACTCACTATTTGCCCCAGCATGTGTTCGTTGGGTTCTCGGCTGCCACTGGGATGGATTCTGCATACCATTCTGTGCTTTCATGGAGCTTCTAAAGTACAACTATTGGTGGACCCACCCAGGCAAACAAGGGCTCTAGAACCGGATTGTTTGCCAGATTGGGTGCTGGGCTTTCGATCGTTTTGGTACTTCTGGCGTTGCTTGGTCTACGTATAGCAAGACGAAAGAGGAGGAGAATTCATCAGCGCAGATCTGACATCCCATCCGGATTGGATCTGAGCGGGTTGCCTTCCCCTTCTCCTGCTTTATATGGGCCTCGCAAGTTCACATACAGGGAGCTTAGCTTCGCCACTAGGCATTTTAGCCAAGCCCAGCTGCTAGGCCGAGGCGGATTTGGCCCTGTGTACAAAGGGCTTTTGTCGGAGGATGGAAGCGAGGTTGCAGTCAAGTGCATCGCTCAGAAGTTTGCGCAAGGGGATAAGGAATTCTTTGCAGAGGTGAGCATAATCAGCCGCATCCGGCATCGACATCTCATGTTCAATATAGGAATGAATTACATGCCTCAAATAGTCCATCCGCCTCTGTTTCACCAGGTTTAAGTCAGGAGTTTTAAAAAATCGTTTTTAGCGAAGCTAAACCAACTTACAGGAAATCACGGCATTTCAACATGTGTCAGCATATATGTGCTTTGGTCCGCCATCATCATCTGTGTGAATAGTTTCTCCAAAGCCGACAGTTGTTAATGCTTCTCGGTGGGCATTGACAAGCTGATCAAAGGTCTCCCCAGCATCATGCAATAGATTATTGTAATGCCCTGATTTCTGATGAGGAAGGAAAACATGCACTCCTCGGCTAATGATGAGGGTGGCTGTCGTGATGATGATGGATCCTACAGAGGGTACAAACCCGGAAGGCAATCTTGTGCTACTCTGAGAGGCAAGGGGTTGCTAATGATACAAAGGTTGCTATCATGCACAGGGTTCAAAGTCCCCTTGTACCTCTTCCTCCTCCATAATCCTGCTCCTCGTGATCCCAACATTCCAATACCCTGCAAATGTCTCTACAGGATTCCAGCGTATCATCCCTCCAACATGAAGGTCTTTGGATGTCATGCCACCCTTCGAAATTACCAGGACTTCAAACCTGAGACATTCAAAAAGAAGGAAGTAGCCTCACTGCTAAGTGGATATGTAGTGGGGATCCATTTATGAGTATGAAAATCACAAATCCAGAAAAGTTGAGTTTGCCATCAGGAGAGGACCCAGTATGATGTGCTATGGTGGGATAGAATTTATGAGAAAATGTGCTAGATTAGGAAAACATCGTTTGTGATGCTTGAGTTGCTCTTGAGCATTCGGTTAAGACTTAAGAGCACTTGAATACTTGAGTTTCTCTTAATCATTTGGGTAAGACTTAAGAACATTTGAATGGCTTGAATCCATTTATAACTGAAAAAGTTCTGGTTATCGAGGGCTAACAATGTTTTGCATTGCTATCTTAGCAGAGAACTTTTTTCACATGGGTCAATGGCTTTTTCTCCACTATGTTTTCAGCTTACAAGTATGTACTTTTGTTTTTAGACCATGCAAGGAGGTGAATAAGATTGCCTTCTGAGTTTATACCCTGTGTAGGATCCATCATCATCACGAGATCCACCCTCATCGTGCATGCCACTGCAAGTTTTCCTTCCTCATCCCTTGCATCCCAGAACACTGTATGCATCTTCTACATCCTCATCGTCATCAACACTACTGTCTCATGCCTCGCCCTCATGTGCTCTGCTTTCACCTGCGAACCATCCAGCATCCAGTCAATCGAGGTCCCTCTAGTCCCTCAGTTCAGACCCCGTTTCTGGCCCTTTATCTGAGATGTGAGTGTATCTTGCTCTTAGGCATATGTGTTCAGTTATGGTTTTTAATTAAGTATGGCATATGCATTACTTGATCGAGTATAGTGGTGGATGTATGCATGCATCGTGATGGAGTGTAGTTTTGAGTATATGTGTCTGGCTGAACACAATGTTGGGTCTATGCATGAAGGATATAGAGTATGGGTTGTGAAGAAAACAATATTTTCCCAGCCCTAAAAAGCGATTTTTTTGGGTATTTCATATTTTATTTGGGGGTTTTTTGTCTTGGCTGCTGGCCTACACCTTTTAGGGTGACCGACTAGCACCCCCCCCCCCCCCCCCTCCCTCAGTATATATAGCCTTACCTATCTTTTATCATAGGTGTACACTTCATTGTTATATCTGGTACCATCTGGCCACTACTTGGGACAGCAGTCCACCCTCTGCTACAGGCCACTGTGGGACAGCATCCCTTTCTGCTATCATGTGCTGGGCGCCTACTTCAGGGCTGCTTCAGGGCTGACCTCAACGTTTCATCATCAGGCTTACCTCAGCGTTTATCATCTGAGCTTTACATCCTTTTCATCAGCGTTTTTCTTCTACTATCTTTAGCGTTTACCTCAGGAGGCTGCCATCAACATTTTACAACAGCCTCACATCAGGCTTACATCAGCCTTACATCAAGCTTATATCGGCACTTGCATCAGGCTTACTTCTGCACTGTTCATCAACCACCTCAGGTACAGCAGCACCCTTGTCATCAGAGGTACTATGATTTTCTATGAGTACAGCAGCACCCTTGTGTATCTGCATGTGCCTATGGTTTTCTATGAGTACAAGCATGTAAAGTATGCTGGCTAGTGTTATACATTGGGCAGCTCTGAGGTACTAAAGCTCAATAAGGCCTTCACAAGAGACAATGTGACATCTTGTTGTGGTAATTCCTCAAGTCCATTGACAATGCGGACACTGCACTCTCAAGAAAAAGAGGTCCAAATCACCCTTATACCATCTCAATCTATATGATGATGAGTGATGATGCCTGTTGATTGAGGGATGGTGGCATAGGCATATCCATGAGATGCTGCAAGAGTATGTCACTTGAGTATGTAAGTATAATAAATCTTTACTTCTATCCATGTTGTTTTCTACCTGATATGTTTCACTCATATTTTGAACTTTGCTTATGTTTGTTTTCTACATGGTCAGATGGCTATGTAAGTATACTAAATCTTCACTCCTACCCATATTGTTTTCTACATGCTAGATACACAGCCATTCGCTATCCAACAAGCTACAAATTAGTTGTTTTTGAGCATGTAGGATGCACACGCTACTAGGGGAAAATTGTACAGCGTGTGAATGATAAATCTACTCTAAAGCTCGGTCATGCAATGCATGAAGAGAAATTGCCAATATTATAGCTTATTTCATGCACGTAAGTGAATGGTCTTTACCATTAAGGGAAAGTAAGTGTGAACACCAGATTGACTATTAAGGGAAAGTAAGTGTGAACACCAGATTGCCAATATTATAGCTTATTTCATGCACGTAAGTGAATGGTCTTTACCATTAAGGGAAAGTAAGTGTGAACACCAGATTGACTATAGAGGGAAAGTAAGTGTGAACACCAGATTGACTATTAAGATGGAATTTTTTGGTAGGGCTTTAGTTTGTCTCAATGGTCTTCTCATTCCTCCCCTATTGTGTGCCCATCCACACTGCCAAGCTGTAGGTCTGCAGCTCGTCCTTCTACAGTGTTAAGGCCTAGCATGGCCTTAGTGTACAATTCATTTCATCATGGCAATGCTTCTTTTAGCAAAGCCTTGAATGCAAAATATCATGCCTTTGAGGTTTTATCTGGTCATCCAGTGGTCAACCCGATGATCCTAGATCTTGAGACTTCCACATGACACTATGGTGCAGATTCAAGGCTTGGACCGAATGTTGCGTCAGGTCTGAGATGAGATACATGAAACATGCTGGCGAGGATGACCAACATCGTTAGAGAGCACTTACAAAGAAGGAAATCGGGTGTGCATAAAGATCTAGAAGCAGAGGCTCAATTAGGGTGGTTTTAGCATCTTGTTGTGATGTTCTATCCATTGGCAAGATCAACCCTTTGATCAAACTATAAGTTCTTTGATCAAACTATAAAGTGTGCTAGGTATTGAATGTTTTGTTTACAGTGTAAATTAACTTCTGGTAACTATGTGGCAACGATTCTCAATTGCACAGTTAAGCATACTATGCCTAGTAATGGTAGAGGGATATGCCGAATAACTCTACTACTATGATGTTCAATCTAATGATCATACTAAGTGATATGTATGGCTTTTTGTGCTATTATGTACAAAGTAGGTAATGTTAATGTGTTTTTTCTTGGTGATTCCTTCCTCATTGGTGGTTATCTTCCATTGTGTATATATATACATACATATATCTGTATATATATATATACATACATATATATATATATATATATATACACATTTATTTCACTGTGTATATATATACATACATATATCTGTATATATATACATACATATATCTGTATATATATATATATATATATATATATACAGATATATGTATGTATATATATATATATATTCATATATGTGTGTGTGTGTGTATTTATACACACACACACACACACACACATGTATATATATATATATATATATACACAAACACAAACACACATATGTATGTATGTATACATACATATGTGTGTTTGTGTTTGTGTATATATATATATATATATATACATGTGTGTGTGTGTGTGTGTGTGTGTATACATACATATGTGTGTGTGTGTGTGTGTGTGTGTATACATACATATGTGTGTTTGTGTTTGTGTATATATATATATATATATATACATGTGTGTGTGTGTGTGTGTGTGTGTGTGTGTATACATACATACATATGTGTGTTTGTGTTTGTGTATATATATATATATACATATGTGTGTGTGTGTGTGTGTGTATGTATGTATGTATACAAATACATACTCTTGTGAGAGTTCATGTTTGTCTTATGAATTTCTCTTGTTTCACTTAAGTAAAAAATTGTATACTTATTATTTAGAAATAAATATATAACTATAGTTTTTTTTATAGAGATAGATATCTATATTATAGTCCACTATTTAATTTGCACTCATGAAATCATATCTTTGTGCCTTATAGATTTCTCCCACGTTTCAATTAAGCAAAATTTTGTATACTTATTTTTTGAGATAATTATTATACTACACTCCATCCTTTAATTTGCTCTCATGAAAGTAAGTCTTTGTGTCCTATGGATTTCTCTTCTATTTCACTTAAGTCATAATTTAGTTACTTTTTTGGGATAATTATTTAACTACACTCTATTCTTTAGTTTGCACTCGTGAAAGTATGCCTTTGTTTCTTATGGATTTCTCTCGTGTTTCACTTAAGATAAATTTTATATACTTATTCGTTTGGGTAATTATTTTATATACTTATGCCTTTGTTTCTTATGGATTTCTCTCGTGTTTCACTTAAGATAAATTTTATATACTTATTCGTTTGGGTAATTATTTTATTACACTCATTCTTTTAATTTGTACTCGTGAAAGTTTGTCTTTGTTCCTTACGGATTTTTCGTGTGTTTCACTTATGCTCCAAATCTCTCTCTCTCTCTCTCTCTCTCTCTCTCACACACACACACACACACCACACACATACACACACGCACAAAAGCGACATGTACGTGTCTTTAGATGTCCACATAAAAGTGCAATATTCTTTACTACATATAGTAGAAAATACTTTCAATCTCTCTCTAGTCTCTTTCTCAAAGTTGACTTGTGTGTCTCAGATATCTACATAATAGTACAATATTATCTAGTATATATAAAAACAATAATTAAAATAACAACACCCTGTAAAATAAAAAACTTGATTTTTATTGTATTTCTCTTTATAAAATCTCATCTTTCTCTTATAAAATTATTTTTCTAGAATCATTATTGTATAGTGATTTTTTATACATTGATTTGCTATATAGCAATATTTTACTATATAGTAATTTGTTGGTTATTGATTGCTATATAGCAATATTTTACTATATAGATAACTGTATAGGAAAGTTTTCTTGGATTAATTACTATACAGTGAATACTTTCATGTTACGGTAATTGTTTAAGCACAAGAGGAGAGACAGGAAGAGTGAATCTTAAAAATTGTATCCAATCTAGCATCAAGGGGGAGTATTGAAATGAGTGATGCTAGAGTGCCAAGTCACCTAGCCAAGTTATCCCACATGAGCTATCATAGCCTTGTTGTACTCTCCTCATATGAAAGAGGACCATATCAAGTAATGAAAAATGTAGTACGTTCTCAAGTCTCTCTATGAGAATAGGTCTCAATCTTGTAGCCTAATTGTGCTTGAGTCTTAAGCTAAATTAGCTTAGTTCTTCATTATGTTTGTTATGAAGGTGTCACCCATCCTAGCTTAGCTTAGTACTAATCACATGTTAATTAGATTAGGGTTAGAATCTAATTAGATAGTTGATTGTCATTAGGAAGCTTGATCCATCTTAATAGATAGACATCTGAAGAGTATATCACCCTATCAATCTTTAAATTTAGTGTCCCATTAGTTGGAGGCAAGGGACTCAGCAAGGGGGAGAGCCAAGAGACATTACCAAGCTTGCCATTCGTAGGCTTGCTCGTAGAGGAGCGTATCAGTGATGCGACAACATTCAAGGCGTCACCAAGCCCTCCATTCATAGACTTGCTCACGGAGGAAGTGTAAAGCATATTAGTGGGCTCATCTTCAAAGAAACTAGGGGGCCGCCATTCGCAAGCTTGCTCGTAAATAGAGGAGGTGTGAAGCATATCAATGGGCTCATCTACGAAGAAAACGGGGGAGCAAACCTACACAACACATATCAACAAATGCCATGAGCAACAACACTGGAGCCAACCTACACAGCGCAGATCTGTAAACGTTGTAGAGCAGGAGCATTGGAGCCAACCCACACAGCGCAGATTAGAGCAAACGTTGCATAGAGCAGTAGTGATGGAGTCAACCTACACAGTGTAGATCAGCAAACGCCATATTTTTCTCTTAAAGATAGCAACAAGGGTCGCAGTGTTGGAGCTAACGTGTAGGTCAGCGCATCAAGATTAGTAGAGAAAATGGGGGTTTTTGGAGCTATCAAAGCTCTAGCAGTAGCACATAGTTTTTTTTTTAAGAACAACAAAAAACAGCGTTGTCGCACACGCACAGTACATATTTTTAAACAACAAACGGTGCCACTTAGCCAACAATTCACACATCATCCTTGAGCTTTAGTGTTTTTGGCCTGCCACCAATGTGTGCGGAGGAGGAGGGAGACTCCATTGATTCCATTGCTAGCTACCAATGTGAGAATGGAAAAAAAGGGAAGCAATACGTTCCTTTTTCCTTTTTAGAGCAACAATCCATTTACACTAGGGGTAGTTCATGCGTAGAGGCATGTTTGGGGTGATCTATATTGACCGCGCATCTTGTTTACACGTAGTGTTGCCTTGTAAGGTGTGTCACATGCAGTCGCACATCATTAGCCCCCCCCTGCTGAGACTGGGGCTCCAAGAAAGAAGAAGCGAAACACAGAAACCTTTCAGAGATCTTCCACAAGTAGATGTCAGTATATGAACTTTTCACTGCATCATCTTCATCCACAAGTTGAAACTTCTCAGATAACAGCATCAACAGACACCTAGCTCTTCTACTGTTGATCAGTTCTGACCTGGGGCCAAGTCTCTAACGCAGGTTATCATTAGGACTTGTTTGGGGTCTTCTTGGGCCCTTTTATTTGGACACTTAGTGAAATGCTTAAAATGCTAATCAAGCTTTGACCAAGCTAGTGGCCTAGGCTTGAAAATATATTTTTCCTTTTCTACAAAAAAGAAAATAGGCCAAAAGGTAATCTAATCATTAGATCTTCTGTCCTTGGGAAGGAATATGGACCTAACTGCCTTTTTGTCTTGTAGTGAAGTACCTTTCATAAAGAATGTTTGAAAATTTTCGTCACTTTGTTCCCTCCCTTTTTGGAGGTGCTGCAGATCCCACTCTCTCTCTACACTCTCTCTCTAAAACGCGTTTAGGGTGTTTTACTTGGGTAAGGGCTTCTTTTTCTCTCTCTAGGAGCCATGGCCTGCAGATCTGGACCTCCTACTCCATCATCCTCTCCACCAGCTCTCATGGAAGAGCTCACCATCCCCTCTTGTGAAGGTACAGATCTACACATCCTTGCAAGCTGAAGCTCTCCATCTCCATCACTAGCAAGCTCTCCATATCTATCATCCTCTCCACCAGCTCTCATGGAAGAGCTCACCATCCCCTCCTGTGAGAAGGTACAGATCTACACATCCTTGCAAGCTGAAGCTCTCCATCTCCATCACTAGCAAGCTCTCCATATCTATCTCCTCAAGGCCTCCATTTCTCTATATCCATCTGCATCTCCTCCACCTCCATCTCCATCACCATCTCCATCTTCATCTCCTCCATCACCATCCACATTTCCATCCTCCACCTCCATCCTCCATCTCCATCATCTCCATCACCATCCACATTTCCATCTCTGTATCCATCTACATCTCCATCTCCATCACCATCCACATTTCCATCTCTGTATCCATCTACATCTCCATCTCCATTTGCTAGGTACAATGGCTCTACGGGACATCACCAACAAGCAATCAAAGTTTCGCTTGCACGTGGACTTAGACGAGGAGTATGCCACAATGCGAAGTAATCGAATGAAGGGATGTATTCCTGCTGAGGTGCTACGACTTCAAGGTGCAAAAGCCATTGATCTTTGGACTGATGGAAGCATTTATCCCCTTGATCCACAGACTGGTGCACCTCCCCCTTTTTGTAATATCACGCAGGTCGTACGCTTCTTGGGTGATGGTTATAATGGTTTCTTAGGGTACTGTCAGAGGCTCTATTCTTTGTACTTGCAGGAACTCTCAAATCAAAATCACCTCAGGAAGCTTCTAAAATTATGTTTAAACCCTTCATCAGAAGCTGTAACAGCTTTAGGTACCACCTTTGTCCCCTGTGGGGTATGGCATTATTCACTTGAACTTCTGTTGGTTGCACTCTTTTCAGCACGGTTCTCATCGGTATCGCTTCTAACCTTCTCATTTCAGGCCTCACTGCCCACTGGAACCATTCCTAGCAGCTGGTTCATCCGTTGCAATTTCCAATCCTTTGATTTGGCTATCTCCACCGCATCCTCATAAGACTTGGGCTTCTTTAATTCCACCTTCCAACGAATGCCTCCCTTCAATCCTGCAATAAAACGATCCTTCTTCATCATGTCCGGAGGTACTTGATCATCTCCCAAAGCCCTGCATAAAGTCTCCCATAACAAAGAGAATTTCTTCACATAATCATCAATTGGCTCCAATTCGCCCAATGTCAACCCCTACACTTCATGCCAAACTCTACCTGGATCCTCAATCTTCTTGAACCTGTTTAAAAGTGCAGTCTTCAATCCATCCTTAGTCATCTCAATGCGTGGCTCAGCAACCAGCGAATGCCTCCCTTTAATCCTGTAATAAAACGATCCTTCTTCATCATGTCCGGAGGTACTAGATCATCTCCCAAAGCCCTGCATAAAGTCTCCCACAGCAAAGAGAATTTCTTCACATAATCATCAATTGGCTCCAATTCGCCCTGTGTCAACCCCTGCACTTCATGCCAAACTCTACCTGGATCCTCAATCTTCTTGAACCTATTTAAAAGTGCAGTCTTCAATCCATCCTTAGTCATCTCAATGCGTGGCTCAGCAACCCTCAATGACTCCTCATAAGCTCTGGACCATACCCTTGCATCCCCTTTCAAACATATGCTCAGCAACCGCAATACCTGTGCTGGCTCATTGATGTGATTGCTTATGCATGCAACCTCCATCCTTTCCCAAAAATCTGCCACATCTTCATTAGGACCACCAAAAAACTCTGGATACAACATCATTTCTATCCCCAAGCTTCACCTTAAATCCCAAGAAAAACCAGAAACACCTTCCTTCAATCTCTCACTCTGGGGCATACACCCTCGTAAGAGAAATCCCTGAGCTATTCCTCTGTGGGGGCGCCAGAAGAATGTGAGGTGAAAAAAAGAAAAAAAACCACTGCCTCTATAGCCCTTCACCTCCCAAACTTGGATACAACAACATGAACGGAGGCACCACCAGCCACCAGCTAGAACACTCTCTCACGGTTCACCACCCACCCACACCATAAGGACAGCTCAAAACAACATACAAAGCACCAACCATGTACAACTCAGCAATTACACCAAAAACTAGGACTCTGGCCAGGATTTACTGCCAAGGAAATTTACCCTTGCGTCTGACAACCAAGCCTCTGTCTCTCGGTCTCTGCACTCTTTACCAGAGGGCGCCCCACCAGCTAACCCTCCTTCTCTGCTTCCTCTATAGCCCGGCTACTCTCTGTCCAGCTGCTACCTGCCAAGTGTTGTAGGCGAGCCCCACTGTCTCTAGCCCACACATCAGCACCTCTACTGCAACCAACACACACAAAAAACCAAGGCTCTCTCTTAGGTCAGCATCCACTCTCTGTCTGCAATCGTCGCCCACACAAAACCAGCCACTCCTCTCTTTAGAGGGCGCCCGCCCTCAACTCAGCACAGCTCTCACTCTCTGTGTGTTGAGACCAGCAGCTTCGCCAACCTCAGAGCCTCTGCACAATCTCTTCAACACCAATGCCAACTGCTCAATGCAACATCACCTTCTCTTGCCTCCACCAGCCCAAGCCACATCAACTTCAATCCCTTGCTAACAGCAGCCCTCTCTTTGCTGCTCCAATCACTAGCCCGTGTACTCGCTGAATTGGCGTCTCCCAGCTGCCAGCTTCACTCTTGCTCTCCTCGATTATTCTAGAGCCCCCCTGATCGGTGCCTACAGACCACCAGCACTGCTTTCTCTACAAGGCAACTTCCAGCTTTCTTCGTGCCTCAGTCTCTCGAGCCAACTGCAGCTCGTCACCTGCACAAAGCTGCGCTCCTTTCACACCTCCGGTCCCTTCACGATTCCCAGCAGCAACTCCCAGCAGCAACTCCTTTCACACCTCCGGTCCCTTCACGATTCCCAGCAGCAACTCCCACCAGGGACTGCCCCAATAGCCCTTCAACTTTAGTCGCCTTATTCACACCTTTGCCTGTCTGCAGAACCCGGGGCTGCTGTCTCTCAAGCACCTCCATAAGCGATCTCCTCCAGCTTCTTGCGAGGCGGCCACACACAACTTAAAGACAGTTCGAACCTGCGCTTGTGATGCTAGCCACGCTAGCCCTTCGACCCCCTCACCGTCTTGCGCTCCACGCTAGCCCTTCGACCCCCTCACCGTCTTGCGCTCCAGGCTCCAAAGGTGGCTACCACTTTTGTCTGCAGAGCTGTGCATCACCCACATGGCGGGAACTGTCCCCCTTTGCCAGCTGCTTGCTGCTGCTGCTCTGCAGACTCTCTTGCAAGGCGGTCTTCTACAAGGCGGCTCCCTTTTCTTTTTCTACACCCTGACGACCCTCAGCAAACGATCTCTTTTCCACCAGCGTCCCTCACGAGGCGGTCACCTCCTTTTCCAGTGCTGCGCCTTCGCCAACCTTCATGATGTTGCACGCTGGCAGCCAATAAGGCCCCCACGTAAGCTTGCCATACTATTTAATGTATATATATTTTTATTTTTTCCCTAAGCCTCACTGATGGCCACACACTAATGCTAAAAGAGCCCCTCCTTCCTTATGCTTTGGATCATCACGCCACGCCCATGACTTTCCAATACAAGAGCTGCCCCCGGCTTTGAATCATCAGCATCAACTTACCACACAAACATGACCATCACAGTCGGTGCCATGCATTTAGCAACGACCCGCACACCACACTGTTGCCATAAAACTTCCAAATCTCCAGCATCTGCTCCCAAAAAAAACGACACGCATATACCAACTTACTGCAAAACCACCCGCTCTATACATTTGCCAGGGCATTCAGGGCAAAGTTTATTCGTAATTCACGCACACCATATGTACACAGACCCAAAACACCTTTCAGATTTTCACCTGACAGTATACACACACGTGTGTGTGTGATATAGACACATATACATAAACACATACATATGTATATACTTACATACACACATAATATATGTAGCTAATTGGTATAAGATTTGGTCATGCGATCAATTCTTGTCAATCTAATGGAATTTACCACATGTACACATCAGATAGCTACCTGATAACATGAGAATACTCAAGAAATCTTCTCGAGGTTGCCACTAACATCTTATGGGACTTATAGATTTAATCATGCGACCAAAACATTGGAGAAGAATGATTCCAAATGTAGGGGATCCAAAGATTTGGTCAAGTGACCAATATTTATATATTTATATAACAATTTGGATAAGACAAATATATAATATATATATGTGTGGGATATATATATATATATATATATATATATATATATATATATATCGATGAGACCGATATCTGTGTGTGTGTGTGTGTGTAAGATGGATGATAACAATACTTAAATCCTTTAAATTTTGAACACATCGAATATAAATTTGAATTGGATAGTCCATCTTGTGTTCATTACTATGCTTAATTAAATAATTAATTAGTGTGATTTTTTATCTCTTAATCATGGAATTAATAATAAGCTTTGAGCCTCCATATATCCTCAAAATTATAAGCTGCATTTTCAATGGCACACTCAACTCGTTAGTGTATGTGGAATGACTAAGATGAGCTTCATAGATATGGTCGAGATCATGGTGGAATTGTATGTGGATTAATGTGGTAGGGGGGGTGTAGGAGGTTGTAATGGAAAGGGCCCAAAAGCTTAAAAGCTTAAGCTTTAGTAATATGACTGCGTGGCATAATCCCATTATTTCAACATCAAATTTACAAACCCATTATTTTAGCACCCAAAAAGTGTTTTTTAAAACATGACCACATGGTTCTATAACCATATCCTTATCAGTGTGTGAACACCCTCTAGAAAATCAAACCTTTTTATTCCTCTTAATTGAAATGACAAAGTCTGTGTTTGTAGCTTTAGTAATACTAAAGCTTAGTATTACTAAAGAAAGCTAAAGCTTTGGATTTTAACCTTGCCCACACAAACGACGAAACAACGCAGCGGCACATGAAACGCAAGCACACAGCCTCGCAAGAAGTGCACCGTAGCTAGAAGCAGTCTTGGATAGGAGCACGCACATTCAGGGACCACGGGACTGGAAGGAGCGGGCTGAGACTTGTGGCGTCGATTTGAGGCGATTTGAGGAAGCAAATCAAGATCCAGTTAATCTCTCTCTCTCTCTCTCTCTCTCTCTCTCAAAGAGGCAAAGAAAGTTTGATTTGGGCAAGGTTAGCCACTTTTCTTTCTCTGTATCTCTGTTTAATTAAATTTTAATTAATCTCAAGAGAAATAATCTCTCTCTCTCCCAAACATAAGCTCTCAACAATTAATTAATTGATTTAATCATCTAATATTTCTCAATCACTCCTTTCTTTCTCTCTCATTCACACACACACACACACACCCACACACACATCTTTCTTTATCTATCACACACACTAATTATTAATTATACTAACTAATATCATTAATCAAATAAGAAAGTACTTACTGAATGAGTTGAGTTGCTTTTACACTACCTCTTCGAAACTTGATTATGGTTACCAAAGTGCATGAAACAAGCAACTCAAGGGAGCCAATTTCCAATTTGAATCTGAGCGGGAACTTGAAATTTAAATTTGGGCAAGAAATATGAAAATTGATGTGAACTATATCTAATATATGCATTCATATTTATAATTAAATATGTATATATTTATATATAATTATATATATCTATAATTAAAAATATATAGATATATTTTTTTAATTATGAATATATATAATTATTAATATATTTATAATTATATATATATATATATATAACTATATTTAAATTTTTAATTATAAATATGAATGCATATATATATATATATTCATATTTATATTTATATTTATATGTACATATATATGACCAAACTATTTGTCCATATGACAATGCTATGCCCAAATATTTGGTCATCTGACCTAACCTTGGACAATTGAAAATATATCCATATATATAAATATAAATATAAACCTTGGACAATATATTCATATATTCATATATACAAACCTTGGACAATTATTCTCATTAGCACACTTGTAATAAGATTCAGTCACCTGAGCAAATGTTTTAGAGTACATAGAATTGGTTTTATTACTGGCCCTAGAAGTCTCACGAGGACTAATTATAGGAGAGCTATGAGATTACTAGGAATTCCTAACCCTTGGAGTCTTTAGATCCGATTTGGACATATACATGTGGCTATTATGTGGAACACCAAGTTTTGGTCACATGACCATATCTATGTGCTCTACAAGATTTGGTCATGTGACCTAAATATATTTGGACATATATAAGAGCTCTCCTAGTTTTGATCAAATGACCAAATGTTTGAGAGCACTTAAAAATAAGACCAAATTAGTAGATGAGGCTATTATGTGAAACATCATGTTTTGGTCACATGACCATAACTATGAGGGTATTATGTGGAACACCAAGTTTGGTCACAAGACCATATCTATGTTCTCTACAATATTTGGTCATGTGACCAAAATATATATGGACATATACATGAGCTATACTAACATAGAGCACTAAGAAGAAAGATTTGGTCATGTGACCTAAACAAATTTTGACATATACATGAGCACTACTATTAGAGAGCACTTAGAAGAAGATTCGGTCATTTGATCTAAACAAATTTGGACATATACATGAGCTCTCCTAGTTTTGGTCAAATGACCAAATGTTTGAGAGAACTTATAATAAGACCAAATGTTTGAGAGAACTTATAATAAGACCAAAATTTAGGAGAGAACTTTGAAATAGCTCTGACCAAATTAGTACAAGATGCTATTACTTGGAACACCAAGTTTTGGTCACATGATCATTTCTATGTGCTCTACAAGATTTGGTCATGTGACCAAAACATATATGGACATATACATGAGCTCTCCTATTAGAGTGCACTAAGAAGAAGATTTGGTCATGTGACCTAAACAAATTTGGACATATACATGAGCTCTCTTAATAGAGAGCACTGAGAAGAAGATCTGGTCATGTGACCTAAACCAATTTGGACATATACATGAGCTCTCCTATTAGAGAGCATTGAGAAGAAGATTTGGTCATGTGACCTAAACCAATTTGGACATATACATGAGCTCTCCTATTAGAGTACATTGAGAAGAAGATTTGGTCATGTGACCTAAACAAATTTGGATATATACATGAGCTCGCCTAATAGAGAGCACCGAGAGGAAGATTTGGTCATGTGACCTAAATAAATTTGGACATATACATGAGCTCTCCTAATAAAGAGCATTGAGAAGAAGATTTGGTCATGTGACCTAAACAAATTTGGACATATACATGAGCTCTCCTAGTAGAGAGCACTAAGAAGAAGATTTAGTCATGTGACCTAAACAAATTTGAACATATACATGAGCTCTCTTAGATTTGGTCAAATGACCAAATGTTTGAGAGCACTTATAATAAGCCCAAAATTTATGAGAGGACTTTCAAATGGCTGTGACCAAATTAGTAGATGATGCTATTATGTAGAACACAAAGTTTTGGTCACATGACCATATGTATGTGCTCTACAAGATTTGGTCATGTGACCTAAACATATATGGACATATACATGAGCTCTCCTATTAGAGTACACTGAGAAGAATATTTGGTCATGTGACCTAAACAAATTTGGACATATACATGAGCTCTCCTAATAGAGAGCACCAAGAATAAGATTTGGTCATGTGACCTAAACAAATTTGGACATATACATGAGCTCTCCTATTAGCAAGCACTGAGAAGAAGATTTGGTCATGTGACCTAAACAAATTTGGACATATACATGAGCTCTCCTAGATTTGGTCAAATGACCAAATGTTTCAGAGCGCTTGACCTTGGTGAGGCTTTGGTGGTCTATTAAAAGAAATCCATTGATCTCACGAATTGGCTTAAGATTATCTTGATACGTATATTGTCTCATTATTTTCTTGACTCTAGATTAGCCATCCTCGATATCTCCACACTCTCCTATGGAGGGCAGTCCACCACTATCCTAGCAGCTCTTTCCACATAGTAGCTCCTCTTACATTGATTCAGTGATTCATCGGTGATACCCTCTATGAATACCCTTGCAGCATATATTGAGTGTTGTCCAAAGAGGATTCAGTACTTGTAACTTCGAAGCTATTCCATGTCCACCAATTGCAATGGCTCCATAGACTTCTCATCAAATGGCATCAAATCAGCACACGCCAGCAGGTGGTCTAGAATTTAGACCAAAGTCAAGTGCGAACTTTGTTACATGTTCAATGTTTGGTCTTCTGTAAACATATTTTACTGGAGCTGCAACACAGTTCTTCACTGGTATAGAAAATGTTTTCTGTAGCCAAATGGATAGAAGCACTCATATGCCACCAAACCAGATCACCTTTCACTCCTCTTCTTTGTCAATTTCTTTTTTGTTTGTGTATAGTCCACAGTGATAGTTGTCTCACCAAATGCCACCACTGATGTCTCTCCCATTGGCTTCACCAATGCATTTGAGATTGTTGGATTATCTTGATCTTGTTCTCTTCCTCTGTTTCTTCTTTGGCTTCTTCCCTACTACCCCTCTAATATTTTCTTGTACTTTCCCAAATGCCACCACCACTGATGTCTCTCCCATTGGCTTCACCAATGCATTTGAGATTTTTGGATTATCTTGATCTTGTTCTCTTCCTGTCTGTTTCTTCTTTGGCTTCTTCCCTACTACCCCTCTAATATTTTCCTGTACTTTCCCAAAAGCATTAATGATTTGTTGTGTTAATGGCTCATCATCTTCTTCATCTATATTCCGGCCTCTCACAAGCATGTTATTATCACCATCATTTTTCATCTTGGCCTCTTCATAAGAGAGTGTGTCTAGTAGATATGACTTGTGTTAGATATCCATAACGCTGCTACGGGCGTTACCACAAGAGGGAACGACCTTTGGCTCACCACCCAGCCATAGAGGAAGAATGAGGATTGCCCCTCATCCCCCAGGCTATATAGTGTGTGGCCTGTCGTCCACACTAGCCTGGTCGCCCATGACTCTGCATGGGCGTCCTCTCCCACTGAACCCCGGATATGGCCATCCGGTCTGCCGTTGGTCACAGGTGTTATAGCCTACGTGACATTACCCCCTCCTTAAGAAGATTTTTCGTCCTCGAAAACAAACTAGGGAAACCTTTTGGAAATTGCACTACGGCGTTCCCAGGTAGCTACCTCCTCATCCCTATCTGTCCATTTAACAAGTACCTCCTGGTACACTTTATGTCGGGTTTGTTTTATGTCGGGTTTGTCTGTCACGATATTGTAGAATCTTTTCAGGTTCATGTGGTATCTTTGGTGGCTCTATCAAGTCCACCAAAATCTCTGGAGAAACTGCGTTCTCTAACCCGTGAACTGATTTCTTCAGTTTATTGACATGGAAGACAGGATGGACTTGAGAACTCTCTGGTAACTCAAGTTTATATGCTACGTCCCCAATCTTCTTAAGGATTTTAAAAGGACCACAGTATCTCGGAGAAAGTTTATTACACTTTCCCGTTTTCATGGTTTCTAACTACGCAGGAACCTTGAGGAATACAAAGTCACCTTCTGCAAAGGTCACCTTTCTTCGTCCTTTATCCGCATAAGTTTTAGCGCGATCTTGAGTGCTACGAATTCTCTCTCATGCGGCTCTGAGCATATCATTCATATCTTCAAGGAAATCCTTGACAGATTGAATCTTCTCCTTTTCTCGGCCTACAGCCATCGGAGACCTCGACTGGAATCCATACATTAACATGAATGGTGTAAATCCAGTCGCTGAGTGTTTGGAGCTGTTATAGGCAAACTCCCATAAGGGCAAGTACTCTTCCCAAAATTAGATTGCTTCTTACTAACATAAGAATGCAATATATCCTCTAGAATTTGGTTAACTCTTTCGGTTTGACCATCAGACTCCGGATGATCTGCCGTACTCATACTCAGAGTAGTATCCAACTTTTTGAAAATTTTCCCTTCAAAAATGACTGTTGAACTTTCTATCTCTATCCGACACTATATCTGCGGGCGGGCAGGCCATATAGCTTGTAGAGATGTTCAATAAAGAGTTTTGCCAACTCTGGCGTTTTTACAGTTTTCTCGTGGTAATAAACTTTGCCAGTTTAGTTAACCTGTCCACTACTACCCACACCGAGTCATTCCCTCGACTCGTCTTGGGTAAACCGGTAATGAAATCCATGGAAATGCTTTCCGATTTCCCTTGAGGAATCTCCAGCGGATGGAGTAGTCCTCCAACCTTAAGATGTTCATGTTTATTGACCTGGCACTTACTGCATTTTAGCACATAAGTCTGGACGTTCTTAAACAAACTAGGCCAATAAAACTGTCTTTTTTCTAGTGCATAGGTCTTCTGAATCCCAGGATGACCCGCACTTGGACTATCATGACTTTCTTTAAGAATTTGGGCTCGAAAGTCACTAATAGTTGGTACACATACTCTACCCTTGTCTGGTCGAGCTCGACCGCCGCCCGCTACTACGGGCAATTCGACGTGCCATTAACTGGGGAAGTCATTGGTAAGCAAATGTCTAGTAGTACTCACGCAAGCCGTGATTTGGTATTTCAACCAAAACCCCAAGGCAAATTTCATGCCTTGATTTTGCATCATGTCATTAGCACAGAAGCTAATGTACTGGAGAGCACTCTAGTAGCGTAAGTTCTTAGACTATGCTACTAGATATTTGTAGACTATGCTACTAGATATTTGTAGACTACGCTACCATGTTGCATCACCAACTTGTTAAAACTTTTCCTTGGAAAGCTCTACGGCCATAGGAGAAATAAACTAGAGCCAATCTAATTATGCATCACAAGGATTAGTTCCAAAGCTGAGAGATACTTTCTCTCTTAGAGTAACATCTTTGCACAAGCATATGCTCTAGAATCTTGTTGAGTTTCTAACTACCATCAATCTATGGATGGTTACACTCCACTCTAACTCAGAGTAAATGTAAGTTTTGAAAATTTCCCTTCAAATATAACAATCAAACTTCCTATCTCTTATGCCATACTATATATGCGGGCAGACCATATAGTATGTGGAGATGTTTGATAAAGATTCTTGCACCACTACGGGTGTCTGGAGTTACATCCAATCACTTACAACTCTTTGTTGCTATTACCAGACACATCCCTTCAAGTATTGTCTGGACTCACACAACTATTCGAGTTTATGTGATATTTGAGGATATCCCTCCTTTCCCTCAAGAAAGGTTTTTGTCCTCAAAAACTCTACTCTCAAGTGGACTACGCACTAGTGTCATAGGTCCAAGAACAAATCTAGACCGTGTTTAATATTATATGTTATATTCTTGAGTCCTTCCAAGAAACTTTTAAACATCTTGTAACGAAGATGTGGTATAGTGTCTACGCACATATGGTGGTACTATTGATAAACTGCTTTGCAACAGATCAGTGGTTTCACACTTGTAACAAAGTGCTTCATTGTTGCATATTATTAGCCTTCATAAGCGGTTACACACTTATGAATTATTTGGGTGGGTTGTACCATCTATCAAGAAAAATTCCAAACTACTAATAACCACATTATCAATCCACAGATAATGACTGAGCTTGCTCTGTGAAGCCATAGGTTGCTAGATAATTGATGGTAATTACACAAGCCCAATGTTTCATTACATCATACATTCAATATAAATGCAAACATCACAGTACTTCGTGATGATGAACTTAGGAATTTCATCCTATCCCTATTTGGTGTTGGTATGAAGTATAACTATGAGAACATTATTTGCTGCCTTCCATTATAGCGGCAAAGCTACCTACCCATCACACAGGTGGCAATCTCTACCAAGCTATAACCAATGACAAGCAAATAAATGAGTACTCTTGTAAGAACTTCATAACCATATCTCACACCAAACTCATAATCACTATGGATTAAATGCCAGGGCTTGCAAAATTGAATGTTATCTGATAGGTAGAGGGGATCATCAAACTATGGATGACCTCGACAACTCACTAGGACTAGTGATGTGTAACTTTTAAGTTACTCCACTCTCCTTGCTTATTCCATACCATCAAACAAATCGGTCCCTCGATTTGAGCAACGTCAACATATTTATGAGTACCTCGATACTCATAGATTGTGGTTCGGTAATTTAAAATGTTGATCTAGAGTATCTTTCACTCGAGGATCTTAATTTTATTAGCAGCTATGTATTAGTAGTGAGTAACTACGTACCCACTATCATCACACTAGTAGCTCCATAATAGTTTGTGAGTAACTCCGTACCCAATGGCGTACCTCCCCCGAGTGGGAGTACCATATACAACCATCTATAACAAGATGCTTAAGTCACTTGCTGCTAAGAAGTGACTACACAAATTGACATACTAGTCTGTGAGTAACTCCGTACCTAATGGCGTACCTCCCCCGAGTGGGAGTACCATATACAACCATCTATAACAAGATGCTTAAGTCACTTGCTGCTAAGAAGTGACTACACAAATTGACCCCTCCATTGCACATTGAAGTACAATTTCTGGTATTACAACACGAATTTTTGGATGTCCTTATCATAGAGGTCAACTTAAAAACTAGTGCATAGGTCTTGTGGAGTCTCGGCTAACCTAACCACACCACTGGTGACTTCCTACAAAAATGTGGCGCCGAAGTCACCACCTATGTACTTTAACTCTGTAAAGTACATGGTCTTCATCTATCATCTATGGAAAGTTGTAAAACATTCCTGCGATGGATTTTTATTACCCTAAAATTATTGTGCACTATTTTAGTGTGAAGAGCTTTTTTCCTGGGTACCATGGTTCACCCCAAGCTCATCTGTTGCTAAATTCTCCGATTTAACAAAAGATATGTCTGCCTCTGAACACTCCAATTCAGCCCCAGACTTTGAGTTTACTTCTTAACACTGCGGTTAAGTCAAAACTCACCAAATACAGTAGGATTTACCACTAAGCTCTCCGGCTTAGCCTCCTATCCTAACTCAGCCGCCCGAGTTTATGTACACTATATATGTCGGATCCGATACTAACAACAAACCAGGCTTGTCTGGAGTGAGATACTACTCACTATTGCCATGTCAAACCTTATTAAATCCATGAAATGCTCCACTCATTTCCACTCATTTCCAGGGGTCATACGACTTATAGGGTTTACACGCACATGAACTTTGTAAGCAAAATAGCCTATCATGCAATATTACAATTGCTTATGTAGGAAAGTAATATATTTCCCAAATTCATATGGTAGCAACTAAAATGTGCTCATAATCGCACACTTATGTTGAACATAGGCAAGACTACGCTTGCAAAATGCTATAGGGCGTCCCCCATGCATGAAATTGTCCAACCAAACTAGTCTTACTGCTAACCTCTAGATTTAGATCACTCCGGAACTAAATCACTCTGTTAGCACTAGTACACCATCATGGTCTTGCTACCTAGAGCTTCTCCGAACTCTGTAACTGGGTTTTATCCCAACTTATGGCTATATTTGGTAATTTTCAAAGTTCAAATTTTATCTTGCACACTTTATCACTACAGACAAGTGTACATAATACAGACCTGCCAAAGAGTCAAGCTACATGCACAAGCCTTGGCGTCCCATTCCACCAAGACTACAATCGATTCCGTGAGAATTTGATGTCCCATACCATCAAATTACCACCAAACCAATTGATGTGACATATAAAAAGGCTCTTTCCTCCCTCGAAAGATCACCACAAAATCTCGAGCAGTGGGATGTCGACGCATGGCAATAAAAAGAAGAGAAAACCATGCTAGTAAGTTTAAGAACAGTTCTCTTCGTTGATCAACTTCTATAAGGGCATTGAGCATTACATCTCAAGACTATACCCCTTCAGATTTACCTTTGATTTCTACAAATCAATCCTAAATCTGCTATTATTATCTAGGCGTATGCTAATTCCTCAAATTAGTACTCCTAGATAAACCATTCAATTGAGTACTGCTAACAACACTGCTAGCCCCTTTATCCCAAGTAATACACACCTTAGGGATTACTTTTACAAGGCAATCTACGTGACTAAATCAAACTAGTCACTACTTTCTAGGCCCAAGTAATGACACTATTTTGTTACTACCAATAAGGGCCAGCTTGCCTCTACGGGCCAAGGCTCTCTTGTTGCTACAAACAGTGAGCAACTTGTTTGGACACAAGGCATAACCACATCAAGAACGCTTGTACATGGTTCTCATTTGCCAAAGTTTATCACAATCTTCTAGCAACTGTTAAAAGTTTGTGAAGGGTTATGAGCACTATGGCTCAATTAGGCTTACCTTGATTTCTTGTGATAAGCACTTCGTCTAATTTGGGCACAACTGACGCCATTGTCGGTCCTCTTAGCCCAAGTAAAACACACCGTAGTTTTAGATTTACACTATAGCCAAACTACATGACTTTGATGGTCAATACTAAGTCTATGCTCAGCTTAAATTTAGTCTCTCTGAACCAAATGTGTGATCACCACATGTGCTACCCTCAATTCACTTCGAACTAGGACCAAGTCACTCCGGACTAGACCTGAGTGGTGACACTGCAGAGAAGGTGTGTCTACAGAAGAACACATTTGTTTGTCACTACAAAAACAAACACAAATTTGTCTGAACAAAAACTTTGACTCTAGCAAGGCGACGTTTGCAAAAGTGTAAATTGAAATCTGGCGAGGCTACGCTCCCAGAGTCTTCATAACAAAAATAAAAATGATCGAGAGGCTGTGCCTTGCCGAGATTATCCCTTGCGGGGATTATCTTTCCTCCCCATCCGAGAGAGGATTCGTTTGAAATTTTCTCATTTTTGATTTCATAAAAATGAATAATGAAAATATTAAAAAAATGGTTTTTTTAACCCTTTTCTTTTTTTTCTTTTTCTTTTTCTGGCCGCCTGCAGCGCTGGTGGCTGGCCGACGCCGCCCCTGGCTGGCGGGCGTTGTGGCTGCTTTGGCCGCCGTCGCCCCTGGCTGGCCGTCGTTGGTTGGCCGGCGCCGGCGCCGTCGCCACGCCTGGCTGGCCGCCCCGCTGGCTGGCCTGGCCGCCTGGTTGGCCGCCTAGGCCTGGCTGGCTGGCAGCCTAGCTGGCCGCCTAGGCCTGGCTGGCTTGGGGCTGGTCTTCCCCCCCCCCTCTGCACAACGCAGGTCAGCGGTCTTCTCCAGCTATTCTTTTCACGCAGCTCTTTGCCCACACAAACGACGACCACTTCTTCAACGCAAGCCCCTCAGACGGCGCTTAGGGTGCTCTTGCCCCACCTGAAACAGCATAATGCTTGCGCTGCTTATACAGGTCGTGGGGTTGGTGTCGCCCCCCCCCACACAAGTTGTCTTCGAAACGCTTTTCGTTCCAGACAAGCTTCAACGATTTTTCGTAGACAAACTTCACCATTTCCAAACGAAAATTTATTTCCCACACAAGCTTCAACGCAGCAAAAAAAACGAAAATTGCTTACCTCCAATTCGCTTGCTGTGTGTGATGACGGGAGAGAGAGAGAGAGAGAGAGAGAGAGAGAGAGAGAGAGAGAGAGAGAGAGAGAGAGAGAGAGAGAGAGAGAGAGAGAGAGAGAGAGAGTTCTTCCCTTCCAATTTTATCTTGGCCGCCTCCCTCCACACCCTCCATTTGAGATAAGGGTGAGAAGATGAATGGTTGAAAACCATCGAGTGGGCTCCGGCCCCTCGGTCACGCACCGGCTCTGACAATCCCATTGAACCACGCTCTGATACCAGTGTTAGATATCCGTAACGCCTCTACGGGCGTACCACAAGAGGGGATGGCCTCTGGCTCACCACCCTGGCTCACCACCCAGCCAATAGAGGAAGAAGAAGGATTGCCCCTCATCCCCCAGGCTATATAGTGTGTGGCATGCCGTCCACACTAGCCTGGCTGCCCATGACTCCGCATGGGCGTCCTCTCCCACTGAACCCCGGATATGGCCATCCGGTCTGCCCCATCGGTCACAGGTGTTACAGCCTACGTGACAACTTGGCTGAATCCTTCATATCTATGCGCACATAAGCGATACCTTGTTCTCCTGCAATACTCTCTGAAATCCCTTCAACTTTCTTATATTTGTCTGTTTTGGGCTTGAGTACAAACAAGTTGGGGTGTTTTGTACTTTTTCCATCCATATTGTGGTAGTCAATATACCATGTCCAAGCCATGTCATCATTGACTAAGAATTCTCTTACATTCTATAAATAGATGTGATAAGATGTGATATGAATCAGATAGATGAGAATGAATAGAGGATTGATGTGATATGAAAATGAATAGAGGATGGATGTGATATGAGAATGAATAGAGGATGGATGTGATGAGAATAGAAGTGATGAGAATGAAAGGTAAATAGATGTGATGAGATGGGATGCGAATCAGATAGATGGGAATGAATGGATGGATAGATGTGATGAGAATAGAAGTGATGAGAATGAGAGGTAAATAGATGTGATGAGATGGGATGCAAATTAGATGGGAATGAATGGATGGATGGATGTGATGAGGATAGAAGTGACGAGAATGATAGTGTTTTATGCACTGTTACTCTACTCCTCCCCAGAGCCAAAAACAGTGAAGTTATTGATAATTCATTAGTTTTTGACCATTTCCTCTTTAAAAGAATTGTTGGCCACTCTTGTTGCAAACAAGAGTAGATCCCTCAAACCATCAAGCCAAAGGAAAGCTCATAAAAATTCATGTAAGCTAGAGATCCTACTTTTTCTTTATTCCATTTAATGGTTTTCTAATTTTTGTTTTCTTTAAAATGAAAAATGGTGCTATTCCTTGTTGGAAAGGCTTTCCCCCTCTCTTCATTCTTGAATTCTGCCTTTCTTTATCCTATATGTGTAATCAAATTATTAGAATTAAGCTTTTCATATTGTTTCTCTTTAAAAAATGGAATTTGATTAGTTTAGACTGCTTTAAAACATTTGGGATAATTTCTAAGTAACCTGAGTTCTCTTTAAAAAATGGAATTTGATTAGTTTAGACTGCTTTAAAACATTTGGGATAATTTTTAAGTAACCTGAGTTCATGAAAAAAAAATTGAAAAATGGTTAGCCATATAAAGGAGGTTATGGTAAAATGTTCTTAAATTTTGTGAAATAAGTTTTATCTTTTATTATTCAAAAAGAGTAATCCCCATCGCTTGTGTCTTCTAAAAGTGTTATTTTATTCAATGCATAGAAAAAAATGCATATTAGAAATATTTTTTTATAATAAAAGTGTTATTTTCATTAAAATTAATTTCTATGCATAGAAAGATGTATATTGGGAATATTTTGATTATAAAAGTGTTACTTTCATTAAAATTTAATTTATCCATAAATAGATACATAAAAGAAATTTTTTATTATAAAAGCATTACTTTCATCAAATTTTGATTTTACGTATAGAAAGATGCATAAAGAAATTTATTTTTATTTTCTCATTAATTTTGATTTTATGCATAGAAAGATGCATAAAGAAATTTATTTTTTATTTCAAGAGTTACTCTCATTAATTTTGATTTTATGCATAGAAAGGTGCATAAAGAAATTTATTTTTATTTCAAAAGAGTTACTCTCATCAATTTTGATTTTTTGCATAGAAAGATGCATAAAGAAATTTATTTTTATTTTAAAAGAGTTATTCTCATCAATTTTGATTTTATGCATAAATAGAAAGATTCATAAAGAATTTTTTTCTTTCAAAAGAGTTACTCTCCTCAATTTTGATTTTTTTCATGGAAAGATGCATAAAGAATTTTTTTTATTTCAAAAGATTATTCTCATCAATTTTGATTTTATGCATAGAAAGATGCATAAAGAAATTTATTTTTATTTCAAAAGAGTTATTCTTATTAATTTTGATTTTTTGCATAGAAAGATGCATAAAGAAATTTATTTTTATTTCAAAAGAGTTATTCTCATCAATTTTGATTTTTTGCATAGAAAGATGCATAAAGAAATTTATTTTTATTTCAAAAGAGTTATTCTCATTAATTTTGATTTTATGCATAGAAAGATGCATAAAGAAATTTATTTTTATTTCAAAAGAGTTATTCTCATTAAAATTGAATTTATGCATAGAAAGATGCATAAAAGATTAATTTTTATTTCGAAAGTGTTATTCTCCTTAAAATTGAGTTTATGCATAAACGGATTTTATAAAAGTGTTATTTCCCACTGAAGTTCTTCTTATGCATAAATAGATGCGTAAAGAATCTTTATATCAAAAATAAGAATTCTCTTACATTCTATAAATAGATGTGATAAGATGTGATATGAATCAGATAGATTGTTTAAGGGCTGAATATTGGATGATATTTTTTGTCTAAAACCTTAGTCTTTTAAATTGTGATAATCAGATGTAGTGTGAAGTGTCCTTTAAAATTTGGTTGGAAGTTAGAAAGTCGTGGGAAGTAGTTTTTGGGGATATATAGTTTTTGGCGTAGAAGTTGATTCGGGCAGACACACATGTAATCGGTGAGGAAGAAGAATGATGTTTTGTAAGCAGTTGGCAGTTGGTAGTTTTTTGTTTGTGAAGTTATTTGTCAGCAGTCAAGTGTTTCCTCTTTGATGTACTTCTGTAATATGAATTTTTGAAGATGAAATGGAGTTTCTATTCACAGAGTAGCTTGGCATGTGTGAGTTGTTTCTGATTGTGTTTGAGTGAGAAATTTGTCAGTTCATTTGTCAGAAAGTCTGTTGAAGGAAAAGTAGTTTACAAGAAACACTGGCAATCACGGTGCTTGTGATGGATTTTCATGTGCGGGTTCATTTTCTTCTGTGTGAGGGTGAGTGTCGAAGCGAAGATGAAGCGATTAATGGGGATGACGGTTAGAATTTTTTCAAATATGGGATAATTATGATGGGTGTTTGAATTCGATCTGGAGGAGTCAACAGAATCATCTCATTCATACTTTACAAGATCAATAGCAAGGTGATTAGGTTCGCAGCTTAGGGGAGATGACAAAGAACAGGAGTTGGCGGAAGAAGGTGGCGATAGGGGAATGTCAACAGATGGGTTTGAAGAGGAGACAGAGCATGATTCAGCGAATTCAGGTGAAGCAATGGCACAGTCATCAAGGAGTTTTCCACAATTATTAGCCACAACAGCAATACAACGGGCATTATTGCCTAGGAGAAGGTTGCGGTTCAATCCTTTAGAGGGAAGAAGTACTGCACGGCGGTTCAATCCTTTAGAGGGAAGAAGTACTGCACGGCGGTTACCCCAAAATCAACCTCTTAATGTGGCTGAAGCGGCTATAGAGCAGATTTACGCGTCAAATTTGGGAGCTTTTCAAGGAAGTCTAAAGAAGACCCTGATTGCCATGTGGCTCAATTCGAGACCAGATGGCAAGCCAGAGGATTTGCCGAAGTATATGATGTGCAAGCCAAGATGCGCCAATTCGAGGCAACATTGGAGGGAAAAGCCATGCAATGGTTTAGCAATTTTGCTGCAGGGCATTTTGTGGATTATGATGCATTAAGGATTGCATTTTTGAATCGGTTTCGGAAGGAGAAGACAGCAAATGATGTGCTAACAAAACTCAAAGGTGTGAAGCAGAAGAAGATGTTTGTGGAAGATTATGCACAGAAGTTTAATCGGTATGTGCGAAGGCTCACAATATAGGAAAGGCCTACAGATGAGATGTTAGCAGCATACTTTGTGAAAGGATTGAGAAGAGAGTTGCGGAATGCAATCGTAGGTGATGATGTTACGAGTGGAATGGATGCACTAATAGGATATTGCTACTAGAGCGGAGAAAAGATTTGGGTTAACAGGCTCGAGCTCAAGAAAGAGGCATTTTAAGGATAGGAAGAAGGGAAAGTCGAAGGGGAAAAGGAAGAAGAAGTCAAGTGATGAAGATTCGGATGACGATTCAGAGTCAGATTCTGATACAGATTCGGATGCGGATTCAGGATCAAGTAGTGATGATGATTCGAATAGTGATTCAGAGTCAGATGATGAGGAGGATAAGAAAAAGAAACATAAGAGGAAGTCAGGTAAGAAGTCAAAGGAGAAGACAAAGAGTAAGTCAGTAGAAAAGGCAGTGGAAAAGAAACTAGAGCAGATGGGAATTGAGAAGGAATCAGGAAGCAAGACAGATCATTTTGTGAAATTTGTCTCAAGGATGGTCATAAGACAAAAGATTGCTGGTACAATCCAAATTTTAGGGGAGCAGTTCGTGAAAGAATAGAGTAGAAGATGTAGCATAATGTGACACAGGCTCATGGCATTTTTCTGGAAGCATCGGACCAACAGAGGCCATTCAATTATCAAGGATGGCAGAGGCAGCAACAGCCACATTTGAATTGGAGACCACCAGGGAAGCCACCATTTAGGGGAAATTTCAATCAAGGAGGACGATCAAGGTTTGGAGGATGGCAGAATTCTAGACCACCATGGGGAGGAAATTGGAACCAGCCACAAGGCTGGCCTCAACAGCAAAATTGGTAGGAACCAGCTAATTGGAATCAGCAAGGTTGGAATCAACAGAACTGGAATCCGCAAGGATGGAATCAGCAAGGGTGGAATCAACCAAGACCTACTCAATCATTACCTCAATTGCCTGTGCCACCTGTTCAGCAAAAGCAAAAATAAATAAACCTCCGCAAAGCAATTTGGTGAATCTGGAGATTTCTCAGGAACATGGAGTAAAGGAAGTGTTGGCGGAATGTGCGTCTGCATGTGATTGTTCTCAATGTGGCATACAGGATTCAGAAGTGCTGGCAGTTACACGGTCTAAAGCAAGGTTGAAGTCACCATTAGATTGGGAGGAGCAAAAAGTTGTTCGTGATGAAGTAGCAGAGGGGATTGTGGAAGCACAGGATGATGAACACATTGAGAAGAAAGAGAAGAAGTCATTGAAAAGGATGGAGAATAAGGGGGAGAAATCCGAAGCATTGTTTCAAGAGTTATTGAATACTCCTATGCATTTTACATTGGATCAGTTCCTTTCGTTGGTCCCAATTTTCAGGGATCGACTTTATTCGGCCATGGGAAAGTCAAAGATTGCAACAATAATGGATGTTTTGGACCAAAGTGTGGGAAGTCATCAGATTAGTCCAAAAGATGTGGATTTCACTGTTCTAATAATTCCACTGGATTTTGACAATCGACGGTTTTCAAAGGTCTTATTGGATGACAGATCTGGAGTCAACATTTTGTCAAAATCAGAATTCTTGAAGATAAAGAATGTCAAATTGGAGCCAGCGCCATTTCAAGTAAGGATGGCAGATCAGAGCAGAGTTCAACCACTTGGGATGTTGAGAAGACAATCTCTTACAATACAAGGATTGCAGTTTCCAGCAAATTTTGTTGTTTTAAAGATGAAAGATGCAGGGAATGCTTACTCAATTTTGTATGGAAGGCCATGGTTTAAAATTGCAAAGCTCAAGTAGGATTGGGAAAAGAATGAGGTTACATTAAAGAAAGGCAAGAAAGTTGTCATATTACCAATGGGATCTAGAGAAGAGTTGTCAAAGTTAGTGAAGCCAATGATGGCCTAGCCAATTAATTTGGCAGAAGAAGTTGAGGATGATGAGGAAGACTATTTTTTGGCAGCTAACCCAACAATAGTTCCAGTTTTTGAAGTGGATGTGGAACGGATTCTGGATAAGTATGTCGTCCTCCATAGGAGGAAGTGTTTTGTCAATTAGCGGAAAGCAGTTCTGGTGGACAGGTGTCACATAGTTAAAGTTAGCACAACATGATGGAGATGAAAAGGTGGATGTTGCTGAGATGAGGATGCAGATATTGCACCAAAGGAAGCAATTCTTAGAGTAGAGTTTCTGTATGACAAATTGATGGACAAAGTTTCCAGAGTTAAGGAGGATGACTTACAAGATCTAAACTTAGGATCAGTAAAAAATCCCAAGGTTGTCAAAGTCAGTGTCAATTTGGATGAGGAGTTCAAAGGTGATCTGAAGAAATTGTTGCATGAGTTTATGGATGTGTTTGCTTGGGAATATTCTGATTTGAAGGTATGGATCCTCTGGTGTACAAACATCAGATTAATCTCAAGGAGGATGTGGTGCCAGTTATTCAGCAAAGGTACCGAATGAATCCGAATTATGCCAAACAGGTCAAGCAAGAGTTGGATAAACTTCTAAATGTGGGTTTCATCATACCAGTAGATAAAGCAAAGTGGTTATCACCAATTGTGGTGGTGCCAAAGAAGTCGGGCAAAATCTGTGGATTATAGAAAACTGAATGCGGCAACCATTGGCAGATCCATTTCCATTGCCATTTATTGATTCTGTTTTGGATGATGTTGCAGGGCATGAAATGTATAGTTTTCTTGATGGATTTTTTGGGTATAATCAAATTCCAATGGTGGCAGATGAGGATATTCAGAAGACAGCATTTATCACTGAATGGGGAGCATTTTCTTACACAGTAATGAGTTTTGGTGTGAAAAATGGACCACCTTCATTTTCAAAAGCAGCTTTTAAAACATTTGAGCCATACTTTATAGAGTCCATGCGGATTTTTATGGATGACTTTTTAGTCTTTGGAGAAAAGGTTAAGCATATGGAATATTTGAGGAAGTGTTTTGAAAGGTGCAGGATGTTTAGAATGTCTTTAAATCCGCACGTGTGCGATTGCAGTTCAAAAAGGAAAGTTACTTGATCACATTATTTCGCAGGATGGGATGTCAATTGATGCTGACAAAATAAGTGCAATTCAGAAGGTAGGAACACCACATAATTGAAGGCAGTGATGCAGTTTGTTGGTCAAATTAAATGGCATAACCATTATCTGAGATATTTGGTAGATGTAAGTGCACCTTTGAGTCATTTGACAAAGAAGGTGTGGATTTTGTGTGGGGTGAAGCTCAGGAAAAAGCTTTTCAGATCATTAAGAAGATGTTGGTAGTATCACCTATTCTTCAACCACCAAATTGGGAGTTTCCTTTTCATGTTTATGTGGATGCATCGGATATAGCAGTTGGAGCTATTTTGATGCAAGAGAATGTTAAGGGATAGTTTAGACTAGTGTACTATGCAGTTCCTTTCAGCTGAAGCCAGCTGAAAGGAATTACACTGTCACAGAGCGTGAAGCTAGGGGGATGATTTTTGCATTGGAAAAATTCAGACACTATTTGTTGGGGAATAAGGTTGTATTTCATGTTGACCATCAAGCTCTGTTGTTTCTGGTAAAGAAGCCAAAGTTGGAAGGGAGGCTTGCAAGATGGATGCTTTTGTTGTAGGAACTCGATTATACAGTGGTACATACTCCAGGACATCAACATGCAGTGGCAGATTATTTGAGTAGGCTGGAAAATGTGTTGGAGACACCAGGAGTGTCAGATGAATTACCAGATCCAGAATTGTTTCAGGAGGAAGGACATTCATATGACAATTGGTATGATCAAATGGTTCAATTTTTGACAGATGGGGTGTTACCTTTTAACATGACAGTGGATCAGAGGAAGAAATTTACCTTAAGAAGTAGGCCATTTTGATAATTGCCGGAGCTTTGTGCAGAAGAGGAGCGGATCAAATCATTCGCAGATGTGTTCCGAATGAAGAGCAAAAGGTGGTTTTGCAAGAAGCTCACTTTAGAGTAGCTGGAGGTCATTTTTCAGGAGAGATTACGGGGCAAAAAATTATGCAAGCAGGTCTTTGGTGGCCATTACTATTAAGGGATGCTCATACATTTGCTAGAGATTGTGTTCAGTTTCAAAGAATGGGGCAACCAACATCGATGGATCGGATGCAATATCATCTAGTATTACCTCTTGAACCAACATTTTGGTTGCAACAACTAATTATCCCACAAAATGGGTAGAAGTAGTGGCTTTGAGGGATAATAAAGTAGCAAGTGTGGCCAGATTTTTGTACAAGATCATGACTAGGTTTGGATGCCCAATAGAATTGGTGTCGGATCAGGGTGTGCATTTTTTGAATTCAGTCCAAGCATATGATTCTTCACACAAGAAGTCTACTCCATATCACCCACAAGCAAATGGGCAGGCAGAAAGCACAAATAAGGTGTTGATGAGGATTTTAAATAAAATTGTCTCAAAAAATAGAGTGGATTGGGATGACAAGCTAGATTCAGCATTATGGTCATTCCGGACAGCATACAAAGTGGCAATAGGTATGACACCATTCAAACTTGTTTATGGAATTGAAGCAGTTGTTCCTATGGAGTATGTGATACCTAGTTTGAGGCTAGCAGTTCAGCATAGATTGAGCCCAGAGGATTTAGTATTGCATAGGCAAAGGGCATTATTGAAATTGGAGGAGGATAGGATTCACAGTGCATATGTGGCAGAAGTAAGTCAACACAGAAGACAAGCATGGATGACAAGACATGTGAAGTTCAAGATTTTTCAGAAGGGTGATTGGGTAATGATGTATAATTCAAAGTTGGGACCACACCCAGGAAAGTTGAAGCTCAGATATTTTGGGCCATATCAAATTGTGGAGGAATTAGGCCAGGGAACTTTCAGATTGAGGGATGTTTTTGGAACTTTGATTCTCAAACCAGTGAATGGATTTCGACTGAAGAAATTTTATGGCAAGATTCCTGAAATTCCAGAATGGATGATTAACAGGGCTAAAGATATTGCTGTGAGACATGTGGCAGTTGATTTTGGATCTGTAGCAAAATCGGTGGTGACAAATGCAATATGTCAGTTAGATTGGGATGTCAGATTTTTGGAATACCGAAGCAAAAGCGGAAAGAAGTCTTTAGTGGAGCAGTTTGTTGGTCAAAGCCAATGTCAAAAGTTTTTTCAAACTGGAAATCAGTTAGGTGGAAGTGTTCTTTTTCAAGAGAATCTTGGACCTCAAATCGAGGCAAAATCTTCGGCACATGTGAAGCTAATAATGGATGGTACATGTTTAGAAACGATTACATGGGGTGTGCTTTTCGTAGGCAAGTGCCATGATAAAAACGAGAGGGGCAGATTTGATCGCTCAGTTCAACTCCAAGTGTGCGACCTTCTTGCATGTTTGAGTTTTTTGCAAGTGATCGCAGGGATGTTTTTAGATAGCTTAAGGAAGAAGCTTCTCATGCCAGCACAAGAAGTCCCAAGTGAGTCCATGACAAAGACACGCTCGATGAAGATGGCCTTGGAAGAATTAAGGGGGCCGAGAGTCATCATGCAGACCATTGATGATAATGATGAAGTTGAGTCTACAGATGAAGGCCAGCCGGAGGAGATAGATGAGGGGTTTGATGCACAAGAGGAAGAAACCAAGGTCTGATTGAAGCGGATAGGTCTGTACGATTTTGCAAACTTGCCTTGGGTGGCATGGGCGTAGAACTCTTTTGCTGTGAGCAATAGCTATACCACTTGAGAGAGAACCATGGTACATTACAGAAGAGAAAGAGGTTACGCCGAAACTGGTGGGGCTGAAGTGTTTAAGGTACCGAATGTGCAAGGGCCAAAATTGAAGAAGATTTCGGATTCTGTCATGAAAGGCAAGTTTGGGCCTCTAGAAGGAACCAGGTCCTACTACATGGTGAGGAATGCAGACAAGGTAAGAAGCACGCATCTTTTCTGGTATTTGAATAAGGTCTGTCTATTGGCCAAGAATGCATACATGTCCAAGGAAGCTTTTGCGCCTCTGTGGAATGCTGAAAGAGGTGTTCGCATGGATTGGGCACGTCATTTTTACATGAGAGGTTGCAGTTTACTAAGACCAGAGACAAGAGAAGATCACCATCTACTGGGAAGTTAGTCCCATATTTGGCAGGGATGTTCAGTCATGTGTTGCAGGTGCCTGTGGGGCCTATGTTGATGCTGATGAAAGATGAGAAGAAGTGGAAATTGGAGTATGACTCACCAACAGCAAAAGTCATCTGCTCGGATAAGTTGGGTAACTCCGGAGGGTGTTGCTCCAGTGACATAGGCTGGAAGTAGTAAGCTCTCACTACTCCCTAGATTGGTAAATGTGCAACAGGCACAGGCAAGGGCCAAGACTATTACTTTTATTCCAAACAAGCTTGGGGAGATGGCAGTAGATAAGAAATTTCTTCCAGAAGCAAACTACATAGACCTGGGTAGGAAAAAGTTTGGCTGGAGTGTTTTCTGTGCAAGATGCTATTGAAAGTTTGGTGGATCTGAGTAGATTTATCAACAACCAGGAAGCAATGATTGTCACTTTGGAGGCTAGGAAGATCGATCCGAAGCAGCTTGCCATTTTGTGGAAAGGGAAGTGTAGGGTTTGCTGGATCAGTTAGATATAGCACATGCCAAGAAAAGATAGAATTGGAGGATAATTTGTCAAAGATTGGTGCTGAGATGCAGATGAAGATGGAGGAATTACTCCAAACAGCCTTGGAATTTGGAACTTGGTCTGATGGCTTGAAGTTGGCTACTACAGATGATCAGTTCAAAGTGTTTGAGGCCCGTATCACACAATTGATTTCAGACAATAATTTTTTGATGAATAGGTTAACACCTTTGGTGAGCCTGGAGAAGGCGGCTCTCGACGGACAAGCAGTCATCATAGGAGTACTAGTAGCTGAAGCGAATTTGGAAATTTTGAAGTAAGAGGTGTATCAGTACACACAGAAGCTGTGGAGTGGAGCTACTAGGTTGTTTGAAGAGCATCTAGAGGAACCTATTGACAAGTTCAGGATGTGGTTCGAAGCAGCAAAAATAGCAGAGAATGTTCGGAAAGAAAATGAGGAGTTGAAGCGAACTGTCATCGCGGATTTGAAGAAGCAGTTGGAAATAGAGTGGAATGTTGCCTTAACACAGTTGGACGTGGAGAAATCAGGGCAATGATGAAAGAAGCAGTAAAGGGAAAGCAAGATGAGCCTCAAGAAAATCCTATTGTCAAATTAGAGTCAGAGCCGGAAGCAGTTAAGACAAAGGAGGCAGAAGCTGAAGTGACAGTACAAGATGAAAGTGCAGGGATGGATAAGGCAGAAATTAATCCGGATCAAGGGATTGTGGATCCGATGTCATCCTGCGGCTCAAGCCACCGAGCTGTGCCAAGTGTTTAAGGGCTGAATATTGGATAATATTTTTTGTCTAAAACCTTAGTCTTTTAAATTGTCATAATCGGATGTAGTGTGAAGTGTCCTTTAAAATCTGGTTGGAAGTTAGAAAGTTGTGGGAAGTAGTTTTTGGGGATATATAGTTGATTCAGGTAGACACATATATAGTTTTTGGGAATATATAGTTGATTTAGGTAGACACATATAATTGCTGAGGAAGTTTTTTGGTAGTTTTTTTAAATGGTGAGCTTCCGGTACGATGGATGAGGAACCAAGGAAGCGGCCTATGAGTGAAGCACTAGGGTACTTGCGAAGGATCCTAGAGGGTGCTGACCATACGGTGCTCAGGCTCTGGGGGTCACCAAAGATACCCACACGTACGTCGGGGAAGATATTGGAACAAGGAGTAAGAGTTGTTTTCTGAATTCGGGCATGGATCTTGCTGGTTGACCTTGCTGGTCCTCAACGGATGAGTCCATGGCTCTCTTATATGGATCCGTTTTGGTTGATCTTGCTGATCTTCAACGAAGATTCCATTTTGATATGTGAATATATTTCCGGTTACTATGAGCTAGGAACTATTGAAAAGGACAAGTGGTGAGCGTTCTGGTTGCCAATGATGCCATAGGTACACCGATGAAGGAATGATTGGAAATAAGGATTCAACCAAAGATTTTGAGGATTGTGATCAGTGATACAATGGTTTCATTAAATGATTGTTTGATGCTAAGAAAAAGGCAATTTCATATGTGTGTAAGTGGTGTGACTACTTTTAAGTTTGCATGAATATCCGGCTAGGGGGCTTGGGAACTCTTTTCCCTGGTACCCGAGACAAAACCTAACTAAATTGTTAATTGGATCCCATCACTACACTGGTTGGGTAGTTGGCTAACCCATGGGACTAGATGGGGTTAGGTTGGACTGATGGATCCTTAAATTGAGACTCAATTCTGTTATGGTACGATAGATGAAGTAAATCCCATACAAAAATTATTCTATGGAAAATCAATGGGTGTGCCTCTTAATGAAAAAAGAATTGGTCTCTATGATCCAAGTGCAATCTTTCCCTAATATGACTTGGGACTTACAGGTTCGGTCCGATCAGTTCAGTTAGTTAAGACTTTTGACTACGTTAGAGAAAAGTTATCCTAGAGGAATTGCCCGTGCTTTCCAGGTAGGGGAAGTTTTTCCAAAATTAGTTTTGGAAGAACCGATGGATTAGTCTCTTGTCCGGATATCCGTGGGTGAGGCCCCGAGTGTGAGACCCTGCCCTGCGCAAGAAGTGCTACTTCTACCTGCTAGAACCCCTGAATTCGTTGCACGGTGGGGATAGGGACCTCACAGCTGGTATCAGAGCAAATTGGCTAATGAGGATCAATCGAGAAGCCAAAAATGTCAAAAATTTATGAAGAAGCAGTAAAAGGCTGTAATTGTGATAAAATTTATACAATTTGATATTCAAACTGAAATTCGTAAATTGGTAATTGGGTCTTCAGATGGAAGTACCGCAATTGTATGGAATCCCTGACTTGCTTGAGGCCTAGACATGATGGTATTTACCTTATAGTTCCAAGGACCATGACTACCCATATATATCGAGGGTATAAAGTTGCAGCTCTTTACTAGCAGTATATACGAGTAAATCTAAGACTTGAAATTGTAAGCATTAATACTATCCAGATGATGAATTCGAATGTGGCTGATATGATTTTAAATTCTGGTTGAGAACTGATGAGTTGATTTGGATTCTGATTGAAAAATGAAGATTCCTGAATTTTGGTTGAAATGTAATAAACTAAGCAAAACCACAATGAGGATGAATGGGACGAGTCCTTGTGATGATGTTTGTAGCTGGAATGACATTAATGACCTCAACAAATCACTATGAGATTAGTGGATTGTGCTAGCAGATTGCTGCTGTTAACACGACCCAATGGATCAAGTTAAGGGATGTAAAATTAAAAATCTGTATAATTGAAAATTTCCATGAAGGACTGTTCAAATAGAAATTTCGGTCTAATGGACCATTATTGTGACAAGGATTTGAATGTTACAATCTGAGTGAATTATTATCTGATGATGAGTTTTATATAAGGGATCTTTATCCCAGGATTCTGTTGGGTTCACCAGAGAATAAGGAACCCCAGAATCAGTTGGATCTTAAGGAAAAGAGTTCTCTAATTTTGCGAGACGAGGACATGTCGCATTTTTTAAGTGTGGTAGGATGTAAGATTCCTCCCTCCGGCTTTTGAGGTGTGCAGGTGTAAGAACCTCCCCTTCTGGTCTTATAATTATTCCCCTCTCTGAAATAAAAGAAAGATTCTGTTTTACCTTGTTTTGGCCTAGAGAGAGAAAATATCTAGAGGGAGGTAATTCAAATTTGAGATATTTTTGGATATAAAAATCCTCCTAGTGTCTAAAATGGTTTCCCTTGAAACAGATATTCAAAAAGAAATTTCCAATGTGCAATTGGAATAAATTGAAATCAGGTAAAAAGGACCTTAACCTAAGGGTCCAGATTTTCTGAAATTTTTGAATTAAGGTTCCTATGGACCAATTAGATTAATCCAAATGTAGGGAGGAGATAAATTGACGAATAAAATGAAATCTCCCCAAAAAAAGAGTTGACTAAGGACAAGGATTTGGAAAATTCTAGAATCAGTTTACTTAGTTAGAGGCTCACTTTTTCATATAAATGAAGCCTCCCCCTTTGTAAATGGTTAATAGTGTTTTATGCACTATTACTCTACTCCTTCCCAGAGCCAAAAACAGTGAAGTTATTGATAATTCATTAGTTTTTGATCATTTCAAAAGAGTTACTCTCATCAATTTTGATTTTTTGCATAGAAAGATGCATAAAGAAATTTATTTTTATTTCAAAAGAGTTATTCTCATCAATTTCTATTTTATGCATAGAAAGATGCATAAAGAAATTTATTTTGTATTTCAAAAGAGTTATTCTCATCAATTTTGATTTTTTTGCATAGAAAGATGCATAAAGAATTTTTTTTAAATTTCAAAAGAGTTATTCTCATTAATTATGATTTTATGCATAGAAAGATGCATAAAGAAATTTATTTTTATTTCAAAAGAGTTATTCTCATTAAAATTGAATTTATGCATAGAAAGACGCATAAAAGATTTATTTTTATTTCAAAAGTGTTATTCTCCTTAAAATTGAATTTATGCATAAATAGATGCATAAACGGATTTTTATAAAAGTGTTATTTCCCACCACTGTTCTTATGCATAAATAGATGCGTAAAGAATCTTTATATCAAAAAATAAGAATTCTCTTACAATCTATAAAAGAAAGACGCATAAAAGATTTATTTTTATTTCGAAAGTGTTATTATCCTTAAAATTAAATTTATGCATAAATAGATGCATAAACGAATTTTTATAAAAGTGTTATTTCCCACCACTGAAGTTGTTCTTATGCATAAATAGATGCGTAAAGAATCTTTATATCAAAAAATAAGAATTCTCTTACATTCTATAAATAGATGTGATAAGATGTGATATGAATCAGATAGATGAGAATGAATAGAGGATGGATGTGATGAGAATAGAAGTGATGAGAATGAAAGGTAAATAGATGTGATGAGATGGGATGTGAATCAGATAGATGGGAATGAATGGATGGATGGATGGATGTGATGAGAATAGAAGTGATGAGAATGAGAGGTAAATAGATGTGATGAGATGGGATGCGAATCAGATAGATGGGAATGAATGGATGGATGGATGTGATGAGAATAGAAGTGATGAGAATGAGAGGTAAATAGATGTGATGAGATGGGATGTGAATCAGATAGATGGGAAAGAATGGATGGATGGATGTGTTTCTCTTTAAAAAGTAGAATTGATTAGTTTAGAATGCTTTAAAACATTTGGGATAATTTCTAAGTAACTTGAGAATGAAAAAAAAATTAAAAAATGGTCAGCCATACAAAGGAGGTTATGGCAAAATTTTCTTAAGTTTTGTGAGATAAGTTTTATCTTTTATTATTCAATAAGAGTAATTCCCACCGGTATTCTAAAAGTGTTATTTCTATTCTATGCATAGAAAAAAATGCATATTAGAAATATTTTTATAATCAAAGTGTTATTTTCATTAGAATTAATTTCTATGTATAGAAAGATGCATATTGGAAATATTTTGATTATAAAAGTGTTACTTTCATTAAAATTGAATTTATGCATAAATAGATGCATAAAAGATTTTTTTTAAATTATAAAAGCGTTACTTTTATCAAATTTTGATTTTATGCATAGAAAGATGCATAAACAAATTTATTTTTATTTCAAAAGAGTTATTTCAAAAGAGTTATTCTCATTAATTTTGATTTTATGCATAGAAAGATGCATAAAGAAGTTTATTTTTATTTCAAAAGAGTTACTCTCGTTAATTTTGATTCTATGCATAGAAAGGTGCATAAAGAAATTTATTTTTATTTCAAAAGAGTTACTCTCATTAATTTTGATTTTTTGCATAGAAAGATGCATAAAGAAATTTATTTTTATTTTAAAAGAGTTATTCTCATCAATTTTGATTTTATGCATAAATAAAAAGATGCATAAAGAAATTTATTTTTATTTCAAAAGAGTTACTCTCACATCAAATTTGATTTTTGGCATAGAAAGATGCATAAAGAAATTTACTTTTATTTCAAAAGAGTTATTCTCATCAATTTTGATTTTATGCATAAATAAAAAGATGCATAAAGAAATTTATTTTTATTTCAAAAGAGTTATTCTCATCAATTTTGATTTTTCTGCATAGAAAGATGCATAAAGAAATTTATTTTTATTTCAAAAGAGCTATTCTCATTAATTTTGATTTTATGCATAGAAAGATGCATAAAGAAAATTTTTTTTGGCTCAAAAGAGTTATTCTCATTAAAATTGAATTTATGCATGGAAAGATGCATAAAAGATTTATTTTTATTTCGAAAGTGTTATTCTCCTTAAAATTAAATTTATGCATAAACGGATTTTTATAAAAGTGTTATTTCCCACTGAAGTTCTTATGCATAAATAGATGCGTAAAGAATCTTTATATCAAAAATAAGAATTCTCTTACATTCTATAAATAGATGTGATATGAATCAGATAGATGAGAATGAATAGAGGATGGATGTGATGAGAATAGAAGTGATGAGAATGAAAGGTAAATAGATGTGATGAGATGGGATGTGAATGAGATAGATGGGAATGAATGGATGGATGTGATGAGAATGAAAGGTAAATAGATGTGATGAGATGGGAATGCAAATCAGATAGATGGGAATGAATGGATGGATGTGATGAGAATAAAAGTGATGAGAATGAATAGATGTGATGTTATGTGAGAGGTAAATAGATGTGATGAGATGGGATGTGAATCAGATAGATGGGAAAGAATGGATGGATGGATGTGATGAGATGGGATGTGAATCAGATAGATGGGAAAGAATGGATGGATGGATGTGATGAGAATAAAAGTGATGAGAATGAAAGGTAAATAGATGTGATGATATGTCATGCGAATAAGATAGATGGAAAAAAATGGATGGATGGATGTGATGAGAATAGAAGTGATGAGAATGATAGGTAAATGGATGGATGTGATGAGAATAGAAGTGATGAGAATGATAGGTAAATAGATGTGATGTTATGTGATGCGAATCAGATAATGTGAATGAATAGATGAGATGTGATGTCATGTGATGAGAATAGAAGTGATGAGAATGATAGGTAAATAGATGTGATGTTATGTGATGCGAATCAGATAATGTGAATGAATAGATGAGATGTGATGTCATGTGATGAGAATAGAAGTGATGAGAATGATAGGTAAATAGATGTGATGTTATGTGATGCGAATCAGATAATGTGAATGAATAGATGAGATGTGATGTCATGTGAATCAGGATGATGAAAATGAATGATATAGGATGTGAATGAATGTGATAACATGTGAATCGGGATGTGAATGAACGATAAGGGATGTGAATGAATGTGTTAGCATGTGAATCAGGATGTGAATGAATGAGATGTGATGTGAAATGGATGTGATAAGATGCGATGTAAACTAGATAGATGTTAATGTATGTGAAGTGATGAGATGTATGTAAACTCACAAATAATGAGATATATGTTAATGCATGTGAAGTGATGAGATGTATGTTAATGTATGTAAACTCACAACTAATGAGATATTTTCATCTCACCTCTCTCTAACTTTAACTAGATCCAAAAAGTAAGCTAAACTGACCTAAAAATGGTCAAAAATTGACCAAACTGATTTGGAAAGTCTAGAATCAATTTGCTTGGTTAGAGACTCACTTTTTCCTATAAATGAAGCCTCCCCCTTTGTAAATGGTTAATAGTGTTTTATGCACTGTTACTCTACTCCTCCCCAGAGCAAAAAACAGTGAAGTTATTGATAATTCATTAGTTTTTGACCATTTCCTCTTCAAAAGAATTTCTTTATGCATCTTTCTATGGATGATGTGGATAATGTGGATTGATGTATGGATGATGTGGGTTGATGTGTGGATGATGCGATTGGATGTGATTTGATGTGGGAATGATGTGATGTGATAGGGATCGATGAAGAAAAAAAAAATTGTGGGAAGATGAGAAAAGATGGGGACTAATGTGAAAGGATGTGGAGTGATGAGAAAAGATGGAAATATTGTTGGAACTCTATTTGTATGTGAAATCTGTTTTTAAATGACTGTTTTATGTCAAGAATGCTGGGGAAGCATTTTGACCGTCTTGTGAATGAGGTCGTGGAGACCTATCTGTTGAAGTTGTAATCGCTGACAGAGCGGTGGATGAGGGACCAAGGAAGCGGCCTATGAGTGAAGCTCTAGGTCACCTGCAAAGGATCCTAGAGGGTGCTGACCATACGGTGCTCGAGCTCTCGGGGTCGCCAAAGATACCCACACGTATGTCCGGGAAGATATTGGAACAAGGAGTAAGAGTTGTTTTTCGAATGCGGGCATGGATTTGGTTGGTTGACCTTGCTGGTCCTCAACGCATGAGTCCATGGCTCTTTTATAAGGATCCATTGGTTGATCTTGTTGATCTTCAATGGAGATTCCATTTTGATATGTGAATATATTACCGGTTACTAGGAACTATTGAAAAGGCCCCTGATGAGTGGACAGGTGGTGAGCGTTCTTGTTGTCAATGATGCCATAGGTACACCGATGAAGGAATGAAGGAATGATTGGAAATAAGGATTCAACCGGAGATTTTGAGGATTGTGATCAGTGATACAATGGTTTCATTAAATGATTGTTTGATGCTGAGAAAAAGGCAATTTCATATTGGTAAGTGGTGTGACTAGTTTTAAGTTTGCATGAATATCCAGCTAGGGGGCCTGGGAACTCTTTTCCCTGGTACCCGGGATAAAACCTAACTAAATTCTTAATTGGATCCCATCACTACAGTGGTTGGGCAGTTGGCTAACCCATGGGACTAGATGGGGTTAGGCTGGACTGATGGATCCTTAAATTGAGACTCAATTCTGTTATGGTACGATAGATGAAGTAAATCCCATACAAAAATTATTCTATGAAAAAGAATCAACGGCTGTGCCTCTCCAATGAGGAAAAAAGCATTGGTCTCTATGATCCAAGTGTAATCTTTCCCTAATCTAACTTGGGACTTACGGGTTCGGTCAGATCAGTTCAATTTGTTAAGACTTTTGACTACGTTAGAGAAAAGTTATCCTGGAGGAATCACCCGTGCTTTCGGGGCAAGGGAAGTTTTTCCGGGATTGGTTTTGGAAGAACCGATGGATTAGTCTCTTGTCCGGATATCCGTGGGCGAGGCCCCAAGTGTAAGACCCTACCCCGCACAAGAAGTGCTACTTTCGCTGCTAGAAACCCTGAATTCGTTGTGCGGTGGGGATAGGGACCTCAAAAGCATTGACTTCATACATGCCAATGATGAGAAATCACATGTGATAGGTTCAATGGATTCATTCATGGCACATGTAGTTTTGAGTAAAGAGAAGGAATTCACAAACTATAGATGCTATCAAAGAACCCAATCTAGGCCTCGTATTTTGGATAATGCAGAGGTAGTGTTGAGTAGCAGTGATGAGGAGGATGATGATAATAGAAGTGATCAACCTACCAAAGAACGTGTGCTATTGAAAAAGATGGAACATGCCATAAGTGAAAGTATTCTAGCATTTTACAGAGAAGATGAATACATAGTTGATGTATTCATAGGAGAGGTAGAGTTGCAAAAATGGCATTAGCTAATAAAAGAAAAACAGTGGCTTTGGTGTCTAATGAGACAAAACTAAGGGAGACAAGCAATGCTATCAACATATGTTGAGATCCACCACCCTCTGACATTAGTTCATGGGCTGGGATCACAATGAAAGAAACAGTACAACCACTCATTAAAGAAAATCTATTGCATGATGCTTCTGGAGCTAAGAATCTACCTACATTGACAATTGAGAGTAAAGAGAAAATGTCAAGCTTTGTGGATCATCTATTGGAGGGTGTTCAATCAGGTGTTTGAAACATCCAGTATTATTAGATAGCTTTTGTTCATCGTCTGTTTATATTTGAGAGCAGATAGAACTTTGGAAAGAAAGTCTTTTTGAGAAGTAATATTATTTTGTTCATCCAGTATTATTAGATAGCTTTTTGTTCATCGTCTGTTTATATTTGAGAGCAGATAGAACTTTGGAAAGAAAGTCTTTTTGAGAAGTAATATTATTTTGTTGTGAGAGAGAGAGAGAGAGAGAGAGAGAGAGAGAGAGAGAGAGAGAGAAACCCACAACCCACCAATGTAACCTGCCCCAATAGAGTAAAACCACCTTTGAGTCACCAATGATGTAGGCCATGTGGTAGATGTATGTGTGAGCACTTTAGTCAAGGTCACGGGTACTTTAGTCAAGGTCACGGGCACTTGTAGTAGCCTTGAACACATAGAGAGAGAGAGAGAGTGTCAAGGACTATGAGTTTAGGGACTTAAAGCATTAGTCGCAAGCTACCAAGTAAGAGGAAAACTTGGTATAGGGTCCAGGTGTGCTAGGATTATTCACTTGAGGGGAGGTGTTTGATATCAACTATGAGATTCTATTGTCCCCTCTGTGCACCGGGATTCCCGGATGGTAGCAGCAGAAGGAGCTTCCTCTTGCACGGGGCATGGTTTCTCACTTGGGGCCTCGCCCTCGAATGTCTGGGCACGAGACTAAGCTGGTGGTCATTTCGAAAACCGAAACCGAGAAATTTTCCCATGCCTGGAAAGCAAGGACGATTCTACCATTTTGAATTTCTTAACGAATTTTTCTAACGAGGTCAAGACTGAACTAACCTATATCTAAACAAACCCGATAGAAGGGAAACTATACTAGACTTAACTTGAAGGAATCAACGCTTTTTTCCTAATTGAATTAGGCACAACCGTTGATCTATTCATTTGAGAAGTCTTCAGGCTTTTAATTAACTACTCGAGTTCTAAGCGTAATCCTATTAATAAATTTTATTATTAAAACTCTACTGATTCCAGCCTAACCCCATCCAGCCCATTGGTTAGCCACCGCTCAACCACTAGAATAGTAGAACCAGACAAGTACTCACCCACCCATAATTGAAAGCCTTTCTTAACTTTTGCTTTAGAATACAGATACTTACACACTCCTCTTTAAACTTTAATTTATAAAACAATCCATTGACAATGGGTACAGATGTCACAACTCAAAATTTCCATTCAATCCTTGATTCACACAAAATAGTATCACTCTGGACTCTCCCCGTTGAGACCAGCAGGTCAACAACGAGATCCAGTAATAGATTACAATAATTTTCTCGTCATCATTCATATATACATCTTCCACGACATACGCATGAATGTCCTCGACAGCGCGAGCCCGTGCATCGCCTCTGGTCTCTCAGAACCCTCCAGGATCCTCCTTAGGTGTCTTGGCACTTCACTCAGGGATAGCTTCATCGGCCCTCATCCATCGTACCGGAAGCGCACCATTTTAACCATACCGAGGCTAGTCAAGGCTTCGCCACGTGAGCCGTCCTTTGAACACTCCCCGCTAGTTATTGCAACCGAACTTCCCTTAGAACACACGTATACCAAATGCTCCCTCTAGCATTCCAACGTAAGACAGTCCTTTAAGAAAACAAGGTTTCTATGCAAGTTTTCAATTTTGATTTTCTTTTGAATACAATGAGTATATCTTAATTCCGTATCCCAAGACTTCTAGATCACAGGTCTGGATTCCCAAATAGAATTCCTCGAATTCAGTAATCTTGATCTTTAGATCAAAATCAAAGGTCTCAACTTAGTTTCAGATTCGGTGGGTGATTTGAGTGTAGATTACTGAACTGGTCATATCGTCATTTCTTGAAACTGATGAAGGAGTTACATCTTGGTCATAGTCTGATTCAGGGTTTAAGTCTGGAAGGTTCTCCCTGAACTATCTTTCTCGAAGGTAATATTTCAATTACTACTTTACTGAATTCAAAACTAAACATGAATTCCTAGGAGGAATAAATTAGTCATTTATCTAAAATTCTGACTTCGATAATTTTTCTCAATTTTCTCATTACCATCCTAGAGAATATAAAACGGTATAATTTTCCTTCACTGAGTATTTACTTATTCTTTTTTTTTCCAATATTCATAAGATTAAAGTGAACTCTTATTTTGATAAAAAAAATCTTTTATGCATCATTTTATGCATAAAAATCAATATTAGTGAAAGTAACACTTTTACAATTAAACAAAATTCTTTTATACATCTATTTATGCATAAAAATCCATTTTAATGAAAGTAACACTTTTATGATAAAAATAATCTTTCATGCATCTATCTATGCACAAAAATCCATTTTGATGAAAGTAATACTTTTATAATAAAAAAAATTATTCTTTTATGCATCTATTTATGCATAAAATCCATTTTGATGCATAAAAGAATAGATGCATCTATTCTTTTATGCATCTATTTATGCATAAAATCCATTTTGATGAAAATAACACTTTTATAATAAAAAAAATATTCTTTTATGCATCTATTTATGCATAAAATCCATTTTGATGAAAACAACACTTTTATAATAATAAAAATTTCTTTTATGCATCTATTTATGCATAAAATCTATTTTGATGAAAAAAATCCTTTTTAAATAAAAAAAATTCTTTTATGTATCTATTTATGCAAAAAATCCATTTTGATGAAAATAACACTTTTATAATAAACAACAATAATCAGTATGCATCTTTCTATGCATAGAATTTAATTCTATTAAAAATAACTCTTTTATAATAAAAAAAATAATCAATATGCATCTTTCTATGCATAGAATTTAATTCTATTAAAAATCACTCTTTTATAATTAAAAAAATAATCAATATGCATCTTTCTATGCATAGAATTTAATTCTATTAAAAATCACTCTTTTATAATTTAAAAAAAAATCAATTTGCATCTTTCTATGCATAGAATTTAACTCTATTAAAAATCACTCTTTTATAATTAAAAAAAATCAATATACATCTTTCTATGCATAGAATTTAATTCTATTAAAAATCACTCTTTTATAATTAAAAAAATCAATATGCATCTTTCTATGCATAGAATTTAATTCTATTAAAAATCACTCTTTTATAATTAAAAAAATATTCAATATGCATCTTTCTATGCATAGAATTTAAATCTATTAAAAATCACTCTTTTATAATTTAAAAAATAATCAATATGCATCTTTCTATGCATAGAATTTAAATCTATTAAAAATCACTCTTTTATAATTAAAAAATTTATCAATATGCATATTTCTATGCATAGAATTTAATTCTATTAAAAATCACTCTTTTATAATAAAAACAATAATCAAAATGTATCTTTCTATGCATAGAATTTAATTCTATTAAGAATCACTCTTTTATAATTAAAGAAAAATCAATATGCATCTTTTCTATGCATAGAACTTAATTCTATTAAAAATCACCCTTTTAATTCTATTAAAAATCACCCTTTTATAAAAAAAATTAATATGCATCTTTCTATGCATGAATGAAAATGACACTTTTAGAATACACAAATGATGGGGATTACTCTTTTTGATTAATAAAAGATGAAATTTAGTTCATAATTTTTTAGAAAATTTTGCCATACCTCCTTTGTATGCTTGACCATTTTTTAATTTTTTTAACCTTAATCTACTTAGAAATTATCCCCAATTGGTTTAAAGCATTCTAAACTAATCAATTTTCACTTTTAAGAGAGAAATAATATGAAAAGTTAAATTCCAACAATTAGATCACCTAACTAGGATAAAAACTAGTTCAAAAACTAGAGGGAATGGTCAAAAACTAGTGAATTATTAAGAAATTCACAGTTCTTGGCTCTTGGGAGGAGTAGAGGAACCGTACATGAAACACTATTAAGCTTCAACAAAGGGGGAGGCTTGATTTGTAGGAAAAAGTGAGCTCCTAACCAAGCAAACTGATTCTAGAATTTTCTAGATCAATTTGGTCAATTTTTGACCATTTTAGGTCACTTTAGCTTACTTTTTGGAACTAGACTTGAATTAGGAGAGAGGAGAGATGAAATATCTCAATTTTTTATGATTTAAAACTCCACCACACATGTGAAGTAGGCGACTCATTCATGAGGGGGGAATCCCTATTTGTGAGGTGTCAGAAATCCATTTTTTTTTGTAATTCCTTTGGTCCTTAGTCCACTCTTCATCTTATGTGAGTATTTACTCATTTTTGGGGAGATTTTCTTTATTTATTCTATTTATCTTCTCCACACATTTGGATGAATCTGATTGGCCCCTCAAAACCTTAATTTAATTTTTTTCAAAAATCTGGACCCCTAAGGTAAGGCCTCTTGAACAGATTATACTTGATTTCTAATGCACCTTCTGAAAATCTTTTTGAACTTATGTTTTGGGGGAACTTATTTTAATAAGAAGAGATTTTTTCCATCCAAAAAAATTCTAAATCTGAATAACCTCTCTCTAGAACATTTTCTCTCTCTAGGCCAAAATAGATAGAAACAAGATCTTTTATATTTCTGAAGAGGGATTTGATTATAGGGGAAGATGTTGAACATCTTGAGAGACTGGGGAGGAATCTTACACACACGGCCTTTGCAACGTTCCATCCGGGTAGGCTTTACATCATTTCGGGCTTGGACCTTCCGGTATATAGACTTGTTGCCATATACATAGGCAGTGATGTGTATGAACACACTTAGGACCGCCGAGGCACTTTTTCCCTCTTTAGGAGGTTTTTTCCCCCGGCTTGTATATACGCCCATCCTTCTAGGGCTAACTTATCTTTTGTACATTGACACAATCTAATACTTGGTGTTGTGTGCATTCTTGCTGCTTCTTCTCCAAACTTTGTGTGCTTTCCTGCAACCCTAATTCCAACAATTGGTATCAGAGCAGGCATCGGCTCCCAGGGCTACACCATCACCACCCTCCGACTCACGTTCTCCGATTGAGGTGAGTTTTCACGAGCGCTTGTAGGTCCCTATACTCTGAGGTCATTTCGGGCTCCGTTTTTGCATTTCAAGTTCTGCACAGGTGTTTTCGTCATTTTCTGCAGAAATTTCGACAGTGTAGTTTTCTGCAAAACAGGCATACGTGTTCTATTGTGGACCGTGCTACATAGCACAAGTTGTCTTTTGTTCAGTCTTTGCTTCATTACAGGTAGCTTTTGCATCAGTTTCAGTCAGTGGCCATGGCTGATAACAGCAATGATGTATTTCGCATGTTGTCTGCTGAAGACAAACTGGATGGAGACAGCAACTACCCACTTTGGGCATACATGATGCAGCATGTTTTGGTTGCAAAAGGAGTGTGGAACATTGTGCAGGGTATGGATGTACGTCTAGGTTCTGTGGATGTAGGATCTGTTGAGGATGTTGCAGGTTCTAGTAGCTCTACTGTTGCTACTGTTTTACCCACTGCTGAACAAGCTCGTTGGGATGGTAAAGATGCGCAGGCTCATGCCTTAATTGCACTTTCTGTCAAACGAAACATCACCCCACATATTCGTTCAGCTAAAACAGCAAAACAGGCTTGGGATATTCTAGCTGGTTTGTATGCAGGTCGTAACGAGGCAAAAATCGCTTACCTGCGTAAAGAGCTAGAATTGAAGATTATGCAAGAAGATGATGACATGAATGTTTTTCTTGCTGAGATTAAAGATCTCAAAGAACAGTTGATTTCTGCAGGTGAGATTATTCCTGATCATTCTCTTGTGCAGACTGTTCTTGATGCTTTACCTGAGACATATCAGACTTTTGCTTCCACGTGGAGACTTCTTAATGAGGACAGACCTGATGCTGTCAAGTATGATACTTTAGTCTCAACAAGCTCTTGCAAGAAGCGCAGTCCAGGCAAAACAGGGCCAGGCAGCGTGCAGTTGATTAAGCATTTATGGCTGCCCAGCAGCAGCAGAGAAGAAGTGGTAAGGCAGTCCCTTCCACTGTTTCTTCTCCTATTAGTAGGTCTGCAACTTCTTCTACTTCCACAGGTAGCAACAATAAGTCTGAGAAGGCTCTTGATAAAGGCAAGAAAAAGACCAGGTGCAACTATTGTAAGGCAAATGATCATGTCATTAAGAATTGCCCTAAGCTAAAGGCTAAAGAGGCAAAGAAGAAAGAGTCAAATGCAGCCACAATAGCGGATGCTTCTACAAATGCAGATTCTGCAAATGTTGTGCAGGATACAGAATGGGCGTTTAGTGTGTATTGCCAGTATGACCCATCTGTACATGATGCATGTTTGGCAGTTTCTGTTGACTCTCATGTTTGGTATTTTGACAGTGGTGCTACTAAGCACATTACCTCGCATCGTGATATGTTCACTTCTCTTGAGGCTGTCCCTAATGGGAATACTGTCACATGTGCCAATAATGCTTCTTACCCAGTGAAGGGCGTTGGTAAAATTATGCTTACGGCTGCAAATGGCAGCGCTTTCACACTTTCAGATGCTTTGTATGTGCCAGGGATAAAGAAGAATCTATTGTCTGTCTCTGCGCTTGCTAGACTTGGATTTGTAATCAAATTTGTGGATGACAGATGTACTGTTCATGATTTGACTTCTGGTGATACGATTATTCCATCTGGCACCTTGTTTCGTGGGCTGTATAGGCTCAATTCTTATGACAAGTGTGTGGAAGATTCAGCAAATGCAGTTTCTGATGAAAAGGCAGTTTCAGATGCAAAACTATGGCATGCTCGTTTTGGTCATTTGAACTTTGCTAGTTTGCTGCGTTTGCAGAAATTTGATATGGTTGCTTCATTGCCCCCTCTTGAGGCACCATTGAAACATGTTTGTGAAGGCTGTATTTTGGGCAAAAATGCAGCGTTCTGCGTTTCCAAAGGATGGTTCTGTGCGGGCCACTCGCAAATTGCAGCTTGTACATAGTGATGTATGTGGGCCTATGCAAACTCCGTCATTTGGTAAACACTTGTACTTCGTGACTTTCATTGATGATTACTCAAGGCATGCATGGGTATATCCACTGAAGGCAAAGTCCGAAGTGTTATTGTGCTTCAAACAGTTTTTTCTTATGGTTGAAAATGTATCCAATTGTACTGTGGGCACCCTCCGTACTGATCGAGGGGGGGAGTACATGTCTAAAGAGTTTGATGCATTTCTGGCTAGTCGTGGGATAAAACACCAATGTACAGTGCCGTATACCCCTCAGCAAAATGGTGTTGCTGAGAGGAAGAACAGGTCACTTATGGAGATGGCACGATGTATGGTCAAGAGCCAAGCTTTGCCACATGCGTTTTGGCTTGAGGCTGTCATGTGTGCTGCATATGTACTCAACAGGTGTCCCACTAAGGCCTTGCAGTCTATTACTCCATATGAAGCTTGGCATGGCAGGAAGCCTTCTATTGGTCACTTGCGTGTCTTTGGTTGCTTGGCCTATGCTTTAGTGCCTATGCAACAACACAGAAAATTGGATGATAAGGCTGTCAAATGCATTTTTGTTGGTTACAGTGCTGAAAGCAAAGGTTACAGATTGTATCATCCACAGTCAAAGCGTATCTTGATTAGTCGAGATGTTGTTTTTGTAGAAGATGCTGTGCAGCCTTTGTTATCATGTACCAAAGAGACAGGTGTGAGCTCACGGGATGTATTTGATACATTGTTGCCTCTGTTTACAGGTGGGAATTCAAATGTAAGTCCTAATGAGGCAAATATTCAGCCTATGCAGATTTCAAACGACATCATAGATCAGCCTATTTCTGATGCAGATTTACAGGATGTAATTCATGAGGATAGGGCTGAAAATGAGTAGGCTAGAGGTATGCCTAAATGGCTGGTGCAAACCTTGCGTGATAGTAAGATTGATGCACCTATGCCTAGTCGTACTCGTTCAGGTTTTCAGCATGCCTCTTATGCATCAGATTGTTATGCTTTGGCTGTGTCTAGTATGTGTGAAGAGGAAGAACCTCTTTCATTTGATGAGGCACAAAATTCAAAAAATTGGTTGGCTGCAATGCAAAGTGAATATGATGCCATAATGAAGAATGGTACATGGTCTTTGTGTGATTTGCCTATTGGTAAAAAGGCCATTGGATGTAAGTGGGTTTTTAAGTTGAAACGAAAGCCAGATGGCAGTGTTGATCGCTATAAGGCTAGACTTGTTGCAAAGGGTTATGCTCAAGAAAAGGGCATTGATTTTGATGAGACCTTTGCTCCCACTTATCGTATGACTACCATTCGTAGCATTTGTGCATTGGCAGCTCATAATGGTGGGAATGTACATCAGCTGGACATAAAGACTGCGTTCTTAAATGGAGATTTGCATGAGGAGGTGTATGTATCGCAGCCTCGTGGTTTTGTTCAAAGAGGGCAGGAAAACAAAGTGTGCAGGTTAAAAAAGGCTTTATATGGTTTAAAGCAAGCTCCACGAGCTTGGTATGAAAAAATACATGCATATTTGACTGCACATGGGTTTCAGAATAGTCCAACAGAAAGCACTTTGTATGTTAAACGTGTGGATGGTGTACATCTAATCATTGCTCTCTATGTCGATGACATGCTGCTCACAGGACCAAATGAGAGTCATATTGCTGATTTTAAGGCTGATTTGAATGCCTCTTTTGAGATGTCAGATTTGGGGCATTTGCATCATTATTTGGGGATACAATTTAAGCAGTGTGATGGAGGTATTGCTTTGTGTCAGACAAAGTATATTGAAACATTGTTGCGGAGATTTGGCCTTGAAGACTGCAAGCCTATTGCTACTCCAATGGAGACAGGTTTGAAGTTGAGTCTTCATGATGCTGGAGATCACTTTGATGTCACACTCTATCAGACAGCTGTTGGTTGCCTCATTTATGTATGCATTACGAGGCCAAACATTCAGTTTGCAGTCTCACAGGTGAGCAGGTTTATGCATAGCCCAGGGTCTCAGCATTGGAAGGCAGTTAAACGCATCTTTCGCTACTTGAGTGGCACCATACATCTTGGGTTGTTTTATCCCAAGGGGGGATCGTTGCCGCCAGATTTACATGCTTTTTCGGACTCAGATTGGGCTGGTTGCTATGACACAAGAGTGTCCACAAGTGGTTTTTGTTTCATGCTCGGTAGCTCATGCATATCCTGGTTGAGCAAGAAGCAACCTACTGTGGCCACTTCTAGTTGTGAAGCTGAGTACAGGGCAGCTTTCACAGCTACGGTTGAGTGTGTGTGGCTCAGACGGCTTATGGCTGACTTGGGTGTTGGACAGGAGTCTGCCACCTCTATCTTCACTGACAGTCAGAGCGCATTGGCAGTTGCGACAAACCCAGTTTTTCATGCTCGCACAAAGCACATTGAGGTGCATTATCACTATGTCAGGGAGAGACTCTCAGCAGGAGAGATCAGCTTCGCCTATGTACCAACACAGGACAGCCTCGCCGATCTTTTCACAAAGGCGCTTCCTCGTGAGAAGTTTGAAGCTTTTCGCAAAGCTTTGGGCTTGCTCCCCTTTGTGGATTGATCTACTTCGGGCATGGCACTCCCCTATACATGAGTGCTAGCTCTCGTTCACACCATCACTCCCAGGGGGGATTTGTTGCCATATACATAGGCAGTGATGTGTATGAACACACTTAGGACCGCCGGGGCACTTTTTCCCTCTTTAGGAGGTTTTTTCCCCCGGCTTGTATATACGCCCATCCTTCTAGGGCTAACTTATCTTTTGTACATTGACACAATCTAATACTTGGTGTTGTGTGCATTCTTGCTGCTTCTTCTCCAAGCTTTGTGTGCTTTCCTGCAACCCTAATTCCAACAAGACTTCCATGTTGTTTTGCCTTCGAGCTTGGCCATTTTTATATGATACTGCAAAACATCGAAACATCTTTCTTGGAGCTAGCCAAGTGTGAGAGATTTTAAAAATATGTAAATAAAGTGCTATACACTTAAGTTCACATGCGGTATAGATAATAATGATAGTAGAAGACACGTACATCATTCAAACATGTAATAATGATGTAAACAATGCGTATGGGTGCAAAAAAAACGTGCAACAATGGCGTCCTGCAGGGAAAACTAGCCTGCTAGTGGAAACCTAGAATCTATGGTTAAGACTGGTGCCTTAGCCACCATTGGGCTACAGGATCATAAGCAAATGACTAGGATCAATGGAAAGAAATAGAACATCTGATAACTGAATAAATTGGCGGGTCATAGCTAAAATAAGCTGATGATAGGCGAAAGGATCAGAAGTGTGTAACTCCCTAGTAAGTTTCTCCACTCCCAAACATTTATAATTTTGCACAAGCTCCCATGGGTCTAAAGAAGAAGAATCAAAGTGTTGGGTAAAAGAACCAAAGCGGGCCATCAAGGCAAGAGAGTCGGCTACAGTGTTCTCATGGACGAGGCAAAAATGTAAGGGTATAAGAGGAAAAATGGGTGAAGAGGTCACGAGCTAATAGGCTATAATAGTGCAAAGGGTGAAGTGTGCGAGCCTGGCCATTGTGCTGATGAACAACAAGCTGTGAATTGCCATAAACGTCAATATGTGATGCCTCCAACAAGATAAGAGCCCTCAACCCAATCAACAAAGACTGATATTCTGCAACATTATTAACATTTTCACCCAAAAGGATACCCAAAAGTATAGCAGAACAGTAGGAGGATAAATCACAATGCCACATGAGCCTTTTTTTGTTGCACCTCTGCAAGCACCATCAAAGTACAGAGACCAAGTAGAAGATAAGGAGTCACCAGCATCTGCAACAAATGGAAAAACCCATGAAGAGCAAGAGGAACAAGAAATAAACTCATATCCAATAAGGTTTAATTTTGTCAAAGTTTGTTTTGGTGGCAAACCATGTCCCATCCATCTCAGCTAGTTGTACTTTATTCTTAGGGAAGACCTCAACAATGTGATAAGGACCAGACCAAACATGGCTTAACTTCCCTCGGAATAGCTCATGACGTGCATCATAAAAAAGAACTAGTTGGTCTTGCTGCTCAAAGGAGTAATTCTTAGCTTTCTTTGCGCGTTGTTTGTTTTGCCTTTTTTTAGCAACTTCTTGATATAAATAAGCTCTCATTCTCCACTCATCCAAATGCTCTAGGGTACCCAACCTCTCTTGAAGACTCTCCTCGAATGGTAAAGTATGTGCATGAAGAAATCTCAAACTAGCAAGCTCATGCTCAATAGGGATAACACAGTCCTGCTGGGGGGCCACCATAAACAAGAGAAAAGAGAGTAAAACCAATAGCTTCTTTGAATGTAGTATTATAAGCCCAAATAGCCCCGCTCATAATTTTTCATCCCAATCCCTCTTATTAATATCAACTGTCTTCCTCGAAATAGTCACTAAAGTTTTATTGGTACTGTGACACAAAGTTGGGGTTTTGACTTCGGTCACTTCTTAGAATCAAAACACACTTGTATGAAACCTCAGCCTCCTCACCTCCCTTTCTCTTCCTAGGTTAAGATAAAGATAAACACATCAAAGGTGAGATCATAATTCATGGAAGGAAAGATGAAAGGCTTAGGAGAAGCAAGAATTTCTGCCAGTCTTGCAGCTCTAAACAAGAGGGCAATTCTTTTTTGGAAGAAAATCTTCCGACTGAGGATTATGTGAACGGAAACATACGGGGAATGTTGGTAAGGTTCATCCATTCAAATTGGGCAATTTGGATGGAACATCTTAAAGTAAAAGAATATAGCAATCACTTACAAGAGGATAAGATACATGGGATTTTTTTTTGATAAGAGATTAAGAGGAATTAATTATTATTTAGAAGAAATAATGACCAAAAGTCTATAAAAACAGAGACACACAGAGAAATGCAGTTTTAAATCCATATAGAGTATAAAAAAGAGGATTATAGAGCTATGTAGAGCTTGAAGAGAGCTTCACGCCTATATAAAAACTTTTGAAAGCAGGCAACTGAGTGAAAAGTTATGAGTATTTTACTACAAGACTATAAAACTGCCAAAATTTGCCTAGAAGTTAGCAACTTTGGGAGAAATTCTGATCATCAATGAAGTAAAAGATTAAGAAATTAGTTACATGAGTGGAAAGATCATATAAAGAGCTTCCTAGCCATATGATAAATTTTAGAAACCAATACCCGAGTGATGAGTGGGCTAAAATTTGGGTATTAGATCGCAAAAACTGCACTTCCCTCTCTTTGCATAAAACCTCAATTTTCACATAGTCTCTTGCCTTTCATCTCCTTCATGATTCAAGCTAGAGGGTAAGGGTTAACATTGCTTAGCGGACAATCGTAAAGATTTACCTATGGTCCCCAAAGTCTTTCCACATGCTCATTACTGCTAAAACCATTGGTATCTCCAAAGGAGGGCGGCAATAAGGCAAGGGCTACCTTGAGAAGACACAGGCCCACCAAGATAATAACTCCTTATCCCACTTATTATGAATCATCAAAGAGGTCCAAAATTGGGTTAAGTATGAGGAGCTAATGCTATATGAGACATTCACATGTAAAGAGAGTGTTTGAATAAGGGTTTGAAGATAAGAGAATGGCAATGACACAAAATGCTCAATTGAGGAGGCTTTATTCATTGATTTGAAAGGGAAAGGAGGGCTCCTTTTATAGGTGGAGAATCACCCTCTCTTCCATTGTTACAAATTACAACATAAAAATCTTCAACCCGTCAGTGACATAAGGGTAGATGTCACTATCAATTATCCTCTTAGGCTAAGTCTTCTATTAATTATTAAATTGAAGACTTTTATAAAAGGAGGGCTCCTTTTATAGGTAGAGAATCACCCTCTCTTCCATTGTTACAAATTACAACATAAAAATCTTCAACCCTTCAGTGACATAAGGGTAGATGTCACCATCAATTATCCTCTTAGGCTAAGTCTTCTATTAATTATTAAATTGAAGACTTTTTGACTTTTAAAGTGTGATGAGATAATAGCCAAGAATCTTTCCCAATTATGCACCTACACACACACTTTTATATGAAAATAATAATCTTTTATGCATACCTCTATGCATGAAAATCAAATATGATAAAAGTAACACTTTTATATTAAAATAATAATCTTTTATGCATACCTCTATGCATGAAAATCAATTATAATAATAAATATGCATCTTCTATGCATAAAAAAGATACTTTTAGGGTATAGAATTGATAGGAATTACTCTTTTAGCATAAAAATTAATTACTAGAAATCCTCTTTTTCTTAATTCATCAATTATGCATAATATAAAATCAATTTCTCCATGATTACAATAAAATTCTTACAATTAATCTAGGATGATAATTCCTAGAATATAGTAGGAAGTCCTCTTTTCATGCTTTGAATGAAATTATTTTATGTGTAATTTTAAAAAAATTTACCATAGCTCCGCTCTGCATTGTGACTGATAAATCTCAATTATTTTAAAAGATAAAGCTTATCATTAAGAGAATGATTAGAATGATCCCTAATTGGATCATTAACCCATAATGTATTGAATCATCAATATATTTATGAAATACATAAAGTAAAAGCATAGAAAAAAGCCATTAATTTGGCCTCAAGCATAGATTAATCTTGGATTAAGGAAAAGCTTTATGAAAATCTTCATTTGGATTAAGAATAGGTCATGAGTATGACCTATTTCTTGAGTGAGAGAGAGAAATTACATAAAAACCATTAGAATTAAGCATAAATGAAAATTTATGTAATTCTTTACTATCATTCATCAATTAACTTCAATAGCATTTATCAATTTATGTAATTTTTTACTATCATTCATCAATTAACTTCAATAGCATTCATCAATTTATGTAATTCTTTACTACCATTCATCAATTAACTTCAATAGCATTCAAAAACCATTCCAATTAAGCTTCTCAAGCTTGAGAGGGGTTGAGAATTGAGAAATTATAGAAAAGATCAAAATTCACCATTTACCTTACAAATTGCTTGATTCTTTGTTCACGGTAGAGGCCCCCAACCAATCAATTGGTTTAGTATGTTGATGGAGCCACCAATGGGGATTGAAGAAAGAGGGAAGCTTCAATTTCTCCAATTTGGAGAGAATTTTAGAGAATAGTAAAAATTAGCATTATTTCAACATAATTTTAGTATAGTAAAATTCTCCTATTTTTTTCAAAGGACTCATGTTCTATTTATAGGAGAGGGAGGCTCTAACCAAAGCTAACTGATTTTTGGAGTTTTTTAGATTTCAGTTTGGTTGAATTTAGACTAGATTTGGACCTAGTTTGGTTCCTTTTTTATTCGGTTTGGTTCCTTTTTTATTTGGTTTGGTTCAAGAGAGAGGAGAGATAAAAATATCACATTATTTTTGAGTTTAAAACTCATTCAAGCATGTGAAGTAGGCGCCTCATTGAAGGGACTCCCCTTCCTTACATATGTGTCAAAATGGAATCATTATACCCAAAATATCTCATATTTTTGATATTACTCATAGTTTCTTACTAATAAACCTTGTACATAGTCAACTCTTCATCTTATGTGAGCATTTACTCATTTTTGGATACCCAAAATATCTCATATTTTTTATATTACTCATAGTCTTTTACTAATATATATTACTCATAGTCTTTTACTAATAAACCTTGTACATAGTCAACTCTTCATCTTATGTGGGCATTTACTCATTTTTGGGTATCTTCTTTTACAAATTGGATTTATCTCCTCCCCACACATGGCTTGATCCTATTGGCCCACAGGAACCTTAATTGGACCATAATCCAAAAATTTCTTAAAATCTAGACCCTTAGGGTAAGGTCCTTTATACCCATTTCCAATTAATTCCAATTAGAAATGGGTATAAAGGATCATAATCCAAAGGATTCTTAAAATCTAGACCCTTAGGGTAAGGTCCTTTATACCCATTTCCAATTAATTCCAATTGCACATTGGAAAGTTCTTTTTGAATTTTTGTTTCAGGGGAACTTATTTTAATAATATGAGAATTTTTTTTATCTAAAAATATTCAAAATCTGAATATTCTCTCTCTAGAATATTTTCTCTGTCTATGTCAAAATAGGCAGAGTCAAGATCTTTTATATTTCTGAAGAGGGGATTGATTATAGGGGAAGATGCTCGACATCTTGAGAGGTTGGGAGGAATCTTACACAACTCTTCATCTTATGTGAGTATTTACTCATTTTTGGGAGATTTTTCTTTTATTATTCTATTTATCTCCTTCCTACATTTGGATAAATCTTATTGGTCCATAGGAACCGTAATTTAAAATTTCAAAAAAATCTTGACCCCCAGGATAATGCCTCTTGAACAGATTTTACTTAATTTCTAATGCACCTTTTGAAAATCTTTTTGAACTTCTATTTCAAGGGAACTTATTTTAATAAGATGAGGTATTTTTTTATCCAAAAATATTTAAGAGCTGAATATTCTCTCTCTAGAATATTTTCTCTCTCTAGGCCAAAACTGGTAGAAACAAGATCTTTTATATTTTTGAAGAGGGATTTGATTACAGGGGAAGATGCTAGACATCTTGAGAGGTTGGGAAGGAATCTTACAATTCATCTCACTGATAATGGTGCTGTAATTCTTCTCCTAGGAATAAAGTGGCTAAGAAGTCTAGAAATACGGCAAGAATTTCTAAAATTTTGGGTTGAGTGATTATAGAGTTGTATACAATGAACAACTCCTAGCCTTATCAAGATCATAGCTAGCAAGATATTCTATCTGAGTCTCTTATCTTGATTGGTATTGACGCGAATACTTCACCCTCCAGAGAACTACATATGCCGATGTCACTCTACTAGATTAGGAAAGTATAGATCCTCAAAGTGACGAGCGACAAAATGATATTTTTGTCAACTTAACTTTGTCATCAGATTTATGACTATTTAATTTTTGAGATTTATTTCTTAAACAAATAAATATTCCATCATAATTCTTGAAAACAAGATTCACATTAATCAATGGATTTGACATCACTGTGATTGCAAGCAAGGAGGATTTTTTGCTGAGGGCATCTGCTACCACATTTTCTTTGCTTGGGCAGTACTTGATTTTCTTTGCCTGGGCAATACTTGATTTCAAAATCAAATTCTTGCAGGGTCTACATCCACCTTCTTTGGCGCATGTTGAGATCCTTCTAAGTGAAGATCCACTTTAAGCTCTCATGATCTGTCATCAAAGTGAAGATCCACTTTAAGCTCTCATGATCTGTCATCAAAGTGAAGATCCACTTTAAGCTCTCATGATCTGTCATCAAAGTGAATCTTTGACCTAGTAGGTAATGTCTCCACAACTTTAGGGCATAGACTACTGAAAGTAGGTCTAGGTCATGGTGGTGGATAGCATAATTTCTCTCATGCGTTCTGAGTTTTCGAGATTTATAGGCCACTACATGACCTTCCTGCATGAGTGCACCTCCCAGGGCAAAACCACTGGCATCAGTTGTTGCTACCTCAAAGGGTTCGAGAAATTTGGCAACTTCAGAATGGGATTGGTTACCAAGGCGGTCTTCAGCTTATCAAAAGCACTCTAACACACCTAGCAGACCATTGAAACAGGGTATTCTTCTTGAGAAGATTAGTCAGGGGGGGAAGCTATGAGAGCATACTTAGGTATCAAAATTCTATATATACCAACCAGATAATACCAAGAATCCCTGACTTCTTTCACTGTCTTTGGTTCAGGACAATCTATGACTTCTTTCACTGTCTTTGGTTCAGGCCAATCTATGATTGCTTGGACTTTTGCGGAATCAGGAGAAATTCCGTCTTTGGATACCAAAAAGCCCAAGTATTCAACATGGTCTTGACAGAGAAAGTGCATTTGCTCTTTTTTGCAAAGAGTTGGTGCTTCCTTAGAATCTCAAGAACTTTACGGACGTGAGCTTCATAGTCAGCTGCATTCTTTGAGTAAATCAGAATATCATCAAAGAAAACAAGAACAAAATCATCCAAGTATTCTCTGAGAATGTCCTTCATTAGGCGATTGAATGTAGCTGGGACATTTGTCAATCCAAATGGCATGACAGTAAATTCATAGTGCCCATAGCGAGTATTGATGGGGCTATCTTCAGGATATCTTGATCATTAATCCTGATTTGGTAATACCTTGATTTGAGATCTATCTTTGTGAAGATCTGGGCTCCATTTAACTGTCTAGAAGCTCATCACTTCTAGAGATAGGACACTTATTCTTAACTGTTAGGCTGATTGAGACCTGTGTAATCCATAGCGAGTATTGATGGCTGTCTTCGGGATATCTTGATCATTAATCCTGATTTGGTAATACCTTGATTTGAGATCTATCTTTGTGAAGATTTGGGCTCCATTTAACTGTCTAGAAGCTCATCACTTCTAGAGATAGGACACTTATTCTTAACTGTTAGGCTGATTGAGACCTGTGTAATCCACACAGAGTCTTAACATTCCATCCTTCGTTTTTTGAAAGAGAACTGGCGCTCCCCAAGGTGAAACACTAGGTCTTACAAACCCTTTTTCTAACAGCTGCCTAAGCTATTCCTTGAGTTCAATGGCTTCTCGGACTGGCATTTTGTATGTGCGTTGGTGGGCTACTGGTGGCTGAGCTCCGGGGGTCAATTCTATCTCATGATCTACTTCCCAAATCGAAGGCATCTCAGTTAGCTTTACTGGGAATAAATCATCATACTCACTTAACCATTCTGGTTCTTTAGCTTTTAACTTTGTGTCTATCGGATTCATTTTGACAACATAAATGACCTGCTTCTTTCTAATTCCTTTCAGTAACCTAAAAGCCTTTAGTAATTGCAGATCTAGGGATCCGAAAATTTTAGTTCCTTGAACTTTGTTCCCATGAAGGTCACGAAAGGAAATGGTTCCATTGTGACAGTGAATGTCAGCTTGATTTTTTGTGGAGCCAATCCATTCCGAGAATTCCAACAAAAACTCCCCTGCTTCAGTTCCAAGAACTCATTCATTTTGGTTTCTAGGAAGCCCAAAGGACAGAACCTCTTCTTGAGGGGTAAGCTTTAAGATCTGACCAAGTCTAGGTATTTCGGTCGAGACAATTTGTCTCACAATGGTTTCTCCAAGCGACCCTGGCCGTTTCCACAATTTTCAAGATGGCGAGAGCCATCTTGCTCTTCTTGTTATAACTGGTTACATCAAAATACTCTTCCATTGCCTTGATCCATTTTTCCACTACTTCTCCTAATTGTTCCCCTTCACCCTTGAAGGAACCAAGTTGGGATCGGTGCAGGGCTTTACGAACGTCCAGATCTAACTCTTCATCATTGATAAGAGGATCCGACTACCTAGCATAGGCTACGCGCTTCATGATTCTGACAAAACGATATTTTTGTCAACTTAACTTTGTCAATCAAATTTATGACTATTTAATTTTTGAGATTTTTTTCTTAAACAAATAAATATTCCATCATAATTCTTGAAAACAAGACTCACTCTAATAATTTTATTTACCAATATTCACAACCACAAAAACAATTTGGAATCTTTTGCAAAACATCATTTTTTATCAAAATTTTTGATATATATATACATAGAGCGTCTCGGCTCCAAAAGTCACCGCCTCAATTGCACATAAAAAGGCGATACTACGATGGAGACATGCTATAATTAGACACTAATAATGGTGTTGTAATTCTTCTCCTAGGAATAAAGCAGCTAAGAAGTCTAAAAATATGGCAAGAATTTCTAAAATTCCGGGTTGAGTGATTATAGAGTTGTACATAATGAACAACTCCTAGCCTTATCAAGATCATGGCTAGCAAGATATTTTGTCTGAGTCTCTGACGTTAAAGATTGGTATATTGACACAAATACTTCACCCTCGAGAACCACATATGCTGATGTCGCTCCACTGGATCAAGAAAGTATAGATCTTCAAAGTGACGAGCGACAAAATGATATTTTTGTCAACTTAACTTTGTCATCATCAAATTTATGACTATTTAATTTTTGAGATTTATTTCTTAAACAAATAAATATTCCATCATAATTCTTGAAAACAAGATTCACTCTGATATCTTTATTAACCAATATTCACAACCACGAAAACAATTTGGAATCTTTTACAAAACATCATTTATTATCAAAAGTTTTTGATATATACGTAGAGCGTCTCGGCTGAGCCTCCAAAAGTCACCACCTCAATTGCGTATGCATAAAAAGGCAATACTGCGATGATGAAGACATGCTATGATATACACGATTCATCACTGATAATGGTGCTGTGATTCTTCTCCTAGGAATAAAGCGAAGCGGCTAAGAAGTCTAGAAATACGGCAAGAATTTCTAAAATTCCGGGGTGAGTAATTATAGAGTTGTACATATGAACAACTTCTAGCCTTATCAAGATCATGGCTAGCGAGATATTCTGTCTGAGTCTCTGACGTTGATTGGTATTAACGCAAATACTTCACCCTCTAGAGAACCACATATGCTGACATCGCTCTACTGGATCAGGAAAGTATAGATCCTCAAAGTGACGAGCGAGTCTCCATTAGGACCTCAATGGAAGGCTTCTTTGGCCCTTTTATTTGGCAGTTTAAGGGAGTCAAACCTTTTCTCTTAAGAAGAAACGTTTTCTAATTAGAAGCTTCAAAACGGCTACTTTATTCGAATTTGAATTTTGGGGAGAAAATGGAATTTAAAATCTAGCGGTTAAAACCATATCATGTAACATATCTATGGAAAGCTCTTGATGCATAGATCATGGATCTGTAATCTCCGCTCAAATCGGAGCTTGTATGTAGAAGTTATGGAGGTCCGAAAATTGTAAAATTGCCCCCCCCCCCCTTTTTGGGGAAAAAGTGCACCCTTTGACCACTCTTACACCTCTCTTAAAAACCCAACATTTCAGTCCACATGGCAACCCCCGATTTGGCTATTCCTTAATCACCTTGATTAGACTTGGGCAAATTAAAGGGCCCAAGAAGACCCCATTCACTTCCTAATGACTCTGCTTTCTCGGGTTGTAGCGGAGTTGATGAGATTTTCGAAGGTGAAGGTGATCATAACTTGGCTCTCGGAGAGTCCAGGAATGCTAGACAGATTTGGGGTATCTATCTAAAAATCGAGTTCAATTTATGAGTTTTCAATTTTTGAAGTTCATTTCAAACATAATCTTAACAAGTGAAAACATTATTTCCCAAATTTAGGCAATTTGTGATGATGTTTCGTAAGTTTACAATAGCGCTCTGATACTAGCTGTGAGACCCCTCTGCCCCCTCCATGCACATGGATTCCCGGTTGCTACAGCGAAAGCTCTTACGCGGGGCAGGGTTTTCCACTCGGGGCCTCGCCCTTGAATATACGAACACGAGACTAATTTGGTGGTCATTCCAAAACCAAAACTAGAGAAATTTCGGGTTAGCCAATAACCCAACCACTAGAATCAGTAGAATCAGACAATTACTCACCCACCCATAATTGAATGTCTTTCTTAATTTTTGCTTTCAAATACAGATACACACACACTCCTCTTTAAAACTTTAACTTATAAAATAATCCATTGACAAATTGTTATTGGTTACAGATATTATAACTCAAAAATTCAATCCAGTCCCTTGTTTCTCAAAAAACAGTATCACTATGGACTCTCTGTTGAGACCAATTGGTCTCAACAACAACGAGATCCAGTTTAACAGATTACAATATTCATTTCGTCCATCATACATATCTTCCACGACATACACATGGGTATCATAGGCACCGCGAGCCCGTGCATCTCCTAGTCAGAACCCTCTAGGATCCTTCTTAGGTGTCCTGACACATCACTCAGGGATCGCTTCGTTGGCCCTCGCCCATCGTACTGGAAGTTCAGTCAGGCTTTGCCGCGTGAGCTGTCCTTTGAACACTTCTCGCTAGCTGCTGCAACCAAACTTCCCTTAGAAAAACATATACCAAATGCTCCCTCCACCATTCTGGCGTAAGACAGTCCTTTAAGAAAACAGGGTTTCTATGCAAGTTTTCGGTTTGATTTTCTTTTTAATACAAGGAGTATTTCTTGAATCAGTATCCCCAAAACTTCTTGATCATAATTTTGAATTTCATACCAGAATTCCTCGAAATCTATAACCTTGATCCATAGATCAATTTGAAGGGTCTCAAACTTAGTTTCAGATTTGGCGAGAGTTCTTTCCTCGAAACTTACAAAAGAGTTTGGTCTTGGTCATAGTCTGATTCAAGGTTCGAGTCGGATAAGATTTTTCGTGAACTATCTTTCTCGAAAAGGTTTGATAATTTATTTACTATTTTATTGGATTTCTTTCTTTGAATATTCACTTTATTGATTTCTAAATTAGTTATGAATTCCAATAAGGAATAAATTAATCACTTATCTGAATATTTCGATCTCAATAGATTTTTTGACTTTTCTTTTTACAATCCGTGTGAATATAAAACGATAGAAATTTCTCTCTTAGAGTATTTAATTATTCATTTATCAAATACTCATAGAATTTAAACATAGAATTTAAGAGAACTCTAATTTTGATATAAAAATTCTTTATGCATCTATTTATAAAAAAAATCAACTTCAATGGAAATAACACTTTTATTAAAAAAATCCTTTTATGCATAAAATCAAATTTAATAGGAATAACACTTTTAAAATAAAAAGAATTTCTTTATGCATCTATTTATGCATAAAAATCAAATTTTATAAGAATAACGCTTTAATAATAAAAAAATTCCTTTATGCATCTTTCTATGCATAAAAATCAAATTTAATAGGAATAACACTTTTGTAATAAACAAAATTCCTTTGTGCATCTTTCTATGCATAAAAATCAATTTTATTAAGAATAACACTTTTATGATAAAAAAATCCTTTATGCATCTTTCTATGCATAAAAATAAATTTTAATAAGAATAGCACTTTTGTAATTTAAAAAAATTCCTTTATGCATCTTTCTATGCATAAAAACCAATATTAATAAGAATAACACTTTTCTAATTAAAACAAATTCCTTTATGCATCTTTGTATGCATAAAAATCAATTTTATTAAGAATAACACTTTTATAATAAAAAAATTCCTTTATGAAACTTTCTATGCATAGAAATCAATTTTAATAAGAATAACACTTTTATAATAAAACAAATTCCATTATGCATCTTTCTATGCATAGAAATCAATTTTAATAAGAATAACACTTTTATAATAAAAAAATTCTATTATGCATCTTTTTATGCATAGGAATCAAATTTAATAATTAATATCAGTGATATCCATGCATATTTATAGGTGAATATATACATGGAGTAATTAGAATACTTCTTTTAGATGCAAAAATGGTGGGAATTATTCTTTTGGAATAACATAAAAAAACTTTCTTTTTCACAAAATTTTAGAAAATTTTGCCATAACCTCCTTTGTATGGCTGACCATTTCTCATTTTTATCTTTCTTTATTTGAATTAATTAATCCAATTTAGAATTATAGAACTCTAATCTACACAATTTTCTAAATTCAAGAGAGTAAACAATAAGAAGAGTTTAATGAATCACTTAGTTAATCTTTCTAGGAATAAGAAAGGTTAGAATGTAAAGAAGAGAAGGGGGTGGCCTTTTCGTCAAAGGCATAGCATTTGAATTTAATTCAATCAATTGCAAAACATAAAAATCAAGAAAACCATAGATTTTTCATTAAAATTTAAAAACAAAGTAAGAAAATTAGCTTACATGGAATTTGTAAGCTCTCCTTTGGGTTGAGGGATTGAGGGTTCTACTCTTGTTTGAAGCAAGAGTGGCCACCAATTCACTTTTTGGAGAGGATTATTCCAAAAACAATTGAATTATTAAAATTCAATGTAGATGGCTCAGGACAGGAGTAGAGTAATAGTGTATAAACACCATTAAGATTTTAAAAAGAGGAAGGCTTCTATTTTTATAGGAAAAAGTCAGCCTCTAACCAAGCAAACTGATTCTAGAATTTTCCAGATCAGTTTGGTCAATTTTTGACCATTTTGGGTCAGTTCAGCTTACTTTTTGGATCTAGTTTTGAAACATAAGAGAGGATAGATGAAAATACCTCATTTTATTGATTAAAAATTAGGGTAGCGATGAGAAAAAGGCACCTACTTCATGAGGGGAGATCCCCACTCTAAGGCGTCAAAATTTAATTTTTTAATTCTTTTCTTTGGTCCTTAGCCCACTCTTCATCTTATGTGAGCATTTACTCATATTTGGGGGGTTTTTCTTTTATTCTTTAATTTATCTCCTCCATACATTTGGATTAATCTTATTGGTCCATAGGAACCTTAATTGGACCATAATCCAAAATTTTCAGAAAGTCTTGACCCTTAGGCTAAGGTCTTTTGTGCACATTATAATTTATTTCTAATGTACCTTAGGAATTTCTTTTTAAAATTCTGTTTTGGGGGAATCTATTTTGATAATAAGGGATATTTTTCCATCCAAAGATATCTAAAAACTAAATTACCTCTCGCTAGAACATTTTTTCTCTCCAGATAGAAACAAGATCTTTAATTATTCTGAAAAGGGAATTGATTATAGGGGAAGAAACTGGATATCTTGAGGGGCTAGGGAGGAATCTTATAGTTCCTTGCAAATAAAGAGAAGCCATTTGCTGTTCCTTGCTACTATTGAGCCAGAGTAGCAAGAGCAGGGAATAAGCGGCTGTAGATGAGGCGGGTGGACAAGGCATAGGCGGTTGTGTTGTTTGCTAATGCTAGCGCATCTTGGGCAGAGATAGAAATGTTGTTGCTACTTATCCCACCTTACCTTGGGCGGAGAGAGAAGCAGCTTTGTTGTTGATGCCAACGCAACCACCAGCACAGAGAACACAAAGAGAGAGGAGCCGTTTGCTGCCCGTGCATCTAAGGTATCGGTAGCATTGGGATCTTCTATGCACATCTACGACATCAGCAACGTTGGCATCTGTCAAGAGATAAGGCTTTCTTTCTCTGTCTATTGCTAAGAACATTTTGAGCTTTGCTAGTATTTGAAATAAAGTGCTACACACCTAATTTTCACATTATCCATTGTCTTGCTCATCTATCTAAGCTGTGATATACACACTCTCAATATATTCTTTAATAACAAATCTCGTCTCTGCAACATAATACATTTTAAAACTATGATTTTGTGATACATATATAAGTGATTCGTCATTTCATTTTATACATCATTGTAGGAGGGATTTGTGCATGCTTTGTGACACACCCAACATATTCCATTGCTTTCAGTGACTTAGCCGCACTATATTATAACTCCCTAGCATTTTTCCTTTGGGGTTCCTTGTTCTTTCCTTCTTCTAGAGGTGTTTGGATTGTGGGGTTACCCTTTTTCCTTACTCCCAAATATTTCTGAGATAGTGGCACACCCGGTGGGACTCACGCTTCACCTTGGGTTTCACGACACAAATTTGCAATAAAAAAGGGATATACAACAAGCCCATGAGTGGCAGAAACCTCTTAGAGAATTTGACAGAACCCGTAGATATCTTAGGTGGGAAGAGGAAAAGAAAAACAGGAAAGGTCCGCTAGTCCTACATCTCTAGTGCTTTCCCATTACAGATTGTGCATAATCCAAAAACTTCGCTTGTTGCACCTTTACTACTACCTGTGCTTCCACCTAATCCTCCCATGGCCCAACAACCTGGTCCATGCACACCTCTCATACTTCCTCCAAATCTTGCCCGCCCTGAAGCACCACTTATCCCTTTACCTGAGTTCCATGGATCACCTGTTGAGGATCTGGATACTCACATCAATAGCTTTCGGGTGGCATGTTTAGCCTCTCACATAAATGAGGATGGTCATTTGATGACATATCTTTCTACCACATTTAAGGGTGAAGCTTCTAGTTTTGGTACAATAGGTTGCCACCTCAATCCATCTTGAATTTTGCTGATTTTGAATAGAAGTTTCTTGCTCAATTTCGTAAACCTCCTAATCCGCATCAATTTTTCAATCAATTACACAATTTTAAGCAACAAACCAATGAGAATGTTGAGTAGTGTGGGGCTCGATTTGGACGTTTTGTTGAACACTATTCTACAACTTCTGCCATGGACCAACGGATGATATTGGAGTCATTTTTGATGGGCCTACACCCTACTATTCAAGTTTTTGTAAGATCGCAGCAGCCTATCAACCTTGAAGGGGGCCATTACTCTATAGCCATGCATGTTGAAAATTCATTACGCTCCGCTTTTGACCCTTTGGGAACCGTGGGCCCTCCTACTAATCTTTCTTGGGCACCTCTTTATTCCACTCAACAACCTATTCTTGGGCCCCCCAAGCCTTTGTGCCTCCATCATTTCCTTATGGTCAAAATCAACAACCTCACCCTTTGCCCACTCCATCTTATGTACCTCAATGACAACCATTGCAAACCCCTGTGCCTTTAACTTTGTTAGCCCAATCCATGCCCTGACCACAAATTTATTCCCTTAATGTAGCCCCTATGCCCTCTAGGGTGAATTGTCCCACTCCACTTACTCCAACTTCTACACCACCTACCTCCATTTACTATACCCCATCTCAACCTACTTTGTCATCTTTACAAGTGCTTGGGATGAGCCATGGAGAGCATGATCGTTATGAGAGCACGACCTCGAGTTCGAGTGATTTAAAGGAAATGTTCACAAATTACATGAACCAACTAAATGAAAACATTAAAGCTATCACTTTGGATGTAAATTTTTTAAAAAGACAACAAAATTTGCTTTTCGCACCTCACCCTAACTATCAACCAACCAAAGTGGTGTGTGGAGCTTGTAGAGGACCTCCGCTTTGAGAGATTGTCCTAATGTTCAATGCACTTACCGTAGTTTTGTTTAATGAGGGGGCACACTGAAGACCAATGCATCAAGAAATTTAGAGCACAAACAAGTAGGAGGGGCCTTTTTCCCACCCTGGCCCTATCAACCATAGGAGTGAGAATGAGAAACCTCCTGGTCCTAGTTTTACTCTTTTGTAAAGGGCTGCATCACCTAGTGGGCTAAAAATTCTAACCAAGCATCTACTTTCCCAAGGTGATCCTTCCATTCATATGATTGATGTTATGCCGCCATCTATTGGAGCTATTACATGAAAGGGGAAGGAGAAAGTAGTTGAAGAACCCTCTCCACAGCCTGAAGCCTCTCCAGCTTCCCACCCACCCATGTTGCAGATCATGTTGCTGATCCTCGTGCCACACCTCGTTCATCCAAAGTTTGTGCCTCTTCAAGTAAGTTGTTCCCCCCCTATTCCTTCATATAATTTGTTAGATGCCTTAAATCGGGTGGAGCTTACCATGTCCCTTCCTCAATACCTTTTCACTTGCCCTAGTGGCCGTTCCTTAATATTATGAAAATATTGTCTTGAGTTGATCTCTTCTCGTGTTGCTGCTCCTACTTTACCTACTGTGCATAAAGTGGATTACTTATTGGCCGAGAGGGAGTGCCCATGGGTGGAGTGCCTTATCCATGGGTGGAGTGCCTTATCCATGATCTGGTTTTGCCCCATGCTATATGTTCTTAGCTACACTATGTTCACAAAGCTTGGCCTCTCTTTTAATAGATGTTGAGATATCGAGCTCTAGTGAGGCGGTGGACACTGATGACCCGCCTGGGGGATAGGCCCCGCACTTACACCACTGGCATGGTTGGTGAGATCTTGGGGTGATATGCGGCCAGTGGGATGACAGGCTGTGTGACAGCCATTCTAGAGACTGGCATAGTTATAGCGCCAGCTCATTTAGTCGGGTTCACACTATAGAGAACCCGTGTATGTATTGGTTGAGTACCTTTCATATTGTGTGTACTCTTATTCTTGTATATGGTGTGTTGAGTGTTGAGTAGAGAAGAAGAAGATTTTTAGCCTCTCACCTTGTGTGTTCTCTATTAGGGTTTTGTGAGTGTGTGTGTGTGCTTGCAAGAGCTCAAGCTCTCTTCCCCCCTGCATCTTTTCATGGTATCAGAGCCTGGTTCGTGCTAAGGGCTGAGCTGCAAGCAAGAGAACCACAGGAAGCGGTACGAGGGTAAGAGCTTCAACTACTCTTCCCTATTGTGTTGGTGACTACACCCTTGTCGGGAGCTCTACGGGAGGCACCGGCAAACGATCTCCGATTGAGGATCTTTCTTCGCGGGAGTGAAGCTATAGGGCAACAATGCAGTCCTACGGACTGCCTACGGACTGAATTTTCCGGGCCGAAAACGCGTTTCGAGCGCGTCTGGACCTCCGTTTTTCAGAAAGCAGGCGATTTCGAGCACTGCGGGTAAGTCATCGATTCTCTGCAGAACTCTGTTTTAAGTACTGCAGGAAGACAGATTGACTGTGCAGACACTGTGGGTGCTGCAAAGAGGTCTACAGTTGCCATTGGGTGTATGTATGTGCATTGAAGTCACTGGTTGTGACATTTGAGAGTACTGCAGTACCGCTGTGCAGAAAATACAGCATTTGTGCAGAAAAAACCAGAGTGCAATTTCTGGTAAAGTTGTGTGTTTGGCAAGATGTCAAATGATGGGATAACTCAGATTGTGCTGAGAAGCTGGATAAGAATAACTTCCATGCTTGGAGGTTCAGGTTGACGAATTTCCTGATGGGAAAAGGTTATTGGGACTACATAGAAGGTGAGCATGAAGAGGCACCGGAGATACCGGATATAAATCCGACTGCTCTGCAGATGTAAAAGAGTTTAAAGACTGGAACCAAGGAGCCAGGAAGGTTATGTATTGGCTTTCCATTAGTATACAGGACACCATGATTGGGCACATTCAGGATGCCAAGTCCCCCAAGGAGGCGTGGGACACCTTGGTAAAGCTTTATGAAACAAACACCAAGGCACGTAAGATACAGTTGAAGAATGAACTTCACACTGTGGAGAAAAAGAGCATGTCTGTGAATGACTATGCGCTGAAGATAAAGGGTATTGTGGAATCCCTTGCATCTATTGGTGTGTCAGTAGATGATGATGACAAGGTGGAAGTCTGTCTACGTGGTCTCGGGCCACAATACAAGGCGTTCAAGACGTCTATTCAGACTCGGGAAAACATTCCCAACTTTACAGATTTGGTGTCTATGCTGATTATCGAAGAGAAGAACCTTGGTGAAGACCAACAGTCTTCACAAAGTAAAAACAGTTCAGAGCAACAGGCTTTCTACACGAGTTCAGGAAGAGGACGAGGTAGAGGAGGCCGTGGACGCGGTCAAGGAGGTGGCCGAACAAGTAATCAGAATTATGGCCAGCAGCAGCAGCAGCAACAACAACAGTCCCAAAATCAACAACAACAACAACACGCAGGTGGAAGAGGCAAATTCAGAGGCAGGGGGAGTCAAAGAGGCTGTGGAAATTGGCAAAGGCAATATAATGATGCACGTGAATGCTACTATTGTGGTAAGCCAGGACATGTGCAGTCAGAATGTTATAAGAAGCAGGCTGACATGCAAAATGGGAAAGTGCAGCAAAACAACTATGCATCCTCAAGCAGAAATAATGAGGATAATGAAAGGTTGTTTGTTATGCAGCATGTTGTGAATGCCATGTCTGAAAATGTTGATGCAGCACAAAAAGATAATGTATGGTATGTGGATTCAGGCGCTTCGAACCACATGACGAGTCATGGGGATTGGTTCAAGGAGATGAAAAACCCGGAAAGACCAGGTTTTGTGGAAACAGGGGATGACACTGCTCATCCAATTGCCCACATTGGAGATGTGCCATTGTCTATGCAGGATGGCAAAGTGAAGTACCTTGCAGATGTACTTCATGTACCGAACATAACAAAGAATCTGGTTTCAGTTGGCGAGATGATTGAGCAGGGTTTGCAGGTTCGGTTTAACCCTGATGGGTGTTATGTTGAAGATTTTAAAGACAAGTGCAGGTTGGTTGCAAAAGGCAACAGAGTGGGCAGAATGTTTACGTTGGATGTAGACATGCCTGAAATGAGTGCTGCGATGTTTGCAAATGGTTCAGGAGTTGTTGCAGACACAGACATATGGCATAAAAGAATTGGACATGTAAATGTGCAGAGATTGAAGTCTATGCAGACAAAAGGAATTGTGACAGGGCTGCCAAAATTTAAAGTGGAAGGTATGCAGAAAATATGTGAAGCATGCCAATTTGGGAAGCAAACAAAGCATGTGTTTCCACGTAACAGATATGTGAGCAGAAATGCACTAGATGTTGTGCATTCAGATGTTTGGGGTCCTACGAAGACCGTGTCTATGGGAGGCTGCAGGTACTATGTCACTTTCATTGATGACCACACAAGAAAAGTGTGGGTATATTTCATGAAGGAGAAGAGTGAGGTGTTCACTCACTTTCAGAATTTCAGAGTTTTGGTTGAAAAGCAAACAGGGAAATATGTAAAGTGCCTAAGGTCAGATGGAGGGGGAGAGTACTTCTCCAATGAGTTCTCTGAATTCTTGAAGAAGAATGGTATTCGGAGACAGTTCACATGCAGATATACTCCGCAGCAAAATGGAGTTGCCGAGCGGAAAAACAGGCACATTGCTGAGATTGCGCGAGCATTGATGGAAGAGAAGAATATGCCGCATTGCTATTGGGCTGAGGCTGTTTCTACAGCAGTATACATCATGAACAGGACTCCAACTGCAGCCATACATGATGTAACTCCAGAGGAGAGGTTTACTGGCAGAAAACCAGATTTATCTCATCTGAAAGTCTTTGGATGCATTGCATATGTGCATGTGCCAGATGAGCTGAGAACTAAGCTGGATCCGAAAGCTGAAAAATGTGTGTTTATTGGATATTTCCTTGAGCAAAAGGGATACAGGTGTTATAACCCTACTACACGTGAGTTGAGGGTAAGCAGGGATGTTGTATTTGATGAGATGAGCAGCTGGTATGCTGCTGAAAAGGAAGCTGTTGGGGCTGATTTGAGTGGAAGTGTGGTTGCACAGAATGCAAGTCAGCAATCACAGTCTTTGAGTGGACCAGGAGAGTCCTCATCTAGTGGGTCTGTTGATAGACCATGGAGTGGCAGGCTGCGTCATAATACCAGCCCTGCAAATGTGATTACTACATCACGTAAAGGAAAAGAGAAAGTGGTTGAGCCCCTTGGTATGCCTGACATTTCTGCAGGGCATTCTCATGTTGATGGAGAGTCTAGTGGCTCAGATATGAGCCTTGATGAGGAGCTTGGGATCCCAGCTATGAGAACACCTGGTGTAAAGAAGGCTATGGAAGCCATGAATGAAAAGCTGCGAAGATCACAGAGAGTGAAGAACCCTGTGCAGAGATTTACTTATGATGGTTATGTGGCACATCACTATGCATATATGGCAAAGGTTGTGCAGGTTGTTGAGCCCACATGCATTGATGAGGCTATTGGAAATGTGTGTTGGGAGAAAGCTATGGATGAGGAGATGGATGCACTATATGGAAATGAAACTTGGGATTTAGTGCAATTGCCTGAAGGCAAGAAAGCTATTGGATGCAAGTGGGTGTACAAAGTAAAACATAACAGTGATGGAAGCATAAACAGGTACAAGGCTAGATTAGTAGCCAAAGGATATGCGCAGACATATGGGATTGATTATGAGGAAACTTTCAGCCCAGTTGCCAAGATGGCAACGGTGAGAGTTGTGATAGCAGTGGCTGCGTCAAAGCAATGGTCTTTACATCAGATGGATGTAAAGAATGCATTCTTACATGGGGATTTGCAAGAAGAGGTGTATATGTTGCAGCCACCTGGTTATGAGGATGTAGGTCACCCCGAGCATGTTTGCAGGTTGAAGAAAGCCTTGTATGGCTTAAAGCAAGCACCAAGAGCATGGTCTGACAAGATTTCTGAATATCTTGTCACTATTGGCTTTCATGTAGCTAATGCAGATTTCTCATTGTATGTGAGACATGGTGATAGGAGTTGTGCTTGTTGTCATCTATGTAGATGACTTGATCATTACGGGGGACCATGATGCAGAGATCTTTGATGTAAAGATCTTGCTTAGACAGAAGTTTGAGATGAAGGATCTGGGGGAGCTCAGATATTTCTTGGGCATTGAGGTGATTAGATCACCACATGGTATTGGATTACTGCAGAGACAGTATGGCTTGGACATGTTGTCCAAGTATGGTATGACAGGCTGTAAGCCTATTTCTGTGCCATTGGATCAGAATGGCAAGTTGAGTGCAGATTCAGGAGAGATCTTGGAGGATCCTACTATGTACAGGAGCGTAGTAGGAAGTTTGATCTACATGACGATCACCAGACCAGATTTGAGCTATGCTGTTGGGTTGGTGAGTCAGTTTATGCAGGTTCCACGAAAACCGCATTTAGATGCAGTGAGACGCATACTGAGGTATGTGAGGTCTACTTTGCATTGTGGACTATTCTAAGAGACTGGGACAGAGATATGTGTACACGGGTACACAGATGCTGATTGGGCTGGTGGTATCTCAGATAGGAGATCTACTAGTGTCTTCATGTTTTCTTTGGGGAGTGCTGCTGTGACTTGGAGCAGCAAGAAGCAGCCTACGGTTGCTCTATCGAGTACAGAGGCCAAGTACAGAGGAGCTGCTATGGCAGCATGTGAGGTAGCTTGGTTGAGAAAGCTACTTGGAGATTTGGGTCTATCAGTGGATAGACAAGTTGTCATCTTCTGTGACAACATTAGCAGTATACAGTTGGCCAGGAACCCAGTCTTTCATGCTCGTACAAAGCACATAGAGGTCCACTACCACTTCGTCAGAGAGAAGGTCTTGGCAGGAGACCTTGACCTTGTTTATGTCAGCACAGAGGATCAGGTAGCTGACATCTTCACCAAAGCGTTGGGTACAGAGAAGCTCCGCAGATTCAGGGCTTCGCTTGGTGTACATGAGATGGAGTTGAGCTCGAGGGGGAGTGTTGAGATATCGAGCTCTAGTGAGGCAGTGGACACTGATGACCCGCCTGGGGGATAGGCCCCGCACTTACACCACTGGCATGGTTGGTGAGATCTTGGGGTGATATGCGGCCAGTGGGATGACAGGCTGTGTGACAGCCATTCTAGAGACTGGCATAGTTATAGCGCCAGCTCATTTAGTCGAGTTCACACTATAGAGAACCCGACTATGTATTGGTTGAGTACCTTTCATATTGTGTGTACTCTTATTCTTGTATATGGTGTGTTGAGTGTTGAGTAGAGAAGAAGAAGATTTTCAGCCTCTCACCTTGTGTGTTCTCTATTAGGGTTTTGTGAGTGTGTGTGTGTGCTTGCAAGAGCTCAAGCTCTCTTCCCCCCTGCATCTTTTCAATAGAGTCCCTGTCTCTGGCCTTCGTATGGGAGACCATCATTCCGGTGAGAGTAGAGGGCTATGTCCTATCACTGTTTTGCTGGGATGACGGTGGAGATTGACTGCTATGTGTTGCGACTTAGTGTCCTGGTTCTGGTCAGTATCAGTTGTTACTTGGGCGGCCTTGGATTTGGCAAGTTGGCTATGTGATTGATATCCCTAGAGGGCGTCTTCTCCTAGGGCGGGGTTCCTCTCGTGTGATTATACATGCTTATCCTTCTTCTATTGAGAGTCAAGTGGTGACTAGTGATGTAGAGAGTGATGGAGATGATGAGGCGAGTTTGATTTCCTCCTATTCCCCTACGGTGTACCTTACCTACCCCCTGACTCCATTAAGATTACGATAGATGATGAAGAGGAGACTCCACCTTTGGCCCGTGTGGAGGATACTATGAGTGTGCCTATAAAAGGAGAGGATAAAGTGATACTTGTGGGAGAATCTCTAGAGCCTACTTTGAGGGATCAAATTGTGAATTTATGCAGGGAGTATGCTGACATTTTTGCTTGGGATTATACTAAACTTAAGGGTTTTCCTCCTAAGTTAGTTGTACATCGCTTAAAACAACCTTTACGACTATCTTTGGAACATATGCATATCATGTCATGCCATTTGGTTTATGCAATGCACCTTCTTCTTAGCAAAAATACAAGCATGAATGTTTTTAGGATGATTTGATTGATTTTCTCAAAATTTTCATTGATGATTTAGGGGTGGGTAGTACTTCAAAAGACAAACTTGTTCCTTCCCTAGCTTATGTATTTCATAAATGCAGGGAAAAATCAATCGCCTTAAATGCAAAAAAGTGTGTATTTGGTGTTGCATATGTCATTCTATTAGGTCATCTTATTGGGCAACATGGCATTGCTATGGATCCTCAAAAGGTTGAAGCTCTTCTTGCATGTCCAACCCCCACTATTGTTTGCCAAGTGCGCAGCTTTCTTGGAGCTGCAAAACATTATAGCCATTCTTAAAGATATGGCACATCTTATCCTACCTTTGAACTCTTTTTTACGGGTAGAGCAAAAGTTTCATTGGGATGATCCTCAATGTGACTCTTTTTCTTCTCTTAAATTGGCGTTCACTAAAACTGCCCCTATTCTTAAACCCCTTGAGGCATCTAAACCATTCCATTTTTTTCTTCATGCTCCCATTATGTTCTTTCTTCTTGCATTGCACAAGCATATGAAAAGAAATTTCACCCTGTTGCATATTATAGCCAAAAATTAAAGATGCTAAAACTCGCTATACTTAGGCTGATGAAAGAAAAGCTTATGCTTTGCAGAAAGTGCTAAAAAAATTTTCACTTATCTTTCTGTTTAGCATACTATCATATATGTTTCCAAAGATTCACTAAGGGTGTTATTCAATAAGCTTGAGCCTCCTGAACGTCTTATGCGCTGGATAGTTGAGTTACAAGCCTATGATTATGAGTTGAAATCTAAACCTCTTGCTTTTTGCAAAAGCTAGTTGATTGCCTTTCTGATTTATCTCCTAGGGATTTGGGTGGGCTTGATGAGCCTACAGTTGACCTTTTTAAGATTGAGCTTTCTCAAGAGTGGTATGATACCATTGCCCATTAATTCTCCACTCTAACTTTTTCTCTTGAAATGAATAAGGCGGAGAAGAAACGTTTAGTGACCCATGCTCAAAAAATTTCTATTTTTGAGGGGGAACTTTATAAAAAGGGTTTTGAGGGTGTGTATCGTCATTGTGTACACGAGGAGATACCCCATATCTTGCGGGAGTGTCATGATTCAGCTTGTGGTGTGGGGGACATTTTGCGGGTAAGCTCACTGCACTTAAAATTTTGAGAGTGAGCTATTGGTGGCCTACTGTGTTTAAAGATTCCTTTGAGTGGTGTAGAAAGTGTGATATTTGCCAGCGTGCTACACGTTTGGAGAATCATTTACGACCTAATAATCCCATATTAGCTGCCTTACCCTTTGAAAAATGGGGCATAGACTATGTTGGGCCTATAGCACCTACCTCTAAGCACATGGGAAGTCCTACATTATTGTAGCCGTCTCGCTGATTACTTTACGTAGCACTAGTGAGAGGAGGATGATGCATGTACTACTGCTACATTTTTTATTGAGCGTATCATTTGTCACTTTGGAGCATGATGCATGTACTACTGCTACATTTTTTATTGAGCGTATCATTTGTCACTTTGGAGCTTCTTTCTAATAGGGGGACTTTCTTAATGATGTGTAAAGGCTCTCACTTCTTATTTTAATATTTGGCATGATAAGACTACTCCTTATAAGCCGTCTACCAATGGGCAAGTTGAGAGTACTATGACATGAAAAATTGATATCTTTCATTTTCAATTTTGTACATATTTTGATGGTTTCTCAATGGTTATAAGGTTGAAGCTTGTCCAAGAAGATTGCGATGTGCCCACAATGGAATAACGGCGTGGTGATACGACGGCTTGGTGGCTACCCTGATAACAGCATTCTATCTTCAAATATAATGGTTTTACTTGATTTAGGGTGCACACATTGTAAATGCCACAAGTATGCTTGATAAATACTTTGGTATGGTAGATAGGCTAGTGATGTGGAAAATAAAAGTGGGCCTTCATGCTCACATGGATTTTAATTGTATTATTAATATAGTATTATTAAAAGTAAAGGATTAAGAAATTAGTTACATGAGTGGAAAGACGATATAAAGAGCTTCCTAGCCATATGATCACAAAGAGAGGGAAGTGCAATTTTTGTGGTCTAATACCCATACTCATCACTCGTGTATTGGTTTCTAAAATTGATCATATGGCTAGGAAGCTCTTTATATCGTCTTTCCACTCATGTAACTAATTTCTTAATCCTTTACTTCATTGATGATCAGAACTTCTCCCAAAGTTGCTAACTTTTAGGCGAATTTTGGCAGTTTTATAGTCTTGTGGTAAAATGCTCATAACTTTTCGCTCCGTTGCTTGTTTTCAAAAGTTTTGATATAGGCGCGAAGCTCTCTTCAAGATCTAGGTACATATGCAATCCTCTTTTGTATAGTCTTTATGGATTTAAAACTACAAGTTTCTATGTTTCTCTGTTTTTATAGACTTTTGGCCATTATTTCTTCTCAATAATGATTAATTCCTCTTAATCTGTTATCAAAAAGCAAACCCCATGTATCTTATCCTCTTGTAAGTGATTGCTATATTCTTTTACTTTAAGAATTTACTGATTTGAAGTTATACTTAGTCAATGCAAGGCCACCTAGGGTTCCATGAGTTGAGGATAGTGTTAACCTATGACGGTTATTGAGACGTACTATGTTTTACGTCATTAATTTAAATATTCTGAGTCATGGGCCGGGCATGTCGGCACCATATGTTAATTTAAAGGGATTGGGTGATCGCCAATGAGAGGCGCACCTTGTATATCACAGCAGGGTAAGGGTTAGGATCGGCCGGCCATGTACATGGACGCCCATGTGTGAACGGCCAAGTCACCTATAAAAGTCAAATGTAACCCTAAAACCCTCATTCTCATGTGTTGAATACAAGAGTGCTCTTGCCTTATCCTCTTGGTTTCCTTCTCTTGCGTGTTTTGCAATCAGTTTTTGCAATTTGTCTTCTGCAATTCTATTTCTTTTGTTATTTTTCCGTTCTGCGTGCGTTCTGCTCTCTGGTTTTCTGCGTGAGAGGGGGGATTTCTGAATCCCTAGGCTTGCATTGTGTGTGAACTGCACCGCGGTAGAGTCTGAAGCCCAAAAAGAAACCCTAGAAAACTTATCCCAAATAAAAAATAAATAAATAAATAACTAATTTTAGAAAAAAAATATATTTAAAAAATTAATTTTTTTAAAAAGAAAAAAACCAAATGATTTTTTTTAAAAAAGAAAAAAACCAAATGTGTGAAGGAAAGATTTTTTATTTAGAGAAAAAAATTTTGAAAAGAAAAACCCCCAATTGATCCCGACCTCGACCCCAACCCCAACCCCGGCCTCGGTCTTTTGATATATATATATAGGAGAGTGAGCCTCCATAGCTTTCTTTCAAGTGAGAGCTTATGGGAAGTTGAGCCCTATATGTAGCCCACTCCCCAAGGAGTGAAGTGAGCCCTATATGTAGCCCACTCCCCAAGGAGTGAAGTGAGCATGTGGGATAAAGCCTTCACCCTTTCCTCCACAAGCAAATAGGCCTTCACCCTTTCCCCCACAAGGAAACAGACTGTTTTGAGGACCACAGGAGTTCCGTATAGGCGAACACGGTACTGTAAAGCACGCTAGGACCCTTTAAACGATACGCTCGTTTCGAGTTATCACACGCCCTAGTTCAGGTTCGACCATAAGTAAGGGGGTTAAAAAAGGGTTAAAAATAATACAAAACCAAGTAAAAACGGGGTGTGAAACACCTAAGAAACCACTTGTGTAGACTTCAAGGGTAGTTACCAATGCTCGTAGGATACCCACGTCACATGCATCTACGCTCTAGTAGGGTACTAGAGCCTGAGCCACTAGAAAGCATTTCAGTTTACGCAGGCTCACACCATCCCTCCACGTTGGCATCTTGGCCTTCAGTTGGAGCCCAGGGAAGTGTAACCCAAGATCCACGACTAACAGATAGTTCGTCCTCAGACTCAGAAGCCATGGAAGGGCACCCTACCAAGAACCCTGAGGAGACAAGCCAAAACATGCTAGTTTGGGCCCCACAACCCGGATCTAGCATGATTAGTCGTTTAATAGAGACCTTTAGTAGAGCTACACGCTCTGAACATACGACAAGCGAAGTAAATGAAGAAGGAGGGGTAGTAGATTCGCCATTCACATCTTATGTAGACCCTACCCTCCCAAAGAGTGTCCATGTGGATATTCTACCCACTTCGTTTAATGAGGGCCCTACTGAGCTACCAACTTCTGACGCGCTGTCTAAAGTAGAGGTCCCTAGAAGTCAATCCATAAGAAGTGACATTGCGTCCACTTCAAGAGAACCGTTTGGCACACCAAGTCTAGATGGGATATTTCTCAATGAAAATTGGGAATATGATCTACACACAAAGACTCTAACTGACCTATACACGGGTTACACATACCATGTAGATTGGTTAGAAGTCATACGATCTACATCTAGCACCACTAATCTAGAGGAGCAACAACAAATGATATGTGAGGTTATTCATAGAATTATCCAAATTGAGAGGCAAAATAGGGGAGTGAACCTAGTTTCCACTGCCGCCCTATGAGATTTTTGGATATGGGCAAGGCCAAACAACTAACCCTATCACAATTGGTCGGTGAGTCCCATAGACCCTTCATATGTTGTTTCGCTTGGAGTCTCAATGCAGGTTGAGCCCACGAGCAGTAACTTTAGCTTTCCAACCTTGGCTCAACTTTCCATTAAGGAATCCACAATGCCTACCCCAATGATGAGCATGATAGAAAGCGCACCTGTTATTACCACTATAGTTAGTACGACACCGCTACCTAGTGGAACATTACCTACAACAGTGCGTGCCAGTGCCTATCGACCATATGTACCTATCGCTACTCATGCTCATGTAGCTCCTACGCCTCTTAGTATGCCAATGGCGTATGCTCTATGACCACCTTATCACAACCCTTATCCAAGAGGAGCTAGGCCTAGTCACATATCATATCCTACATCAGCTGCTTACATACCCAGACCAACGCCAACTCCTATCAACCAGGATATCCCAGAAGTGCCTCCACCAGCTATACCTGCTCACCTAGGTGATCTCGTAGCGTTTGCTCAGACAATCGGACGATCTATTGCGGAAAACATGCGGGGCATGCCTGAGAGAGAACCTAGAAGCAAGGCAGTACAAGTGGCTAAGCTCACTCAAAACTTCAGTGGTAACGAGGATGTTAGGAAGCACATTGAAGTCTTTGAACATGTGTGTGATTCCTTGGAAGAGCACAATGAGCTGCCTAAGTGTAAAGCCTTAGGCTTAACCTTGAGTGGGAAGGCCGGAGATTGGTATCGAACCTTAAGGGTTGAAGAGTGCACTAACTACCCCACTCTCAAGAGATTGTTCTTGAAAGAATACACACGTGAGGGTGTACTTTGGCGAGTATCATCTCAACTCCAAAAAGCTAAACGCGAGGAAGGGGAGTCAGTGAGAGACTTTATAAGTCAATTGAAGCATCTAAATTCTCGCTGCACTCCCGATGAGCGCTTCAATAATAACCAACTGCTCGATAGATTCATCCGAGGATTGCGCCACGAGGACATATACAATGGCCTAGTCATTAGAGGTCTTACAACGTGGGAAGTAGTCACTACCAATGCAAATCCAGTTAGAAGACAACTTGATGATTGCACGTAAAAAGGTGTCTTCAGAGACAAAATCCGTTAGTTCACAAGTATTTGGGCACGAGCCAATGACGGTAAAACCTATTGCCAAGGAGCCCAAGATATCCGAAATGTCTGTGTGGCTGACCTTACTAAGGCTCTCCAAGAATACTTTAGGGGTAATCGAGCTCCTCAAAATAGCCATATGTACCCAAGAAGAGAGAAACAATGGTGTTTGGTTTGCTTAGGACCACATAGCACGAGTGAATGTCCCACATTCAGAGTCAAATTCAATGGGAATTGCAATGCATGTGGTAAGTATGGCCATCAATCTAAAGATTGCCTAGTACTTAAGCGAATGTTGGCAAATCAGGCACCACTAGCCTGGTCAAACATACCTCAAGTACCCGCGCTAATGCTTGCACAACCTGTCGAGCAATAGTTCCAAGGAATCCGAATGTAGTCCAGTCTGTGCTATTACCATCACCAGTGCTAGGACCACAACCTCCACATCCAAGGATTACCCCTGTAAACCAGATGGGTTGTGAGTCACATAGTGCATGTGGGGATTATGATGAAGAGGAGATAGACCCCACTGTTCCATATGGGATTGATACGTTTGAAATGATTCCCCAGTACTACATGGAGGATCATTTCGGGCAAGTCAAGCCTGTATATCAAGCGGCTGCTCTCGCCACCACAAGAGAGCAAAACCTTAATACCTTGGCAAGGAGACCACCTCTTCAATGCTACGAGTGTGGTGGACCGCATCGTGTAGCGGAGTGCCCTAATAGGCTGCAGAAGATCACTACTCAGATGCAACCAAATCAAGGGAGCACATCGGGAATGCCGGTACTTACATGTAATCGTTGTGGCATAGATCATTTGATATCCACATAATCCTAATGCACCCAAGATTACGCCATTGAATTTGGTTGAGGTCACCAACCAGGCACGAGGAACCACACCCGTTGTACCCACAAATATAGTTACACGGTCAATGCTTCAAAATCAAAACTACATTCTCGAAGAGAGGGATACTGCATCAATTGCTTGAGCAAAGAAAAAGAAAATGTGGCGGAAGAGATCGCTTAATGCCATGAGCTCCAAGCCTAGTTCAAAGACTAACATCATAGGGACAAGAGACGACCCCGTGTATATGAATGATCCTGAAGATGATTCCGATTCAATAGAAACCATGGGGACCAAAGCCACTGCCTTAAGGGAGGAACCCACTCGGGAGCTCAATGAAGGAGAATCAAGCGAGTACATAAATAAGGGGAAACAGAAGGAAACTTCCTCGGCCCCACAACCAAGTCAGTTAATGCCCTCTCGACCACCCAAACTGACTGAGACTCCCATCCTATGTCATATCAAATGATCTTAGGATGTCCTTTCATGAGGGAAGCACAAATGGTGCATGATTGGTCGAACAACCATGTCTACCTACAATTCCATGACTCTGTCATTCGAGTTGATCTTGAGAATGGTCGTGCACATCCTTTAGGAAGCAAGGTTATCATTGATAATCAATCGGATACCACTATTCACTTTGCCCCATTAAGGTATTGCTATACATGCAAAAAAGAGACTGATGATGGGAAAGATTCTCCTTATATGGATGTCCTACCGGGTATGACTGAGTCGGATAACGTGGATTGGGTACACCTAGCGGCAACCATAGACACATGGGAAAATAGAGGCACAAGTTGGGTAACACCTGAGGGGCAAGATATGCCACCGTTAGTGCCAATAAACATGATAGGTGTTATGCACTTGACTCTTGATGGCGAGAAAGCGGGGCAGACTCCACTGACACTGAAAGTAGCAAGGACTCTGACCAATGTAACTCCGAGTCGTCTGCATCTCAAGAAGAAACTGACTCTGAGCCTGATGGGGGGGATGAATCAAATATTCACCCAAATGTGGAAGCAAGCTACTCAAGGCCTAGGACAGTGACCTCCTACAGTTCATCCGAGAGTGAGGGGGACACAAGTGAAGATCGACCAAGTGACTTCGAATCTGATAGAAACAAAAATCAAAAACTTGGTAAGAAGAAAACGAGACATAAACGACAACGCTATCGAGCTAATGTGAGAACCACAATAAACAAGGAGAGATCCACTGCAGAATGGGTTAGTTATGTGGGAGCTATCGGAAGTTAGCGGACAATTGGGGACAATACCTCCAAAGTGTCATGTGGTGTATTCCGCAACCTCATGATGACGTCGCCCAATTAGAAATTGAAGAGAAGCCGAAACTAAGTTGTACTGCAAGAAGGCGGCAAAAACCAAGAGCTGGCTCAGCAAAAGGAGGCAGAATTGAAAGAAAAAAGCGTGGCACAACAAGAACCAGTAGACTTACACCCCGCACCCGAGCATTTCAAATCATTTACCATAGGGGAACGAAAAGTGGTCTACACAAAAGCCCAACAAACGCCTACCAATGGGAGTAGCGGTGTCTACGATGGCCCTGCGGTAGTTAAGGAGATAGACTTAGCAGATCCGGGTGAGGAGTCTAAACCAGTTTTTATTGCTCAAGACCTCACCAAGGCGGAAGAAGCTGCACTTACAAAGCTTCTTAAGGAATTCAAGTACATATTTGCCTAGACATATCATGATATGAGGAAGGGTGTTCCACCCTCTGTGGTGGAACACACGATTTCAATGATTAGCACTGCTAAACCAGCCCAGCAATGTCCCTACCCAATGAATCCTAAGTATGCAAAGATTGTACAAGAGGAAATTGAAAAGCTTGTAAAATGTGGATTCATATACCCTATTGAGCACTCAGAATGGGTTTCTTCGATAGTCATCGTACCAAAGAAGAATGGGAAACTCAGAGTGTGCATTGATCTCAAAAAGGTTAATGCAGCCACTAGAAGAATCATTACCCCTTGTCATATTCTAAACATGTGCTTGAAAGAGTGGCAGGCAAAGAGACAGATAGCTTTTTAGATGGGTACTCGGGTTACAATCAGATCACAATTGCAGTCGAGGACCAAGCTAAAACAACATTTATCAGGGAGTTTGGAGTGTTTGCCTTTCGCGTGATGACTTTTGGCTTGACCAATGCACCTGCAACATTCCAACGATTGATAAACACGGCCTTTAAGGAATATCTAAGGGACTTTTGTGAAGCTTTCTTAGATGATCTTTGTGTTCATTCCTCTTGGGAGGACGAGCACTGTTACTTTTATCATATTTGATTTTCATGCATAGAGGTATGCATAAAAGATTATTATTTTAATGTAAAAGTGTTGCTTTTATCATATTTGGATTTCATGCATAGAGGTATGCATAAAAGATTATTATTTTAATGTAAAAGTGTTACTTTTATCATATTTGAATTTCATGCATAGCGGTATGCATAAAAGATTATTTTTTTATTAAAAAAGTGTTACTTTTATCATATTTGATTTTTATGCATAAATGGGTGCATAAAAGATATTTTCTTTATACTAAAAGTGTGATTTTTATCATAAATGGATTTTATGCAAAAATTAGATGCATAAGAGAAATTCTTTTATTCTAAAAGTGTAATTCCTACTAAATTGGATTTATGCATGGAAAGATGCATAAAGAATTTATTTTAATCCAAAAGTGTCATTCTCATTTAAAATGAATTTATGCATAGGAAGATGCATAAAAGATTGATTTTTATTTTGAAAGTGTTAGTCTCCTTAAATGGAATTTATGCATAAATAGATGCATAAAGAAATCTTATATCAAAAATAAGAATTCTCTTGTATTCTATAAATAGATATTAGGATGTGATAAGATGCGTATGGGAAGTGATGGGATGTGATAAGAGGTGTATGAGATATGTGGATGTATGAATGACGATGTGAAAATGGATGTATGCATGTAGATGTGGATGTATGGATGTGAATGTGGATGTGGATGTATGTATATGGATATGGATGTGTATGTAAGAATGCTGATATGGGATTGGATGTATGATGTGGATGTACAAACATGGATGTGGATGTACAAACATGGATGTACAAACATGGATGTGTATGTAAGAATGCTGATATGGGATTGGATGTATGATGTGGATGTACAAACATGGATGTGTATGTAGAATAATGAATGTGAATATGTATGTGATATGAGTGAATGGATGAGAATGAGTACACATATGAATGGAATGTGGAATAAGTAATGTGGACTGAGGAGGGATAATGTGGAAAGACGAGAGTTCGATATAGAAACTATATTTTGTGACCTGTTTGTAAATGACTGTTTTATGACTGTTTGTAAATGACTGTTTTATGTCAAGAATGCTGGGGAAGCATTTTGATCGTCTTATGGATTAAGGTCATGGAGACCTAACTGATAAAGTTGCAACTGCTGATGGAGGACGTCTCGCATAGCAAGGTCGACCGAGGTCTTGACTAGCCTCGGTTCGATTTAAATGGTGAGCTTCCGGTACGGTGGATGAGGGACTAAGGAAGCGGCCTATGAGTGAAGCGCTAGGTCACCTGCGAAGGATCCTAGAGGGTGCTCACCATACGGTGCTCGGCTAACCCATGGGATTGGGCTGGACTGATGGATCCGTAAATTGAGACTCAATTTTTGTTATTACGATAGATAAAGTAAATCCCGGATAGTAATTGTTCTATGGATAGGAATCAACGGCTCCGCCTCTTGATGGGGAAAAAAGCGTTGATCCCAATGATCCAAGTGCAAGTCTCTTCCTTGATCTGACCGAGTATCTTTATAGGTGCAGTCTGATCAGCTTGATCAGTAAAGGTCTTGACTACGTTAGAGTAAAAGTTATCCTGGTGGAATCACCCGTGCTTTCCAGGGCAAGAGAAGTTTTTCCGAGTTCAGTTTGGAAGAATCGAGGAATTAGTCACTTGTCCGGATATCCGTGTTGAGATATCGAGCTCGTCTAGTGAGGCAGTGGCCACACTGATGATCCGCCTGGGGGATAGGCCCCACACTTACACCACTGGCATGGTTGGTGAGATCTTGGGTGATATGCGGCCAGTGGGATGACAGGCTGTGTGACATTCTAGTGTTAACCCATGACGGACACATACTATGTTTTACATCATTAATTTAAATATTCTGAGTCATGGGCCGGGCTTGTCGGTACCATATGTTAAGGATGAAGGGATTGGGTGATCGCCGATGAGAGGCGCACCTTGGATATCAGTAGGATAAGGGTTAGGGTCGGCCGGCCATGTATGGGCGCCCAAGTGTGAACAGCCAAGTCACCTATATGAGTCAATGTTGAACTATAGATAGAATACCTAATATTTACTTAATAGTTGCTCAGTCGGATATATGTATCTTTGCTCAGTCGGATTATTGCTTAGTCGGACTATTGCTCAGTCGGATTGTTGATCAGTCGGAGTTTGTTATGATCTGGATAGTCGGATATTATCTGTTAATGTCTTGTGACATTCTAGTTACAACTGTTTAAAACTGTCTGAAGGTCGCCTATTTATAGGGGCTTTGTAGTCGTCTTTTTCAAGTAGTGAGTAGTATGTACTAAGAGAAGAAGGAGAAGGCAATGTATGACTTATCTTGATCAGTCAGATATGGTATTTCAGTTTCATTCTGTTACTCTCTATCTTGTTTAGCAAATTCCTACTCAATTTGTGTTCTCTATGTTCAGTTTATGTTTAGTCTGATATGGTAATTAAAGCTAGTGTTACCTAATGGAGGTGTTTTGCTGTGTCAGTAGTATTTAGTCGTGTTGTGTTTATGGACCCTAAACACATTGGCGATCCTGCTGGTCCCGTTCTGTTACGAGAAGGGAAATGAATGTCAGAGGGGGACAAAAGAGTAGGAAGGGTTTACTATACCAGGGCTCAGGCCCGAATTGGTACCCCTGACCCGTTTCATTATGCTGACGAGGGTGAAGATGATCAGGAACACCAAATCCCTGAAGCTGCTGTTGTAGGCCAGGAGGGGGAAAGTTCAGTTGCACCAGAGAGGAGGCTAGTGGGGGGACTTCTTGGCGCCCTAATCCTGACAGGAAGGTCTGCAGGAGTTAGAAGGAGTCTTCAGTTCAACCCATTAAAGGGGGCAACCAGGCAAAGACCTAGGAAACCACCTCAGCCACATCCCATGGCTCAACAACTACCCAACCCTAGGGTGAAAGCAGCTAAATTCAGTGGAGGATCTAAGGAGGATGCTGATTGTCATGTAGCTCAGTTTGAGACAAAATGGCAAGCAAATGGGTATACTGTGTTGTACAATGATGCAGTTAAATTGCAGCAATTTGCAGCAACTCTTGAAGGGAAGGCCATGAGTTGGTTTAGCCAATATGGCATACCACACTTCCCAACATATGATGATCTTAGAATAGCTTTTTTACAGAGATTCAGGAGGGAAAAGACTCCAACAGACATTTTAAGAAAACTCCGAGACATCAGACAAAAGAAGATGCTTGTAGAGGACTATGCTCAGAAATTCAGAATTCTGGTGGAAAGGTTACAGGGAAATGAGAGACCCACCAATGAGATGCTGGCCGGTTATTTTCTGAAAGGATTGAGAAGTGGGCTGAAAAATGCAGTGGCTAGCATTGATATTGCAGGTGGAATTAATGATTTGGTTATTGCAGCTGCTAGAGTAGAGAAAAGACTTGGAAGCGGCAAGGGCAAACATACCAGAAAGAATGATTCGGATTCAGATGACCAGCCAGAGTCAGCATCAGATTCTGAGCAGGAGGATTCAGAAGCAGGATCCGACAGTGAGGAAGAAGAGGTGAAGACAAAGAAAAAGCACAAGACCAAAGCAAAACCATCCAAAGAGGAGGATTTGGTAAGTAAATTGAGAAAGATAGGTTATTCTGTTGCAGCACCAAAAGAAAAGAAGTTCTGTGAAATTTGTGATAAGGATGGGCATACGACAGCTTTATGTTGGTATAATCCCAAGAACAGGGGTCACACTACACCTTATGCAGGAAGAGGCAGGGGTGAGGTTGCAGTAAACCAGGCTGTTCCAATTCGGGGCAGAGGAGGATTTCAGAGACCAAGAACTGATAGACCACCATTAAGGGAACAGGAAAACAATGAAGGAAGGCAGGCAAGAGTCATGCCTTGTGTTTATTGTTCAGCACCAGATCATTGGATAGGGCCAAATTGTGCCTTATGGGTAAAACATAGAGAAGAAAGAGGTGTCCCAGTGCTTAGGTATAATCAGAATAACCAGCAGGGGCAGCAGCAACCTCAGAATCAACCAGCAGCTCAAGCAAATGTAATCATGATTCAATTAGAAGATGAACAGGTACAGCTCCAGCAAGGTCAAAACATACCTGAGCAGCAAAGCAAAAAGCATACTGAGGATACTGCGGGTATTGAGGATATTGAGGTATTGGCTGTTACCAGGTCTAAACAGAAAGGACCAATTGATTGGAAGGAACAAAAAGGCATCAGGGACCAGGTACAAAGAAGAATTTTGAAGAATCAGGATAAGCAAGAAGAATCGGAGTTGGAGGATGCAGAAGAGTTAGTTCTGCATCAGTCAGAAAGCAATGTGAAGATGAAGGATGAAAGGGATAAAGATTGGTTTGAGGTACTCATCAATTCTCCCTTGCAATTGTCATTAGATCAGTTGTTAGCTTTGGTTCCAGCATTTAAGGAAAGATTACTTAAAAGACTTCAGGATCAGCAGTCAGGAGATAATCCGACTTTGGTTCCAGCAGTTAATAGCATTGATCCAGCAGATGTTGACTTTGTGGTTCCTGTCATTAAGGTTGAGTACCAGGGCAGGGTGTTTGATGAAGTTCTTTTGGATGGAGGATCAGGGGTTAACATTCTCCCTGAAATTATATACAAAGAAATGGGTGCAGCAAGTTTAGCCCCAGCACCATTTCAGGTGAAAATGGCAGATCAAACCAGGGTGCAACCATTGGGAATTTTGAAGCAGCAGGAAATTGAAGTTGCAGGTATGGGATTCTTGGTAAATTTTGTGGTAATCAGAATGTCAGAATCACAATCACCTTATGAAATGTTACTGGGTAGGCCTTGGTTTAGAATGGCTAAAGTTAAACAGGATTGGGGCTTGAATGTGGTGGTTCTGACCAAGGGGAAGAAGAAGATTACTGTAACCATGCAGGGTAAGCGGAATATGTCTCTTAAAGAAAAGCCATTGTTTGCACAGACAATTAATCTTGCTGCAGAAATAGAAGATGATGAGGAGGAACAGTTTTTACTGGCTAATCCAACAGTGGTGCCATTATTTGATGTTGATGTAGAAAGAATATTGCAGCCTGTGGAATATCAGAATCAGGAAGAGTCTGAGTTCTTGCCAGGTCAAGAGATTGAAGGGACAGTATTCAGACAGTTGCTAGAACAGCAAACTGTGATTGCTACCAAGGAACAGATGGAACAAGAGCAAAAGGAGGCAGGAGACATGGCTGTAAGGATTTATGACAAGAAGTATGGCACGTCCAGTCGGGTTAAAGAAGATGATCTTAAGGAATTGAATTTGGGTACAGATGCTGCACCAAGGATGGTGAAAGTAAGTGTGCAGGTGGAAGGACAATTTTTGGAGGATCTTTTGCAGTTGTTACAGGACTATATAGATGTCTTTGCTTGGGAATATTCTCAGGTGAAGGGTATAGATCCTGCATTACATCAGCATCGGATTAATTTAAGAACAGATGCAGTTCCAGTGGTACAGCAAAGGTATCGGATGAATCCGAATTTTGCATTACAGGTGAAGGAAGAAATAGATAAGTTGTTAGCAGTAGGGTTCATTAAACCTGTGAGCCAGGTGACATGGTTATCTCCAATCATTGTGGTGCCTAAGAAAAATGGGAAGCTGAGAGTATGTGTTGATTACAGGAAACTCAATGCCGCAACCATAACAGATCCTTTTCCAATGCCATTTTGTGATGCAGTGTTAGATGCTGTAGCAGGTCATGAAATGTATAGCTTTCTGGATGGATTTTCAGGTTACAATCAGATTAGTGTTGCTGAGGAGGATCAGCATAAGACTGCTTTCATTACTGAGTTTGGTGCATATGATTTTACGGTCATGAGTTTTGGTTTGAAAAATGGACCACCATCCTTCAATTATGTGGCACATCGTGTTGTGTTTATGGACCCTAAACAGTCAAATGTAACCCTAAAATCCTCATTCTCATGTGTTGTGAATAGAAGAGTGCTTTTGCCTTATCTCCTTGTTTTCCTTCTCCTGCGTGTGAGAGAGAGAGAGAGAGAGAGTGAGAGCGATCGAGCGCACTGTGTAGCGGCACGGCGAGGCGGCGGAGAGGTGGTAGAGCGGCGACGGCGGCTCCTCCTTCACGGCTGCGACGCGGGAATCCTTCAAGGCGGCAGTTAAGCGGTGAGTGACACACCTTTTGCATTCTGTTTTGAGCTTGCCTTCCTGGTTGTATGCTTGCAGCCATTCGTGGCTCGCATACGGTGTTCGGTAAGTCCCCAGCTACGACCTGTGCGGCAAAAGCGCACATTTTTGGCGCCGCTGCCGGGGAGTTGCCCTGCACCAAGCTCCAGTTTGCAGCTCAGCTGCTGCGTGAAGTTTAATCTGCACTGTAGGAAAGCGACTGTGTGTTTGTTGTTGAGGTGTTTCTGTGTTTTGCAATCTCTGTTTCTGCAATTTGTCTTCTGCATTTCTGTTTCTTTTGTTATTTTTCCGCTCCGCGTGTGGGCGTGTGATCTGTTATATGGTTTTCTGTGTGTGAGGGGGGATTTCTGAATCCCCAGAGACTTGTGCTGCGTCTGAACCGCGTGGCGGCCAAGGCTAAAGGCTGAACCGTAAAGGAACCCTAGAAAACCTATCTCAAAAAAAAAAAAAAAACAGAAAATAAAAAAGAATTAAAAATCAAAAAATAAATTTTATTTCTAAAGAAGAAACCAAACATGTGGAGGAAAGATTTTTCAATTGGAAAAAAAATTTGAAAAGAAAAAACCCCCAATTGACCCCGACCCCGGCCCCGGCCCCGGCCTCGGTCTCGGTCTTTTGATTTATATATATAGGAGAGTGAGCCTCCATAGCTTTCTCTCAAGTGAGAGCTTATGGGAAGTTGTGCCCTATATGTAGCCCACTCCCCAAGGAGTAAAGTGAGTATGTGGGATAAAGCCCTCACCCTTTCCTCCACAAGCAAATAGGCTTTTGCCCTTTCCCCCCAAGGGAAACGGACTGTTTTGAGGACTACAGGAGCTCTAGATAGGCGAACACGGTGCTGTAAAGCACACTAGGATCCTTTGAACGATACGCTCGTTTTGAGCTATCATACGCCCTAGTCCAAGTTCGACCGTAAGTAAGGGGGTCAAAAACGGGTTAAAAACAACACAAAAACAAGTAAAAACGGGGTGCGAAACACCTAAGAAACCACTTGTGTGAGTTTCAAGGGTAGTTACCAACGCACGTAGGGTACCCACGTCACATGCATCTACGTTCTGGTCGGGTACTAGAGCCGGAACCACTAGAAAGCGTTTCAGTCTACGCAGGCTCACACCATCCCTCCACGTTGGCATCTTGGCCTTCGGCTGGAACCCAAGGGAGTGCAACCCAAGATCCACGAATAGTGGATAGTGACTCATCCTCTGACTCAGAAGCCATGGAAGGGCACCCTACCAAGAACCCTGAGGAGACAAGCCAAAACATGCCAGTGTGGGCCCCACAACCCGGATCTAGCATGTTTAGTCGTCTAATAGAGACCTTTAGTAGAGCTACACGCTCTGAACATGCGGCAAGCGAAGTAAATGAAGAAGGAGGGGTAGTAGATTCGCCATTCACATCTTATGTGGACCCTACCCTCCCAAAGAGTGTCCATGTGGATATTCTACCTACTTCGTTTAATGAGGGCCCTACTGAGCTACCAACTTCCGATGCTCTTCCTAAAGTAGAGGTCCCTAGAAGCCAACCCATAAGAAGTGACATTGCGTCCACTTCAAGAGAGCCGTTTGGCACACCAAGTCTAGATGGGATATTTCTCAATGAAAATTGGGAATATGATCTACACACAGAGACTCTAACTGACCTATACACAGGTTACACATACCATGTAGGTTGGTTAGAAGTCCTACGATCTACATCTAGCGCCACTAATCTAGAGGAGCAACAACACATGATATGTGAGGTGATTCATAGAATTATCCAAATTGAGAGGCAAAATAGGGGAGTGAACTTAGTTTCCACTGGCCCTATGAGGTTTTTGGATACGGGCAAGGCCAAACAACCAACCCTATCACAATTGGAGACTCCCTCGGTGAGTCCCATAGACCCTTCATATGTTGTTTCGCCTGGAGTCTCAATGCAGGTTGAGCCCACGAGTAGTAACTTTAGCTTTCCAACCTTGGCTCAACTTTCCATTAGGGAATCCGCAATGCCTACCCCAATGATGAGCATAGCTGAAAGTGCACCTGTTACCGTTGTAGTTAGTACGACACCGCTACCTAGTGGAACAGTACCTACAACAGTGCGTGCCAGTGCCTATCGACCCTATGTACCTATCGCTACTCCTGCTCAGGTAGCTCCTACGCCTCCTAGTATGCCAATGGCGTATGCTCCAAGACCGCCTTATCACCACCCTTATCCAAGAGGAGCTAGGCCTAGCCACATATCATATCCTACGTCATTTGCCAACCTACTCAGACCAACGCCAACTCCTATCAGCCAGGCTATCCCAGAAGTGCCTCCACCAACTATGCCTGCTCACCTAGGTGATCTCGCAGCGTTTGCTCAGACGATCGGACGATCTATTGCGGAAAACATGCAGGGTATGCCTGAGAGAGAACCTAGAAGCAAGGCAGTACAAGTGGCTAAGCTCACTCAAAACTTCAGTGGGGTGGTAACGAGGATGTTAGGAAGCACATTGAAGTCTTTGAACACGTGTGTGATTCCTTGGAAGAGCACAATGAGCTGCATAAGTGTAAAGCCTTAGGCTTAACCTTGAGTGGGAAGGCTGGAGATTGGTATCGAACCTTAAGGGTTGAAGAGCGCACTCACTACCCCACTCTCAAGAGACTGTTCTTGAAGGAATACATACGTGAGGGTGTGCTTTGGGGAGTAGCATCTCAACTCCAAAAAGCTGAACGTGAGGAAGGGGAGTCAGTGAGAGACTTTATAAGTCGATTGAAGCATCTAAATTCTCGCTGCACTCCCGATGAACGCTTCAATAATAACCAACTCCTCGATAGATTCATCCGAGGATTGCGCCACGAGGACATTTACAATGGCCTAGTCATTAGAGGTCTTACAACGTGGGAAGCAGTCACTGCCAATGCAATCCAGTTAGAAGACAACTTGATGATTGCAGGTAAAAAGGTGTCTTCGGAGACAAAATCCGTTAGTTCGCAAGTATCTGGGCACGAGCCAATGACGGTAAAACCTATTGCAAAGGAGCCCAATATATCTGAAATGTCTGTGACCGACCTTACTAAGGCTCTCCAAGAATACTTTAGGGGTAATCGAGCTCCTCAGAATAGCCATATGTACCCAAGGAGAGAGCAACAATGGTGTTCGGTGTGCTTAGGACCACATAGCACGAGTGAATGTCCCACATTCAGAGTCAAATTCAATGGGAATTGCAATGCATGTGGTAAGTATGGCCATCAATCTAAAGATTGCCTAACACTTAAGCGAATGTTGGCAAACCAGGCACCACTAGCTTGGTCAAACACACCTCAAGTTCCCGCGCTAATGCCTGCACAACCTATCGAGCAACCGTCACAGCACATAGTTCCAAGGAATCCGAATGTAGTCCAGCCTGTGCCGTTACCACCGCCAGTGCTAGGACCACAACCTCCACATCCAAGGATTACCCCAATAAACCAGATGGGTTGTGAGTCACATAGTGCATGTGGGGATTATGAAGAGGAGATAGACCCTACTGCTCCATACGGGATTGATACGTTTGAAATGATTCCCCAGTACTACATGGAGGATCATTTTGGGCAAGTCAAGCCTGTATATCAAGCGGCTGCTCTCGCCACAAGAGGGTAAAACCTTAACACCTTGGCAAGGAGACCACCTCTTCAATGCTACGAGTGTGGTGGACCACATCGTGTAGCAGAGTGCCCTAATAGGCTACAGAAGATCTCTACTCAGATGCAACCAAATCAAGCGAGCACATCGGGAATGCCGGTACTTACATGTAATCGTTGTGGCATAGATCATTTGATCGCTCAATGTCCACATAATCCTAATGCGCCCAAGATTACGCCATTGAATTTGGTTGAGGTCACCAACCAAGCACGAGGAACCACACCTGTTGTACCCGCGAATGTAGTTACACGGTCAATGCTTCAAAATCAAAACTACATTCTTGAAGAGAGGGATACTGCATCAATCGCTCAGGCAAAGAAAAAGAAAACACGACGAAAGAGATCGCTTAATGCCACGAGCTCCAAGCCTAGTTCAAAGACTAACATAGGGACAGGAGACGACCCCGTGTATATGAATGATCCTGAAGATGATTCTGATTCAATAGAAACCATGGGGACCAAAGCCACTACCTTAAGGGAGGAACCCACTCGGGAGCTCAATGAAGGAGAATTAAGCGAGTACCTAAATAAGGGAAAACAAAAGGAAACTTCCTCGGCCCCACAACCAAGTCAGTTAATGCCCTCTCGACCACCCAAACTGACTGAGACTCCCCAAGACAAGCCACGTGGGCCAAAAACCCTCAAGAAAAAGATTGGAACTTACCCAAACCCAGTTGAGGAGATTGAACAAGTACAACACTTAAGGGGTTTGGTGGAAGAAACACAATGAGAACTGGAGCCAAACCCGAGAAAAATCAAAATTCCAGACACAGTGTTTCCTACGCAAGTTCAGCCTCATCGGAACCATAAACCGTTAGCTATACCGAGTATCATTCGGGAAGAAAGTGAGGATAGGACATCCGGAAGTGGGCAAACACCCTTCTTACTAGAAAGAATGTTTAGTGAGGGAATGCCTGACTCCATCGAAGAGGAAGTGATTCCATCTTCACCAGTCCCTAGTCAAGGGGCGATGTCTCGAAAAGTACCATTGAATGTGTCTAAGCTAATGGATTTCATGTCCTCTGAGATCAGAACCACGATCATATCCAAATTATATGGAGATCCTGAGCTATTCTTAGCTCTTCGAGCATTTCTCAATGGAGAACTAAAGGCGGGGCTACCACAGTTTGCAAATATGGATAGACCCGACACGCTTCAAGATGAAGGGGAACATTGGGATCTACAACCCAACCTAGATAAAGACTCGGTCGTGGAAATACCTGTGAACAAGTTGGGACAGTACTTTGAAGGGGACGAATCTAATGCCACCCTCCCCATTACTACCAAGGGATTAACTCTAAAGGGAATCCTTGATGGTGGTGCTGGAGTGAGCATTGTGACTAAAAACTGTTGGGAATCTATGGGAAGACCTCACCTCGAAGTCACAAACATAGTGGTTAAGATGGCAAACGGAACCATAGCTAAACCTATTGGAATGTTAAGGGACCTTAAGATCAAGGTCCTGGGATACAAGGTAAAACATACCTTCATTGTAATGGATTTCTCCAAGCATCCTATGTCATATCAAATGATCTTAGGACGTCCTTTCATGAGGGAAGCACAAATGGTGCATGACTGGTCGAAAAACCATGTCTACCTACAATTCCAGGACTCTGTCATTCGAGTTGATCTTGAGAATGGTCGCGCGCATTCTTTAGGAAGCAAGGTTATCATCGATAATCGATCGAATACCACTGTTCACTCTGCCCCATTAAGGTATTGCTATACATGCAAAAAAGAGACTGATGATGGGAAAGATTCTCCTTATATGGATGTCCTACCAGGTATGACTGAGTCGGATAACGTGGATTGGGTACACCTAGCGGCAACCATAGACACATGGGGAAATAGAGGTACAAGTTGGGTAACACCTGAGGGGCAAGATATGCCACCGTTAGTGCCAATAAACATGATAGGTGTTATGCACTTGACCCCTGATGGCGAGAAAGTGGCCAACTCCACTGACACTGGAAGTAGCGAAGACTCTGACCAACGCGACTCTGAGTATGAATCTCAAGAAGAAATTGACCCTGAGCCTGATGGGAGGGATGAATCAAACATTCGCCCAAATGTGGAAGCAAGGTGCTCAAGGCCTAGGACAATGATCTCCTGCAGTTCGTCCGAAAGTGAAGATCGACCAAGTGAGTCCGAATCTGATAGAAACAAAAATCAAAAACTTGGTAAGAAGAAAACGAGACATAAGCGCCAACGCTATCGAGCTAATGTACGCACTGCAATAAACAAGGAAAGATCTACTGCAGAATGGCTTAGTTATGTAGGAGCCATTGATGCTCATCGGAAGATAGCGGATAATTGGGGACAATACCTCCAAAGTGTCATGTGGTGTATTCCGCAACCTCATGACGTCGCCCAATTAGAAATCGAAGAGAAGCCGAAACTAAGTCGTACTGCAAGAAGGCGGCAAAACCAAGAGTTGGCTCAACAACAAAAGGAGGCGGAACTAAAAGAAAAAAGCTTGGCACAACAAGAACCAGTAGACTTACACCCCGCACCCGAGCATTTCAAATCATTCACCACAGGGGAACGTAAAGTGGTCTACACAAAAGCCCAACGAACGCCTACCAATGGGAGTAGCGGTGTCTACGATGGCCCTGCGGTAGTTAAGGAAATAGACTTAGCAGATCCAGGTGAGGAGTCTAAACCCGTTTTTATTGCTCAAGACCTCACCAAGGCAGAAGAAGCCGCACTTACGAAGCTTCTTAAAGAATTCAAGGACATATTTGCATGGACATATCATGACATGAAGGGTGTTCCACCCTCGGTGGTGCAACACACGATTCCAATGATTAGCACTGCTAAACCAGTCCAGCAACGTCCCTACCCAATGAATCCTAAGTATGCAAAGATTGTACAAGAGGAAATTGAAAAGCTGGTAAAATGTGGATTCATATACCCAATTGAGCACTCAGAATGGGTTTCTCCGATAGTCATCGTGCCAAAGAAGAATGGGAAACTCAGAGTGTGCGTTGATCTCAAAAAGGTTAATGCAGCCACCAGAAGGGATCATTACCCCTTGCCATATTCTGAACATGTGCTTGAAAGAGTGGCAGGCAAGGAGGCATATAGCTTTTTAGATGGGTACTCGGGTTACAATCAGATCACAATTGCAGTCGAGGACCAAGCTAAAACAGCATTTATCACGGAGTTTGGAGTGTTTGCCTTTCGCGTCATGGCTTTTGGCTTGACCATTGCACCTGCAACATTCCAACGATTGATAAACACGGCCTTTAAGGAATATCTAAGGGACTTCTGTGAAGCTTTCTTAGATGATCTTTGTGTTCATTCCTCGTGGGACGAGCACTTGATGTGTAAGATCCCTGTTCCCACCGAGCAACGGATTCGGGGTACTGGCAGCGGAAGTAGCGCTTCTCGCGCGGGACAGGGGTCCCACACTCGGGGCCTCGCCCACGGATATCCGGATAAGAGACTAATCCGTCGGTTGTTCCAAAACCGAACCCGGAAAAAATTCCTTTACCGGAAAGCACGGGCGATTCCACCAGGATAACTTTTTACTCTAACGTAGTTAAGATCATTTCTGATCGAGATGATCCGATTACATCTATAAGATACTTAGTCAGTTCAAGGAAGAAACTTGCACTTGGATCATTGGGATCAACGCTTTTTTCCCCATTCAAGAGGCACAGCCGTTGATTCCTATCCATAGAACAGTTACTGTCCGGGATTTATTTATTTTTTTTTCTATCGTAAAAACAAAAGTTTGAGTCTCGGTTTACGGATCCATCAGTCCAGCCTAACCCCATCCGATCCCATGGGTTAGCCAACCGCCCAACCACTGTAGTGATGGGATCCAATTAAGAATTTGGTTAGGTTTTGTCCCGGGTACCAAGGAAAAGATTTCCAAGGCCCCCTAGCCGGATGTTCATGCAAAATAAAACTAGTCACACCACTCACACACCCAATATGAAATTGCCTTTTTTTTCAACCAGATTCAACCAGTTTAAAACAATCCTTTAATAAAACCATAGTATCATTGATCACCATCTTCCAATTTATCCAATTGATTCTTAATTTCCCATCATTCCTTCATCAGAGTATCTATGGCATCATTGGTAACTAGAACGCTCAGGAGCCGTTTCGATAGTTCCTAGCCCATAATACTTGGCAATATAATCACTTAACAAGATGGACTCTCGTTGAAGATCAGCAAGATCAACCAACAGATCCATATAAGGAGCCATGGACTCATCCATTGAAGACCAGCAAGGTCAATCAACCAGATCCATGCTCGATTTCAGAAAACAACTCCAACTCTGTTCCAATATCTTCCTCGACGCACGCGTGGGTATCCTAGGCAACCCAGAGCCCGAGCACCGTATGGTCAGCACCCTCTAGGATCCTTCGCAGGTAACCTAGCGCTTCACGCATAGGCCGCTTCCTTGGCCCCTCATCCACCGTACCGGAAGCTCACCATTTTAATCGCACCGAGGCTGGTCAAGACCTCGGCCGACTTGCTACGCGAGACGTCCTTCATTGACTCCCCGTCAGCAGTTGCAACTTTACCATCACGACTTTAATCACAAGACGGTCAAAATGCTCCCCCCAGCATTCTTGACATAAAACAATCATTTACAAACAGCATTTACAAACAGTATTTACAAACAGTATTTTACAACAGTTTACAACACAATTTCTATTTTAACTTTCATTTTTCCACATTATCCTTTATCAATCTACATTACTTATTCCATATTCCATTTATATGTATACTCATCCCATCACATCATTTCTATCTCATCACTTCAGATTCCCTCACATCACATATCGCATATTCACATCCATACATCTACATCTATATGCGTACATTCACATCTACATACATACATCTACATCTCTATGCATACATCTACATCCACATTCACATTCACCTCCATACATCTACATCTATATGCATACATCTACCTCCACCTTCACATCCACATCTATACATCTACATCTACATGCATACATCCACCTCTACATCCACATCTACATCTATACACCTACATCTACATGCATACATCCACATCTCCATTCGTATCTACATCTACATCTATACATCTACATCTACATGCATCCATCCACCTCCACTTCCACATCTATATCTATACATCTACATCTACATGTATACATCCACATCTCCATTCACATCTACATCTATACATCTACATCTACATGCATCCATCCACCTCCACATCCACATCTACATCTATACATCTACATCTATATGCATACATCCATATCTCCATTCCCATCTACATCTATACATCTACATCTACATGCATCCATCTACCTCCACATCCACATCTACATCTATACATCTACATCTACATGTATACATCCACCTCCACATCCACATCCGTATCTATACATCTACATCTACATGTATACATCCACATCCACATCTATACATCTACATCTACATGCATACATCCACATCTCCATTCACATCTACATCTATACATCTACATCTACATGCATCCATCCACCTCCATATCCACATCTACGTCTATACATCTACATCTACATGCAAACATCCACATCTCCATGCATGATAAAATTCTTTTAATTAATCTAGGATGATAGTTCCTAGAATATGGTAGAAAGTCCTCTTTTTATGCTTTGAATGAATTTATTTTATGCGTAATTTCTATAAAATTTTTGCCATAGCTCCGCTACTATGACTGATAAATCTCAATTTTTTTCTAAGGGATAAAGCTCATTATTAAAGAAATAATTAGAATGGTCTCTAATTGGATCATCAATCCATAATGGTCTCTAATTGGATCATTAAGAAAACAATTAGAATGGTCTCTAATTGGATCATCAATCCATAATGGTCTCTAATTGGATCATTAAGAAAACAATTAGAATGGTCTCTAATTGGGTCATCAATCCATAATGGATTGAATCATCAATGTGCATAAACTAAAAGCATAGCAAAAAGCCATTAATTTGGCCTCAAGAATAGCTTAATCTTGGATTAAGGAAAAGCTTTATGAAAAGCTTCATTTGGATTGAGAATGGGTCATGAGTATGACCATTTCTTGAGTGAGAGAGAGAATTTATAAAAACCATTAGAATTTAAATATAAGTGGAAATTAACTTCTATAGTATTTATTAAATTATGTACCTCTTCACTACTATTCACCAATTAACTTCATTAGCATTTAAAAAAAACCATACCAATTAAACTTCTCAAGCTTGAGAGGGGTTGAGAAGAGAGAATCATTGAGAAATCATAGAAAAGATCGAAATTCAATATACTTACCTTATGATTTGCTTGATTCTTTATTCACGGTAGAGGCCCCCAACCAATCAATTGGTTTAGTATGTTGATGGAGCCACCAATGGAGATTGAAGAAAGAGAGAGGTATCAAAAACTAGTGAATTATTAAAGAATTCACAGTTCTTGGCTTAGGTAGAGTAGAGTAACAAGGCATAAGACACTATATATTTTAGCTTAGGTGGAGTAGAGTAACAAAGCATAAGAGACTATATATTTTGGCTTAGGTGGAGTAGAGTAACAAAGCATAAGACTCTATATATTTTGGCCTAGGTGGAGTAGAGTAACAAAGCATAAGACTCTATCTAATTTGGCTTAGGTGGAGTAGAGTAACAAAGCATAAGACTCTATCTAATTTGGCTTAGGTGGAGTAGAGTAACAAAGCATAAGACACTATCTAATTTGGCTTAGGTGGAGTAGAGTAACAAAGCATAAGAGACTATATATTTTGTAGTAGAGTAACAAGCATAAGAGACTATGTTTTTTTTCAACAAGGGGAGGCTTCTATTTATAGGAAAATTTGAGCTCCTAACCAAACAAACTGATTCTAGAATTTTCCAAGTCGGTTTGGTCACTTTTTGACCATTTTAAGGTCAGTTAAGCTAACTTTTTGGAACTAGACTTGAATGAGGAGAGAGGAGAGATAAAATATCTCAATTTTTATGAGTTTAAAACTCATTCAAGCATGTGAAATATGCACCTCCTTTAAAGAATTCCCCTTCCTTACATATGTGTCAAAATTGTATTGCTCATAGTTTTTTACTAATAAACCTTGTACATTTTCAACTCTTCATCTTATGTGAAATATGCACCTCCTTTAAAGAACTCCTCTTCCTTACATATGTGTCATAGTTTTTTTACTAATAAGCCTTGTACATTTTCAACTCTTCATCTTATGTGAAATATGCACCTCCTTTAAAGAACTCCCCTTCCTTACATATGTGTTTATTTACTAATAAACCTTGTACATTTTCAACTCTTCATCTTATGTGAAATATGCACCTCCTTTAAAGAACTCCTCTTCCTTACATATGAGTTTATTTACTAATAAACCTTGTACATTTTCAACTCTTCATCTTATGTGAAATATGCACCTCCTTTAAAGAACTCCTCTTCCTTACATATGAGTTTATTTACTAATAAACCTTGTACATTTTCAACTCTTCATCTTATGTGAGCATTTACTCATTTTTGGGTATCTTCTTTTACAATTTGGATTTATCTCCTCCCTACACATGGATTGATGCTATTGGCCCATAGAAACCTTAATTGGACCATAGTCTAAAGATTTCTGAAAATCTAGGCCCTTAGACTAAGGTTCTTTATACCTATTTCTAATTAATTCCAATTGCACATTGGAAATTTCTTTTTGAATTTCTGTTTCAGGGGAACTTATTTTAATAAGATGAGTTATTTTTCTATCCAAAAATATTCATAATCTGAATATTCTCTCTCTAGAATATTTTCTCTCTCTAGGTTAAAACAGTTAGAAACAAGGTCTTTATATTTTTGAAGAGGGATTGATTACGGGGGAAGATACTAGACATTAAAAAGGGGGTTGGGGGAGGAATCTTACATTCTACCCCACTTAAAAAACGCGAGATGTCCTCATCTCGCAGCTTGGAATAATTTCGCAAGATGCACGAATATGAGACTTAGAGAAAAATTTTTAATCACGATTAACCACCAAGAAAAGTCTTAAAGAGAGCAAGATTCAAAATAAGAGTAAGATTTAAACTTTATTCATTCACGGGACTTATACAGTAAAGATAGAAGAACTCTTTACACTTCCATAAGCCCGTCCATCATATGGTCACAAAAGCAGTCCTCACAAGCTGTACAAGTATAGGGTAACTCATCTATGGGAATGATTCTGTTGGTTATTGCCGCACCTATCTCAGTGGTATGAGGTGATCTAACAAAAGGACCTCTGAGAGGCAAGCCAAAAACGGGGTAAAGGCATATCTTCTCATGAGGAAGAAAACATGCCAGTAAGAAGACCCGCTCAGAAAACCCACGATGCCTTGATCTCATGACGCAGTAGTATCGGGGACCCAAACCCAAAGCTTCAATAACCATGGCCAAGCGGACATTGTTACGAAAGTGTTGCTGACCCCAGGGTGTTACCCTAGTTATGTTTTGATAGGTCCGCCATTTGGTCTGCGCTACAGAAGTTCCTAGGTGAGGAAAAAGTGAGCGCTCATACTGTTCTATAAAGTCTTTCTTCACAGACTCTCTTGCGTCTTGAAGGTGAGAAATCATCAGGGATAAAACTAATTCCTGTTGCCAAGCCATGAAGGAGATTAAGAAAGAAAGGAGATTGATGGGAGTAAGATTACTGTGAGCGACAAGTAAAAGTTACGACTTATATAAAGGAAGGAGCTAGCGTAACCTAGAAGCCAACGGTAACTTACCACTGAAGTTTTACCGTCTTTCCATGATTTGAGTTTGACACATTTTTCTATAGAAGGCATTAAGAATTTTGAGATGAGGAGATAAAAGAAGCTTGTAGGCTAAGTCACCTACTTTCATTGAATTCAGATATAAGGATCACAATATCTGGGGGATAACTTCTTATACTCCCCAAGAGATAAAGAACTTCTTTTGGGCCGTACTCGAATGAAAACCAAAACCTTGGTATCCAAAACACCGATTCTCACTTCTAAACTCATTGTTCTAAATCCTTAAAACAAGCGTGACTCCTGAGAAGTATTCTAGGAAAAGGGTCTTCCTTTTTTAAACAGAAATTTTCTTTTATTTTAGAGAGGGAATAATTATAAGATCAGAAAGGAAGATTCGTACTCCAGTATACCTCGAAGGTTGGGGAGGAATCTTACATTCTACCCCACTTAAAAAGTGCGAGATGTCCTCATCTCGCAAGGTAGAGGACAGCTCTTTTTCTTAAGATCCAAATTTTATTCTGGGGTTCCTTATATTCTGGTCAACCCAACAGAACACTGGGATAATTATCCCTTATATAGAACTCATCATTAAATAACAATTCATTTAACATGATAATGGTCCATTAGACCGAAAAATTTCCTTCGGAACATTCCTCCACGGAAACTTCAGTCAAGCAAGTTCTCAATTTGACATCCCTTAACTTGATCTACCGGTCAAGTATTAATAGCAGCAATCTGACAGCACAACCCACTAATCTCATAGTGATTTGCTGAATTCATTATCATCATTCTAGTTATGAATATCATCACAGGGACTCGTCCCATTCCCCCTCATTGTGGTTTCATTATATTTCAACTAATTTTTAAAAATCAACATTTTTCAATCAGCATTTTCAATCAGAATCCAAATCAATTCATTCATTCTCAAACAGAATTAAAAATCATATCAATCACATTTGAAATCATCATCTAGATAGCATTAACGCTTATAATTTCAAGTCTTAGATTTACTCGTATATACTGTCAGTAAAGAGCTGCAGTATACTCTCGGTATATACGGGTAGTCACGGCCCTTGGAATTATAAGGTAAATACTATCATGTCTAGGCCTCAAGCAAGTCAGGGATTCTATATAATTGCGGTACTTCCATCTGAAGACCCAATTACCAAATTACGAATTCCAGTTTTGAATATCAAATTGTATGAATTATCTCACACAATTATAACCTTTTTGTGTTTCTTGATAAATTTTTGATATATTTGTCTTCTCAGTTGATCTTTATTAACCAAATGCTCTGATACCAACTGTAGGATCCCTGTTCCCACCGAGCAACGGATTCGGGGTACTGGCAGCGGAAGTAGCGCTTCTCGCGCGGGACAGGGGTCCCACACTCGGGGCCTCGCCCACGGATATCCGGATAAGAGACTAATCCGTCGGTTGTTCCAAAACCGAACCCGGAAAAAATTCCTTTACCGGAAAGCACGGGCGATTCCACCAGGATAACTTTTTACTCTAACGTAGTTAAGATCATTTCTGATCGAGATGATCCGATTACATCTATAAGATACTTAGTCAGTTCAAGGAAGAAACTTGCACTTGGATCATTGGGATCAACGCTTTTTTCCCCATTCAAGAGGCACAGCCGTTGATTCCTATCCATAGAACAGTTACTGTCCGGGATTTATTTATTTTTTTTTCTATCGTAAAAACAAAAGTTTGAGTCTCGGTTTACGGATCCATCAGTCCAGCCTAACCCCATCCGATCCCATGGGTTAGCCAACCGCCCAACCACTGTAGTGATGGGATCCAATTAAGAATTTGGTTAGGTTTTGTCCCGGGTACCAAGGAAAAGATTTCCAAGGCCCCCTAGCCGGATGTTCATGCAAAATAAAACTAGTCACACCACTCACACACCCAATATGAAATTGCCTTTTTTTTCAACCAGATTCAACCAGTTTAAAACAATCCTTTAATAAAACCATAGTATCATTGATCACCATCTTCCAATTTATCCAATTGATTCTTAATTTCCCATCATTCCTTCATCAGAGTATCTATGGCATCATTGGTAACTAGAACGCTCAGGAGCCGTTTCGATAGTTCCTAGCCCATAATACTTGGCAATATAATCACTTAACAAGATGGACTCTCGTTGAAGATCAGCAAGATCAACCAACAGATCCATATAAGGAGCCATGGACTCATCCATTGAAGACCAGCAAGGTCAATCAACCAGATCCATGCTCGATTTCAGAAAACAACTCCAACTCTGTTCCAATATCTTCCTCGACGCACGCGTGGGTATCCTAGGCAACCCAGAGCCCGAGCACCGTATGGTCAGCACCCTCTAGGATCCTTCGCAGGTAACCTAGCGCTTCACGCATAGGCCGCTTCCTTGGCCCCTCATCCACCGTACCGGAAGCTCACCATTTTAATCGCACCGAGGCTGGTCAAGACCTCGGCCGACTTGCTACGCGAGACGTCCTTCATTGACTCCCCGTCAGCAGTTGCAACTTTACCATCACGACTTTAATCACAAGACGGTCAAAATGCTCCCCCCAGCATTCTTGACATAAAACAATCATTTACAAACAGCATTTACAAACAGTATTTACAAACAGTATTTTACAACAGTTTACAACACAATTTCTATTTTAACTTTCATTTTTCCACATTATCCTTTATCAATCTACATTACTTATTCCATATTCCATTTATATGTATACTCATCCCATCACATCATTTCTATCTCATCACTTCAGATTCCCTCACATCACATATCGCATATTCACATCCATACATCTACATCTATATGCGTACATTCACATCTACATACATACATCTACATCTCTATGCATACATCTACATCCACATTCACATTCACCTCCATACATCTACATCTATATGCATACATCTACCTCCACCTTCACATCCACATCTATACATCTACATCTACATGCATACATCCACCTCTACATCCACATCTACATCTATACACCTACATCTACATGCATACATCCACATCTCCATTCGTATCTACATCTACATCTATACATCTACATCTACATGCATCCATCCACCTCCACTTCCACATCTATATCTATACATCTACATCTACATGTATACATCCACATCTCCATTCACATCTACATCTATACATCTACATCTACATGCATCCATCCACCTCCACATCCACATCTACATCTATACATCTACATCTATATGCATACATCCATATCTCCATTCCCATCTACATCTATACATCTACATCTACATGCATCCATCTACCTCCACATCCACATCTACATCTATACATCTACATCTACATGTATACATCCACCTCCACATCCACATCCGTATCTATACATCTACATCTACATGTATACATCCACATCCACATCTATACATCTACATCTACATGCATACATCCACATCTCCATTCACATCTACATCTATACATCTACATCTACATGCATCCATCCACCTCCATATCCACATCTACGTCTATACATCTACATCTACATGCAAACATCCACATCTCCATGCATGATAAAATTCTTTTAATTAATCTAGGATGATAGTTCCTAGAATATGGTAGAAAGTCCTCTTTTTATGCTTTGAATGAATTTATTTTATGCGTAATTTCTATAAAATTTTTGCCATAGCTCCGCTACTATGACTGATAAATCTCAATTTTTTTCTAAGGGATAAAGCTCATTATTAAAGAAATAATTAGAATGGTCTCTAATTGGATCATCAATCCATAATGGTCTCTAATTGGATCATTAAGAAAACAATTAGAATGGTCTCTAATTGGATCATCAATCCATAATGGTCTCTAATTGGATCATTAAGAAAACAATTAGAATGGTCTCTAATTGGGTCATCAATCCATAATGGATTGAATCATCAATGTGCATAAACTAAAAGCATAGCAAAAAGCCATTAATTTGGCCTCAAGAATAGCTTAATCTTGGATTAAGGAAAAGCTTTATGAAAAGCTTCATTTGGATTGAGAATGGGTCATGAGTATGACCATTTCTTGAGTGAGAGAGAGAATTTATAAAAACCATTAGAATTTAAATATAAGTGGAAATTAACTTCTATAGTATTTATTAAATTATGTACCTCTTCACTACTATTCACCAATTAACTTCATTAGCATTTAAAAAAAACCATACCAATTAAACTTCTCAAGCTTGAGAGGGGTTGAGAAGAGAGAATCATTGAGAAATCATAGAAAAGATCGAAATTCAATATACTTACCTTATGATTTGCTTGATTCTTTATTCACGGTAGAGGCCCCCAACCAATCAATTGGTTTAGTATGTTGATGGAGCCACCAATGGAGATTGAAGAAAGAGAGAGGTATCAAAAACTAGTGAATTATTAAAGAATTCACAGTTCTTGGCTTAGGTAGAGTAGAGTAACAAGGCATAAGACACTATATATTTTAGCTTAGGTGGAGTAGAGTAACAAAGCATAAGAGACTATATATTTTGGCTTAGGTGGAGTAGAGTAACAAAGCATAAGACTCTATATATTTTGGCTTAGGTGGAGTAGAGTAACAAAGCATAAGACTCTATCTAATTTGGCTTAGGTGGAGTAGAGTAACAAAGCATAAGACTCTATCTAATTTGGCTTAGGTGGAGTAGAGTAACAAAGCATAAGACACTATCTAATTTGGCTTAGGTGGAGTAGAGTAACAAAGCATAAGAGACTATATATTTTGTAGTGAGTAACAAGCATAAGAGACTATGTTTTTTTTCAACAAGGGGAGGCTTCTATTTATAGGAAAATTTGAGCTCCTAACCAAACAAACTGATTCTAGAATTTTCCAAGTCGGTTTGGTCACTTTTTGACCATTTTAAGGTCAGTTAAGCTAACTTTTTGGAACTAGACTTGAATGAGGAGAGAGGAGAGATAAAATATCTCAATTTTTATGAGTTTAAAACTCATTCAAGCATGTGAAATATGCACCTCCTTTAAAGAATTCCCCTTCCTTACATATGTGTCAAAATTGTATTGCTCATAGTTTTTTACTAATAAACCTTGTACATTTTCAACTCTTCATCTTATGTGAAATATGCACCTCCTTTAAAGAACTCCTCTTCCTTACATATGTGTCATAGTTTTTTTACTAATAAGCCTTGTACATTTTCAACTCTTCATCTTATGTGAAATATGCACCTCCTTTAAAGAACTCCCCTTCCTTACATATGTGTTTATTTACTAATAAACCTTGTACATTTTCAACTCTTCATCTTATGTGAAATATGCACCTCCTTTAAAGAACTCCTCTTCCTTACATATGAGTTTATTTACTAATAAACCTTGTACATTTTCAACTCTTCATCTTATGTGAAATATGCACCTCCTTTAAAGAACTCCTCTTCCTTACATATGAGTTTATTTACTAATAAACCTTGTACATTTTCAACTCTTCATCTTATGTGAGCATTTACTCATTTTTGGGTATCTTCTTTTACAATTTGGATTTATCTCCTCCCTACACATGGATTGATGCTATTGGCCCATAGAAACCTTAATTGGACCATAGTCTAAAGATTTCTGAAAATCTAGGCCCTTAGACTAAGGTTCTTTATACCTATTTCTAATTAATTCCAATTGCACATTGGAAATTTCTTTTTGAATTTCTGTTTCAGGGGAACTTATTTTAATAAGATGAGTTATTTTTCTATCCAAAAATATTCATAATCTGAATATTCTCTCTCTAGAATATTTTCTCTCTCTAGGTTAAAACAGTTAGAAACAAGGTCTTTATATTTTTGAAGAGGGATTGATTACGGGGGAAGATACTAGACATTAAAAAGGGGGTTGGGGGAGGAATCTTACATTATTAACCACCAAGAAAAGTCTTAAAGAGAGCAAGATTCAAAATAAGAGTAAGATTTAAACTTTATTCATTCACGGGACTTATACAGTAAAGATAGAAGAACTCTTTACACTTCCATAAGCCCGTCCATCATATGGTCACAAAAGCAGTCCTCACAAGCTGTACAAGTATAGGGTAACTCATCTATGGGAATGATTCTGTTGGTTATTGCCGCACCTATCTCAGTGGTATGAGGTGATCTAACAAAAGGACCTCTGAGAGGCAAGCCAAAAACGGGGTAAAGGCATATCTTCTCATGAGGAAGAAAACATGCCAGTAAGAAGACCCGCTCAGAAAACCCACGATGCCTTGATCTCATGACGCAGTAGTATCGGGGACCCAAACCCAAAGCTTCAATAACCATGGCCAAGCGGACATTGTTACGAAAGTGTTGCTGACCCCAGGGTGTTACCCTAGTTATGTTTTGATAGGTCCGCCATTTGGTCTGCGCTACAGAAGTTCCTAGGTGAGGAAAAAGTGAGCGCTCATACTGTTCTATAAAGTCTTTCTTCACAGACTCTCTTGCGTCTTGAAGGTGAGAAATCATCAGGGATAAAACTAATTCCTGTTGCCAAGCCATGAAGGAGATTAAGAAAGAAAGGAGATTGATGGGAGTAAGATTACTGTGAGCGACAAGTAAAAGTTACGACTTATATAAAGGAAGGAGCTAGCGTAACCTAGAAGCCAACGGTAACTTACCACTGAAGTTTTACCGTCTTTCCATGATTTGAGTTTGACACATTTTTCTATAGAAGGCATTAAGAATTTTGAGATGAGGAGATAAAAGAAGCTTGTAGGCTAAGTCACCTACTTTCATTGAATTCAGATATAAGGATCACAATATCTGGGGGATAACTTCTTATACTCCCCAAGAGATAAAGAACTTCTTTTGGGCCGTACTCGAATGAAAACCAAAACCTTGGTATCCAAAACACCGATTCTCACTTCTAAACTCATTGTTCTAAATCCTTAAAACAAGCGTGACTCCTGAGAAGTATTCTAGGAAAAGGGTCTTCCTTTTTTAAACAGAAATTTTCTTTTATTTTAGAGAGGGAATAATTATAAGATCAGAAAGGAAGATTCGTACTCCAGTATACCTCGAAGGTTGGGGAGGAATCTTACATGATGTGTTTACGAAAAATATTTGAAAGGTGTAGATTATATCGCATCTCCTTGAATCCTTTCAAATGCCAATTCTGGGTTAAACACGGAGTTATCTTAGGGCATATAGTGTCCAAAAATGGGATTTCCACTGACGAGAGTAAAATCAAGGTCATTCTGGAATTGCCACCACCCACCAACTACAAGGGAGTCCAACGCTTTATGGGCCACGTTGGTTATTATCGAAGGTTTATTCTATTCTTCGCCGAGATAGCTCGACCATTGTATAAGCTTCTCATCGAGTTTATTTGGACCGAAGAATGTGACTGTGCCTATGAGCTATTAAAGAAGGCCTTGGCGAGTGCTCCAATCTTGAGAATGCCTAACTGGGATTTACTCTTCCATGTGCATATTGATGCATCAAACTTTGCTATTGGGTGTGTTTTAACTCAACCTGGAGAACACAAGCTAGACTACCCCATTAGCTTTGCCAGTCGCCAGTTGAACGATGCTGAGATGAACTACACCACTACGGAGCGAGAAGGGTTGGCAATGATATATGCAGTAAGGAAATTTCGTTATTACCTCCTTGCCACCAAGTTTGTTTTCTATGTAGATCATCAAGCATTGTTGTATCTAGTAAACAAACCATGCTCCACAGGAAGAATCACACGATGGCTATTGATTCTTCTTGAGTTTGATTTCACTGTTGTTGTGAGACCTGGCAAAAAACATGTTATGGCTGATCATTTGTCTCGCATACCTAATGGTGAGGCTCCTACGGGGGTTGATGATGACTTACCAGACACTTCCCTGTTCATGGTGGAGACAATGCCTGAATGGAGTGAGAAGATTGTTAACTTTTTGGTTAATGGCTTTCCACCCAAGGAGCTTCGTAAAGATCTAGCTCGAAAGCTGATCAAAGAATGCGAACCCTATTGCCTGATAGCAGGGACTCTTTATAAAAGAGGAAAGGATGACGTTCTTAGGCGTTGTGCCCGAGAGGATGAGTATCTATACATTTTGCAAGAGGCACATATGGGCGTAGCCGGTGGTCACTTCTCAGGAGACTTAACTGCGCGAAAGATCTTACAATCAGGGTATTGGTGGCCCACTATGTTCCAAGATGCATCACTCTTTGTGAAGGGTTGCGATGAATGCCAACGATACAAGAAACCCCAGAGGAAAGATCAGATGCCCCTACATCCAATCAAAGTAAACCAACCATTTGAAAAGTGGGGTTTAGACTTTGTAGGTCCGATTAGCCCAGCGGCCCGAAACACACAATCTCGCTATATTATTGTGGCCACTGACTATATGACCAAATGGGCTGAAGCGAAAGCGACACGTAAGGCAGATGCAAGGACAACAGCCAAGTTCCTCTTTGAAAATATAATCACACGCTTCGGTTGTCCTTTTGAACTTGTGAGCGACAATGGTACACATTTTATAAATGAAGTGATTAAGGAGCTCACAACAAATTTCATGATATCCCATCATAAATCTACTCCTTACTATCCGCAAGCGAATGGCCAAGCCGAGAGTACCAACAAGACTTTAATCTCTATTTTGACAAAGACAGTTGAAGCTCATCGCACGGATTGGGATCTAAAGCTTACGACAGCTTTATGGGCCTATCGTACTGCGTACAAAGTGGCTATTAATTGCACACCATTCAAAATGGTATATGGCCAAGAAGCAGTCATGCCGTGGGAATTTGTCATTCCTAGTCTTCGTGTTGCTACTCAAGAGGGATGGGATGGTAATCCCTTAGCAGAGCGTCTGTATATCCTTGAGCGGCTAAACGAAGAAAGACAATTGGCTGTATACAATGCCCTTGTGGAGAAGGATAGAAGGAAAAAATGGTTTGATCGCCATCTAAAGGACAAGGACATCAAGGTTGGGGATAAAGTCCTGATGTATGGAGTGCGAAATGAAAAGAAGAAGCTCAAATATGCTGGTAAGGGACCATATAGAGTATGTGAAATTACCCCGCAAGGTACCATCAGAGTGGAGACTCTCGACGGAGTTGAAACCATTGGATTCCTTAATGGGAGTAAATTCAAACGATACTATGACCCCCTGAGCCAGGAGGAGTTACATGCAATCCATCAAAAGAAGGCAGCTAAAGAACAAGCTGAGCTTAAAAAGATACAAGCGAGAGTCGAAGCCAAGGAACGTCAACAGCGTGCTAGGAGACAACGAGAAGCCAACTTGGGAATTACGCAAGTATTTTTCGAGGAAGCAGAAGAGGATGCACTGGAATCTGACCCACCTCTAAGATACCCAATTGAGTTACAGAGTCCTTACGGGGAGGTGCTGTACAATGCATTATTGGATACAGGAGCTCAACACAATTTGCTATCATATGGCGTGTGGTGTCAACTGGGAAAACCACCTCTATCCAAGAGTTCTATCCAAGTTCAAGGAATCAACAAGAAAAAAACCCCCGTCTCAGGAATTCTGCACACTCCGGTTGCCTATGACAGGGGAACCATAATTCAAAGCTTTTTGGTTATGCCAGCTGGCACCATGGAAGGGACTATAATCTTAGGGCGCAAATGGATGATGGCCACCAAGTGCAATATCGATTGGGCAACCAGACAAGTCACAACGCAAGAACCAACACTAGGTCTGTCCACTCAAAATCCCGCACCTAAGTCATCCACTCAAATATTAGATAATGAAAAATCACAAAGTCCAGTGGCAAAACCATCTTCGATTGTTGGCCACCCCTCTAACACTTCAACGCCAAGAGTGGAAACAGGCAAGGTGGTCCCTAAAGCTTTGCTTACTATGCCAAAGAGTACATACAAATGGGTCCCCAAAGCTTCGCTAATAGCTCCTTCCCCTGCTCAATCTCGTTCAGCCACCACCAAGAAGCCTCGTAAAAGGAAATCAGCCACCCACCCGAGAAAGGGCAATGTAACATCACGATGGATCCCTAAAAAATTATTAGTAGCCCAAGGGTACTACGAGGGAAGTGACCAGATTTGGGTCCCTAAACATAAGCTGAATCCCTCTACATCACCTGTAAAACCTTGCAAACCAATTGTTGCCACCCCAACGATAATTCAAGATCGTGGTAAGGGAAAAGTAACAGAGTGCTCCATACCACTTCTTCCAGAGTTAGTTTGGATTCCCAAACGATATCGATCACTACCACCTAGCTCAGGAAGGGGGGAGCCACATGAAGCTTCTAGCTCCTCATGCCACGCACACACTCATATAGAAGTTTCTACATGCTCTACACCTACTCTTGTCAACACCCAACAAAAAACCGATAAGTCTACGTCTCCCCTTGTAATAGTATCGTCGGAAACCATTTCCTCCATTCGTCAATGGGAGCGTACACTACCATCTCTGCAATTGGATGTGGCCACAAGGGTCATAAAGAGCTATCTGCCCACATCACAACCTATGACCCGCTGGGCAAATTGGTTCCAAGAGGCTGCAACATCATTGCAAATAATATGATCTGTCCAAGGAAAGGGGGAGCATGTACTCACGCTTGACATTTTAATGCTTCCTCCTTAACCTTCTCCCCTGACCATGTAATTGCCAAATTTAAGGGGATGTATATATATAGCTTCATACATAAAAAACAGAGAAAAGAAAAACAAAAAATAGTAAAAAGAGCAAGAGCACAAAACAAGAGAAATATCCGTATACAATCAAGAACTAGATTGACCTGTCTAAACCTACTGATGCTATATCTGTGTTTGCAGATATGGCAGATGCCCGATCATCATACACTTCATCCACTCCTACCTTTGGTGAGAGGTATCATCTATACCTTTCTCAGATATTCCACATGTGCTATCCTGTAATTGAAACTGAATGGGATCATATAGATGTACTAGCCAGAGAAGAAAATGTTGAGGAATTAGAATGGCTAATTCGCCTATTGACCATGACTGACCCCTACTCCGTAGAGGACATATCCCCGATAGCCCAATGCTTTCCTTTTCCACAAGATGACTATCCCCGCATGGTTACATTTTTGATGAGTTTATGTGGATGGGAAAATGAAAAGGAAATATCTGACAATGATGAATGGACGGATGAATCTCATGGCACTACTGAGGTTGACTTTATTTGTTTGGATGATGCGGATAGAGGCTTAGCCTTAGGGCTAGAGCCAGGACTCTACAACATCCTCTTACCATATCCTCAGTAGTAGTGTGGTGACTGGTAGGTAGGTTAGCGTTTCCAAGTTTTTTCTAGTTCAGATTCCTTAAACAAGTCTTGAAATTTTCACACTGATGTGCCCCTCGAGGTATAGTGCTTGTTAGTTGATTGTACAGGTTAAAAACTTTGAGGTGGGTTCGTTTACAAGTCTAGAGACTGCCGCAACGTTCATCAAAATATATCTACATCAAATTGCAAGCTGTCTCGTCAAATCAAGGAGATCTCCAATTACAGGTATAATTCTTCCATACCCACTCTCTTTCGTTTTTACTGTTCAATCAATTGCATAAACTATAATGCATGACCACATGGAAATTGTCAATGTACTACTTAGTTTTTGAAGTTACTTGCATGCTAGTGTAAATCATTAATGAGCTTAACTTTATTGGAAATATTCCTAGGCAGCATGACGTCTTTAGTTAACCTTGGAATACGATTGTCTTAGGTCTAGGGTCAAACCATCTTAATGTTTGAACACCTGGCTGTGTGTGTGTTGACCTCTAGGACATAGCTTTTACCCCTTGTCGAAAGGATGTAAGAACACATTTTAGTTCAGGAGCGAATCAAAAGAAACTTTATAAAAAAAAAAAAGCCTACAGTAAATGGCAATACAAGTCTATAATGTGCTTCAATGTTGGCCTATCGCCTTATTGACACTTGGTAGGCGAGGAGTATTCTACTCCAAACCGATGCCTTGGTTGGTAGGGGGTAGCCTTGCCTAAAGTGAGCTAATAGATTCCTGGATAATGCCTTGTGTTAAACATGGTACCAGGATCGATGTTAGTTTTGCCTTAGTGTAAGATTCTTCCCCAGCCTTCGAGGTATATAGGAGTAAGAATCTCCCTTTCGGATCTTATAATTATTCCCTCTCTAAAATAAAAGAAAGTTTCTGTTTAAAAAAGGAATACCCTTTTCCTAAAATACTTCTCAAGAGTCACGCCTATTTTAAGGATTTAGAACAATGAGTTTAGAAGTGAGAATCGGTGTTTTGGATACCAAGGTTTTGGTTTTCATTCGAGTACGGCCCAAAAGAAGTTCTTTATCTCTTGGGGAGTATAAGAAGTTATCCCCCAGATATTGTGATCCTTATATCTGAATTCAATGAAAGTAGGTGACTTAGCCTACAAGTTTCTTTTATCTCCTCATCTCAAAATTCTTAATGCCTTCTATAGAAAAATGTGCCAAACCCAAATCATGGAAAGACGGTAAAACTTCAGTGGCAAGTTACCGTTGGCTTCTAGGTTACGCTAGCTCCTTCCTTTATATAAGTCGTAACTTTTACTTGCCGCTCACAGTAATCTCACTCCCATCAATCTCCTTTCTTTCTTAATCTCCTTCATGGCGGCCTGGCAACAGGAATTAGTTTTATCCCTGATGATTTCTCACCTTCAAGACGCAAGAGAGTCTGTGAAGAAAGACTTTATAGAACAGTATGAGCGCTCACTTTTTCCTCACCTAGGAACTTCTGTAGCGCAGACCAAATGGCGGACCTATCAAAACATAACTAGGGTAACACCTTGGGGTCAGCAGCACTTTCGTAACAATGTCCGCTTGGCCATGGTTATTGAAGCTTTGGGTTTGGGTCCCCGATACTACTACGTCATGAGATCAAGGCATCCTGGGTTTTCTGAGCGGGTCTTCTTACTGGCATGTTTTCTTCCTCATGAGAAGATATGCCTTTACCCCGTTTTTGGCTTGTCTCTTAGAGGTCCTTTTGTTAGATCACCTCATACCACTGAGATAGGTGCGGCAATAACCAGCAGAATCATTCCCATAGATGAGTTACCCTATACTTGTGCAGCTTGTGAGGACTGCTTTTGTGACCATATGATGGACGGGCTTATGGAAGTGTAAAGAGTTCTTCTATCTTTACTGTATAAGTCCCGTGAATGAATAAAGTTTAAATCTTGTTCTTATTTTGAATCTTGCTCTCTTTAAGACTTTTCTTGGTGGTTAATCGTGATTAAAATTTTTCTCTAAGTCTCATATTCGTGCATCTTGCGAAATTATTCCAAGTTGCGAGATGAGGACATCTCGCGTTTTTTAAGTGGGGTAGAATGTAAGATTCCTCCCCCAACCCCCCTTTTTGATGTCTAGTATCTTCCCCCGTAATCAATCCCTCTTCAGAAATATAAAGACCTTGTTTCTAACTGTTTTAACCTAGAGAGAGAAAATATTCTAGAGAGAGAATATTCAGATTATGAATATTTTTGGATAGAAAAATAACTCATCTTATTAAAATAAGTTCCCCTGAAACAGAAATTCAAAAAGAAATTTCCAATGTGCAATTGGAATTAATTGGAAATAGGTATAAAGAACCTTAGTCTAAGGGCCTAGATTTTCAGAATTCTTTAGACTATGGTCCAATTAAGGTTTCTATGGGCCAATAGCATCAATCCATGTGTAGGGAGGAGATAAATCCAAATTGTAAAAGAAGATACCCAAAAATGAGTAAATGCTCACATAAGATGAAGAGTTGAAAATGTACAAGGTTTATTAGTAAATAAACTCATATGTAAGGAAGAGGAGTTCTTTAAAGGAGGTGCATATTTCACATAAGATGAAGAGTTGAAAATGTACAAGGTTTATTAGTAAATAAACACATATGTAAGGAAGGGGAGTTCTTTAAAGGAGGTGCATATTTCACATAAGATGAAGAGTTGAAAATGTACAAGGCTTATTAGTAAAAAAACTATGACACATATGTAAGGAAGAGGAGTTCTTTAAAGGAGGTGCATATTTCACATAAGATAAAGAGTTGAAAATGTACAAGGTTTATTAGTAAAAAAACTATGAGCAATACAATTTTGACACATATGTAAGGAAGGGGAATTCTTTAAAGGAGGTGCATATTTCACATGCTTGAATGAGTTTTAAACTCATAAAAATTGAGATATTTCATCTCTCCTCTCTCCTCATTCAAGTCTAGTTCCAAAAAAGTTAGCTTAACTGACCTAAAAATGGTCAAATATTGACCAAACTGATTTAGAAAATTCTAGAATCAGTTTGTTTGGTTAGGAGCTCAATTTTTCCTATAAATAGAAGCCTCCCCTTGTTGAAGAAAAATATAGTCTCTTATGCTTTGTTACTCTACTCCACCTAAGCCAAAACACATAGTCTCTTATGCTTTGTTACTCTACTCCACCTAAGCCAAAACATATAGTCTCTTATGCTTTGTTACTCTACTCCACCTAAGCCAAAACACATAGTCTCTTATGCTTTGTTACTCTACTCCACCTAAGCCAAAACATATAGTCTCTTATGCTTTGTTACTCTACTCCACCTAAGCCAAAATATATAGTCTCTTATGCTTTGTTACTCTACTCCACCTAAGCCAAAATATATAGTCTCTTATGCTTTATTACTCTACTCCACCTAAGCCAAAATATAGAGTGTCTTAGGCATTGTCACTCTACTCTACCTAAGCCAAGAACTGTGAATTCTTTAATAATTCACTAGTTTTTGATACTTCTCTCTTTCTTCAATCCCCATTGGTGGCTCCATCAACACACTAAACCAATTGATTGGTTGGGGGCCTCTACCGTGAATAAAGAATCAAGCAAATCATAAGGTAAGTATATTGAATTTCGATCTTTTCTATGATTTCTCAATGATTCTCTCTTCTCAACCCCTCTCAAGCTTGAGAAGTTTAATTGGTATGGTTTTTTTTTAAATGCTAATGAAGTTAATTGGTGAATAGTAGTGAAGAGTTACATAATTTAATAAATGCTATAGAAGTTAATTTCCACTTATATTTAAATTCTAATGGTTTTTATAATTTCTCTCTCTCACTCAAGAAATGGTCATACTCATGACCCATTCTCAATTCAAATGAAGCTTTTCATAAAGCTTTTCCTTAATCCAAGATTAAGCTATTCTTGAGGCCAAATTAATGGCTTTTTGCTAAGCTTTTAGTTTATGCACATTGATGATTCAATCCATTATGGATTGATGACCCAATTAGAGACCATTCTAATTGTTTTCTTAATGATCCAATTAGAGACCATTATGGATTGATGATCCAATTAGAGACCATTCTAATTATTTCTTTAATAATGAGCTTTATCCCTTAGAAAAAAATTGAGATTTATCAGTCATAGTAGTGGAGCTATGGCAAAATTTTTATAGAAATTACGCATAAAATAAATTCATTCAAAGCATAAAAAGAGGACTTCCTACCATATTCTAGGAACTATCATCCTAGATTAATTAAAAGAATTTTATTATGCATGGAGATGTGGATGTTTGCATGTAGATGTAGATGTATAGATGTAGATGTGGATGTGGAGGTGGATGGATGCACGTAGATGTAGATGTATAGATGTAGATGTGAATGGAGATGTGGATGTATGCATGTAGATGTAGATGTATAGATGTGGATGTGGATGTATACATGTAGATGTAGATGTATAGATACGGATGTGGATGTGGAGGTGGATGTATACATGTAGATGTAGATGTATAGATGTAGATGTGGATGTGGAGGTAGATGGATGCATGTAGATGTAGATGTATAGATGTAGATGGGAATGGAGATATGGATGTATGCATGTAGATGTAGATGTATAGATGTAGATGTGGATGTGGAGGTGGATGGATGCATGTAGATGTAGATGTATAGATGTAGATGTGAATGGAGATGTGGATGTATGCATGTAGATGTAGATGTATGGAGGTGAATGTGAATGTGGATGTGGATGTATGCATAGAGATGTAGATGTATGCATGTAGATGTGAATGTATGCATATAGATGTGGATGTATGGATGTGAATATACGATATGCGATGTGAGGGAATCTGAAGTGATGAGATAGAAATGATGTGATGGGATGAGTATACATATAAATGGAATATGGAATAAGTAATGTAGATTGATGAAGGATAATGTGGAAAAATGAAAGTTAAAATAGAAATTGTGTTGTAAACTGTTTATACTGTTTGTAAATGCTGTTTGTAAATGATTGTTTTATGTCAAGAATGCTGGGGGGAGCATTTTGACCGTCTTGTGATTAAAGTCGTGATGGTAAAGTTGCAACTGCTGACGGGGAGTCAATGAAGGACGTCTCGCGTAGCAAGGTCGGCCGAGGTCTTGACCAGCCTCGGTGCGATTAAAATGGTGAGCTTCCGGTACGGTGGATGAGGGGCCAAGGAAGCGGCCTATGCGTGAAGCGCTAGGTTACCTGCGAAGGATCCTAGAGGGTGCTGACCATACGGTGCTCGGGCTCTGGGTTGCCTAGGATACCCACGCGTGCGTCGAGGAAGATATTGGAACAGAGTTGGAGTTGTTTTCTGAAATCGAGCATGGATCTGGTTGATTGACCTTGCTGGTCTTCAATGGATGAGTCCATGGCTCCTTATATGGATCTGTTGGTTGATCTTGCTGATCTTCAACGAGAGTCCATCTTGTTAAGTGATTATATTGCCAAGTATTATGGGCTAGGAACTATCGAAACGGCTCCTGAGCGTTCTAGTTGCCAATGATGCCATAGATACTCTGATGAAGGAATGATGGGAAATTAAGAATCAATTGGATAAATTGGAAGATGGTGATCAATGATACTATGGTTTTATTAAAGGATTGTTTTAAATTGGTTGAATCTGGTTGAAAAAGGCAATTTCATATTGGGTGTGTGAGTGGTGTGACTAGTTTTATTTTGCATGAACATCCGGCTAGGGGGCCTTGGAACTCTTTTCCTTGGTACCCGGGACAAAACCTAACCAAATTTTTAATTGGATCCCATCACTACAGTGGTTGGGCGGTTGGCTAACCCATGGGATTGGATGGGGTTAGGCTGGACTGATGGATCCGTAAATCGAGACTCAAACTTTTGTTTTTACGATAGAAAAAAAAATAAATCCCGGACAGAAACTGTTCTATGGATAGGAATCAACGGCTGTGCCTCTTGAATGGGGAAAAAAGCGTTGATCCCAATGATCCAAGTGCAAGTTCTTCCTTGAACTGACTAAGTATCTTATAGATGTAATCGGATCATCTCGATCAGAAATGATCTTGACTACGTTAGAGTAAAAAGTTATCCTGGTGGAATCGCCCGTGCTTTCCGGTAAAGGAAGTTTTTCCGGGTTCGGTTTTGGAACAACCGACGGATTAGTCTCTTATCCGGATATCCGTGGGCGAGGCCCCGAGTGTGGGACCCCTGTCCCGCGCGAGAAGCGCTACTTCCGCTGCCAGTACCCCGAATCCGTTGCTCGGTGGGAACAGGGATCTTACAGTTGGTTTAATGTAAGATTCCTCCCCCAACCCCCCTTTTTGATGTCTAGTATCTTCCCCCGTAATCAATCCCTCTTCAGAAATATAAAGACCTTGTTTCTAACTGTTTTAACCTAGAGAGAGAAAATATTCTAGAGAGAGAATATTTAGATTATGAATATTTTTGGATAGAAAAATAACTCATCTTATTAAAATAAGTTCCCCTGAAACAGAAATTCAAAAAGAAATTTCCAATGTGCAATTGGAATTAATTGGAAATAGGTATAAAGAACCTTAGTCTAAGGGCCTAGATTTTCAGAATTCTTTAGACTATGGTCCAATTAAGGTTTCTATGGGCCAATAGCATCAATCCATGTGTAGGGAGGAGATAAATCCAAATTGTAAAAGAAGATACCCAAAAATGAGTAAATGCTCACATAAGATGAAGAGTTGAAAATGTACAAGGTTTATTAGTAAATAAACTCATATGTAAGGAAGAGGAGTTCTTTAAAGGAGGTGCATATTTCACATAAGATGAAGAGTTGAAAATGTACAAGGTTTATTAGTAAATAAACACATATGTAAGGAAGGGGAGTTCTTTAAAGGAGGTGCATATTTCACATAAGATGAAGAGTTGAAAATGTACAAGGCTTATTAGTAAAAAAACTATGACACATATGTAAGGAAGAGGAGTTCTTTAAAGGAGGTGCATATTTCACATAAGATAAAGAGTTGAAAATGTACAAGGTTTATTAGTAAAAAAACTATGAGCAATACAATTTTGACACATATGTAAGGAAGGGGAATTCTTTAAAGGAGGTGCATATTTCACATGCTTGAATGAGTTTTAAACTCATAAAAATTGAGATATTTCATCTCTCCTCTCTCCTCATTCAAGTCTAGTTCCAAAAAAGTTAGCTTAACTGACCTAAAAATGGTCAAATATTGACCAAACTGATTTAGAAAATTCTAGAATCAGTTTGTTTGGTTAGGAGCTCAATTTTTCCTATAAATAGAAGCCTCCCCTTGTTGAAGAAAAATATAGTCTCTTATGCTTTGTTACTCTACTCCACCTAAGCCAAAACACATAGTCTCTTATGCTTTGTTACTCTACTCCACCTAAGCCAAAACATATAGTCTCTTATGCTTTGTTACTCTACTCCACCTAAGCCAAAACACATAGTCTCTTATGCTTTGTTACTCTACTCCACCTAAGCCAAAACATATAGTCTCTTATGCTTTGTTACTCTACTCCACCTAAGCCAAAATATATAGTCTCTTATGCTTTGTTACTCTACTCCACCTAAGCCAAAATATATAGTCTCTTATGCTTTATTACTCTACTCCACCTAAGCCAAAATATAGAGTGTCTTAGGCATTGTCACTCTACTCTACCTAAGCCAAGAACTGTGAATTCTTTAATAATTCACTAGTTTTTGATACTTCTCTCTTTCTTCAATCCCCATTGGTGGCTCCATCAACACACTAAACCAATTGATTGGTTGGGGGCCTCTACCGTGAATAAAGAATCAAGCAAATCATAAGGTAAGTATATTGAATTTCGATCTTTTCTATGATTTCTCAATGATTCTCTCTTCTCAACCCCTCTCAAGCTTGAGAAGTTTAATTGGTATGGTTTTTTTTTAAATGCTAATGAAGTTAATTGGTGAATAGTAGTGAAGAGTTACATAATTTAATAAATGCTATAGAAGTTAATTTTCACTTATATTTAAATTCTAATGGTTTTTATAATTTCTCTCTCTCACTCAAGAAATGGTCATACTCATGACCCATTCTCAATTCAAATGAAGCTTTTCATAAAGCTTTTCCTTAATCCAAGATTAAGCTATTCTTGAGGCCAAATTAATGGCTTTTTGCTAAGCTTTTAGTTTATGCACATTGATGATTCAATCCATTATGGATTGATGACCCAATTAGAGACCATTCTAATTGTTTTCTTAATGATCCAATTAGAGACCATTATGGATTGATGATCCAATTAGAGACCATTCTAATTATTTCTTTAATAATGAGCTTTATCCCTTAGAAAAAAATTGAGATTTATCAGTCATAGTAGTGGAGCTATGGCAAAATTTTTATAGAAATTACGCATAAAATAAATTCATTCAAAGCATAAAAAGAGGACTTCCTACCATATTCTAGGAACTATCATCCTAGATTAATTAAAAGAATTTTATTATGCATGGAGATGTGGATGTTTGCATGTAGATGTAGATGTATAGATGTAGATGTGGATGTGGAGGTGGATGGATGCACGTAGATGTAGATGTATAGATGTAGATGTGAATGGAGATGTGGATGTATGCATGTAGATGTAGATGTATAGATGTGGATGTGGATGTATACATGTGGATGTGGATGTATACATGTAGATGTAGATGTATAGATACGGATGTGGATGTGGAGGTGGATGTATACATGTAGATGTAGATGTATAGATGTAGATGTGGATGTGGAGGTAGATGGATGCATGTAGATGTAGATGTATAGATGTATAGATGTAGATGGATGCATGTAGATGTAGATGTATAGATGCATGTAGATGTAGATGTATAGATGTAGATGGGAATGGAGATATGGATGTATGCATGTAGATGTAGATGTATAGATGTAGATGTGGATGTGGAGGTGGATGGATGCATGTAGATGTAGATGTATAGATGTAGATGTGAATGGAGATGTGGATGTATGCATGTAGATGTAGATGTATGGAGGTGAATGTGAATGTGGATGTGGATGTATGCATAGAGATGTAGATGTATGCATGTAGATGTGAATGTATGCATATAGATGTGGATGTATGGATGTGAATATACGATATGCGATGTGAGGGAATCTGAAGTGATGAGATAGAAATGATGTGATGGGATGAGTATACATATAAATGGAATATGGAATAAGTAATGTAGATTGATGAAGGATAATGTGGAAAAATGAAAGTTAAAATAGAAATTGTGTTGTAAACTGTTTATACTGTTTGTAAATGCTGTTTGTAAATGATTGTTTTATGTCAAGAATGCTGGGGGGAGCATTTTGACCGTCTTGTGATTAAAGTCGTGATGGTAAAGTTGCAACTGCTGACGGGGAGTCAATGAAGGACGTCTCGCGTAGCAAGGTCGGCCGAGGTCTTGACCAGCCTCGGTGCGATTAAAATGGTGAGCTTCCGGTACGGTGGATGAGGGGCCAAGGAAGCGGCCTATGCGTGAAGCGCTAGGTTACCTGCGAAGGATCCTAGAGGGTGCTGACCATACGGTGCTCGGGCTCTGGGTTGCCTAGGATACCCACGCGTGCGTCGAGGAAGATATTGGAACAGAGTTGGAGTTGTTTTCTGAAATCGAGCATGGATCTGGTTGATTGACCTTGCTGGTCTTCAATGGATGAGTCCATGGCTCCTTATATGGATCTGTTGGTTGATCTTGCTGATCTTCAACGAGAGTCCATCTTGTTAAGTGATTATATTGCCAAGTATTATGGGCTAGGAACTATCGAAACGGCTCCTGAGCGTTCTAGTTGCCAATGATGCCATAGATACTCTGATGAAGGAATGATGGGAAATTAAGAATCAATTGGATAAATTGGAAGATGGTGATCAATGATACTATGGTTTTATTAAAGGATTGTTTTAAATTGGTTGAATCTGGTTGAAAAAGGCAATTTCATATTGGGTGTGTGAGTGGTGTGACTAGTTTTATTTTGCATGAACATCCGGCTAGGGGGCCTTGGAACTCTTTTCCTTGGTACCCGGGACAAAACCTAACCAAATTTTTAATTGGATCCCATCACTACAGTGGTTGGGCGGTTGGCTAACCCATGGGATTGGATGGGGTTAGGCTGGACTGATGGATCCGTAAATCGAGACTCAAACTTTTGTTTTTACGATAGAAAAAAAAATAAATCCCGGACAGAAACTGTTCTATGGATAGGAATCAACGGCTGTGCCTCTTGAATGGGGAAAAAAGCGTTGATCCCAATGATCCAAGTGCAAGTTCTTCCTTGAACTGACTAAGTATCTTATAGATGTAATCGGATCATCTCGATCAGAAATGATCTTGACTACGTTAGAGTAAAAAGTTATCCTGGTGGAATCGCCCGTGCTTTCCGGTAAAGGAAGTTTTTCCGGGTTCGGTTTTGGAACAACCGACGGATTAGTCTCTTATCCGGATATCCGTGGGCGAGGCCCCGAGTGTGGGACCCCTGTCCCGCGCGAGAAGCGCTACTTCCGCTGCCAGTACCCCGAATCCGTTGCTCGGTGGGAACAGGGATCTTACAGTTGGTATCAGAGCATTTGGTTAATAAAGATCAACTGAGAAGACAAATATATCAAAAATTTATCAAGAAACACAAAAAGGTTATAATTGTGTGAGATAATTCATACAATTTGATATTCAAACTGGAATTCGTAATTTGGTAATTGGGTCTTCAGATGGAAGTACCGCAATTATATAGAATCCCTGACTTGCTTGAGGCCTAGACATGATAGTATTTACCTTATAATTCCAAGGGCCGTGACTACCCGTATATACCGAGAGTATACTGCAGCTCTTTACTGACAGTATATACGAGTAAATCTAAGACTTGAAATTATAAGCGTTAATGCTATCTAGATGATGATTTCGAATGTGATTGATATGATTTTTAATTCTGTTTGAGAATGAATGAATTGATTTGGATTCTGATTGAAAATGCTGATTGAAAAATGTTGATTTTTAAAAATTAGTTGAAATATAATGAAACCACAATGAGGGGGAATGGGACGAGTCCCTGTGATGATATTCATAACTAGAATGATGATAATGAATTCAGCAAATCACTATGAGATTAGTGGGTTGTGCTGTCAGATTGCTGCTATTAATACTTGACCGGTAGATCAAGTTAAAGGATGTCAAATTGAGAACTTGCTTGACTGAAGTTTCCGTGGAGGAATGTTCCGAAGGAAATTTTTCGGTCTAATGGACCATTATCATGTTAAATGAATTGTTATTTAATGATGAGTTCTATATAAGGGATAATTATCCCAGTGTTCTGTTGGGTTGACCAGAATATAAGGAACCCCAGAATAAAATTTGGATCTTAAGAAAAAGAGCTGTCCTCTACCTTGCGAGATGAGGACATCTCGCACTTTTTAAGTGGGGTAGAATGTAAGATTCTTCCCCAGCCTTCGAGGTATATAGGAGTAAGAATCTCCCTTTCGGATCTTATAATTATTCCCTCTCTAAAATAAAAGAAAGTTTCTGTTTAAAAAAGGAATACCCTTTTCCTAAAATACTTCTCAAGAGTCACGCCTATTTTAAGGATTTAGAACAATGAGTTTAGAAGTGAGAATCGGTGTTTTGGATACCAAGGTTTTGGTTTTCATTCGAGTACGGCCCAAAAGAAGTTCTTTATCTCTTGGGGAGTATAAGAAGTTATCCCCCAGATATTGTGATCCTTATATCTGAATTCAATGAAAGTAGGTGACTTAGCCTACAAGTTTCTTTTATCTCCTCATCTCAAAATTCTTAATGCCTTCTATAGAAAAATGTGCCAAACCCAATTCATGGAAAGACGGTAAAACTTCAGTGGCAAGTTACCGTTGGCTTCTAGGTTACGCTAGCTCCTTCCTTTATATAAGTCGTAACTTTTACTTGCCGCTCACAGTAATCTCACTCCCATCAATCTCCTTTCTTTCTTAATCTCCTTCATGGCGGCCTGGCAACAGGAATTAGTTTTATCCCTGATGATTTCTCACCTTCAAGACGACGCAAGAGAGTCTGTGAAGAAAGACTTTATAGAACAGTATGAGCGCTCACTTTTTCCTCACCTAGGAACTTCTGTAGCGCAGACCAAATGGCGGACCTATCAAAACATAACTAGGGTAACACCCTGGGGTCAGCAGCACTTTCGTAACAATGTCCGCTTGGCCATGGTTATTGAAGCTTTGGGTTTGGGTCCCCGATACTACTACGTCATGAGATCAAGGCATCCTGGGTTTTCTGAGCGGGTCTTCTTACTGGCATGTTTTCTTCCTCATGAGAAGATATGCCTTTACCCCGTTTTTGGCTTGTCTCTTAGAGGTCCTTTTGTTAGATCACCTCATACCACTGAGATAGGTGCGGCAATAACCAGCAGAATCATTCCCATAGATGAGTTACCCTATACTTGTGCAGCTTGTGAGGACTGCTTTTGTGACCATATGATGGACGGGCTTATGGAAGTGTAAAGAGTTCTTCTATCTTTACTGTATAAGTCCCGTGAATGAATAAAGTTTAAATCTTGTTCTTATTTTGAATCTTGCTCTCTTTAAGACTTTTCTTGGTGGTTAATCGTGATTAAAATTTTTCTCTAAGTCTCATATTCGTGCATCTTGCGAAATTATTCCAAGTTGCGAGATGAGGACATCTCGCGTTTTTTAAGTGGGGTAGAATGTAAGATTCCTCCCCCAACCCCCCTTTTTGATGTCTAGTATCTTCCCCCGTAATCAATCCCTCTTCAGAAATATAAAGACCTTGTTTCTAACTGTTTTAACCTAGAGAGAGAAAATATTCTAGAGAGAGAATATTCAGATTATGAATATTTTTGGATAGAAAAATAACTCATCTTATTAAAATAAGTTCCCCTGAAACAGAAATTCAAAAAGAAATTTCCAATGTGCAATTGGAATTAATTGGAAATAGGTATAAAGAACCTTAGTCTAAGGGCCTAGATTTTCAGAATTCTTTAGACTATGGTCCAATTAAGGTTTCTATGGGCCAATAGCATCAATCCATGTGTAGGGAGGAGATAAATCCAAATTGTAAAAGAAGATACCCAAAAATGAGTAAATGCTCACATAAGATGAAGAGTTGAAAATGTACAAGGTTTATTAGTAAATAAACTCATATGTAAGGAAGAGGAGTTCTTTAAAGGAGGTGCATATTTCACATAAGATGAAGAGTTGAAAATGTACAAGGTTTATTAGTAAATAAACACATATGTAAGGAAGGGGAGTTCTTTAAAGGAGGTGCATATTTCACATAAGATGAAGAGTTGAAAATGTACAAGGCTTATTAGTAAAAAAACTATGACACATATGTAAGGAAGAGGAGTTCTTTAAAGGAGGTGCATATTTCACATAAGATAAAGAGTTGAAAATGTACAAGGTTTATTAGTAAAAAAACTATGAGCAATACAATTTTGACACATATGTAAGGAAGGGGAATTCTTTAAAGGAGGTGCATATTTCACATGCTTGAATGAGTTTTAAACTCATAAAAATTGAGATATTTCATCTCTCCTCTCTCCTCATTCAAGTCTAGTTCCAAAAAAGTTAGCTTAACTGACCTAAAAATGGTCAAATATTGACCAAACTGATTTAGAAAATTCTAGAATCAGTTTGTTTGGTTAGGAGCTCAATTTTTCCTATAAATAGAAGCCTCCCCTTGTTGAAGAAAAATATAGTCTCTTATGCTTTGTTACTCTACTCCACCTAAGCCAAAACACATAGTCTCTTATGCTTTGTTACTCTACTCCACCTAAGCCAAAACATATAGTCTCTTATGCTTTGTTACTCTACTCCACCTAAGCCAAAACACATAGTCTCTTATGCTTTGTTACTCTACTCCACCTAAGCCAAAACATATAGTCTCTTATGCTTTGTTACTCTACTCCACCTAAGCCAAAATATATAGTCTCTTATGCTTTGTTACTCTACTCCACCTAAGCCAAAATATATAGTCTCTTATGCTTTATTACTCTACTCCACCTAAGCCAAAATATAGAGTGTCTTAGGCATTGTCACTCTACTCTACCTAAGCCAAGAACTGTGAATTCTTTAATAATTCACTAGTTTTTGATACTTCTCTCTTTCTTCAATCCCCATTGGTGGCTCCATCAACACACTAAACCAATTGATTGGTTGGGGGCCTCTACCGTGAATAAAGAATCAAGCAAATCATAAGGTAAGTATATTGAATTTCGATCTTTTCTATGATTTCTCAATGATTCTCTCTTCTCAACCCCTCTCAAGCTTGAGAAGTTTAATTGGTATGGTTTTTTTTTAAATGCTAATGAAGTTAATTGGTGAATAGTAGTGAAGAGTTACATAATTTAATAAATGCTATAGAAGTTAATTTCCACTTATATTTAAATTCTAATGGTTTTTATAATTTCTCTCTCTCACTCAAGAAATGGTCATACTCATGACCCATTCTCAATTCAAATGAAGCTTTTCATAAAGCTTTTCCTTAATCCAAGATTAAGCTATTCTTGAGGCCAAATTAATGGCTTTTTGCTAAGCTTTTAGTTTATGCACATTGATGATTCAATCCATTATGGATTGATGACCCAATTAGAGACCATTCTAATTGTTTTCTTAATGATCCAATTAGAGACCATTATGGATTGATGATCCAATTAGAGACCATTCTAATTATTTCTTTAATAATGAGCTTTATCCCTTAGAAAAAAATTGAGATTTATCAGTCATAGTAGTGGAGCTATGGCAAAATTTTTATAGAAATTACGCATAAAATAAATTCATTCAAAGCATAAAAAGAGGACTTCCTACCATATTCTAGGAACTATCATCCTAGATTAATTAAAAGAATTTTATTATGCATGGAGATGTGGATGTTTGCATGTAGATGTAGATGTATAGATGTAGATGTGGATGTGGAGGTGGATGGATGCACGTAGATGTAGATGTATAGATGTAGATGTGAATGGAGATGTGGATGTATGCATGTAGATGTAGATGTATAGATGTGGATGTGGATGTATACATGTAGATGTAGATGTATAGATACGGATGTGGATGTGGAGGTGGATGTATACATGTAGATGTAGATGTATAGATGTAGATGTGGATGTGGAGGTAGATGGATGCATGTAGATGTAGATGTATAGATGTAGATGGGAATGGAGATATGGATGTATGCATGTAGATGTAGATGTATAGATGTAGATGTGGATGTGGAGGTGGATGGATGCATGTAGATGTAGATGTATAGATGTAGATGTGAATGGAGATGTGGATGTATGCATGTAGATGTAGATGTATGGAGGTGAATGTGAATGTGGATGTGGATGTATGCATAGAGATGTAGATGTATGCATGTAGATGTGAATGTATGCATATAGATGTGGATGTATGGATGTGAATATACGATATGCGATGTGAGGGAATCTGAAGTGATGAGATAGAAATGATGTGATGGGATGAGTATACATATAAATGGAATATGGAATAAGTAATGTAGATTGATGAAGGATAATGTGGAAAAATGAAAGTTAAAATAGAAATTGTGTTGTAAACTGTTTATACTGTTTGTAAATGCTGTTTGTAAATGATTGTTTTATGTCAAGAATGCTGGGGGGAGCATTTTGACCGTCTTGTGATTAAAGTCGTGATGGTAAAGTTGCAACTGCTGACGGGGAGTCAATGAAGGACGTCTCGCGTAGCAAGGTCGGCCGAGGTCTTGACCAGCCTCGGTGCGATTAAAATGGTGAGCTTCCGGTACGGTGGATGAGGGGCCAAGGAAGCGGCCTATGCGTGAAGCGCTAGGTTACCTGCGAAGGATCCTAGAGGGTGCTGACCATACGGTGCTCGGGCTCTGGGTTGCCTAGGATACCCACGCGTGCGTCGAGGAAGATATTGGAACAGAGTTGGAGTTGTTTTCTGAAATCGAGCATGGATCTGGTTGATTGACCTTGCTGGTCTTCAATGGATGAGTCCATGGCTCCTTATATGGATCTGTTGGTTGATCTTGCTGATCTTCAACGAGAGTCCATCTTGTTAAGTGATTATATTGCCAAGTATTATGGGCTAGGAACTATCGAAACGGCTCCTGAGCGTTCTAGTTGCCAATGATGCCATAGATACTCTGATGAAGGAATGATGGGAAATTAAGAATCAATTGATAAATTGGAAGATGGTGATCAATGATACTATGGTTTTATTAAAGGATTGTTTTAAATTGGTTGAATCTGGTTGAAAAAGGCAATTTCATATTGGGTGTGTGAGTGGTGTGACTAGTTTTATTTTGCATGAACATCCGGCTAGGGGGCCTTGGAACTCTTTTCCTTGGTACCCGGGACAAAACCTAACCAAATTTTTAATTGGATCCCATCACTACAGTGGTTGGGCGGTTGGCTAACCCATGGGATTGGATGGGGTTAGGCTGGACTGATGGATCCGTAAATCGAGACTCAAACTTTTGTTTTTACGATAGAAAAAAAAATAAATCCCGGACAGAAACTGTTCTATGGATAGGAATCAACGGCTGTGCCTCTTGAATGGGGAAAAAAGCGTTGATCCCAATGATCCAAGTGCAAGTTCTTCCTTGAACTGACTAAGTATCTTATAGATGTAATCGGATCATCTCGATCAGAAATGATCTTGACTACGTTAGAGTAAAAAGTTATCCTGGTGGAATCGCCCGTGCTTTCCGGTAAAGGAAGTTTTTCCGGGTTCGGTTTTGGAACAACCGACGGATTAGTCTCTTATCCGGATATCCGTGGGCGAGGCCCCGAGTGTGGGACCCCTGTCCCGCGCGAGAAGCGCTACTTCCGCTGCCAGTACCCCGAATCCGTTGCTCGGTGGGAACAGGGATCTTACACTTAGGAAGGTCGCCATTGTGTAAAAATTGTCACGTGCATTGAAAAAAAATAAATAAAGGCAAAAGGCTCCTGTAACTCTGATGTTTCTTGTGTCCCTAGACGCGTGGTATTAACTTGTTCTTAGAGTAGACACAGTGTGGTCATCTGTTTATTTATTAAGCTTGGTTATTTTCCTTGACTTAGGCCAGTTATATAAACCTTGATTAACCTTTGACACCTTGCTAACTCTTGAATTCCTTTCAATAATTTTAAACTCCTATTAATTTGCTACACTTACTCATTCATGTGACCCTTAAACTAAGTTCTCATAAGCAATATCCATTGTGGTCTAACATGCTTGAATTTATACACTTTATATCTTTTGAATTCAAGCATACTTTCACTCTTTTCCCTGTTTTGCAGACGGTCAACAACAACAACCCTCTCGAGCTTACCATACCATAGCTTCCGAGGACGGAATCTACATCAGGAAGGGGGGCATGTTAACCCATGACGGACACATACTATGTTTTACATCATTAATTTAAATATTCTGAGTCATGGGCCGGGCTTGTCGGTACCATATGTTAAGGATGAAGGGATTGGGTGATCGCCAATGAGAGGCGCACCTTGGATATCAGTAGGATAAGTGTTAGGGTCGGCCGGCCATGTATGGGCGCCCAAGTGTGAACAGCCAAGTCACCTATATGAGTCAAATGTAACCCTAAAATCCTCATTCTCATGTGTTGTGAATAGAAGAGTGCTTTTGCCTTATCTCCTTGTTTTCCTTCTCCTGCGTGTGAGAGAGAGAGAGAGAGAGAGTGAGAGCGATCGAGCGCACTGTGTAGCGGCACGGCGAGGCGGCGGAGAGGTGGTAGAGCGGCGACGGCGGCTCCTCCTTCACGGCTGCGACGCGGGAATCCTTCAAGGCGGCAGTTAAGCGGTGAGTGACACACCTTTTGCATTCTGTTTTGAGCTTGCCTTCCTGGTTGTATGCTTGCAGCCATTCGTGGCTCGCATACGGTGTTCGGTAAGTCCCCAGCTACGACCTGTGCGGCAAAAGCGCACATCTACAGACTCGCATAATTATAGCGCCAGCTCATTTAGTCGGGTTCATACTATAGAGAACCCGTGTATGTATTGGTTGAGTACCTTTCATATTATGAGTACTCTTATTCTTGTATATTATGAGTACTCTTATTCTTGTATATGGTGTTTTGAGTGTTGAGTAGAGAAGAAGTAGATTTCAGCCTCTCACCTTGTGTGTTCTCTATTAGGGTTTTGTGAGTGTGTGTGTGTGCTTGCAAGGGCTCAAGCTCTCTTCCCCCTTGCATCTTTTCATGGTATCAGAGCCTGGTTCGTGCTAAGGGCTGAGCTGAAGCAAGAGAACCACAGGAAGCGGTAAAGTCAATATTAGGTAATTTGGAAAAAATCTCACATTTTGGGAATCAATTACTCCATATAGTTTTGGATATATCTTAAACATACTAACTCCAAATTTGTCAGAGATCATAGATTTAGATTCTACTCTTCAAGATCTTTCCGATGATATGTCACATGAGGGGGTTTTGACAAACTTTTGGATAAGTTCACCATGCTCCCATTTTTCAAATGGGAATGGGATTTTTCCCAAATTATCTAATATGGTGTTGGTACGAGGGTAAGAGCTTCAACTACTCTTCCCTATTTGTGTTGGTGACTGCACCCTTGTCGGGAGCTCTACGGGAGGCACCGGGCAAACGATCTCTGATTGAGGAGCTTTCTTCGCGGGAGTAAAGCTATAGGGCAACTATATTGTCCTAGTCCTATTGGACAAAATTTTCTGGGCCGAAAACGCGTTTCGGGCGCGTCTGGACCTTCGTTTTTCAGAAAGCAGGCGATTTCGAGCACTGCGGGTAAGACATCGATTCTCTGTAGAACTCTGTTTTAAGAACTGTAGGAAGATAGATTGACTGTGCAGACACTGTGGGTGCTACAAAGAGGTCTACAGTTGCCATTGGGTTTATGTATGCACATTGAAGTCACTGGTTGTGACATTTGAGAGTACTACAGTACCGCTGTGCAGAAAATATAGCAGTTTGTGCAGAAAAACCAGAGTGCAGTTTTTGGTAAAATTGTGTATTTGGCAAGATGTCAAATGATGGGATAACTCAGATTGTGGCTGAGAAACTTGATAAGAATAACTTCCATGCTTGGAGGTTCAGGTTGACAAATTTCCTGATGGGAAAAGGCTATTGGGACTACATAGAAGGTGAGCATGAAGAGGCACCGGAGATACCGGATATAAATCCAACTGCTGCAGATGTGAAAGAGTTTAAAGACTGGAACCAAGGAGCCAGGAAGGTTATGTATTGGCTATCCATTAGTATACAGGACACCATGATTGGGCACATTCAGGATGCCAAGTCCCCCAAGGAAGCGTGGGACACCTTGGTAAAGCTTTATGAAACAAATACCAAGGCACACAAGATACAGTTGAAGAATGAACTTCATACTGTGGAGAAAAAGAGCATGTCTGTGAATGACTATGCGCTGAAGAGGGTATTGTGGAATCCCTTGCATCTATTGGTGTGTCAGTAGATGATGATGACAAGGTGGAAGTCTGTCTACGTGGTCTTGGGCCACAATACAAGGCGTTCAAGACGTCTATTCAGACTTGGGAAAACATTCCCAACTTTACAGATTTAATGTCTATGCTGATTATCAAGAGAAGAGCTTGGGTGAAGACCAACAGTCTTCACAAAGCAAAACCAGTTCAGAGCAATAGGCCTTCTACACGAGTTTAGGAAGAGGACGAGGTAGAGGAGGCCGTGGACGCGGTCAAGGAGGTGGCCGAACAGGTAATCAGAATTATGGTCAGCAGCAGCAGCAACAACAACAGTCCCATAATCAACAACAACAACAACAACACGCAGGAGGAAGAGGCAAATTCAGAGGCATGGGGAGTCAAAGAGGCCATGGAAATCGGCAAAGTAAATATAATGATGCACGTGAATGCTATTATTGTGGTAAGCCTGGACATGTGCAGGCAGAATGTTATAAGAAGCAGGCTGACATGCAAAATGGGAAAGTGCAGCAAAACAACTATGCATCCTCAAGAAGAAATAATGAGGATAATGAAAGGTTGTTTGTTATGTAGCATGTCGTGATTGCCATGTCTAAAAATGTTGATGCAGCACAAAAAGATAATGTATGGTATGTGGATTTAGGTGCTTCGAACCACATGACAAGTCATGGGGAGTAGTTCAAGGAGATGAAAAACCCGGAAAGACCAGGTTTTGTGGAAACAGGGGCTGACACTGCTCATCCAATTGCCCATGTTGGAGATGTGCCATTGTCTGTGCAGGATGGCAAAGTGAAGTATCTTGCAGATGTACTTCATGTACCGAACATAACAAAGAATCTGGTTTCAGTTGGCTGGATGATTGAACAGGGTTTGCAGGTTTGGTTTAACCCTGATGGGTGTTATGTTGAAGATTTCAAAGACAAGTGCAGGTTGGTTGCAAAAGGCAACAGAGTGGGCAGAATGTTTACGTTGAATGTAGACATGCCTGAAATGAGTGCTGCGATGTTTGCAAATGGTTCAAGAATTGTTGCAGACACAGACATTTGGCATAAAAGGATTGGACATGTAAATGTGCAGAGATTGAAGTCTATGCAGACAAAAGGAATTGTGACAGGGCTGCCAAAATTTAAAGTGGAAGGTATGCAGAAAATATGTGAAGCATGCCAATTTGGGAAGCAAACAAAGCATGTGTTTCCACGTAACAGATATGTGAGCAGAAATGCACTAGATGTTGTGCATTCAGATGTATGGGGTCCTACGAAGACCATATCTATGGGAGGCAGGTATTATGTGACTTTCATTGATGACCACACAAGGAAAGTGTGGGTATATTTCATGAAGGAGAAGAGTGAGGTGTTCACTCACTTTCAGAATTTCAGAGTTTTAGTTGAAAAGCAAATAGGGAAACATGTAAAGTACCTAAGGTCAGATGGAGGGGGAGAGTACTTCTCCAATGAGTTCTCTGAATTTTTGAAGAAGAATGGTATTCGGAGTTAGTTTACATCAGATACACTCCGCAGCAAAATGGAGTTGCTGAGTGGAAAAATAGGCACACTCAGATTGCGCGAGCATTGATGGAAGAGAAGAATATGACGCATTGCTATTGAGCTGAGGCTGTTTCTACAGCAGTATACATCATGAACAGGACTCCAACTGCAGCCATACATCATGTAACTCCAGAGGAGAGGTTTACTGGCAGAAAACCAGATTTGTCTCATCTGAAAGTCTTTGGATGCATTGCATATGTGCATGTGCCAGATGAGCTGAGAACTAAGCTGGATCCAAAAGCTGAAAAATGTGTGTTTATTGGATATTCCCTTGAGCAAAAGGGATACAAGTGTTATAACCTTGCTACACGTGAGTTGAGGGTAAGCAGGGATGTTGTCTTTGATGAGATGAGCAGCTGGTATGCTGCTGAAAAAGAAGCTATCGGGGCTGATGTGAGTGGAAGTGTGGTTGCACAGAATGCAGGTCAGCAATCACAGTCTTTGAGTGGACCAAGAGAGTCCTCATCTAGTGGGTCTATTGATAGACCATGGAGTGGCAGGCTGCGTCATAATACCAGCCCTGCAAATGTCATTACTATATCACGTAAAGGAAAAGAGAAAGTGGTTGAGCCCCTTGGTATGCCTGCTGACATTTCGGTAGGGCATTCTCATAATGATGGAGAGTCTAGTGGCTCAGATATGAGCCTTGATGAGGAGCTTGGGATCCCAGCTATGAGAACACTTGGTGTAAAGAAGGCTATGGAAGCCATGAATGAAAAGCTGCGAAGATCTCGTAGAGTGAAGAACCCTGTGCAGAGGTTTACTTATGTGTTATGTGGCACATCACTATGCATATATGGCAAAGGTTGTGCAGGTTGTTGATCCCACATGCATTGATGAGGCTATTGGAAATGTGTGTTGGGAGAAAGCTATGGATGAGGAGATGGATGCACTATATGGAAATGAAACCTGGGATTTAGTGCAATTGCTTGAAGGCAAGAGCGCCATTGGATGCAACTGGGTGTACAAAGTTAAACATAACAGTAATGGAAGCATAAACAGATACAAGGCTAGATTGGTAGCCAAAGGATATGCACAGACATACGGGAGAGATTATGAGAAAACTTTCAGCGCAGTTATCAAGATGGCAATGGTGAGAGTTGTGATAGCAGTGGCTGCGTCAAAGCAATGGTCTTTATATCAGGTGGATGTAAAGAATGCATTCTTGCATGGGGATTTGCAAGAAGAGGTGTATATGTTGCAGCCACCTGGTTATGAGGATGTGGGTCACCCCGAGCATGTTTGTAGGTTGAAGAAAGCCTTGTATGGCTTAAAGCAAGCACCAAGAGCATGGTCTGACAAGATTTCTGAATATCTATTGGCTTTCATGTAGCGAATGCAGATTTCTCGTTGTATGTGAGACATGGTGATAGAAGAGTTGTGCTTGTTGTCATCTATGTAGATGACTTGATCATTACAGGGGACCATGATGCAGAGATCTTTGGTGATAGAGATCTTGCTTAGACAGAAGTTCGAGATGAAGGATCTGGGGAAGCTCAGATATTTCTTGGGCATTGAGGTGATTAGGTCACCACATGGTATTGGATTACTGCAGAGATAGTATGGCTTGGACATGTTGTCCAAGTATGGTATGACAGGCTGTAAGCCTATTTCTGTGCCATTGGATCAGAATGGCAAGTTGAGTGCAGATTCAAGAGAGATCTTGGAGGGTCCTACTATGTACAGGAGCATAGTAGGAAGTTTGATCTACATAGGATGTGATAAGAGGTGTATGAGATGTGATAGGATGTGATAAGATGTGTATGAGATATGATAGGATGTGATAAGAGGTGTATGGGATGTGATAGGAGGTGTATGAGATGTGATAAGATGTGATAAGATGCATATGAGATAAGTTAGAAAGTGATAAGATGAGTCAAGATGTGATAAGATGTGTATGGGATGAGGTAAGAAGTGTATGTGATGGGATAAGATATATATGGGTTGTGATAGGGCAAGAATGGATGTAGATACGGATGTGGATGTATGTATGAATGAGGATGTGAAAATGGATGTATGCATGTAGATGTGGATGTATGCATGTGAAAATGGATGTATGCATGTGAAAGTGGAAGTGGATGTGGATGTATGGGTGTAGATACGGATATGGATGTATGTATGTGGATGTGGACGTATGAATGAGGTTTTGAAAAATGATATATGCATGTAGATGTGGATGTATGGATGTGAATGTGGATGTGGATGTGGATGTATGGATATGGATATGGATGTGGATGTGTATGGATATGGATATGGATGTATGGATATGGATATGGATGTGTATGTATGAATGTGGATATGGGATGTGGATGTATAAATGAGCATGTAAAAATGGATGTATGCATGTAGATGTGGATGTATGGATGTGAATGTGAATGTGTATGTGAATTAATGTGTCGTCGATATGAGGAAATGGATGAGAATGAGTACACATTGAATGGAATGTTTAATAAGTAATATGGACTAAGGAGGGATAATGTGGAAAGACGAGAGTTTGATTTAGAAACTGTATTTTGTGACTGTTTGTAAATGACTGTTTTATGTCAAGAATGCTGGGGAAGCATTTTGACCGTCTTGTGGATTAAGGTAATGAAGACCTAACTGTTAAAGTTACAACTGCTGACGGAGAGTCAATGGAGGACGTCTCGCATAGCAAAGTCAGCCGCCGATTAAAATGGTGAGCTTCCGGTACGGTGGATGAGGGACCAAGGAAGCGGCCTATGAGTGAAGCGCTAGGTCACCTGCGAAGGATCCTAGAGGGTGCTGACCATACGGTGCTCGGGCTCTTGGTCGCCTAGGATACCCACGCGTGCGTCAAGGAAGATATTGGAACAAGGAGTAAGAGTTGTTTTTCTGGAACCGGGCATGGATCTGGTTGATTGACCTTGCTGGTCTTCAATGGATGAGTCCATGGCTCTTTTTATGGATCTGTTCGTTGATCTTGCTGATCTTCAACGAGAGTCCATCTTGATTTTTATAAGTGATTATATTGCCAAGTATTATGGGCTAGGAACTATTGAAAAGGCCCCTGAGAGTGGACAGGTGGTGAGCGTTCTAGTTTCCAATGATGCCACAGATACTCTGATGAAGGAATGATGGAAAATTTGAGAATCAACCGGATAATTTGGAAGACTGTGATCAGTGGTACTATGGTTTCATTAAAGGATTGTTTTAAAATTAGCTGATGCTAAGAAAAAGGGCAATTTCATATTAGGTGTGTAAGTGGTGTGTCTAATTTTATGTTTGCATGAACTTTCGGCTAGGGGGCCTTGGAACTCTTTTCCTTGGTACCCGGGACAAAACCTAACCAAATTCCAAATTGGACCCCATCACTACAGTGGTTGGGCGGTTGGCTAACCCATGGGATCAGATGGGGTTAGGCTGGACTGATGGATCCATAAATCGAGACTCAATTTTTGTTATTACGATAGATAAAGTAAATCTCGGATAGTAATTATTCTATGGATAGGAATCAACAGCTGTGCCTCTTGATGGGGAAAAAAGCGTTGATTCCAATGATCCAAGTGCAAGTTTCTTCCTTGATCTAAATGAGTACCTTTATAGGTGCAATCGGATTAGCTTGATCAGTAATGGTCTTGATTACGTTAGAGTAAAAAGTTATCCTGGTGGAATCGCCTGTGCTTTCCGGCTAAGGGAAGTTTTTCCGAGTCCGGTTTTGGAAAAACCGACGGTCCGGATATCCGTGTGGACGAGCCCCGAATGTGGGACCCCTGTCCCGTGCGAGAAGTGCTACTTCCATTGCTAGTACCCCGAATCTATTGCTCGGTGGGAACAGGGATCTCACAGTTGGTATCAGAGCTTTTTGGTTAATGAGGATCAACCGAGAAGCCAAATATATCAGAAATTTATCAAGAATCAAAAAGGTTGTAATTGTGATTCATACAAATTGATATTCAATCTGAAAATTCATAATTTAGAAATTGGGTCTTCAAATGGAAGTACCGCAATTATATGGAACCCTGACTTGCTTGAGGCCTAGACATGATGGTATTTACCTTATAGTTCCAAGTATTATGACGACCCGTATATACCGAGGGTATAACTGTAACTCTTTACTGGCAGTATATACGAGTAAATCCAAGACTTGAAAATATAAGCGTTAATGCTATCCAGATGATGAATTCGAATGTGGTTGATATGATTTTAATTTTGTTTGAGAACTGATGAATTGATTTGGATTCTGATTGAAAAATGATGATTTCTGAAATTTAGTTGAAATATAATAACCTGAGCAAAACTACAATGAGGATGAATGGGACGAGTCCCTGTGATGATAAATGATGATAATGATTTCAGCAAATCACTATGAGATTAGTGGATTGTGCTGTCGAATTGCTACTGTTAACACTTGACCGTTGGATCAAGTTAAGGGATGACAAATTGAGAACTTACTTGACTGAAATTCCCGTGGAGGAATGTTCAGAAGGAAATTTTTCGGTCTAATGGACCATTATCATGTTAAAGATATGAATGATATGATCTGAATGAATTGTTATTTAATGGTGAGTTCTAAGGGATATTTATCCCAGTATTTTGTTGGGTTGACCAGAATATAAGGAACCCCAGAATAAAATTGGATCTTAAGAAAAAGAGTTATCCTCTACCTTGCAAGATGAGGACATCTCGCACTTTTTTAAGTGGGGTAGAATGTAAGATTTCTCCCCAACCTTCGAGGTATACAGGAGTAAGAATCTCCATTTTTGATCTTATAATTATTCCCTCTCTAAAATAAAAGAAAGATTCTGTTTAAAAAAGGAAGACCCTCTCCCTAGAATACTTCTCAAGAGTCACGCTGTTTTAAGGATTCTAGGAAGACCCTCTCCCTAGAATACTTCTCAAGAGTCAGCTGTTTTAAGGATTCAGAACAATGAGTTCAGAAGTGAAAATCGGTGTTTTGGATACCAAGGTTTTTGGTTTTCATTCGAGTACAGCCCAAAAGAAGTTCTTTATCTCTTGGGGAGTATAAGAAGTTATCCCCCAGATATTGTGAGCCTTATATCTGAATTCAATGAAAGTAGGTGACTTAGCCTACAAGCTTCTTTTACCTCCTCATCTCAAAGTTCTTAATGTATTTCATAGAAATATGTGCCAAACCCAAATCATAGAAAGACGGTAAAACTTCAGTGGCAAGATACCGTTGGCTTCTAAGTTACGCTAGCTCCTTCCTTTATATAAGTCGTAACTTTTACTTGTCGCTCACAGTAATCTTACTCCCATCGATCCCCTTTCTTGCTTAATCTCCTTCATGGCTTGGCAACAAGAATTAGTTTTATCCATGATGATTTCTCACCTTCAAGACGCAAGTGAGTCTATGAAGAAGGATTTTATAGAACAGTATGAGCGCTCACTTTTCCCTCACTTGGAAACTTCTGTAGCTCAGACCAAATAGCGGACCTATCAAGACATAACTAGGGTAACACTCTGGGGTCAGCAGCACTTTCGTAACAATGTCCGCTTGGCCATGGTTATTGAAGCCTTAGGTTTGGGTCCCCGATACTACTGTGTCATGAGATCAAGGCATCTTGGGTTTTCTGAGCGGGTCTTCTTACTGGCGTGTTTTCTTCCTCATCAGAAGATATGCCTTTACCCCGTTTTTGGCTTGCCTCTCAGAGGTCCTTTTGTTAGATCACCTCATACCACTGAGATAGGTGCGGCAATAACTAACAGAATTATTTCCATAGATGAGTTACCTTATACGTGTGCAGCTTGTGAGTGCTGCTTTTGTGATCATATGATGGACGGGCTTATGGAAGTGTAAAGAGTTCTTCTATCTTTACTATATATGTTCCAAGAATGAATAAAGTTTAAATCTTGTTCTTGTCTTGACCCTTACTCTCTTTGAGACTTTTTTAATTGGTGGTTAATCTTAATTAAAAAAAATTTCTCGGTCTCATACTTGTGCATCTTGCGAAATTACCCCCAGTTTGCGAGATGAGGGCATCTCGCATTTTTCAAGTGGGAGAGAATGTAAGATTCCTCCCCAGTCTCTCAAAATGTCCAGCATCTTCTCTTGTAATCAATTCCTCTTCAAAAATATAAAAGACTTGTTTCTAATTGTTTTAACCTAGAGAGAGAAAATATTTTAGAGAGAGAATATTCAGATTTTTAATATTTTTGGATAGAAGGACCTTAGCCTAAGGGTCTAGATTTTCAGAAATTTTTGGATTATGGTCCAATTAAGGTTCCTATGGGCCAATAGCATCAATCCATGTGTAGGGAGGAGATAAATCCAATTTGTAAAAGAAGATACCCAAAAATGAGTAAATGCTCACATAAGATGAAGAGTTAAAAATGTACAAGGTTTATTAGTAAAAAACTATGAGCAATATTAAAAATATGAGATATTTTGGGTATAATGATTCCATTTTGACACATATGTAAGGAAGGGGAGTTCTTTAACGGAGGTACATATTTCACATAAGATGAAGAGTTGAAAATGTACAAGGTTTATTAGTAAAAAAACTATGAGCAATATTAAAAATATGAGATATTTTGGGTATAATGATTCCATTTTGACACATATGTAAGGAAGGGGAGTTCTTTAAAAGAGGTGCATATTTCACATGCTTGAATGAGTTTTAAACTCATAAAAATTGAGATATTTCATCTCGCCTCTCTCCTAATTCAAGTCTAGTTCCAAAAAGTTAGCTTAACTGACCTAAAAATGGTCAAATATTGACCAAACTGATTTAGAAATTCTAGAATCAGTTTGTTTGGTTAGGAGCTCAATTTTCCTATGAATAGAAGCCTCCCCCTTGTTGAAAAATATATAGTGTTTATGCATCGTTACTCTACTCCACCTAAGCCAAGAACTGTGAATTCATTAATAATTCACTAGTTTTTGGAGCTTCCCTCTTTCTTCAATCCCCATTAGTGGCTCCATCAACATACTTAACCAATTGATTGGTTGGGGGCCTCTACCGTGAACAAAGAATCAAGTAAATTGTAAGATAAATGGTGAATTTTGATCTTTTCTATAATTTCTCAATGCTTCTCTCTTCTCAACCCCTCTCAAGCTTGAGAAGCTTAATTGGAATGGTTTTTGAATGCTATTGAAGTTAACTGATGATGAATGGTAGTGAAGAGTTACATAATTTGATGAATGCTATTGAAGTTAATTGATTAATGATAGTTAAGAATTACATAAACTTCCATTTATGCTTAATTCTAATGGTTTTTATGTAATTTCTCTCTCTCATTCAAGAAATGGTCATACTCATGACCCATTTTCAATCCAAATAAAGCTTTTCATAAAGCTTTTCCTTAATCCAAGATTAATCTATGCTTGAGGTCAAATTAATGCCTTTTTTCTATGCGTTTATGTATTTCATAAATATTAATGATTCAATCCATTATTGGGTTAATGATCCAATTAGGGATCATTCTAATCATTTTCTTAATGATAAGCTTTATCCTTCAAAATAAATTGAGATTTATCAGTCATAGTAGCGGAGCTATGGCAAAATTTTTATAAAAATTACACATAAAATAATTTTATTCAAAGCATGAAAAGAGAACTTCCTACCATATTCTAAGAATTATCATCCTAGATTAGTTGAAAGAATTTTATTGTAATCATGGAGAAATTAATTTTTATGTTATGCATAATTGATGATTATTTTATTGTAAAAGTGTTACTTTTATCATATTTGGATTTCATGCATAGAGGTATGCATAAAAGAATTATTATTTTAATATAAAAGTGTTTCTTTTATCATATTTGGATTTCATGCATAGAGGTATACATAAAAGAATTATTATTTTAATATAAAAGTGTATCTTTTATCATAATTGAATTTCATGCATAGAGGTATGCATAAAAGTTGATTATTTAATTATAAAAGTGTGACTTTTATCATATTTGGATTTCATGCATAGAGGTATGCATAAAAGTTGATTATTTTATTATAAAAGTGTGACTTTTATCATATTTGGATTTCATGCATAGAGGTATGCATAAAAATTGACTATTTTATTATAAAAGTGTGACTTTTATCATATTTGGATTTCATGCATAGAGGTATGCATAAAAGTTGACTATTTTATTATAAAAGTGTGACTTTTATCATATTTGGATTTCATGCATAGAGGTATGCATAAAAGTTGACTATTTTATTATAAAAGTGTGACTTTTATCATATTTGGATTTCATGCATAGAGGTATGCATAAAAGTTGATTATTTTATTATAAAAGTGTGACTTTTATCATATTTGGATTTCATGCATAGAGGTATGCATAAAAGTTGATTATTTTATTATACAAGTGTTACTTTTATCATATTTGGATTTCATGCATAGAGGTATGCATAAAAGTTGATTATTTTATTGTAAAAGTGTTACTTTTATCATATTGAATTTCATGCATAGAGGTATGCATAAAAGATATTCTTTTTATACTAAAAGTGTGATTTTCATCATAAATGGATTTTATGCATAAGTTAGATGCATAAGAGAAATTCTTTTTTTCTAAAAGTGTAATTCCTACCAAATTGAATTTATGCATAGGAAGATGCATAAAAGAATGGAATTTCAATTCAAAAGTGTTATTCTCACCCAAATTGAATTTATGCATAGGAAGATGCATAAAAGATTGAATTTTAATTCAAAAGTGTCATTTTCATTTAAAATGAATTTATGCATAGGAAGATGCATAAAAGATTGATTTTTATTTCGAAAGTGTAAGTCTCCTTAAATGAAATTTATGCATAAATAAATGTGTAGAGAAATCTTATATAAGAATTCTCCTGTATTCTATAAATAGATATGGGAAGTGATAGGATGTGATAAGAGGTGTATGAGATGTGATAAGATGTGTATGGAAAGTGATAGGATGTGATAAGAGGTGTATGAGATGTGATAGGATGTGATAAGATGTGTATGAGATGTGATAGGATGTGATAAGAGGTGTATGGGATGTGATAAGATGTGATAAGATGTGATAAGAGGTGTATAGGATGTGATAAGATGTGATAAGATGTGTATGGAAAGTGATAGGATGTGATAAGAGGTGTATGAGATGTGATAGGATGTGATAAGATGTGTATGAGATGTGATAGGATGTGATAAGAGGTGTATGGGATGTGATAAGATGTGATAAGATGCATATGAGATGAGTTAGGAAGTGATAAGATGAGTCAAGATGCATATGAGATGAGTTAGGAAGTGATAAGATGAGTCAAGATGTGATAAGATATGTATGGGATGAGGTAAGAAGTGTATGTGATGGGATAAGATGTATATGGGTTGTGATAGGGCAAGAATGGATGTAGATACGGATGTGGATGTATGTATGAATGAGGATGTGAAAATGGATGTATGCATGTAGATGTGGATGTATGCATGTGAAAGTGGAAGTGGATGTGGATGTATGGATCAAGATACAGATATGGATGTATGTATGTGGATGTGGACGTATGAATGAGGATGTGAAAAATGATATATGCATGTAGATGTGGATGTATGGATGTGCATGTGCATGTGGATGTGGATGTGGATGTATGGATATGGATATGGATATGGATGTGTATGTATGAATGTGCATATGAGGATGTAGATGTATAAATGAGGATGCATATGGGATGTAGATGTATAAATGAGGATGTAAAAATGGATGTATAAATGAGGATGTAAAAATGGATGTATGCATGTAGATGTGGATGTATGGATGTGAATCTGAATGTGTATGTGAATTAATGTGTCGTCGATATGAGGAAATGGATGAGAATGAGTACACAACATTGAATGGAATGTGGAATAAGTAATGTGGACTAAGGGAGGGATAATGTGGAAAGACGAGAGTTCGATTTAGAAACTGTATTTAACACCATATTGGGGAATATGGGAATTTCCCACAAGTTTGGGACACGTGGTCAAAAGTTTGGATTAACCATAACTTGAACACCACTAATCCAAAATGAGCGCTTTATAGCTCTTTAGATTCTATTTTTCAAGTGCTTTCCAACGATAGGTCATATGATAGAGTTTTGAGAAACTTACAAACATGTTATCCATGTCCCCTTTTTTAAGTATTCAAAAAAGAGAATTGGGAAATTTCCAAATTCACTAATATGGTGTTATTTTGTGACTGTTTGTAAATGACTGTTTTATGTCAAGAATGCTGGGGAAGCATTTTGACCGTCTTGTGGATTAAGGTCATGAAGACCTAACTGTTAAAGTTGCAACTGCTGCTGCTGACGGAGAGTCAATGGAGGACGTCTCGCGTAGCAAAGTCGGCCGAGGACCAGCCTCAGTTTGATTAAAATAGTGAGCTTCCGGTACGGTGGATGAGGGACCAAGGAAGCGGCCTATGAGTGAAGCGCTAGGTCACCTGCGAAGGATCCTAGAGGGTGCTGACCATACGGTGCTCGGGCTCTTGGTCGCCTAGGATACCCACGCGTGCGTCGAGGAAGATATTGGAACAAGGAATAAGAGTTGTTTTTCTGGAACCGGGCATGGATCTGGTTGATTGACCTTGCTGGTCTTCAATGGATAAGTCCATGGCTCTTTTTATGGATCTGTTTGTTGATCTTGCTGATCTTCAACGAGAGTCCATCTTGATTTTTATAAGTGATTATATTACCGAGTATTATGGGCTAGGAACTATTGAAAAGGCCCCTGAGTGGACAGGTGGTGAGCGTTCTAGTTTCCAATGATGCCATAGATACTCTGATGAAGGAATGATGGAAGATTTGAGAATCAACCGGATAATTTGGAAGACTGTGATCAGTGGTACTATGGTTTCATTAAAGGATTGTTTTAAAGTTAGCTGATGCTAAGAAAAAGGGTAATTTCATATTGGGTGTGTAAGTGGTGTGCCTAATTTTATGTTTGCATGAACTTCCGACTAGGGGGCCTTGGAACTCTTTTCCTTGGTACCCGGGACAAAACCTAACCAAATTCCAAATTGGACCCCATCACTACAGTGGTTGGGCGGTTGACTAACCCATGGGATCGGCGGATGGGGTTAGGCTGGACTGATGGATCCGTAAATTGAGACTCAACTTTTGTTATTACGATAGATAAAGTAAATCCCGGATAGTAATTGTTCATAGTAATTGTTCTATGGATAGGAATCAACGGCTGTGCCTCTTGATGGGGAAAAAAGCGTTGATTCCAATGATCCAAGTGCAAGTTTCTTCCTTGATCCGAATGAGTACCTTTATAGGTGCAATCAGATCAGCTTGATCAGTAATGGTCTTGACTACGTTAGAGTAAAAAGTTATCCTGGTGGAATCGCCCGTGCTTTCCGGGTAAGGGAAGTATTTCCGAGTCCGGTTTTGGAAAAACCGATGGATTAGTCTCTTGTCCGGATATCCGTGGTGGACGAGCCCTGAATGTGGGACCCCTTTCCCGCGCGAGAAGTACTACTTCTGTTGCTAGTACCCCGAATCTGTTGCTCGGTGGGAACAGGGATCTCACAAGTTCCTTCTTTTATATAAGTCGTAACTCTTACTTGTCGCTCGCAGTATCTTACTTACATCGATCTCCTTTCTTTCTTAATCTCCTTTATGGCTTGGCAGCAGGATTTGGTTTTATCCATGATGATTTCTCACCTTCAAGACGCAAGCGAGTCTGTGAAGAAGGATTTTATAGAACTGTATGAGTGCTTACTTTTCCCTCACTTGGGAACTTCTATAACTCAGACCAAATGGCAGACCTATCGAGACATAACTAGGGTAACACCGTAGGGTCAGCATCACTTTCGTAACAATGTCCGCTTGGCTATGGTTATTGAAGCTTTGGGTTTGGGTCCCCGATACTATTGCATGATGAGATCAAGGCATGGTGGATTTCTTACTTGCGTGTTTTCTTCCTCACCAGAAGATATGCCTTTATCCCATTTTTGGCTTGCCTCTTAGAGGTCTTTTTATTAGGTCACCTCATACCAATGAGGTAGGTGCTGCAATAACCAGCCGAATTATTCCCATAGATGAGTTATCTTATACGTGTGCTACTTGTGAGTACTGCTCTTGTGAGTACTGCTTTTGTGACCATATGATGGACGGGCTTATGGAATTGTAAAAAGTTGTTCTATCTTGCTGTATATGTTCCAAGAGTGAATAAAGTTGAAATCTTTGTTCTTGTCTTGAGTCTTGCTCTCTTTGAGACTTTTCTTGGTAGTTCCTCTTAATTAAATTTTCTCTTAGTCTCATATTCGTGCATCTTGCGGAATTACCCCCAAATTGCGAGATGAGGGCATCTCGCGTTTTTCAAGTGGGAGAGAATGTAAGATTCCTCCCCAACCTCTCAAGATGTCTACATGGGCATGCATGGAGATTCCCAACCACCCAGCCGTAGGAGCGAAGACCTTGCCATGCAATAGAACGCAACAAGAGCAAGAGAAACAACAAGAGCAAGATCAGCAAGAGGTGCAAGAAGAAGCACATGCCCCAAAAAGACACAAAAGAAAGTCGATTTATTACAAGCCTCGCCCACGACAAGCACGTCCCACCGAATGTCTTGCTCGTAGCCCCGCTCGTAAGAAACGCTCAGGGTGTACAGGGCTTTCCAAGAGATACGCCATTACCAGAAGTCCATAGAGCTTCTCATCCGGAAGGTGCCTTTCACATGATTGTGCAAAGAAATTTTATGGGAGTACAAGATGGAATGTAGAATGCAGTTGACTGCCCTTGAGGCCTTGCAGGAAGCCGCCGCGCTGAAGCGTACCTTGTAAATCTATTTGAGGACACCAACTTGTATGCCATCCATGCAAAGCAGGTCACAATAATGGTAAAGGATATACATCTTTCCCTGTAATCAATCCCCTCTTCAGAAATATAAAAGATCTTGTCTCTGCCTATTTTGACATAGAGAGAGAAAATATTCTAGAGAGAGAATATTCAGATTTTGAATATTTTTAGATTAAAAAAATTCTCATATTATTAAAATAAGTTCCCCTAAAACAAAAATTCAAAAAGAACTTTCCAATGTGCAATTGGAATTAATTGAAAATGGGTATAAAGGACATTAGCCTAAGGGTATAAAGGACCTTAGCCTAAGGGTATAAAGGACCTTAGCCTAAGGGTATAAAGGACCTTAGCCTAAGGGTCTAGATTTTAAGAAATTTTTGGATTATGGTCCAATTAAGGTTCCTGTGGACCAATAGGATCAATCCATGTGTGGGGAGGAGATAAATCCAATTTGTAAAAGAAGATACCAAAAAATGAGTAAATGCCTACATAAGATGAAGAGTTGACTATGTACAAGGTTTATTAGTAAAAGATTATGAGTAATATAAAAAATATGAGATATTTTGGGTATCCAAAAATGAGTAAATGCTCACATAAGATGAAGAGTTGACTATGTTCAAGGTTTATTAGTAAGAAACTATAAGTAATATAAAAAAATATGAGATATTTTGGGTATAATGATTCCATTTTGACACATATGTAAGGAAGGGGAGTCCGTTCAATGAGACGCCTACTTCACATGCTTGAATGAGTTTTAAACTCAAAAATAATGTGATATTTTTATCTCTCCTCTCTCTTGAACCAAACAAAATAAAAAAGGAACCAAACCGAATAAAAAAGGAACCAAACTAGGTCCAAATCTAGGTCCAAAAAAGGAACCAAACTAGGTCCAAATCTAGTCCAAATTCAACCAAACTGAAATCTAAAAAATTCTAGAAATAAGTTAGCTTTGGTTAGAGCCTCCCTCTCCTATAACTAGAACATGAGTCCTTTGAAAAAAATAGGAGAATTTTACTATACTAGAATTATGTTGAAATAATGCTAATTTTTACTATTCTCTGAAATTCTCTCCAAATTGGAGAAATTGGAGCTTCCCTCTTTCTTCAATCCCCATTGGTGGCTCCATCAACATACTAAACCAATTGATTGGTTGGGGGCCTCTACCGTGAACAAAGAATCAAGCAATTTGTAAGGTAAATGGTGAATTTTGATCTTTTCTATAATTTCTCAATGTTTCTCTCTTCTCAACCCCTCTCAAGCTTGAGAAGCTTAATTGGAATGGTTTTTGAATGCTATTGAAATTAATTGATGAATGGTAGTAAAGAATTACATAAATTGATGAATGCTATTGAAGTTAATTGATGAATGATAGTAAAGAATTACATAAATTTCCATTTATGCTTAATTCTAATGGTTTTTATGTAATTTCTCTCTCTCACTCAAGAAATGGTCGTACTCATGACCTATTCTTAATCCAAATGAAGCTTTTCCTTAATCCAAGATTAATCTATGCTTGAGGCCAAATGAATGGCTTTTTTCTATGCTTTTAGTTTATGTATTTCATGAATATTGATGATTCAATTAATTATGCATTAATGATCCAAGTAGGGATCATTCTAATCATTTCCTTAATGATAAGCTTTATCTTTTAAAATAATTGAGATTTATCAGTCATACCAGCGGAGCTATGGTAAAATTTTTGTAAAAATTACACATAAAATAATTTCATTCAAAGCATGAAAAGAGGACTTCCTACTATATTCTAGGAATTATCACCCTAGATTAATTGAAAGAATTTTATTGTAATCATGGAGAAATTGATTTTATATTATGCATAATTGATGAATTAAGAAAAAGAGGATTTCTATTTATTAAATTTTATGCTAAAAGAGTAATTCCTATCAATTCTATACTGCATAAATTAGATGCACAAGATAAATTATTTTATTCTAAAAGTGTAATTCTTACTAAATTGGATTTATGCATGGAAAGATGCATAAAGAATTTATTTTAATCCAAAAGTGTCATTCTCATTTAAAATGAATTTATGCATAGGAAGATGCATAAAAGATTGATTTTTATTTCGAAAGTGTTAGTCTCCTTAAATGGAATTTATGCATAAATAGATGAGTCAAGAAATCTTATATCAAAAATAAGAATTCTCTTGTATTCTATAAATAGATATTAGGATGTGATAAGATGCGTATGGGAAGTGATGGGATGTGATAAGAGGTGTATGAGATGTGATAGGATGTGATAAGATGTGTATGAGATGTGAAAGGATGTGATAAGAGGTGTATGAGATGTGATAGGATGTTCTAAGATGAGTTAGGATGTGATAAGATGTGTATGGGATGAGGTAAGAAGTGTATCTAATGGGATAAGATGTATACGGGTTGTGATAGGGCGAGAATGAATGTAGATGTGGATGTGGATGTATGAATGTGGATGTGGATGTATGGATGTATGAATGTGGATGTGGATGTATGAATATGGATGTGGATGTATGGATGTGAATGTGAATGTGGATGTATGAATGTGGATGTGGATGTATGGATGTGAATGTGAATGTGGATGTGGATGTATGCATATAGATGTGGATGTATGGATGTGAATGTCAATGTGGATGTGGATGTATGGATGTAGATATGGATGTGGATGTATGTATGTGGATGTGGATGCATGAATTGTTGAAAGAACGGTAGAGGGGGAGGAGACACACACACAGGAACAAACCCTAATGTATATTACAAACCCTAATGTATATTGCAAACCCTAACCATAGAGGGAAGCCATCTCCCTTCTCACACAATGCACAAAGCCATAATCCATAATACACACACCACACTATGAGTTGTGTCCACACACATCTAACCCTAGCTAATGTCCACACACTATGACCAGCTGGACACGCGGTCATTTATGTCTCACACATGTTCCTACCTAACATGCCAGCACATAGCATAGCTGGCTCACACTGACATCGAGCTTGAATCTCAACACAGCCCCTCTCAAGCTCATGATGTACTGTTGATGAAGATGTAGATGAGCTTGGGATATCAAGGCTCTCAACACTCCCCCTCAAGCTCATCCCATGTACTCCCAACATAGTACGGAAGTACTCAAACTTCTCCCTGCTAAGTGGCTTTGTAAAGATGTCTGCCACCTGCTCATCAGTCTTTACATACTGTAGATCAACTGTACCATCCAGCACCTTTTCTCTGACAAAGTGATAATGGACCTCTATGTGTTTGGTCCTCGCATGAAATACTGGATTCTTGGCCAACTCTATACTGCTCATGTTGTCACAATGAATGACAACTTTGCCATCAATAGGCTCACCCAAATCTGCCAAGAGATTCTTTAACCATACAGTTTCACAAGTAGCAATGGCTGCACCCCTGTATTCAGCCTCTGGACTGGATAAAGCAACTGTAGGTTGCTTCTTGCTACTCCAACTCACAACGACACTTCCAAGTGTAAAAGCATAACCACTAGTAGATCTCCTGTCATATGAACTACCTGCCCAATTAGCATCTGTGTAGCCATGTATATCCAAGCTTTTACCACTCTCATAAAGTAGACCATAATGTGCAGTGGTCTTAACATATCTCATAATGCGTCTCACTGCATCCAAATGAGGTTTCCTGGGGCTCTGCATAAACTGGCTTACTAGCCCCACAACATAACTCAAATCCGGGCGTGTGATAGTCATGTATATGAGACTACCACCATCTTTCTGTACATAGATGGATCATCCAATTCCTGTACATAACTCAAATCCGGGCGTGTGATAGTCATGTATATGAGACTACCACCATCTTTCTGTACATAGATGGATCATCCAATTCCTCGCCATAATCCGGGCGTGTGATAGTCATGTATATGAGACTACCACCATCTTTCTGTACATAGATGGATCATCCAATTCCTCGCCATAATCAGCCCGCAACTTCACATTTTGCTCCAAAGGTGTACTCATAGGCTTACACCCTGTCAGGCCATATTTTGCCAACATATCCAATGCATATTGGCGCTGTACTAACCATGTACCTGCATGGTCTTTGATCACTTCAATTCCAAGGAAGTATCTCAACTCACCAAGGTCTTTCATGTCAAATTACCCACTCAAAGCTTTCTTGACGTGCATCACATCTGCACCATGATCACCTCTGATAATCAAGTCATCCACATAGATGACAAGTAAAACAATCCCATGCTCTATCTTCTTCACATAGAGTGAAGAATCTGCTGTAGAAATCTGAAAACCAAGAGAGATAAGATATCTGCTCATCTTATCACTCCAAGCATGAGGTGCTTGTTTCAAACCATATAATGCCTTTTTCAATTCGCATACATGAGTGGGATATCTTGGGTGTACATACCCTTTTGGCTGTGCCATATACACTTCCTCTTATAGATCTCCATTTAGAAATGCATTCTTGACATCCATTTGATGCATTTCCCAGCCATTAGCTGTAGCCATAGCAATGACTGCTCTCACTGTTCCCATCTTTGCCATTGGACTGAATGTTTCATCATAGTCCAAACCTTGGGTTTGTGCATAACCCTTTGCTACCAATCTTGCTTTATGTCTTTCAATAGAACCATAAGATTTGTACTTCACTTTGTAAACCCATTTACATCCAATAACATTTTTGTCCTTTGGTAGTGCAACCAAATCCCATGTATCATTATGGACCAATGCGTCCATCTCAACATCCATTGCTTTCTCCCATACATGCTTTCCAACAGCTTCTGTATAACATGTAGGTTCCACATGCTTCACCATAGATGTCATATATGCATAGTGCATAGCAAAATCTCGATATGTCAATCTGTCTGCTAGATATCTGACTCTCTGGGATCTCCGCAATGCATGCGGGTCACTCTGTACACCTGTAACTCTAGCATTTGGTGGCACATATCTATCCTATTTTACGCACAGGTGTGCGTAAAACAGGTATGCCAAGCTCCTCATCCAAACTCTCTGAACTAGATGACTCATAACCTGTGATTCTAATTCCTTCAACCTTCTCCTTTATCCATAGCACTACTCCCAGTGCTCACACTCTCATGCCTGACCATGGACGTACAGTACTACTCTCAGCTTTTGCTGTGCTGGCCCAGACATAGTAGTAGAACTAGAACTAGCTTGTGGCAAGTTCACAAGCACATCAGCTTCAAGTGGCTCAATGACACCCTCATCTTTTGCTTTGTACCAACTAGCAAGCTCATCAAACACCACATCTCGTGAGATGACCACTTGTCTAGTTTGTGGATTGTAACATTTGTATGCCTTTTGATCCTGTGCATATCCAACAAATACACATTTCTCTGCCTAAGGATCCAACTTCCTTCTTCTTTCATCAGGCACATGTACATAAGCTATGCATCCAAAAACTTTGAGGTGTCCAATGTCTGGCCTATAATCTGTAAGCCGCATCTCTGGCGTGCTTCCATGAATGGCTATGTAGGTGTTTTGTTCAGTATATACACTGCAGTAGCACATGCTTCTGCCCAATAGTAATCTGGCATGCTCTTTTCATTGAGCATCGCCCTAGCCACTTCACATATGACTCTATTCTTTCTCTCAGCCACACCATTCTGTTGAGGTGTATACCTGCAAGTCAGTTGTCTTCTTATTCCATGCTTCCTCAAGAAATGCTCAAAAGCTTTTGAGGTGTATTCACCACCTCCATCTGTTCTCAAACATTTAATCTAATAGCCATATTGTTTTTTTGCAAAAGCTTTGAAATCCATGAACTTTTCCAACACTTCACTCTTCTCTCTGAGAAAGTATATCAATGTCATCCTGCTGAAATCATCTATGAATGTCACATAAACTGCCTTTGATAGATGGGTTTTGTACAGGACCCCATACATCACTATGTACTATCTCAAGTGGCCTGCTACTCATGTTGCCTTCTCTAGGAAACTGCAACCTTGCCTGCTTTCCAAACTGACAGGCTTCACAAACATGCATATGCCCATCATACTTGAATCTAGGCAATCCACTGACAATGCCTCTTGTCTGCATGTTCTTTAACCTTTGAATATTGACATGTCCAATCCTCTTATGCCACATATCAATGGCCTGTACCACATTCTCAAGTGGCCTGCTACTCATGTTGCGTTCTCTAGGAAATCGCAACCTTGCCTGCTTTCCAAACTGACAGGCTTCACAAACATGCATATGCCCATCATACTTGAATCTAGGCAATCCACTGACAATGCCTCTTGTCTGCATGTTCTTTAACCTTTGAATATTGACATGTCCAATCCTCTTATGCCACATATCAATGACCTGTACCACATTCTTGCTTTTAGAGAACATGGCTGATTTTAACTCAAGAATTCCAGCATCCAGCTTAAACAACCTGCCTTCTTTCTTGCCTTTGGCAATGACTCTACATCCATGTTTGAAGTCCTCAACGAAGCAACCATGCTCATTGAAACGAACCTGTAATCCCTGTTCCACCATTTGACCAACTGAGGCCAAGCTCTTTGTGATCGAAGGCACGTACAATACATCAGACATAGATTTTGTTTGACCATTGTGCATAACCAATGGTATGCTGAGTATCATCTCCTGTTTCCATATAGCCTTTCACATCCATAGGCTTCATATGCTCAAACCATTCACCATGACATGTCATATGGTTTGATGCTCCAGAATCCATATACCATGTATCATCATTCTCAGCATTTGTCATCATTGATCCCACAACATGCTTCATGGCAAACAAATGATTTGCAGTGCCATCATTAATGCTTGATGCATAGTTTCCACCATGTTGTGCATAATTTCCACCATAATGACCACCACGCTGTGCTCTACCCCCTCTCAAATCATTCTGTTTGTGGAAACAATCTCTTGCCATATGACCAAACTTCCCACAATAATGGCATTCAACATCTTGCATAGATGTCTGTTGGCCTTGCCAACGTCGTCTACCACGAGGATTACCTCTGCCTCTCTGAGGTGCATATCCACGACCACCTCTAGCACCATATGTGGGCTGAAAATTCTGTTGTGATGACCTGTCCTGCCATCCACAACCATTACCACCACGTCCATGTGATGCAAATCTCCCCCTGCCTCTAAAACCTCTCTGCGCAAATAGAAAGCCTGATTTCTGCCATTATCATCATGGCTAGTAGATGCATCCAGAAATGAATCACTGAGTTTGATTTCCTCCACAAGTAAGAGTGAAACAAACTCATCAAAGTCTGGTAAACCTGTACTCCTCACTGAGATAGATGTATCAAAAGATTTATATTCCTTGCCAAGACCACGCAAGGTAATATCCGCCAAATCATCATCAGGCATGGGGGCATTTATTGTTGCCAATGCATCTACAAACTTCTTTATTTCTTGCATATAGTCATAGATGCTCCTTTTATTCCGCTTCACATTATGTATCTGTTGTCGCAACTGAGACTTGTGAGCACTCGTGTCTGTATCAAACATCTTTACCAAAGTATCCCATGCATCTTTGGGATTCTCAGCATCCTATATGTGTATGAGCATAGCATCAAAAATACATATAGACAGATAATGCAACACTTTGAATGCTCTTTCTGACCATTGCTTATGAGCAATAACCTGCTGTGTAGGTTATTGCTCTTTCTGACCATTGCTTATGAGAAATAACCTGTTGCTGCTGCTGTGTAGGTTGCCGGGGTAGCTCAGGCTCTGGCTCAGCACCTGTAATGAGATTCCAAAAACCTTTTCCTTTCAAGAAACTTTTGATCCTGTACTTCCATGCCTGGAAGTTCTTCCTATCCAGCTTTTCACCAACAATATGTACTGGATTATCCGACATGTTTGCTCAATGCATACACCTTTTGCATACTTCAAATCTGTAAATGAACCTTTCTCAGCTCAACCACACTCCAATGAGTGTTCCAGATACTCCAAAGTAACCACCAATCTTCAAATTTGATGTAGAAAATCAACCTGTATGCATCCAAAATGAACTGGCTCATGTAGACCGAGATACCCTATTTTGATGCGCCTTCCAAGGCTCCAAATCACAATGTAGTGGTGCAATCAAGTATGGGCAACTTTCATTGACACCTAAACAACCTCAATGTAGAGTATCAACACCATCTGACATGTGCACATATCAATTTTTGAAAACCCCTTTCTTTGTTTTGGGAAAAACCAGAAAAACCAGTAGTAAAATGGCTCTAATTTCTTCAATATTTGTCCAAATTGAGCAACCAGGAATTCATTAGCTTAGAAATAGTGTCCACTAACTCCATGTAAGAGGAATTTGTTCAATTGTATAAGACCAAAGACTAATTGCTCAATTAAAATCACTTACTGAGGTATGTGGAGTCTACTTTGCATTATGGACTATTCTATGAGACTGGGACAGAGATATGTGTACATGGGTACACAGATGCTGATTGGGCTGGTAGTATCTCAGACATAAGATCTACTAGTGGCTTCATGTTTTCTTTGGGGAGTGCTGCTGTGACTTGGAGGAGCAAGAAGCAGCCTACGGTTGCTCTATCGAGTACAGAGGCCGAGTACAGAGGAGCTGCCTATGGCATGTGAGGTAGCTTGGTTGAGGAAGCTACTTGCAGATTTGGGTCTATCAGTGGATAGACAAGTTGTCCTTTTCTGTGACAACATTAGCAGTATAAAGTTGGCCAGGAACCCAGTATTTCATGCTCGTACGAAGCACATAGAGGTCCACTACCACTTCGTCAGAGAGAAGGTCTTGGCAGGAGATCTTGACCTTGTTTATGTAAGCACAGAGGATCAGGTAGCTGACATCTTCACCAAAGCATTGGATAACAGAGAAGCTCCGCAGATTCAGGGCTTCGCTTGGTGTACATGAGATGGAGTTGAGCTCGAGGGGGAGTGTTGAGATATCGAGCTCGTCTAGTGAGGCGGTGGCCACTGACGCTTGGGGGATAGGCCCCACACTTACACCACTGGCATGGTTGGTGAGATCTTGGGTGATATGCAGCCAGTGGGATGACAGGTTGTGTGACAGCCATTCTAGAGACTGGCATAGTTATAGCGCCAGCTCATTTAGTTGGGTTCACACTATAGAGAACCCGTGTATGTATTTGGTTGAGTACCTTTCATATTATTGTGTACTCTTATTCTTGTATATGAGTGTTAAGTAGAGAAGAAGAAGAAGAAGATTTTCAGCCTCTCACCTTGTGTGTTCTCTATTAGGGTTTGTGAGTATGTGTGTGTGCTTGCAAGAGCTCAAGCTCTCTTTCCCCCTGCATCTTTTCAATTACCAGTATGGCTTAGAACTTTGGTGATGAGATAGAGGTTGGAGACCTTGGATTCGTGGGTTTTGAGGTACTTCTCCATCTCTTTGTATAGGTACCATGCCCAATCATCTTATATGTTTTCCTAAGGGAAGTTCGGTTGGCAAGAGCTGGCGGTGGGGAGTGTTCAAAGGACAGCTCACGCGGCAAAGCCTACTGCCCAGGTCTTGACCAACCTCGGTATGGTTGAAAAATGGTGCGCTTCTGGTACGATGGGCACGGGCTGACAAAGCGGTCCTCCTTGAGTGAAGTGCCAGGACACCTAAGAAGGATCCTGGGGAGGGTTCTGACGAGGAGATGCATGGGCTCGCGGTGCCTATGATACCCATGCGTATGTCCTGGAAGATATGTATGATGGACGAAATGATTATTCTAATCTGTTTACTGGATCTCGTTTGCTGACCAGTTGGTCTCAACGAAGAGTCAAGAGTGATATCTGTTACTGGATCTCATTGCTATGACCAGTTGGTCTCAACGGAGAGTCCAGAGTGATATCTGTTTACTGGATCTCATTGTTGACCAGTTGGTCTCAACGGAGAGTCTAGAGTGATATCTGTTTTATTGGATCTCATTGTTGACCAGTTTGCTGACCAGTTGGTCTCAAAACGGAGAGTCTAGAGTGATATCTGTTACTGGATCTCATTGCTGACCAGTTGGTCTCAACGGAGAGTCCAAAGTGATACTGTTTTTTGAGTTACAAGGGACTGGATGGATTTTTTGAGTTATGACATCTGTAAAAAACCAATAACTATTTTTGAGTTATGACATCTGTAAATAACCAATAACTATTTCTGAATGGATTATTTTATAAATTAAAGTTTTAAAGAGGAGTGTGTGCATATCTGTATTCGAAAGAAAAAGTTAAGAAAGCCATTCAATTACGGGTGGGTGAGTAATTGTTTGGTTCTACCGATTCCACTGGTTTTGGTAGGTGGTGGCTAACCCATGGGCCAGATAGGCTGGAATCAGTGGAGTTTTAATAATTAAATTGAAATAATAGGAATATGCTTAGAATTTGAGTAGTTAAATAAAAACCTGAAGAATTTCTCAAATGATTAGATCAACGGTTGTGCCTGATTTCGGTTAGGAAAAAAGCGTTGATTTCTTCAAACTAAGTCAGTGATAGTTTTCCTTCTATCTGGTTTAATCATGTGAAGGATAGTTTAGTCTCTTGACCCCGTTAGAGAATTTGTTAATAAAAAAGGTGGAATCGTCTCCATTTTCTGAGCAAGGAAAAATTTCCCGGTTTCGGTTTCAGAATGACCACCAGATTAGTCTCGTGTCCAGACATTTGAGGGCGAGGCCCTGAGTAAGAAACCCTACCCCGTGCAAGAGGAAGCTACTTTCGCTGTTGTTAGCAACCAGGAATCCGCCGGTGCACGGAGGGGGCAGAGGGTTCTCAAGAAATAGCAAACGGCTCCTCTTTCTTCTTCTTGTGTATATGGTGCTCACAGCTTCAAGGCCGGCGTTTTTGAAATGGCGCAACCCTGTTGTCTTCTACAAACACGAACGTGCATGGCTGTTCACTGCTGCAGAGTTGGCACCTCTTCATTTCTCTCAAGATACCACTTTTAATTTTCAAAGGTTTTTTATTATTTTGATTAGACTTATGGGGGCTAAGGTCCCTTTCACACGGCCTTTGCAACGTTCCATCCAGGTAGGCTTCACATTATTTCGGGCTTGGACGTGCCTCAACTATAGTGACTGCTCTAGCTTGCTGTTGCAGTCTCAAGTGGAACTCTTTCTCTTTGGTTACCCCAATTCTTTGCATGGAGGCTGCAGAGGCTGAGTTGGCACTCTTCTGGGGTTGCCCTGATTTTGGTGCAGGGAACCCTGATTGGGCTGATACAAAGGATTGTCTCTGAATTTTGGGTCCGTGGCTTCCTTGGCCCACAGGAAGCAGATGGGCAATCCTTGAGCTCGTGCCCAAACCCCTGACATCTGAAGCACCTATTCTCACTCCGAAGCTCTTCCCTTTGCATTCTTGAGAGAGCCAAAGTTCCTGAGAATGTACTTTGAGGGAAAGGTCTTCCTTCATTCCTAAAGCTTTGCATCTCGAAATTCTGGTTGGGACCTGATGTCCCTTTGGAGGCGGAAGGTTGGAAGAACTTCCCCATGTCTGAAATCTTTTGAAGGATGAGGGAGCTAGCTTTGGTGGGACTTTTACGATGAAGGCTTTGGCAAAGTCCTTTGCCATTCTGACAGCTTCTGCCATGGACACTAGCTTGGCATTCTTGACCTGTGTGTCTAAGGGTTCGTTCATTCCTAGAATGAACCTAGCCATGAGTTGTTGCTCTTCATCTAGAGGTGGTGAATACTTGAGTAGAAGAGCAAATGCCTGGTGATATTCTTTGATGGTTTTGCTCCCCTAAAACTTCATTCATTTTGGTTTCTAAGAACCCGGGGGGACAAAATCTCTTCCTCAAATAGGTTTTAAAGTCATTCTAGGATTGGGTATTCCTGTCCAAATGGTTGGTGTCACAAAGGTTCCTCCATGCCACCCTGGCTGTTTCCACAATTTTCAGCCTAGCAAGAGTCATTTTTCTTCGCTCATTATAGCCTGTGACATCAAAATACTCTTCCATAGCTTCTACCCATTTCTCCATAGCCTCGCCCAGGTTCTCCCCTTCACCTTTGAAGGATCCTAGGGCTGAGTTCTCTGAAGAGCCTTGCAAACGTCGAAGTCTGTGAGGTCCCCCTGTTCCCACCGAGCAACGGATTCGGGTACTAGCAGCGGAAGTAGCACTTCTCGCGCGGGACAGGGGTCCCACATTCGGGGCCTCGTCCACGGATATCCGGACAAGAGACTAATCCGTCGGTTTTTCCAAAACCGAACCCGGAAAAACTTCCCTTACCGGAAAGCACAGGCGATTCCACCAGGATAATTTTTTTCTCTAACGAAGACAAGATCATTTCTGATCAAGCTAATCCAATTGTATCTTCAAGATACTAGATCAGATCAAGGAAGAAACTTGCACTTGGATCATTGGGATCAACGCTTTTTTCCCCATTCAAGAGGCACAGCCGCGTTGATTCCTATCCATAGAACAATTACTGTCCGGGATTTACTTTATCTATCGTATTAACAAAAGTTGAGTCTCGATTTACGGATCCATCAGTCCAGCCTAACCTCATTCGATCCCATGGGTTAGCCAACCGCCCAACCACTGTAGTGATGGGATCCAATTTGGAATTTGGTTAGGTTTTGTCCCGGGTACCAAGGAAAAGAGTTCCAAGGCCCCCTAGCCGGAAGTTCATGCAAACATAAAATTAGGCACACCACTTACACACCCAATATGAAATTGCCTTATTCTTAGCATCAGCTAACTTTAAAACAATCCTTTAATGAAACCATAGTACCACTGATCACAGTCTTCCAAATTATCCGGTTGATTCTCAAATTTCCCATCATTCCTTCATCATCAGAGTATCTATGGCATCATTGGCAACTAGAACGCTCACCACCTGTCCACTCAGAGGCCGTTTCCATAGTTCCTAGCCCATAATACTCGGCAATATAATCATTTATCAAGATGGACTCTCGTTGAAGATCAGCAAGATCAACCAACAGATCCATATAAAAGAGCCATGCACTCATCCGTTGAGGACCAGCAAGGTCAGTCAACCAGATCCATGCCCGGTTTCACAAAACAACTCTTACTCCTTGTTCCAATATCTTCCTCGACGCACGCGTGGGTATCCTGGGCGACCCAGAGCCCGAGCACCGTATGGTCAGCACCCTCTAGGATCCTTCGCAGGTGACCTAGCGCTTCACTCATAGGCCGCTTCCTTGGTCCCTCATCCACCGTACCGGAAGCTTACCATTTTAATCGAACCGAGGCTGGTCAAGACCTCGGTCGACCTTGCTACGCGAGACGTCCTCCATTGACTCTCCGTCTCAGCAGTTGCAACTTTATCAGTTAGGTCTCCACGACCTTAATCACAAGACGGTCAAAATGCTTCCCCAGCATTCTTGACATAATACAGCCATTTACAAATAGCATTTACAAACAGTTTACAAATACAGTTTCTATATTAACTCTCATTTTTCCACATTGTTCCTCATTAATCCACATTACTTATTCCACATTCCATTTATATGTGTACTCATCCAATCACCTCATTTTCTATCTCTTCACTTCAAATTCCTTCACATCACATATCATATATTCACATCCATATCCACATCCATACATCCACATCCATATCCACATTCACATTCATACATCCACATCTACATGCTTATCTCCATTTTCACATCTTCATTTATACATCCACATCCCATGTCCACATTCATACATACACATCCATATCCACATCCATACATCCACATCCACATCCACATTCACATCCATACATCCACATCTACATGCTTACCTCCATTTTCACATCCTCATTTATACATCCACATCCCATATCCACATTCATACATACACATCCATACATCCACATCTACATCCACATCTACATCCACATACATACATACATCCACATCCACATTCACATTCACATACATCCACATCCACATTCCCATACATCCACATCTATACATCCACATTCCACATTCACATCTATACATCCACATCTACATTCACATTCACATACATCCACATCCCCATTCCCATTCACATCTATACATCCACATCTACATCCACATACATACATACATCCACATCCACATTCCACATTCACATCTATACATCCACATCTACATCCACATTCACATACATCCACATCCACATTCCCATTCACATCTATACATCCACATCCATTCACATCTATACATCCACATCTACATCCACATTCACATCTATGCATATATATCTTCATGCATATATCCATTTTCACGTTCATACATCCACATCTACATGCTTACCTCCATTTTCACATCCTCATTTATACATCCACATCCCATATCCACATTCATACATACACATCCATACATCCACATCTACATCCACATACATACATACATCCACATCCACATTCACATTCACATACATCCACATCCACATTCCCATACATCCACATCTATACATCCACATTCCACATTCACATCTATACATCCACATCTACATTCACATTCACATACATCCACATCTACATTCACATTCACATACATCCACATCCACATTCCACATTCACATCTATACATCCACATCTACATCCACATTCACATACATCCACATCCACATTCCCATTCACATCTATACATCCACATCCATTCACATCTATACATCCACATCTACATCCACATTCACATCTATGCATATATATCTTCATGCATATATCCATTTTCACGTTCATACATCCACACTCCCATCTCCACATCCACACATCCACATACATACATCCATTTCCACATTCCCATTTATATAACCCCATACACCTTCACATCTAATCTTTTACATCACATCCATTCTCGCCCTATCACAACCCATATACATCTTATCCTATCACACTTCTTACCTCATTCCCCCATACACATCTTAATTCATCTTATCACCTCCTAACTTATTTCATAAGCATCTTATCACCTCTTATCACACCTCTTATCACATCTCTTATCACCTCCTAACTTATTTCATAAGCATCTTATCACACCTCTTATCACATCCTATCACATCTCTTATCTATTTATAGAATACAAGAGAATTCTTACATTTAATATAAGATTTCTTTACACATTTATTTATGAATAAATTCTATTTAAGGAGATTAATACTTTCAAAGTAAAAATCAATCTTTTATGCATCTTCCTATGCATAAATTCATTATTAATGAAAATGACACTTTTGAATTAAATTTTAATCTTTTATGCATTTTTCTATACATAAATTCAATTTATATGAGAATGACACTTTTGAATTAAAAAATCAATCTTTTATGCATCTTCTTATGCATAAATTCAATTTGGTAGGAATTACACTTTTAGAATAAAAAAAATTTCTCTTATGCATCTAAGTTAAGCATAAAATCCATTTATGAGGAAAATCACACTTTTAGTATAAAAAGAATATCTTTTATGCATACCTATATGCATGAAATTTAATTATGATAAAAGTCACACTTTTATAATAAAATAATCAACTTTTATGCATACCTCTATGCATGAAATCCAATATGATAAAAGTAACACTTTTGATATAAAAATTTTTCCATTATGCATACTTCTATGCATGAAATAAAAATGGTAAAAATAACACTTTTGATATAAAAATTTATCCATTATGCATACTTCTATGCATGAAATAAAAATGGTAAAAATAACACTTTTGATATAAAAATTTATCCATTATGCCTAATATTAAAATTCAATTTCTCCATGATTGTAATGAAATTCTTTCAATTAATCTAGGATGATAATTCCTAGAATATGGTAGGAAGTCCTCTTTTTATGCTTTGAATGAGATTATTTTATGCATAATTTTTATAAAAATTTTGCCATAGCTCCGCTGCTATGACTGATAAATCTCAATTTTTCTAAGGGATAATGCTTATCATTAAGGAAATAATTAAAATGATCTCTAATTGGATTATTAATCCATAATGGATTGAATCATCAATATTCATAAACTAAAAGCATAGAAAAAAGCCATTAATTTGGCCTCAAGCATAGCTTAATCTTGGGTTAAGGAAAAGCTTTATGAAAAGCTTGATTTGGATTGAGAACGGGTCATGAGTATGACCATTTCTTGAGTGAGAGAGAGAATTTACATAAGAATCATTAGAATTTAAACATAAATGAAAATTAACTTCAATAGCATTTATTAAATTATGTAACTCTTCACTACTATTCAAACTTCAATAGCATTTAAAAAAAACCATACCAATTAAACTTCTCAAGCTTGAGAGGGGTTGAGAAGAGAGAAACATTGAGAAATTATAGAAAGATCAATATTCACTAATTACCTTACAACTTGCTTGATTCTTTGTTCACGGTAGAGGCCCCCAACCAATCAATTGGTTAAGTATGTTGATGGAGCCACTAATGGGGATTGAAGAAAGAGGGAAGCTCCAAAAACTAGTGAATTATTAAATGAATTCACAGTTCTTGGCTTAGGTGGAGTAGAGTAACGATGCATAAACACTATATATTTTTCAACAAGGGGGAGGCTTCTATTTATAGGAAAAATTGAGCTCCTAACCAAACAAACTGATTCTAGAATTTTCTAAATCAGTTTGGTCAATATTTGACCATTTTTAGATCAGTTAAGCTAACTTTTTGGAACTAGACTTAAATGAGGAGAGAGGAGAGATGAAATATCTCAATTTTTATGAGTTTAAAACTCATTCAAGCATGTGAAATATGCACCTCCTTTAAAGAACTCCCCTTCCTTACATATGTCATATTTTTAATATTGCTCATAGTTTTTTACTAATAAACCTTGTACATTTTCAACTCTTCATCTTATGTGAAATATGCACCTCCTTTAAAGAACTCCTCTTCCTTACATATGTCATACTTTTAATATTGCTCATAATTTTTTACTAATAAACCTTGTACATTTTCAACTCTTCATCTTATGTGAGCATTTACTCATTTTTGGGTATCTTCTTTTTTTCAAATTGGATTTATCTCTTCCCTACACATGGATTGATGCTATTGGCCCATAGGAACCTTAATTGGACCATAATCCAAAAATTTCTGAAAATCTAGACCCTTAGACTAAGGTCCTTTATACACATTTCTAATTAATTCCAATTGCACATTGGAAAGTTCTTTTTTGAATTTTTGTTTCAGGGGAACTTATTTTAATAAGATGAGATAATTTTCTATCTAAAAATATTAAAAATCTGAATATTCTCTTTCTAGAATATTTTCTCTCTCTAGGTTAAAACAGTTAGAAACAAGTCTTTTATATTTCTGAAGAGGGATTGATTATAGAAGAAGATACTAGACATCAAAAAGGGGTTTGGGGGAGGAATCTTACAGAGTCGAAGCTCTTCTTCTTCAGAGAGAGGGTCTGACTGTGACGGCCACCATTTCCTCGCCTCATGATTCTACCAAAAATGATATATTATTAAATTTTCATTTTGATATCGTCCACACGAGATCCTAAGACTTAAGAGGTTCAAAAAATAATTTCTTAAACAAGATAAGTGACCTTATTGGAGATCTATGACATATGTCCGATAACAGATTTTACTTTATCTGTTCATCCATAAAAAATCACTTATACAATAGGGAATTTTTCCACAAAACATTTCTTTACTTATATGTACATAGAACAGCTCGGCTCCAAAAGTCAAAATCTCCTCGAGAGACGCATAAGACGACGGTATTGGGCTATAGCAGCTACGCCCTGATACAAATGCTCCCTTACTGCCAAGGGAGCTACTATCTTCTCCTTAGGAATAAAGCGACTAAGGAGTCTGTAGATTTGGCATGAAAGTCTAAAATTCTGAGGCATTGAGTGATATAAAATAACACCATGTATCACTTTGAGCTTCATCAGAATCATGGTCAATGAGAGATTATGCCTCCGCATCGCACGCTAGTCACAAGAGTCGCAGACATACTACCCTACAAACCACTTGTGTTGTTGTCTCTCTCTTGGGTTAGGAAAATATAGATCCTCCAAATGGCCTGCGGGCCTGGCTCGGCTTGTTCGAGTTGTAGCGGAAGAGATGAGATGCTCGAAGGCGAACACCATCATATCTTGTGATTGGGTGAGGTCAGGAACACCAAATAAGTGTGGAAATTCCATCTATAAAATCAAACTCTTTGATTAAAAATCTTCATTAATGAGGCTTACGGAATGAGAGTACAATATGTAAATGCTCTTTCTGAGTTTTTATTACAAATTTTTGATAAGAATTCATTTGTCCCTATTAGCTTTCAACATAGCTTTGATACTAGCTGTGAGATCCCCCTCCGAGCATGTCGGTGGAGAAGCAGCGTCAACCTCCCATGTGCGGGGTGGGGATCCACATTCGGGGCCTCGCCCATCACGGATGTTCAGACGAGAGACTAGCCCGAGCGGTTCCTCTGAAACCAAGCCCAAAAAACTCGTCGTCGCCTGAAAGGCACGAGCGATTATGCCATGGGAAAATCTTCTAACGGGGGAATTACTCTAACGAGTCAAAGTCTTAACTAGTTAAACTGATCTGACCAAACCTGAAGTCACATGGTCAGATCAAGAAGAGACTTGCACTTGGTCCATGGAATCACTGCTTTTTTTCTCCTTTAAACGAGGCACAGCGGCCGCCGCCGCCGCTGATCCCCTCCCACAGAACAAGGTCTTCTCAAGACTTAATCTAACTATCGTAACTAATCGTATCTTAATTGTTTCGCAGGAATCCTCCGATCCAGTCTACCCCAACTGGCCCATAGGTTTGCCAACCACCTAACCATTGTATTGGTGGGATTCCTTTATAAAGATTTGGTTGTGTTTTGCTCGGGTACCAAAAAAGAGTTCCCAGGCCCCCTAGCCGGCGATTCATGCAAAAATTAAGGTAGGCATACCACGTACACACCCAATATGAAATTACCATTTATAACAAATTCAGCTGGCTTTAAAACAGATTCGACTGGCTTTAAAACAGATTCGGCTGGCTTTAAAACAGATTCGGCTGGCTTTAAAACAATCCTTCAATAGAAATCACAATATTACTGATCATCATCGTCCAAAATTCTAAAGATATTCTTTCTATCACTTAATTTCTTGACCTTAATTCCCTAGGTAGAATTATGGTGGAAATTCATCTTTTGACACTAAAAATTAATTTAAATCCTTCTTTTTCTCATTTAATGAGTGCAATCCAAATATCATAAGAATTCCTCTTTTATTATAAATTAAATCTATCTAAAAGTCCTCTTTAAATTAAATAAAAATATTCAATATTCCAATATACCAAGAATTCTTCTTTTTCCATTTAAATGATCTAATTCCAAATATGATGGGAGTTCCTCTTTCATCATTTAAATTTATTCATGCATAAAATAATTTTAACCAAAGAGTCTCTTAAAAATTACATAAAAATATCCATTAATCCTAATATGATACGAATTTCACTTTTTCCATTTAAATGATTGAATTCCAAATATGGTCAGAATTCCTCTTTCATCATTTAAATTTATTCATGCATAAAAATAAATTTAACTAATTTTTCTCTTAAAAATTAAATAAAAATATCCATTAATTCTATTATACTAGAAATTCCATTTTTCTCATTTAAATGATTGAATTCAAAATATGGTGGAAACTCCTCTTTCATCATTTAAATTTTTTTATGCATAAAAATAAATTTAACTAAAATTATTCTTTAATTTTAAATAAAATATCCATTATTTTGATATTCCAATTTTTCTCTTTCTCCATTGGAATACATGGATCTCCATTATCATGGGATTCCTCTTTTATCATAAAAATGAAATTACTAGAAATTTCTATTTTTCTCTAATTAACTATTTATGCATAAACATTTAAAATTAATTCTCCATGAATATGATGAGAATAATTCATTTAACCTAGGATGACTAATCCTAGAATATGGTAAGAAGTCCTCTTTGCATAAAAATGATTTATGTGTTAATTTTTAAAAATTTTGCCATAGCTTTGCTATAATTTTTAATAATTTTGAAAAGCATAAGGTTTAGTAACACAATATGATAGAATAACTATCATTTGGACTAATATTCAATTTATGGACTTAATCCCTAAGTTTATCATAATTTAAGTAACATGAAAGCATTAAAAAGCCATTTCTTTGGCCTCTAATTTGACTAGCATAGAGTTTACTTTTAGAATTAAGAATTTCTCCATGAGAAGCATCATTTGAATATAGAATTGGTCATAGGAATGACCATTCTTTGGGGGAGAGAGAGATATGCTTAAAAAGCATTTTAATTTAAGCATAAATGTAAACTTTATGTGATTAATCACATTAAAATTCATTAGAGAGCTTCATTTGCATTGACGAACCATTCAATTGAATACTTCTCAAGCTTGAGAGGGGTTGAGAAGTGAAAAACATTTAGAAGATTAAGAAAAATCATAAAGTCACACCTTACCTCTTGTTTTGCTTGATTCTCTATTCTTAGGAGAGGCCCCCAACCAATCAATTGGTTAGTATGTTGAGGAAGACTCCAAAGAAGGTTGAAGAGAGAGAGAAGGTCCAATCTCTTCAAATTGTAGAGGGATTTTTAGAGGATACTAGAAAATATACTTATTTTAGACTAATACTGGCATGGTCCAGCTCACAGATAAGAATATAAAAGAATGAGGGTCTATTGATAGGTGAGAGAGGCCACTAACTGATTCCAGCTAAGTTTTTGAATTTTCCAGCTTCAGTTAGGCTTAATTTGGACAAGATTTGGACCAATTTGGCTCCCTTTTTGATTTGGTTTGATCCACGAGAGAGGCGAGATAAAAATATCTTAATATTTTTGAGTTTAAAACTCATTCACGTGTGTGAAATAGGCACCTCCTTGAAGGCTCCCTCTTACTGAAAGAAAGTAACAGGGGTGGGTTAGTCCCTCACCAAGGGAGTGGCTCATGAAGGAGTCACCACTTAGCATCTCACGGGAGAAGCTCACCATTGATTCTTGGAATAGATAACATTATCATGAATGAGCCATAATCCCATTTACATTGGTATTTATACTCCACCCAAGAGTTCACACCTACTTACTAGTTGTCCATGGCCTTGGGCCCATAATGCTTTCTTACAAACCATCCCTTCCCCAATGGTTTCGTCCTCGAAACCTCAAATGAATACCCCAAATTCGGAGAAGAATGTTCCATTTGGCTGAATTTACACCAACCCATATTGCTCTATCAATGCTTCATATCCCTCCAATGCTGAAATAGGTTGCCATGAAGCTTCTTCCTTAGGTAAACCCTTCCATTGAACAAGATACTCCACCAAGGTACGAGTGCGAAGTACCTTTTTCCTTGTACCCAAGATAGCTTCTGGAATGTATTCAATCATTCCCTCTTCATTCATTGGAGGTAACTCATCAACCATTTGATCGATCATACCCACATATCCTTTCAAGTGAGAGACATGAAACACATCATGAATCTTTGTTGTAGATGGAAGTAAGAGTTGATATGCAACCTCCCCAACTCTTCGTATCACTTGATAAGGACCATAATAGCGATGAGCTAGTTTGGTGTTTGTGCTTCCCTTCAAAGACGCATATCTTGACTTTGGTATTCTCAAAAGAACCCAATCTCCCAGTTTGAATTCCAATGGTCTTCGATGAACATTGGCATATTGTCTCATTTTCTTTTGTGCAACCTTCAAATTACTTTTGCATTGTTGCAACAAAGCTTGCATCCTTTCAGCTTCCTCCTTGGCATTATGGTTAGAAGTCTCATATGTACCCACCAACATAGGCAAATTGACCTTGTAACCATATAAAGCCTCAAAGGGTGACATGCCAATGCTCACATGATATGTTGAGTTGTAAGCAAACTCAGCCAAAGGTAACCAATCATCCCATGTGCTTTGAGTATCATGACAATAGTGGCGTAGATATGTTTCCACCCATTTGTTTACTCTTTCTGTTTGACCATCGGTTTCGGGATGATAGGCGGTGCTTGGAGTAAGCTTGGTTCCCATATATTCAAACAATGTTCTCCAAAAAGTGCTCATGAATTTGACATCGCGATCACTCACAATTTGTGACGGCATACCATGCAACTTGAAAACCCCATCAACAAATTGCTTGGCAACATTTTGGGCTGAATATGTGACCTTGGAAGGAATGAAATGGGCCACTTTGGTCAATCTATCCACCACAACATACAAGCTGTCCCACCCTTTCTTTGTGCGCGGAAGGTTAGTAATGAAATCCATTGATATATGACTCCATTTGCCTTCGGGAATGGGCAATGGCTGAAGCAAACCTCCCGGTTTATGTGTAGGATCCTTGTTCAATTGACATGACCGGCACCCACTTACATAAGCATGAATGCTCTTCCACATCCCCTTCCAAAAGAAACTTTTCCTTATTGCATCAAAGGTTTTGTAGACACCCAAATGACCAGCCATAGGAGTACAATGCATCTCTTCCATGATCTTCTTGATAAATGATGAAGTAGGAACCAAGTAGACTTTTCCTTTGTAGTAGAGGAGACCATTTTTCAGCTCATAATGGGGTAACTCTTCACATACATCTTGCTGTAATTTCTGCACTATTTGTGAGGTTTCTTCATCAAACAAGTACTCTTCTTGTATCTCCATGATCCAATCTTTATGCACCTCAGAAATAGCATACAATGAGCAGGCCCACATACGAGACAAGGAATCGGCAACCACATTTTCTTTGCCCTTTGTGTATGTGATTTCAAAATCATAGTTTTGTAGTGTTGCTACCCACCTTCTTTGCTTAGGAGACAAATTGGGTTGTGTGAGGAAATACTTCAGCACCCTATGATCACTTCTCACATAAAAATGACTCCCATATAAGTAATGGTGCCATTTCTTGATAGCATGGAGTATAGCAAGCATCTCTTGCTCATACACATGGAGTTCTCTTTCTTTGTCATTCAGCTTTCTACTTTCATAAGCAATGACTCCATGGTCTTGGTAAAGTACCGCACCAATCCCTCTTCCACTTGCATCCGCCCTTATTGTGAAAGGTTTGGTGAAGTCTGGACATGCCAAAATAGGTGCTGATGTGAGCATCTTCTTCATATCTTCAAAGCTTTTGTTGGCAATGGCATCCCAAAAGAAGGTTTCCTTCTTCAATTTATCCGTCATTGGGGCTGCAATTTCTGCATAGTGGGCAATAAAGCGCCTATAGAATGAAGATAACCCCAAAAATCCCCTCAATTGAGTAGTGTTTGAAGGAACCGGCCAATTCCTAATACATTCCACTTTCTTTGGATCCACACAAATGCCATCCTTGCTCACAATGTGACCCAAATATTCCACCTCATGTGCCATGAAGGTACATTTTGTCTCCTTAACATACAACTTGTTTTGCCTCAAGACCTCCAAAACCTCTTTCACGTGCTTCAAATGCACTTCCTCATCTTTGCTATAGATAAGTATGTCGTCGAAAAAGACCAATACAAACTTGTAGAGGAAAGGTTGAAGCACTTTGTTCATCAATGCTTGAAAAGTTGCCGGTGCATTGCATAATCCAAACAGCATAACCATGAATTGGTAAAGACCCCTTTCTATACGAAATGCTGTTTTGAACTCATCACCACTTTTCATCCTTATTTGATGGTATCCGGAACGCAAATCAATTTTTGAAAAGCATGTGGCACCCTTCAACTCATCCAAAAGATCATCCACCCTTGGTATTGGAAATCGATTTTTGATGGTGATCTTATTCAAATCACGGTAATCAATGCACATGCGAAAAGTACCATCCTTTTTCTTCACAAGTAGCACCGGAGAAGCAAAAGGAGATTGACTTGGTTCAACCCATCCCATGTCAATGAGTTCTTTTACTTGCTTTGCCACCTCTTCCTTTTCAACCTTTGACAAACGATAGGGAGGCTTGTTGATTGGTTTGGCATTTGGTTCCAAATCAATAGCATGATCAACACTCCTCTTTGGCGGCATTGATTTTGGCATGGTAAACACATCTTCATAATCCTTGAGTAGCTTAACCATGTCCACATGTTCGATGCAATCCTTTTTGCTATTATCTTCCTCTTTGCAAAGCTGTAGTACATAAACATAGCCCTCTTTCTTGAACTCTTTCTTCATTTGAGTAGCATTGATCATGAAGAGCTTGGACCCTTGCATTCCATTCAATGTAATAACCCTTCCATGATGCACAAAACTCATGAAACTTTTCTGTAGTTCATGGTAAAAGAGTTCAAAGTGGACATCCAATCACATCCAAGTACTATGTCAATTGGTCCCAACTCAATCACCAAAAGATCAACTTTGCAAGAGTAGTTCTTGGACAACTCCAATTCTGTACTTTGACACTTCATATTGCAACTCATTGAATCACCATTGGCCACTTGCACCATGTGCTTGTTTGGTAAAGAAGTTGGTTGCATTTTGAGAGTGTTCAAAGACCTTTTATTGACAAAACTATGCGTGCTTCCAGTATCAATGAGTGCATATGCTGTTCTCCCATTCACCTTGATCTTCAATCTCAATGTGTTGGCACCCTTACTTCCCGCATAAGCATCATGAGAGATTGTACACAAGGTAGTATGTGCACTATTGTCTTCGTCCCACACGCATAGAGGCATCCCATCATCCATTTTGTCATGAGCAAACTTTAGTTTCCCACCCGGATCAAAAGGAAACTCGGGATTTTCTTCATCAAAACCATCATCATGAGAACCTCCACCCTCATGAGGATCTCCCCATCCTAAGGCATCATTGCATTCAAGGAATTCCTCCTCCTCATGATTAGCATTGTCCTCAGTGATAATGTAGCTTATGGACATATCCTTGGATTTGCATACTTTGAAGTGATCCTTGTTCCATTTTTCTCCACATTTGAAACATAGACCTTTGAGCCTCATTTCATGCAAACGGTCCTCCTTGATAACCTTGCTTTTTGAACCCCCATTTGCTGGCTTGGACTCATTGTATGTAGCTTTGTTGGACATAAATGGTGGTTTAAATGGAAGTCTATTAGACCCTCTACCATACACGGTAGGAAACCTTGGAAGGTTAGGCCTTGCATTTGCATTTGCATGAGAACTCAAATCCGTTCTTGTAACCACTTCTCCCTTGGTGTTGCCTTTGTTAGCCCACTTTGACATATATTTTTCCTCATGAATTTCTGCAAGCATCATTGCTTTCTTCAAAGTTGCGGGCTCTTGAGCTTTGACATCACCACCAATAGGAGTCTTCAAACCCCTTATATACTTGACGACTAGATAATGCTCATCAAAATCATCCAAGTATAATAGAAGTTTTAGAAACTTTTGAGAATAGGCCTTCACCGTTGTGACTTGTTCAATCTTGTCCCATTCTACAATGTGGTTATCCCTTTGCATTCGAGAAGTAAACTCCTCTGCCATGTCATTCTTGAATGCTTCCCAAGTAGAAATAACATAACCATGTGATTGCTTCCTTCTCCACCAAGTATGAGCAAAGCCTTCCAAATGCAATGAAGCAAAGTAAACCTTTGACATTTCACTTCTCGGGCTGATCTCGAAGTAGAGGTCCATTTTGTTTGCCCATTCTTCAAAGTCTTTGATAGAGTTTGACTCTCCCTTGAACTTTGTGAATGTGATTTTGTCCTTCACGGTCTTATCCATGTCATTTTGCATTCTTGGCCCTCTTTGCCGTGTTCTAGGATCATCAAATCCTCTTCCTTCACCCAAGTGTCTTTGCATTTGCTCATCTTCCCAATCCCAATCACATGCATCCTTTAGCCCTCTGTGCTCATAACTTCTTCTGGCATCCTGCATAAAGGACGTAGCTTTTGGAACATTGGCATTTGACTTCTCATGATAAGCATCACCCATAGGCCTTTTTCCTTTATCCACTTGAGACGAGTGTGACATCATCTGTCTCCCATGGTTTACCTCATGCATAGGCGGCAATCTTTCATGTCGGAACTCATGGTGTGCACTATCCATTACATTGTCATCCACTTCTTGATTAGACTTGGAAGAAGCCAACCCACTGATAGTATTACCCAAGTCTCTAAATCCCGTCTGCATCATATCACCAAGATAGTGTTGGCGCTTGTCAAAGCGTTCCATGAGTTGCTCACCAAACTGTTGTTGCCGACTAGCTAGGTTACCTTCAACCCGTTGGAACATACTCTCCATGGCTTTAAGCATCATGTCCATCGTGATCGGAGTAGTCCCCACCATGGGTTGAGAAGTCTCCAATGGCTGTGAATCACTAGTGGCATTTGAAGTCGAATCCTCCCCAACTCTTGTAGAAGATCCACTAGCCATTAATGGTTCGGGTTGCTTAGCATCTTGCTCACTCCGAACTCCTTTGTTTTGTCCCCCTCTAGTCATTTCCATGCATGAAATTTGGTCCCACTTGCAAACTAGCTCACTGTTTTGCTCCAAAATGTGACCAAATCACCAAATATGCCAAAACTCTTTGGAGACAAGTCCGATTTTGCTTCTCTTTAGCTCGATAGATCCGTAATGATAAGATCTTGGAGCTGAATGCCTGGGGCAAGAAAAATCTGGTGTGCAAGTACTCTCTGTTTTAGGGTTTGCGATAGAGGCCCAACTAATAGTTCACTATCCAAACGATATCAGATTTTGATGATCTTTATATCGTTGGAAAGCTCTCGATGAGACTAATAAGGATCCCCAAAAACAGATTTGAAAAAGTCAACTGCCTTTGACCAGTCAACTGTCCTGGCTGAAAGTCAAACTTTGACTTTGACCGCTCCAAACTTCTCCGATTTCAGAGATCTTCGGCTTGTTAGAAAGGTCTTGATGTGTAGATTAAGAATCATCAAGGACAGATTTGGAATAATCTTTGTAAACCCTAAAATTTAGGGTTCTGCCCTGACTGCAACTAGGCAAGTTTTTGCAAAAATTTTGCCATAACTTCCCCGCTTTTGCTTGCAAATCTCAATCTACCCATGCATTTGTATCATCATTAACCACTTGACCATTGCAAGGTATCAATCCACAAAGCATTTTGACCATTGCAAGGCATCAACCACAAAGCATTTTTGCATGCAAATCCATATGGCATCACCTCTTTGTCATGATGCAACTTGAGTCGATGTAGAGGTTTGTTGCTTTGCTTTGGCTCAAGTATGGCTTTGATGTCGATGAAGCGCGTTGATGCTTGCCGATCTCCCGGCCAAGCACTTCTCACCCCTTCACCAAGTTTTCCTCCAAGGTGAAGGTTGAGGCCATGTCTTCACCACCAATGTACCTAATCCTCCACCATACCGCTTTTCCAAGGCAATCACGGCATGGTAGATTCATGACATGCTCCCCTTGGCCTCTCCAACCCATGCCAAGGTACCCTCACACATTGCTAGATTCACTAGGAAATGAAAGTGAATGCAATGGTGAGTGTATGTGATTGGAATTCACAAATGGGATGAGGGTAAGATCACTTACATGTGTAAGCATGACTCATGCTTTTATCATTTTACAAATCATAATGGCATCATGACCATGCCCTTTCATAGCTCCATTACAATCCCATCATCAACAACATCCAACAACACATCCAACAACATCCAAGTGTCACAAAGCGGTGATCTCGGGTCGCGTTCTGGGCACGAGTTCCCGCTCGGGACTAGAAAATCCAATACAAAAGTGAAAACAGAAAGCACTTGCTGAATGCTGCACCTCAAGACCTATAGCTCGTCTCGAAGAGGACGACGAGCCGGTCGTTTTGAGTACTAGAACTCTAAAAACGGAGTTCGTATGAGAGAGTTATGACCAAAAACGTGCAACCGGCAATGGAAAACGGTCACCAAAAAGCAGACTTCCAACCCAAAACATTTTATTCAATCCCCCAAATGTGCCCAAAGCTATGCTCACTTATGCCAATATGCAAGGCATAGCATTGAATGGCTATGTGTAGCATTCAAGCATTCATAATGCATAAAGAGCAGCATGAATGGCCATGATTAAAGTCCAATTTCTGAAAATGGGGGTTTTATGTGTAATAAAACCCTAATTCACTCCATAGCTTGAAAGAATGCTTCAAAATTGTAAGGAAGTGATGGAGCAACTCACCAATGTCACCCGGGAAGCCTTAATGCTTGAATTTGTTGAAGGAGATGAAGATTAGGGTCACTTTGGTGAAAAACGTGGGCAGCTTTGGTAGTGATTTTCAGCCACATTGGGAGCCCCATTGCTCATGGAAAATAGGTGAAATACTTCATAAAACATTGCTAGATACATGAGAGACTCAATGCCCTTTGCTCATGTTGAGATTCCATGGCTAGGGTTTGCAAGAAAGCTCCCAAACAAAAAACGTTTTTGATTAACAACTGCTAATCAAGATTAGAAATTTTCCCCAATTTGGTCCACTCATTCTAAAAAAAATAGGTCCATGTGCTCAGATTTGAACCACAAACTCTACCTTAGCCATATCCCCTTCCCCCATGAATCAAATGAAGCAGAAATCTCACGAAATGAGAAGAAGAAAAGAAAATTAAAAATCATGGATCAAAAGCCATGCTCTGATACCAATGAAAGAAAGTAACAGGGGTGGGTTAGTCCCTCACCAAGGGAGTGGCTCATGAAGGAGTCACCACTTAGCATCTCACGGGAGAAGCTCACCATTGATTCTTGGAATAGATAACATTATCATGAATGAGCCATAATCCCATTTACATTGGTATTTATACTCCACCCAAGAGTTCACACCTACTTACTAGTTGTCCATGGCCTTGGGCCCATAATGCTTTCTTACACTTACCTTACCAAGGTGTCAAAATGGTATGATTACTTCTAAAATATCTCATTTTTTAAGTAATATTACATAATTTTTCACTAATAAATCTTGTACTCAGTCAACTCTTCATCTTATGTGGGCATTTACTCATTTTTAGGTATTTTCTTTTATTCATTGGATTTATCTCATCCGAACACTTGGATTAATCTTATTGGTCTCCATAGGAACCTTAATTGGACCATAATCCAAAATTTTTAGAAAATATTGACCCTTACGCTAAGGTCTTTTAAATAATTTTTTAAAAAATTCCTAATGCACCTTGGAAAATTTAATTTGATTTTCTATTTTAAGAAAATATATTTTTGATATTTGTAGAATTTATATATCTAAAAATATTAAATTACCACTCTCTAAAAATTTTCATCTCACTAGGTAAAAACAAGGAAAAATAATATTTTCTTGTATTCAAAAAACAGGGAATGATTACAAGGGATTAAAGTAGAGACTTATTCATTATTCAGGCTCAGGAGGAATCTTACACTATACATAGAGCTTAATGCATGCATAGAGGTCTATGCAGCTTAATCTATGCATAGATCTCTATGCATTATGAATGCATGCATAGAGCTTAATCTATGCATTAAGCTCTACGAATAGAGCTTAATGCATAGATATGCATAAAGCTATGCATGAGGCCTTATGCATAAAGCATTATACGAATAGAGCTTAATCTATGCATTAATCTCTACGAATAGAGCTTAATGCATATCTGTGCATTAAGCTCTACGAATAGAGCTTAATGAATAGATATGCATAAAGCTATGCATGAGGCCTTATGCATAAAGCATTATACATAAAGATTATGCATAAAGCTTATGCGCAAATCTACAAAACAAATCCCTAGATTAGAAGACCTACAAAACCCAACAAAAGGGTAAGGAAAGGATTAGTAATGCATACATACAAAAGCCCTAAGAACCTAATGCATACATACAAAATCAAAAAAGAGAGGAAAGAGAGAAAAGTATTTACCTCTTTTTAGTGAAGTTAAAAGAGAGGATTATAAGACGTACAAAACAAAGCAAAAAGTTGAGAAAAGAATTAGTAATACAAAACCCTAAAAGTGTGAATAGCATGGATATACAAGGAGGTTTAAGCCTTATGCATAAGGAGGTTTAAGTGTATAAGCCTCTTATGTATAAGAGGCTTATGCTGCATAAGAGAGAGAGAGAGAGAGAAGAAAATACCATTCAAAAATTTTAAACATAAGAAGCTTATGCATGAGAGAGAGAGAGAGAAAGAGAGAGTGAAGAGAATACCAATCAAACACCCTAATTCTAAACATACCATTCAAAAACCATGAGTATATGAAGAGGTGGGAGAGACAAGTGGGATAGAGATTACCTTTTGGGAGGAGGAGACTTTATGAGGAGAGGACAAAGGGTGAGGTGGTGCAGCCATCATGAGAGGAAGAGGTACAGCACAGGGAGCAGAGGGGAGGGAAGGAAAAATAGTTACGGCATCGAGACGACACAGGTGGGATTATTCCAAAAAAAATTTAACAGAGCATTTACACTTGCATCTATAGGCATGTCTATAAGTGTGTCTATACTATATAGACGTGCTTACAGATGCACCTATAAACACACCTATAGATGCGAGTATAGATGCACCTATAGACGCTAGTACAGACGTGCCTAAAGATGCGTAAATAGCCGCGTAAAGCCCACAAAATCATAAATTTGCCCACGGCCCCTCTCTTACTTCCATCTCTCTCTAGTTTGCACGTCTATGTTCTCATTCTCTTGTACTATTAGTGTAGAGTTTTAGAATGCCAAAAGGATGATATAGAGTGGAATCACATAGATTTAGTTGTTGGTGAGTGTTATTATATACCTCTAGCCACATTGTAACTATGTACGACTACCTCATAGTTGGCGGGCGTTTCTGGAATGTCATATGGGACAAACAGGTCTAATTTTTCAACACTGTTGTCCATAATTTCAGAGTTTTAGAGAATGCGACACCAACTATGAAGGTTTAGTGCACGATAGGATGTAGAGGGTAGAAAAAGATGTCCTAGGGATTAGTTAATACTAAGTCTCCCCTCAAAATTTCCGATTGAAGCAATAGAGGAATACTTTAATGTAACTGGCTACAACAATGAGAGAAGAAAGATGGCTCTCGCAAGGCTAAAGATTATGGAAACGGCCAGGGTCGCTTGGAGGAATCACTGCGAGACTAACGATCTCGACCGGAATACCCAGACTTGGACCGATCTTAAAGCTTACCTCAGAAAGAGGTTTTGTCCTTCGGGCTTCCTTGAAACTAAAATGAATGAATTCTTGGAATTAAAGCAGGATAGTCGGACAATTGAAGAGTACCATCAAGCTTTTTCCCTTCTCCTCAAATATTCCCCTCAGTTGGATGAAGAGCACTTGATGGGTGGCTAGGTTCATTCGAGGAATGAACGAGCCATTGGACACCTTAGTGAAGATTGCCAAACCTATCTCAGTGTGGTTGAAGCAGTAATAAGAATGGCGGACTTTGCCAAATCCTTTGTTGTTAAGGTCCCGCCAAAGCCTGCACCCTCAAATTTTAAAAGATTCCAAACCCCGGGAAGTACTTCAAACTTTCCTCCCCCAAAGAGGCAACAAGGCCCAATTCAAAATCAGGATGCAGGAAGATTCACAAGTGAAGGAAGACCCTTCCCCCAAAACACTTTCTCAGAAGCCCCACCTATTTCAAGGATTCAGAGGGATGAGCTCAGAAGTGAGAACTGGTGTTTTGGATGCCAGGGTTTTGGTCACCAACTGAAAGACTGCCCAACTCCTGCCATGTCAAGGGGACAGGGAAGTCAAGGACCAAGAATTCAAAGACCAACCCCTTCCTATCAGTCAAATCAAGGACCAGCTCGCCCAAATCAGAGCAATCCCAGGAGAACTCTAGCTCACCCATCTGCATCTGTCCAGAGTAGCCTTAGAACTCCTTCCCAGAATTGGGGCAACCAAAGAGAAAGAGTTCAACCTCAGACTGTAGCAGCCAAAGCAGTCACAATTGCAGAAGTAGTGGAAGAGGAAAGAGGATAGATTTATGCTACAATTGAAAACCAAGGACCAAACCGTCAATTCTCTATCATTTATACTCCAGCTGAGTATCAAGGTAAGCCTTTTAAGCTTTTGATTGATTTAGGCAGTACTCATTCCCCTGGATGCTTGCGTAAGCTAGTCTTAGATCAGAAATCAGGGAAACCTATGTAAGTTGAAATGGCAAGTGGGAAGATTCTTTTCACTCACCTTGAGATAGACCGTATTCAATTCAATCTAGATGGGAATTTAACTGACTGTCAGTTCAAAGTTATACCTTTGGGAGTTTTCGACGGGATCCTTGGAATGGATTGGCTCCACCAAAATCAGCTGACATTCACTATCATAATGGAACCATCTCCTTCTGTGACCTTCACGAAAATAAAGTTCAAGGAATCGAAAATTCAGGATCCCCTAGTCTGTAGTTAGTAAAAGCTTCTAAGTTACTAAAAGGACTTAGAAAGAAGCAGCGCATTTATCTTGTCAAAATGAATCTGGTAGACTCAAAGTTAAAAGCTAAAGAACCTGAATGGTTAAGTGAATATGATGATTTATTCCTAGCAGAATTAACAGAGATGCCCCCAATTCGGGAAGTAGATCATGTCATAGAATTGACCCCCGGAGCTCAGCTAGTAGCCTTGCGCATGTACAAAATGCCGGTTCCTAAATCCATCCAACTCAAGGAACAGCTTAGACAACTGTTGGAACAAGAATTTGTAGGACCCAATGTTTCACCTTGGGGTGCTCCAGTTCTCTTTCTTCAGAAAAAGAAAGATGGAACGTTAAGACTCTGTGTGGACTACAGAGCTCTCAATCAACTGACAGTTAAAAATAAGAATCCTATTCCCAAAATTGATGAGCTTCTAGACAAGCTAAGTGGAGCCCAGATCTTCACAAATATAGATCTCAAATCAGGGTATTATTAGATCAGGATTAATGAGCAAGATATCCCAAAAATAGCATCAATACTGGATATGGGCATTATGAATTCACTGTCATGCCGTTTGGATTGACAAATGCCCTAGTTACATTCATTCGCTTAATGCAAGACATTCAATTGCTTAATGCCCTAGTTAACATTCAATTGCTTAATGCAGGACATTCAATTGCTTAATGCCGAGAATGATTTGGTTCTTGTTTTCTTTGATGATATTCTGATCTACTCAAAGAATGTAGCTGACCATGAAGCTCATGTCAGAAAAGTTCTTGAGATTCTAAGGAAGCACCAACTCTTTGCAAAAAAGATAAAATGCACTTTCTCTGCTGTCGAACCATGTTAAATACTTGGGCTTTCTGGTATCCAAAGATGGAATTTCTCCAGACTGCGCGAAAGTCCAAGCAGTCATAGATTGGCCTGAACTAAAGATAGTGAAGGAAGTCAAAGGATTCTTGGGATTGACTGGTTTGGTATAGAGTTTTTATACCAAAGTATGCTCTCATAGCTTCCCCCTGACTAATCTTCTCAAGAAGAATATTCCGTTTCAATGGTCTGCCAGGTGCCAGAGTGCTTTTGATTAGCTGAAGACTGCCTTTGTAACCAATCCCATTCTGAAGCTGCCAGATTTCTCTCTATCCTTTGAGGTAGTAAACTAATGCCAGTGGTTTTATCCTAGGAGGTGCACTCATGCAGGAAGGTCATGCACTAGCCTATGAATCCCGAAAACTCATAACCCATGAGAGAAATTATGTTGTCCATGACTTGGAACTACTTTCAGTAGTATATGCCCTGAAGTTGTGGAGACATTACCTACTGGGTCAAAGATTCACTTTGATGATAGATCATCAAAGCTTAAAGTGGATCTTCACTCAGAAGAATCTTAACATGCACGAGAGAAGGTGGATGCAGACCCTATAGGAATTTGATTTTGAAATCAAGTAGTACCGCCCAGGCAAAGAAAATATGGTAGTAGATGCCCTCAGTAGAAAAGCCTCCTTGCTTGCAATTACTGTAGTGTCAAATCCTTTGACTATTGAAGCAAGAGAGATCATGCAGGATAGATTCTTTGGCCCTATTGCTACCCTCCTTATGCAGGAAAGCAAAACTCCACAGGAGCTGAACCGAGCTCAAGGGTACAGCCTGGATGATAGAATTATGTATTAGAATCGCAGGCTATGCATTCCCAATGATGAGGGAACTAAGGGTCAAATTCTGAATGAAGCCCATGACAGCCTTATTGCAAGACATCTAGGTTTCATCAAAACCTACTCTTTTGGCTTGGTCTAAAAAAGGATGTGCTTAATCATGTATGTCAATGTCTGACCTGTCGTCGTCGTCGCAAAGTCAAGGCCGAGAGAGTAAAAATGCCTGGGAAATTACATCCATTAGACATCCCCCAGATGAAGTGGGAATGCATCAGTATGGATTTTATTACTAGATTACCTTAAGTGCAATCAAGTTACAACTCCATCTTTGTGGTAGTTGATAGACTAACCAAAGTTGCCCATCTGATTGCAGTAAAAGAAACCTACACTGCACTGGATGTGGCCAGAGTGTTCCTCAAGGAAATCTTCAGATTGCATGGCCTACCCAGAAGAATAGTAAGTGATCGAGATCCCAAATTCACGTCAAGATTCTGGACTGCATTTTTTGAAAAACTAGGAACTTTCTTGGATCTCAGCACAACTTACCACCCTGAGACCGATGGTCAAATAGAAAGGGTAAACCAAGTAATCGAAGATATACTTCGATCATGTTGTGGGGCAGGGAACCCAAGAAGCGGCTAAGCTATCTGCACCTAGTCGAGTTCACCTACAATGCTTCTTATCACAAAAGTATTGGGATGGGCCCTTTCAAAGCTTTGTATGGACAAGATTGCTTAACTCCATTAACTTGGTCCGACCCATTGATTAGGGTCGAGATGTCCAGACCCATTGATTAGGGTCGAGATGTCCAAACAGATGCTTGATGACATGGAGTAGCAGATGGAGTCAATTCGCAAAGATATAAAAGCTACCCAAGATAGACAGAAGTAAAATGCAGATAAGAAGAGGATAGACAGAGAATTTGAAGAAGCAGATATGGTCTTCATTCGAGTACACCTTAAAAGAAGTTCTCTATCTCTCTTGGGAAGTACAAGAAGTTATCCCCCAGATATTGTTGGCCATATCTGATTACAAAGAAAGTAGGTGACTTAGCCTACGAGCTTCTTCTGCCTCCTCATCTCAAAGTGCATAATGTATTTCATTGTCAGCCTTCTTAAAAAATATGTACCAAGCCCGAATCATGTGCTTGATGTGATGAAATCTTAACTTCTTTAACCCAAGGGTAGATGGAACTCCAACCTAAAGAAATCCTTGATGTTCGAGAAAAGGTTTTCAGGAACAAAATTCTGAGAGAATTATTGGTCAAATGGAAGTTCTATCCTTTCGAAGATGCCACCTGGGAGAGAAAGAAGCCAAACTGTTGCGAGATTATCCCCAGTTTGTGAGATGAGGATATCTCACGTTTTTCAAGTGGGAGAGAATGTAAGATTCCTCCCCAACCTCTCAAGATGTCCAACATCTTCCCCTGTAATCAAATCCCTCTTCAGAAATATAAAAGATCTTGTTTCTACCTGTTTTGACCTAGAGAGAGAAAATATTCTAGAGAGAGGTTATTCAGATTTTGAATATTTTTGGATGGAAAAATATCTCTTCTTATTAAAATATCTCTTCTTATTAAAATAAGTTCCCCTGAAACAGAAGTTCAAAAAGATTTTCAGAAGGTGCATTAGAAATCAAGTATAATTTGTTCAAAGACGCCTTATCCTAGGGATCAAGATTTTCGATAAATTTTCAATTAAGGTTTTGAGGGGCCAATCAGATTCATTCAAATGTGTGGAGAAGATAAATAGAAGAAATAAAAAAAATCCCTCCAAAAATGAGTAAATACTCACATAAGATGAAGAGTGGACTAAGGACCAAAGGAATTACTAAAAAAATGGTTTTTTGATACCTCACAACAATAGGGATTCCCCCCTCATGAATGAGACACCTACTTCACATGTGTAGTGGAGTTTTAAATCATAAAAAATTGAGATATTTCATCTCTCCTCTCTCCTAATTCAAGTCTAGCTCCAAAAAGTAAGCTAAAGTGACATAAAAATGGTCAAAAATTGACCAAACTGATCTGAAAAATTCTAGAATCAGTTTGCTTGGTTAGGAGCTCACTTTTTCCTACAAATACAAGCTTCCCCCTTTGTTTAAGCTTAATAGTGTTTTATGCATTGTTACTCTACTCCTCCTCCCAAGAGCCAAGAACTGTGAATTTCTTCATAATTCACTAGTTTTTGACCATTCCCTCTTCTAAAGAATTGGTGGCCACTCTTGTTACAAACAAGAGTAGATTCCTCAAACCATCAAGCCAAAGGAAAGCTCCCAAAATTTCATGTAAGTAAGAAATCTTACTTTTCTTATTCTTTTATTGGTTTTTTAAATTGTTTATTATCTTAAAATGATAAATAGATGCTATGCCTTCTTGGAACAGCTTTACCCCTCTCTCATTCTTAAAATCAACCCTTCTTTATCCTAGTTAAGTGATCTAATTGTTGGAATTAAGCTTTTCATATTTTTTCTCTCTTAAAAGTGAAAATTGATTAGTTTAGAATGCTTTAAACCAATTGGGGATAATTTCTAAGTAGATTAAGGTTAGAAAAATTTGAAAATGTTCAGCCATACAAAGGAGGTTATGGTAAAATTTTCTAAAAAATTGTGAAATAATTTTTTTTTAATTAATCAAAAAGAGTAATCCCCATCGTTTTTGTATTCTAAAAGTGTCATTTTCATTCATGCATAGAAAGATGCATATTGATTATTTTTTTATAAAAGAGTGATTTTCAATAGAATTAAGTTCTATGCATAGAAAGATACATATTGGTTATTTTTTATATTATAAAAGAGTGATTCTTAATAGAATTAAATTCTATGCATAGAAAGATGCATATTGATTTTTTTTATATAAAAGAGTGATTTTTAATAGAATTAAATTCTATGCATAGAAAGATGCATATTGATTATTTTTTTAATTATAAAAGAGAGATTTTTAATAGAGTTAAATTCTATGCATAGAAAGATGCATATTGATTATTTTTTATTATTATAAAAGAGTGATTTTTCATAGAATTAAATTCTATGCATAGAAAGATGCATATTGATTATTTTTTTAATTATAAAAGAGTGATTTTTAATAGAATAATATTCTATGTATAGGAAGATGCATATTGATTTTTTTTAATTAAAAAAGAGTGATTTTTAATAGAGTTAAATTCTATGCATAGAAAGATGCATATTGATTATTTTTTTATTATAAAAGTGTTATTTTCATCAAAATGGATTTTTTTGCATAAAAAGATGCATAAAAGAATATTTTTTAAATTATAAAAGTGTTATTTTCATCAAAATGGATTTATGCATAAATAAATGCATAAAAGAATATTATTTTTATTATAAAAGTGTTATTTTCATCATAATGGATTTTATGCATAAATAGATGCATAAAAGAATATTTTTTTAATTATAAAAGTGTTATTTTCATCAAAATGAAATTTATCCATAAATAGATGCATAAAAGAATATGTTTTTTTATTATAAAAGTGTTACTTTCATCAAAATGGATTTTTATGCATAGATAGATGTATAAAAGAATATTTTTATTATAAACATATCACTTTCATTAAAATGGATTTTTATGCATAAATAGATGTATAAAAGAATTTATTTTTTATTGTAAAAGTATTGCTTTCACCAATATTGATTTTTATGCATAAAATGATGCATAAAAGAATATTTTTTATCAAAATAAGAGTTCACTTTAATCCTATGTTTAAATCCCATGAATATTGGAAAAAATGAATAAGTATATACTCAGTGAAGGAAAATTATATCGTTTTATATTCTCTAGGATGGTAATGAGAAAATTTAGAAAAAATATCGAAGTCGAAATTTTAGATAAATGACTAATTCATTCCTCCTAGGAATTCGTGTTTAGTTTTGAATTCAATAAAGTAGTAATTGAAATATTACCTTCGAGAAAGATAGTTCAGGGAGAACCTTTCCAGACTTAAACCCTGAATCAGACTATGACCAAGATGTAACTCCTTCGTGAGTTTCAAGAAATGAAGATGTGACCAGTTCAGTAATCTACACTCAAATCACCCACCAAATCTGAAACTAAGTTGAGACCTTTGATTTTGATCTGAGGATCAAGATTACTAAATTCAAGGAATTCTATTTGGGAATCCAGACCTGTGATCTAGAAGTCTTGGGATACGGAATTAAGATATACTCATTGTATTCAAAAGAAAATCAAGTTCTCTTTTTCTGCATCATCTAGTGTTTGCTTTTTTGTGCCGCCACTTGCACCACACCACTCTTGGAAGGACGGGTGACCGTCTAAAAGAGCAGAGCACTTTGATTCTAATGCCATCGCTTCCAAATCATCTTTGCATAAAGCAATACATCGTCTCTTCTTTAGCAAGCTCTCCTCTAGCACAACTCTACCACAATATATCTCTACAACATAGTTGTGTTCAGGACAAAACCTTGTCATGAGACTATCAATAAAGCCTTTGTTGACGATGAATTCTCTATTTTGGCCACAAGAGCCTAAGATGAATACATTTTTGTGAGAACCTTATCAATGGCCTCAAACTTGTCAACCTTGCTGATGAAAAGAATAACAGTTGCAATCTCAACTGTTCCAGATGTCCAGGCATCATCTTTTTGTGTGTGGATCATGCCAAATTCATAGTGCACCTTTGTTGACTGGCTAGAAATCCCTTCGATAAGCATTCCAATGTCGATGAAATCAACAAAACACACAAGAATATATTCATATTGTGAGTTTAGTGTGTTCAAAGAAAGTGCAAACTTGGAGAAAAATTCTGACGGTACATGCTCTTCACTACAGAAGGCTATAATCTTTGTCATATCAAAACCCACCCCCCTAACTGTCCAAGGAATAGACTCTTGTTGAGATACAATACCCATAGATGCTCTATATAGGTGATTGAGTAAAGTTACTATACTTTTTGAAAGTGAAGGATTTTTTTTTGAACGATTGAGAGCGTCCCTAACAAAGGACTGTCTGTAGCTCCTCAATTGATTATACTCATACTCCCCTAGTTTATATGTCTCACACACCTGTTTCCAAGTCATCTTTTCCCTTGTCAGATCAAAATAGAAGGCAGTTATTGCATCTTTGAGCACTCGATCTGTTTTTAGCTTCCAAGCCATCTCCTCCATATCCATTCTTTGATGGGTTTGCTTTCCCTTCTTAAGCAATATTCTCTTGTCAAGAAGTGTTGTTTGAATGTCCAAAACTTCACTCTTTTGAAGGTCTAAAATGCACCTAAACAACGTTGGGCCTAGCGTGACAGTTCTCCTGGTGCCTGCTGAATTTGCCCACTCTTCAAAGTTGGAAGTTTGGGATTTTGATCAAGACCTTTAGTTTGAGTTTTGCCCTTTGTATTTGGTAGCAAGCCTTTTGCATATAGCCTCATGATCTTAACCCAATTCTGCCGCCATACATCATCATCACATAGAAACAAGTGTAAATCATTTTTGATAAAATTCTTATGTAATGTGTGCTCCGTGGTCTCCACAAAGGCCTGCAAAGTTAGCCCCCTTACTATAGATATCACAAAATATTAGGAGGAATCATGCATCTATGGGTTTTCATCAATCATTTGGAGCTTATGCTCAAACTTGAGTTTGAGCCTCACTTGCCAGTGCTGCTAAACTAGTATATAATGGTGATGCTCGATCTTAGGTTTGAGTGTCACCTCCGTATGCAAATCTAGCACTTGCAAGTGAGGCTCCAACTTAAGTTCGAGCCACAATCAGATATGCAAGTGCTACACCATCACAGAGAGGTGAGGCTTGAAGTTTAATTTCAAACCAAACTATTAAGTTTATGCAGTTTGAGAAGAAGCCTCACATGCATCTTTCTTATGCTACTACTACACTTGAAACTATAGATCTGTAAAAGATATTATGAAAAGTAAAGAAGAAGTAATGTATGTCTATAATTTACCAAGATATAGAAAAGAATCAAAAGAGTACCTTCCAAGACTCGTCCCAGCTTGGGTTGATTGACACTAGGCAAAGGTTTACTAGGACGACCGTTTGCATGCCATTGTGCTCGAGCTTGTAGAAGTTGATCGAGGAATGGATCCTTTTGCATTGACTTTGCAACAGATAAATTTGTATCCTTGGAGATGTCACGAGAAATCTTGGGCAGGAAATTTACAATTATCTTTGATCTCCTGAACCTAAATTGTTGACGTAGTTGAGGGGTCACTTTAGCCATATTTAGAGCCTGCAAGCTTTTTGCAGCACTAATGGAGTGTTGACTAGAGATAATCCAATATTCAACTTTATGAATATCTTCTTTTGCGAGTTTATCAAGGGGTTGTTTCGTAGCACGATTACAGGGCATCAAAATTGCAAGTATCTCCTCTTGCTTTGGGTCCTTAATAAAGTCTTGGGTCAAAATACGAACCCAATCCTTATTTAACCTTCTATACACATAGCTTGAAGGAGGAGAATAACATTTCATCACATTAATGCTGAAGACCTCATTTAGACCAAAGGGATAATATCCCTTCTTTATTTCTAATGAGATCATTACCTTGCTGCCCTTGTTTGGAGTCTCAACCTCCATTAGCTCATTATCGAACACATCTATCTCCTTTGAACCACTTGCTGGTTTTGTCCTTTGCCTCTTTGAAGAGATTTCTTGAACCTTTGTGATTGCTTTGCCTCTTTGAAGAGATTTCTTGAACCTTTGTGGGTTGCTTTGCCTTGCTCTTCTTTGCAAGTGCTTGCTCCTCTTCTTGCACTTGAGAGCCTGCCATCTACTATTGTTGAAATGTCAAGCTCGTATACAGCTGGAGGATAGCACATGGGTGCAGAGACAGAGTGACAGTATGGTAGATAGATATCATGTGGTGTGTTTATGACCGCGTCCAGCTGGTCATGTGTGGTGTGGACATTACATTAGGTGTACTTTGTAGTGTGGACAGAACACTATGTTGTGTTCTCCTTTGTGTGTGTGAGAGAGATGATGACTATGGCTTCTCTCCTTCTTTATGATTGATGGATATGGATTAGGGTTTGCTTCTCTTGTGTGTGCTCCCTCCTGCTTCTGTTTTTTATCATGGTATCAGAGCCTAGAGCTCATTAGTTGTGTTGTGAGAGTGAGTGAGAGAAGAGGGAAGAAGAAGAAGAAGAAGCTGTGAAGATTTCCATTGAAGCTGTGGAGCAAAAGAAAGCTGTGGAGCTCACCTCGGTTACAGATCTGAAGCTTGGCCTAACTGGTAAGAGTAGCAAAACTCCCTTGAGCGGATTGCAGGTGCCAAAGAGCAAGTTCAGTGAAGATTGAAGTGCATAAAGCAAGCAGAAAATTTTTGGTTTTGAAGCTTTCATGGAAAGCTTGTGAAGGAATGTATTTTGTCAAATGTATTGGGGCAAATACAAAGGAAACACAGAGGTTCTCATGTATTGTGAAAGGGCACATGTATTAGCAACACTCGAGCAAACCATTGCATGAAACATTGATGTATTTCAGGAGATTTGTGAAAGAAAAATTCTGGTTTTTTTGACTCCTGCAAACCAGAGAATACATGCCCTGTGGAGGATCAAATGTGGCAATTCTACTCAAAATTGGAGCTTGCCCTTTATACCCATGATAGATTAGGTCATTGCTAAGAGACCTATCAACTCAAATGTGAATTGCCCCTCTTCTACAACCCTCTGAAGCAGGCGGCGCATCTCTGTGCAGGTTCTTGGATAGGTTGAATAATTTTTGGTCTAATTCACTCATTACTACTCCATTTGATGCCATTCAAAGCTTGGGGAGTTTAGCAAAGACATTGCTAAGGCATTGTGAAGCTTGGTTGCAGCTCATTTGATGTATTTGGAGCTCATTGAAGTCATTTATCAGAGGTGTGCAGGTTTGCAGAAAGTCTGTCCAGAAACAGAGCATTATTAATCAAGGCATTAATCCTTGTCTATATCAAATTGGCCTAATTCCTTTTGATTCAAAAAGTTTTGAATTTGGATAAGATTTGAAGGAGATAGAGCATTTTTAGTGAGAGGTGGTACCTGACATATGCAAAAAAAGACAAACCAGGGAGCTACAAAAATTGGTGGTTCTCATTAACCTTGAAGAATTTGATTAAACCCTTCTAGGATATGTTGGAGCAATGTGTTGTGAATCCAATGAATGCATAAACATCAAATTTGAACAATATTTGAAGGAATTAGAGCAAGATCTTTGACTGGTTCTCTGGCGAAAAAAACCAGAAAATTTTTTGTGAAGAAGTATCATTTGTTTTCAACCTTGATCAAGTATACATTGTTGATGAAGCATTGTGGGATCCAAAAGCACATATATTGCAATCATTTGATGTGATTTGGAGAGATTTAGAGCATTACAGGTACTTCATACATTGTGATCAAAGGGGTACATCTACTACCTTGCCAACATGGGAGATGGTCCAATACAAATTGTTGGAGAGAAGCTTGACAGAACTAACTTTCAAGTGTGGAAGTTTCGAATGAAGAGTTTTTTGAAAGGCAAAGGTTTATGGAGTCTCGTGTCGGATGAAGACTCGGAGCCATTCCTACCTCCTCAACCAAATAATGCTCAGTTTTGCTGGCTCACAAGCAATGGGTAGAGCGGTCTTCAAAAGTGTTGCATTACTTTTCAATATGTGTAACAGATGCCTTGCTTATTCACATCCAAGATGCAGATACACCGAAAGAAGCATGGGGTATATTGTGCCGAATGTATGAGACAGACACTGGTGCAAGGAAGATACAACTAAAGCAACAGATTCACAGTGTAACACGAAGGAATAGGAGTATACATGAGTATGTTTAGGAAATCAAGGGTTATGCAGATTCCTTGTCATCAATCCATGCCCCAATGGATGATGATGATTTGGTTGCTCTCACATTGCGTGGTTTAGGCAAAGAATACAAATCTTTTAACACTTTCATCTCAGTAAGGTTGGGAGGAATGCCAGACTTTAATGAGCTTGTGTCATTGCTCATTGTGAAAGAATTGAAGCTTGGACTTGGTGGTATGAGTCTTACAGGTGGTGCATCCTCATCTAGTAATGATGAGCATGCAAGGAATCAGGCTTTTTACTCATCTAGAGGCTTTCGAGGCAGGGGGAGATTTACCCCTCGAGGCCGTGGAGGACGTGGTTGGAATGACAGGTCTACTTGAAACCACAATCAAATCAGAATTTTCAGAATTCACAGTCATCATTTGGATCACGTGGAGGTCGTGGATTTCAATCCCATAGGGGGAGAGTTGGAACAGGTGCTCGTGGTGGTAGAGGACGATGGCAAGGTCCTCAACAAAATTTGAATGGGATTGAATGTCACTATTGTGGCAAACTTGGACATATGGCAAAAGATTGTTACAAAAAGCAGAATGATGTCAGGAATGGAAGACCACAACATGGAAATTATGCATCTACTAGTAACAATGATGGGAGTTCAAATCATCTTTTTGCAATGAAGCACATTATGGGGACAATGGATTCTCAGAATGCTGGAGATGAGTCATGGTATATGGATTCAGGTGCCTCAAACCACATGACATGTCATGGTGAGTGGTTTGAGAAGATGCAACCATTGGATACAAATGGTTATGTGGTCACAGGAGATGATACTCAGCATCTTATAACACATGTTGGCAGTGTGCCTTTGAGGATGCATGCTGGAATTGTGAAGAATATGTCAGAAGTGCTATATGTACCATCTATTACAAAGAATTTGGCATCAGTAGGCCAAATGGTTGAGTAGGGACTACAAGTAAGATTCAATGAGAATGGCTATTTTGTGGAAGACTTTAAGCATGGTTGTAGATTGATTGCCAAGGGCAAGAAGGAAGGAAGGTTGTTCAAATTGGATGCAGGCATACCAGAATTGAGCTCAGCCATGTTTTCAAAGAGCAATGGGATTGTGCAGGATATTGATATGTGGCACAAGAGGATTGGACATGTCAATATACAGAGATTAAAGAACATGCAAACAAGAGACATTGTCAGTGGATTGCCTAGATTCAAATATGATGGACATATGCATGTTTGTGAAGCCTGTCAGTTTGGAAAACAGGCAAGGTTGAGGTTTCCTAGAGAAGGAAATATGAGTAACAGGCCACTTGAGATAGTACACAGTGATGTATGGGGCCCTGCACAAAACCCATCTATCAAAGGCAGTCTATACTATGTGACATTTATAGATGATTTCAGCAGGATGACATGGATATACTTTCTGAGAGAGAAGAGTGAAGTGCTGGAAAAGTTCATGGATTTCAAAGCTCTTGTAGAAAAGCAATATGGCTGTTGGATTAAATGTTTGAGAACAGATGGAGGTGGTGAATACAGATGAATACACCTCAAAAGCTTTTGAGCATTTCTTGAGGAAGCATGGAATAAGAAGACAGTTGACTTGTAGGTATACACCTCAGCAGAATGGTGTGGCTGAGAGAAAGAATCGAGTCATATGTGAAGTGGCAAGGGCAATGCTCAATCAAAAGAGCATGCCAGATTACTATTGGGCAGAAGCATGTGCTACTGCAGTGTATATCCTGAACAAAACACCTATAGGCAGCCATTCATGGAAGCACGCCAGAGATGCGGCTTACAGGTTACAGGCCAGACATTGGACATCTCAAAGTCTTTGGATGCATAGCTTATGTACATGTGCCTGATGAAAGAAGAAGGAAGTTGGATCCTAAGGCAGAGAAATGTGTATTTGTTGGATATGCACAGGATCGAAAGGCCTACAAATGTTATAACCCTCAAACTAGACAAGTAGTCATCTCACGAGATGTGGTGTTTGATGAGCTTGCTAGTTGGTACAAAGCAAAAGATGAGGGAGTCATTGACTCACTTGAAGCAGATGTGCCTGTGAACTTGCCACAAGCAAGTTCTAGTTCTACTACTATGTCTGGGCCAGCAGAGCAGAAGCTGAGAGTAGCAGTGTACGTCCATGGTCAGGACATTTGAGACATGAGAGTGTGAGCACTGGGAGTAGTGCTATGGATAAAGGCAAGAAGAAAGTCGAAGGAATTGGAATCACAGATTATGAGTCATCTAGTTCTGAGAGTTTGGATGAGGAGCTCGGCATACCTATTTTACGCACACCTGGTGCTAGGCAGGACAGATATGTGCCACCACATGCTAGAGTTACAGGTATACAGAGTGACCCGCATGCATTGCAGAGATCCCAGAGAGTCAGATATCCAGTTGAAAGATTGACATATCAAGATTTTGCTATGCACTATGCATACATGACATCTATGGTAAAGCATATGGAACCTACATGTATGGGAGAAAGCCATGGATGAAGAGATGGATGCTTTGGACAAAAATGATACATGGGAATTGGCTGAGTTACCGCAAGGAAAGAATGCAATTGGTTGCAAATGGGTGTATAAGGTAAAGTGCAGATGGCAGCCTAGAGAGACATAAAGCAAGGCTGGTCGCTAAAGGATATGCACAAACTTATGGTCTTGATTATGATGAAACTTTCAGTCCAGTGGCTAAGATGGCTACTGTGAGGTCTATCATTGCACTAGCAGCACAAAAAGGTTGGGCTTTACATCAAATGGATGTAAAAAATGCTTTCTTGAATGGTGAACTACAAGAAGAGGTACATGGAACAGCCAGAAGGATATGTACATCCAGAATATCCTACCTTTGTTTGCAGGTTAAAGAAAGCAATCTATGGTTTGAAGCAAGCACCTCCTGCTTGGAGTGACAAGATCAGCAGATATCTTGTCAGTATTGGATTTGTGGTTGGAAATGCAGACTCTTCACTTTATGTGAAGAAGACACATGATGGTATCGTGATGATAGTCATTTATCGTGATGATAGTCATTTATGTTGATGATTTGATTATCACAGGTGATTGTGGGAAAGGCGTTGATGAGTTTAAGGCCTCTTTATGCAAAGAGTTTGATATGAAAGACCTTGGTGATTTAAGGTTCTTTCTTGGCATTGAGGTGATAAGAACAAGCAAGGGTATATGGCTGGTGCAAAGGCAATATGCACTTGACATGCTGGCAAAGTATGGTATGACAGCATGCAAACCAATGTTGACACCATTAGAGCAAAATATGAAGCTTCGGGCTGATTTGGGTGATGAGCTTGATGATATCACCATGTACAGAAAAATGGTTGGTAGCCTTATCTACATGACCATTACGAGGCCAGATCGCAGTTATGCAGTTGGTTTGGTAAGTCAGTTTATGCAGAGTCCTCGTAAACCTCACTTGGATGCTGTGAGACGTATTCTGAGATACGTCAAAACTACCGTGCATTATGGTCTTTTCTATGAGGCAGGAAAAGACATGCATGTCTATGGATATACAGATGCAGATTGGGCCGGTAGTGCATATGACAGGCGGTCTACCAGTGGCTATGTTTTCAGCCTTGGTAGTGGAGCTGTGAGTTGGAGCAGTAAAAAGCAACCTACAGTTGCTTTATCTACCCCACAGAGGCAGAGTATCGTGGAGCAGCCATAGCTGCTCCACGATAAAGCAACCTACAGTTGCTTTATCTACCACAGAGGCAGAGTATCGTGGAGCAGCCATAGCTGCATGTGAGGCTATGTGGTTGAAGAAGTTGCTAGATGAAGTCAGGTTACAGAGTGATATGAGAGTTGTCATTCATTGTGACAACATGAGTAGTATTCAGCTTGCTAGCAACCCAGTTTATCATGCCAGGACCAAACATATTGAGGTCCACTATCACTTCATCAGAGAGAAAGTGCTAGATGGGCATGTTGATTTGACATATGTACAGACAGATGAGCAGGTTGCAGATATCTTTACCAAAGCACTTGGTAAGGATAAGTTCGAGTATTTCCATACTAGATTGGGAGTCCTAGAGATGGACATGTCGAGAGCTTGAGGGGGAGTGTTGAAATGTCAAGCTCGTATACAGCTTTAGGATAGCACATGGGTGCCAGAGTGACAGTATGGTAGATAGATATCGTGTGGTGTGTTTATGATCGTGTCCAGCTAGTCATGTGTGGTGTGGACATTACATTAGGTGTACTTTGTAGTGTGGACAGAACACTATGTTGTGTTCTCCTTTGTGTGTGTAAGAGAGATGATGACTATGGCTTCTCTCCTGCTTTATGATTGATGGATATGGATTAGGGTTTTCTTCTCTTGTGTGTGCTCCCTCTTGCTTCTGTTTTTTATCAACTGTTGTGTTTACATCAAGGACTTTTGTTTGGTCACCCTCCTTTTTATGTTTTGAAGAAGTTGCACCAGCATTTTTAGATGCTTCAAGTGCACTCTTCACTATGGCCCTGTCTTTTTTCTCCACAATTTTCCTAACTTGAGTGGTTGTTGTCTCCTTTTCAGGTATGGACTTTTTTCGTGAATCCAAAACCTTCTTTGCATGCCTCACCGCTTTCACCACGTCCTCCACATTATCCACCCTTGAGTCTTCTTGATTGGAAAAGTCAATGATCTTCAATCCTAGCTTTATAATAGAATTGTCCTTTCCTAGTTTACTGCCAATCATGTCTGCTAGGTGAAAAGTGTCCAATTATAAGCAAAACTTATTTGCTTTTGTAGTTTCTCCTTCTAGGTGAAAAGTGTCCAATGATAAGCAAAACTTATTTGCTTTTGTAGTTTCTCCTTCTAGCAATACATTGCATGTGAAGCATGGGTTTGCTCTTACATCCACATAATCCTTAGCACCTACCACAATCCCCATATCTCCATATGATCTATCATCTTGAGACAGAAACAAATGGAGGACTCTTTTGAAGTTTGCACTAGCATCGTAGCTATCCACAAACCATTTTACTCCTTCTTTGTTACTCAATTTGAAGGTTTTATCTACCTTAATTCTAGGAGTGACACTTTTAGCTTGAGTTGTTGTTTCAAAAGCATCCAGAGTAAAGATTGGTGCACCATGTGGTTGCGAGGTAGCGGGCACTCTACTAGCTTCCATTCCTGTGAAGAACAAAAAAAGTTTCAAAACCTTAGAAAAAAATGGATTTAAATGCTACATATCAAATCAAAACCTATCAAACTTAAGAAACTTAATGCATGCTACAATTATTGATGCTTCAGTTAGTTTTGAATAGCCGGGGCCTCACTTGCATTTATTTAATCCATACAGAAGCTTGTTGACTTAAGCTAGAGCCTAGATCCAAGTTGCACTCATATGCTAGGGGTACACTAGCATAGAGAGGCAAGGCTCAAACTCAAGTTTGAGCCTTAAGGTGAAGCTCCATGTATGGGAGGCTTGAACTTAAGCTGGAGTCTAGATCCAAGTTGTGCACTCATATGCTAGGGGTACACTAGCATATTGGAGCCTTAAGGCCAAGTTCCATATAGGGGAAACCCGAACTTAAGCTAGACCCTAGATCCAAGTTGTGCACTCATATGACAGGGGTACACCAGCATATAGAGACAAGGCTCAAGCTCAAGTTTGAGCCTTAAGGCCAAGTTTTATGTAGGAGAGGCTCCAAGCCTAGATCACTCATATGCTAAGGATACGCTAGCATAGATAGGCAAGGCTCGAACTCAAGTTGGAGCCTTAAGGCCAAGTTCCATGTAAAGTTAAGCTTGGAGAATAAGCCTTAACAAATAAGTTCCATGTAGGGGAGGTTCGATCTTAAGGTGGGGTCTATATCCAAGTTGTGCACTCAGATGCTAGGGGTGCACTAGCATGGAGAGCAAAGGCTCAAACTCAAGTTCGAGCCTTGAGGCCGGACTACACTAGCATGGAGAACAAAGGCTCAATCTGAAGTTCGAGCCTTAAGGCCTATGTACACTAGCATTGAGAGCAAAGGCTCCAACTCAAGTTCAAGCCTTAAGGCCGGTGTACACTAGCATGGAGAACAAAGGCTCAATCTGAAGGTCGAGCCTTAACACTAGGGTGTACTAGCATGGAGAGCAAAGGCTCAAACTCAAGTTCGAGCCTTAAGACCGGGGTGCACTAGCATGGAGAGCAAAGGCTCAAACTCAAGTTTGAGCCTTAAGACCGGGGTGCACTAGCATTGTAAGATTCCTCCCTAGCCTATCAAGATGTCCAGCATCTTCCCCTATAATCAAATCCCTCTTCAGAAATATAAAAGATCTTGTTTTTACTAGTTTTGGCCTAGAGAGAGAAAATCTTCTAGAGAGTGGTAATTTAATTTTTAAATATTTTTGGATGGAAAAATATCTCTTCTTATTAAAATATTTTTGGATGGAAAAATATCTCTTCTTATTAAAATAAGTTCTCCCAAAACAGAAGTTCAAAAAGATTTTCAGAAGGTGCATTAGAAATCAAGTAAAATCTGTTCAAGAGGCCTAATCCTAGGCGTCAAGATTTTTTTGAAATTTTAAATTAAGGTTCCTATGGACCAATAAGATTCATCCAAATGTAGGGAGGAGATAAATGGAATAATAAAAGGAAAATCCCCCAAAAATGAGTAAATACTCACATAAGATGAAGAGTTGACTAAGGACAAGGCTAATAGTTAAAAAAGAGAGATATTTAGAAGAAATGATGCATTCTTGACACCTGAGTATGGGGGAATTTCCCTCATGAAGGAGGAGCCTATTTCACATGTGTGGGAGAGTTTTAAACTCCCAAATAATGAGATGTTTTTATCTCTCCTCTCTCCTATTTCAACTAGATCCAAAAAGTGGACTAAACTGACCCAAAAATGGTCAAAAATTGACCAAACTGATTTGGAAAAATCTAGAATCATTTGGCTTGGTTAGAAGCTCACTTTTTTCTATAAATAGAAGCCTTCCCCTTTGTTGAAGCTCAATAGTGTTTTTGCACTATTACCCTACTTCTCCCAAGAGCCAAAAACTATGAATTTACTCATAATTCATTAGTTTTTGATCTTCCCTCTTCTAAATATTGGTGGCCACTCTTGTTTCAAACAAGAGTAGATCCCTCAAACCATCAATCCAAAGGAAAGCTCTCAATTCTCCTTGTAAGTTGGAGATTCTTCATTTTATGGTTTTTTATTATTTTTGTCTTCTCTAATAAGAATATGATGTTATGCCCCATTGAAAAAAGGCATTTCCCTCTCTTCTTTAGTAAATCAAACCATCCTAGATGAATGATTAATGGATAAAATCAAGTTTTTTTTCATAATATTTCTCTTAAATAATAAGAAAATATTTACATTAGAATGATTTAAATACTCTTGGTGAATTTCTAATTAATTTTAGAGAGTTAAAAATTAAAAAATGGTCAGCCATATAAAGGAGGTTATGGTAAAATTTTCTAAAATTGTGTAAAATAAGTTTTACTTTTTTATTCAAAAAGAGTAATTCCCATTGTATATGTATTCTTAAAGTGTTATTTTTCATCCTAGGTATAGAAAAATGCATACTAAAAATATATTATTAAAAAAAAGTGTTACTTTCTTAAAATTAAATTCTCTGCATAGAAGGAAGCATATTGAAATTTTTTATTTTTATTATAAAAGTGTGATTTTCATCATAAATGATTTGTATGCATAAAAGATTTTTCTTATATTAAAAGTGTGATTTTCATCATAAATGATTTTTATGCATAAATGGATGCATAAAAGAAATTCTTTTATATTAAAAGAGTGATTTTCATCATAAATGATTTGTATACATAAATATTTTTTTAATATTAGAAGTGTGATTTTCATCATAAATTATTTGTATGCATAAATATATGCATAAAAGAGTTTTTTTATATTAAAAGTGTGATTCGCATCATAAATGATTTTTATGCATAAATGGATGCATAAAATAAATTCTTTTATATTAAAAGAGTGATTTTGATTATTATAAATGATTTGTATGCATAAAAGATTTTTTATATATTAAAAGTGTGATTTTCATCATAAATGATTTTTATGCATAAATGGATGCATAAAAGAAATTCTTTTATATTAAAAGGGTGATTTTCATCATAAATGATTTGTATGCATAAATATATGCATAAAAGATTTTTTTAATATTAAAAGTGTGATTTTCATCATAAATGATTTGTATGCATAAACATATGCATAAAAGAAATTCTTTCATGTTAAAAGAGTGATTTTCATCATAAATGATTTTTATGATGATAAAAGTGTGACTTTCATCAGAATTGGATTTTATGCATAATTAGATGCAGATAGAATTTTTATAATTAAATAAGGGTTCTCTTTAATCCTTTGTTAATTTTTGCAAAAATTGGAAAAATGAATAAGTAGATAATATGTGAGAGAAAATTCTACCGTTTCATATTCACTAAGATGGGAATGAGAAAATTCAAATAAACTATCGAAGTCAGAGATTGAGATAAATAATTATTATATTCCTAATAGGAATTCATGTTTAGTTTAGAAATCTGTAAGAAATTATTCAATAAACGAAATTTAGAAAAAAAGAAATTGAAATATTACCTTTCGAGAAAGTTAGTTTAAAAAGAACCTTTCCAGACTCAAACTCTGATTCAGACTTTTGACCAAGACCTAATTCCCTCGTCAGTTTTGATCAATGACGATGTGTCCAGTTCAGAAAAAATACACTCAAATCACCCACCGAATCTGAAACTAAGTTACCTTTGATTTTGATCTAAGGATCAAGATTACAGAATTCGAGGAATTCTGGGAATCCAGACATGTGATCTAGAAGTATTGGGATACGGAATTAAGATATAACCATTGTATTCAAAAACAAAATCAAAACTGAAAACTTGCATAGAAACCCTGTTTTCTTAAAGGACTATTTTATGCCAGAATGCTGGAGGAAGCATTGGCATATGTGTTTATCTAAGGGAAGTTTGGTTGCAAGAGCTGGCGGCGAGGAGTGTTCAAGGGACAGTTCTGTTGAGAAAACATGGTGCTCATGCTAGATCAAGTGTGTGGAGAGGAGAGACTCACAAAGTACAAGAACAAACTCTTGCTTATTAAGTTGTTTATGAATACAACTAGGCCTTGCTCACACATACAAAATGCCTCATGGCTTCACCTTTAAATAGGTGAGCAAGTGGACCTCAAGTCCATTCACACTCACACCCTTCTCTCACCCTTCTACATAACCTTAGTCTCTTAATACCCCCCCTCAATACCAACTATGAAAGAATGGAATGGGTGGCATTGGACATAGGTTGCCTTTATAACATTAGGCATACAAGGATGTCATGGTGGTGTGGTTATCTAGGATTTACAAATGTGTTCATAGAGCCTTAGAGGCTAATACAATGTTGCCTTCTAAGTCTTTATTTGTTGTCGATGAATATGTACACCTCGATGATGGTGCACCCCACTCTTTGTATTTGCTTGGCTTCTTGTAGATGACATGCTTAGGAGATACATGCCATTGCTTCCACCATATGCTTTCCACCTTGACCATTCTTACACAATGATCATGACAAGGCTACCACCCTTGCTTAAGTGGTTTGCTTTTAGATGGTCCTCCAACATGCTTTATGCTTCCTTGAATAATATATCTCCTCCATGAGTAATGAGGTAGATTTAAATAGGGAAGCGAAAGGGAGGGTCTTACCACTTGCCTTATGGATTGGTCAAGGGCAGTGTCTACTCCACAATTACAATTGCTTTTATGCATGATACCCTTAGGGTTTGAAGTTACAAGCTTAATGAGTAATTGGTTGAGGTAAATACTCAAACAAATAAGGTTTATCATCTTTGGCTCAAGAAGGAGAGGACATGGCTCATAATGTTGCCAATGCCTCTTACAAAAGTAATGCCAAAAGATGCTTAAGATCATGACAACCAATAAGGTAGAGCACTTAGGGATGCTATGATCAATCTTACAACTCATCTTAGATGATGAAAGTGCAGAATATGCAGCGGAATGAAATGCCTTGGGCTTGGGAAACGAGAGCATACGGCTTATTACATGCCTATGCCTCTTACAAACAAGAGCCTCAAGGGTAATACACATTAACATTGTAAATGAACACTTAGTATACATGTGTTCAAGTTTAAACAACTCAAGTATTGAGTTTGTTGATGAAAAAACTAGAGATCTTCACCCTCTTGGCTTATGTGATGAAGACAATGGTTCATGGTTGCACCATTTCTCCTTGGAAGAAACGGGTTGACGCGATGAAGACTTGAATGCGGCACTTATGGTGTGTGCCCGGCCTCCATGTTGATGAAGAAGAGCCTTCTTAATGTAAATGACTGTAAGATTCCTCTCCCAACCCCTTTTTGATGTCTAGTATATTCCCCTGTAATCAATTCCTTTTCTGAAATATAAGAGATCTTGTTTGTGACTGTTTTAACCTAGAGAGAGAAAATATTCTAGAGAGAGAATATTTAGATTTTGAATATTTTTGGATAGAAAAATATCTCTTATAATTCAGATGAGTTCCCCTGAAACAGAAATTTAAAAAGAATTTTCCAATGTGCAATTGGAATTAATTGGAAATAGGTATAAAGAACCTTAGCCTAAGGGTCTAGGTTTTCAGAAATCTTTAGACTATGGTCCAATTAAGGTTTCTATGGGCCAATAGCATCAATCCATGTGTAGGGAGGAGATAAATCCAAATTGTAAAAAGAAAATACCCAAAAATGAGTAAATGCTCACATAAGATGAAGAGTTGAAAATGTACAAGGTTTATTAGTAAAAAAATTATGAGCAATATTAAAAGTATGACATATGTAAGGAAGAGGAGTTCTTTAAAGAAGGTGCATATTTCACATAAGATGAAGAGTTGAAAATGTACAAGGTTTATTAGTAAAAAATTATGAGCAATATTAAAAGTATGACATATGTAAGGAAGAGGAGTTCTTTAAAGAAGGTGCATATTTCACATAAGATGAAGAGTTGAAAATGTACAAGGTTTATTAGAAAAAAATTATGAGCAATATTAAAAGTATGACATATGTAAGGAAGGGGAGTTCTTTAAAGGAGGTGCATATTTCACATAAGATGAAGAGTTGAAAATGTACAAGGTTTATTAGTAAAAAACTATGAGCAATATTAAAAATATGACATATGTAAGGAAGGGGAGTTCTTTAAAGGAGGTGCATATTTCACATGCTTGAATGAGTTTTAAACTCATAAAAATTGAGATATTTCATCTCTCCTCTCTCCTCATTTAAGTCTAGTTCCAAAAAGTTAGCTTAACTGACCTAAAAATGGTCAAATATTGACCAAACTGATTTAGAAAATTCTAGAATCAGTTTGTTTGGTTAGGAGCTCAATTTTTCCTATAAATAGAAGCCTTCCCCTTGTTGAAAAATATATAGTGTTTATGCATCGTTACTCTACTCCACCTAAGCCAAGAACTGTGAATTCATTTAATAATTCACTAGTTTTTGGAGCTTCCCTCTTTCTTCAATCCCCATTAGTGGCTCCATCAACATACTTAACCAATTGATTGGTTGGGGGCCTCTACCGTGAACAAAGAATCAAGCAAGTTGTAAGGTAATTAGTGAATATTGATCTTTCTATAATTTCTCAATGTTTCTCTCTTCTCAACCCCTCTCAAGCTTGAGAAGTTTAATTGGTATGGTTTTTTTTTTAAATGCTATTGAAGTTTGAATAGTAGTGAAGAGTTACATAATTTAATAAATGCTATTGAAGTTAATTTTTATTTATGTTTAAATTCTAATGATTCTTATGTAAATTCTCTCTCTCACTCAAGAAATGGTCATACTCATGACCCGTTCTCAATCCAAATCAAGCTTTTCATAAAGCTTTTCCTTAACCCAAGATTAAGCTATGCTTGAGGCCAAATTAATGGCTTTTTTCTATGCTTTTAGTTTATGAATATTGATGATTCAATCCATTATGGATTAATAATCCAATTAGAGATCATTTTAATTATTTCCTTAATGATAAGCATTATCCCTTAGAAAAATTGAGATTTATCAGTCATAGCAGTGGAGCTATGGCAAAATTTTTATAAAAATTATACATAAAATAATCTCATTCAAAGCATAAAAAGAGGACTTCCTACCATATTCTAGGAATTATCATCCTAGATTAATTGAAAGAATTTCATTACAATCATGGAGAAATTGAATTTTAATATTAGACATAATGGATAAATTTTTATATCAAAAGTGTTATTTTTACCATTTTTATTTCATGCATAGAAGTATGCATAATGGATAAATTTTTATATCAAAAGTGTTATTTTTACCATTTTTATTTCATGCATAGAAGTATGCATAATGGAAAAATTTTTATATCAAAAGTGTTACTTTTATCATATTAGATTTCATGCATAGAGGTATGCATAAAAGCTGATTATTTTATTATAAAAGTGTGACTTTTATCATAATTGAATTTCATGCATATAGGTATGCATAAAAGATATTCTTTTTATACTAAAAGTGTGATTTTCCTCATAAATGGATTTTATGCTTAACTTACATGCATAAGAGAAATTTTTTTATTCTAAAAGTGTAATTCCTACCAAATGGAATTTATGCATAAGAAGATGCATAAAAGATTGATTTTTTAATTCAAAAGTGTCATTCTCATCTAAATTGAATTTATGTATAGAAAAATGTATAAAAGATTAAAATTTAATTCAAAAGTGTCATTTTCATTAAAAATGAATTTATGCATAGGAAGATGCATAAAAGATTGATTTTTACTTTGAAAGTATTAATCTCCTTAAATAGAATTTATTCATAAATAAATGTGTAAAGAAATCTTATATCAAATATAAGAGTTCTCTTGTATTCTATAAATAGATATGAGATGTGATAGGATGTGATAAGAGGTGTATAAAATGCGATAAGAGGTAATAAGATGAATTAAGATGTGATAAGATGTGTATGAGATGAGGTAAGAAGTGTATGTGATAGGATAAGATGTATATGGGTTGTGATGATAGGGCAAGAATGGATGTGACGAAAAAGATTAGATGTGAAGGCATATGGGGTTATATAAATGGGAATGTGGAAATGGATGTATGTATGTGGATGTGTGGATGTGGAGATGGGAGTGTGGATGTATGAATGTGAATGTGGATGTATGCATGAGGATGTATATGCATAGATGTGAATGTGGATGTAGATGTGGATGTATAGATGTGAATGGGAATGTGGATGTGGATGTATGTGAATGTGGATGTAGATGTGGATGTATAGATGTGAATGTGGAATGTGGATGTGGATGTATGTATGTATGTGGATGTAGATGTGGATGTATAGATGTGAATGGGAATGTGGATGTGGATGTATGTGAATGTGGATGTAGATGTGAATGTATAGATGTGAATGTGGAATGTGGATGTGGATGGATGTATGTATGTGGATGTAGATGTAGATGTGGATGTATAGATGTGGATGTAGATGTGAATTTATAGATGTGAATGTGGAATGTGGATGTGGATGGATGTATGTATGTGGATGTAGATGTGGATGTATAGATGTGAATGGGAATGTGGATGTGAATGGGAATGTGGATGTGGATGTGGATGTATGTGAATGTGGATGTAGATGTGGATGTATAGATGTGAATGTGGAATGTGGATGTGGATGTATGTATGTATGTGGATGTAGATGTGGATGTATAGATGTGAATGGGAATGTGGATGTGGATGTATGTATGTATGTGGATGTGGATGTATGAATGAGGACGTGATAGTGGATGTATGCATGTGGGTGTGGATGTATGGATGTGGATATGGATGTGTATGTATGAATGTGGATACGGGATGTGGATGTATAAATGAGGATGTGAAAATGGAGGTAAGCATGTAGATGTGGATGTATGGATGTGAATGTGGATGTGGATGTGGATGTATGGATGTGGATATGGATGTGAATATATGATATGTGATGTGAAGGAATCTGAAGTGAAGAGATGGAAAATGATGTGATTGGATGAGTATATATATAAATGGAATGTGGAATAAGTAATGTGGATTAATGAGGGATAATGTGGAAAAATGAGAGTTAATATAGAAATTGTATTTGTAAACTATTGTAAATGCTGTTTGTAAATGGCTGTTTTATGTCAAGAATGCTGGGGAAGCATTTTGACCGTCTTGTGATTAAGGTCGTGGTTAAAGTTGCAACTGCTGACGGAGAGTCAATGGAGGACGTCTCGCGTAGCAAGGTCGGCCGAGGTCTTGACCAGCCTCGGTTCGATTAAAATGGTGAGCTTCCGGTACGGTGGATGAGGGACCAAGGAAGCGGCCTATGAGTGAAGCGCTAGGTCACCTGCGAAGGATCCTAGAGGGTGCTGACCATACGGTGCTCGGGCTCTGGGTCGCCTAGGATACCCACGCGTGCGTCGAGGAAGATATTGGAACAAGGAGTAAGAGTTGTTTTGTGAAACCGGGCATGGATCTGGTTGATTGACCTTGCTGGTCTTCAATGGATGAGTCCATGGCTCTTTATATGGATCTGTTGGTTGATCTTGCTGATCTTCAACGAGAGTCCATCTTGATTTTTATAAGTGATTATATTGTCGAGTATTATGGGCTAGGAACTATTGAAAAGGCCCCTGTGTGGACAGGTGGTGAGCGTTCTAGTTGCCAATGATGCCATAGATACTCTGATGAAGGAATGATGGGAAATTATGAATCAACTGGATAAATTGGAAGATTGTGATCAATGGTACTATGGTTTCATTAAAGTATTGTTTTAAAGTTAGCTGATGCTAAGAAAAAGGCAATTTCATATTGGGTGTGTAAGTGGTGTGGCTAGTTTTATGTTTGCATGAACTTCCGGCTAGGGGGCCTTGGAACTCTTTTCCTTGGTACCCGGGACAAAACCTAACCAAATTCCAAATTGGATCCCATCACTACAGTGGTTGGGCGGTTGGCTAACCCATGGGATCGGATGGGGTTAGGCTGGACTGATGGATCCGTAAATCGAGATTTAATTTCTATTATTACGATAGATGAAGTAAATCCCGGATAGAAATTGTTCTATGGATAGGAATCAACGGCTGTGCCTCTTGATGGGGAAAAAAGCGTTGATCCCAATGATCCAAGTGCAAGTTTCTTCCTTGATTTGACCAAGTACCGTTAAAGGTGCAGTCAGATCAGTTGATCCGTAATGATCTTGACTACGTTAGAGTAAAGAGTTATCCTGGTGGAATTGCCCATGCTTTCCGGATAAAGGAAGTTTTTCCGGTTTCGGTTTTGGACAAACCGACGGATTAGTCTCTTGTCCAGATATCCGTGGGCGAGGCCCCGAGTGTGAGACCCCTACCCGCACATGATGTGTTACTTCCGCTGCCAGTATCCTGAATCCGTTGCTCGGTGGGAACAGGGATCTCACAGTTGGTATCAGAGCCTTTGGCTAATAAAGATCAACTGAGAAACCAAATATGTCAAAATTTTATCAAGAAGCACAAAAAAAGGTTGTAATTGTGTGATATAATTCATACAATTTGATATTCAAACTGAAATTTGTAAATTGGTAATTGGGTCTTCAGATGGAAGTACCGCAATTATATAGAATCCCTGACTTGCTTGAGGCCTAGACATGATGGTATTTACCTTATAATTCCAAGGGCCGTGACTACCGTATATACCGAGAGTATAACTGCAGCTCTTTACTGACAGTATATACGAGTAAATCTAAGACTTGAAATTATAAGCGTTAATGCTATCCAGATGATGATTTCGAATGTGATTGATATGATTTTTAATTCTATTTGAGAATTGATGAATTGATTTGGATTCTGATTGAAAATGCTGATTGAAAAATGTTGATTTTTAAAAATTAGTTGAAATATAATGAAACCACAATGAGGGGGAATGGGACGAGTCCCTGTGATGATATTCATAACTAGAATGATGATAATGAATTCAGCAAATCACTATGAGATTAGTGGGTTGTGCTGTCAGATTGCTGCTATTAATACTTGACCGGTAGATCAAGTTAAGGGATGTCAAATTGAGAACTTGCTTGACTGAAGTTCCGTGGAGGAATGTTCCAAAGGAAATTTTTCGGTCTAATGGACCATTATCATGTTAAATGAATTGTTATTTAATGATGAGTTCTATATAAGGGATATTTATCCCAGTGTTCTGTTGGGTTGACCAGAATATAAGCAACCCCCAAAATAAAAATTGGATCTTAAGAAAAAGAGTTGTCCTCTACCTTGCGAGATGAGGACATCTCGCACTTTTTTAAGTGGGGTAGAATGTAAAATTTCTCCCCAGTTATTGAAGTATTCAAAAATAAGAATCTCCCTTCTGATCTTATAACTATTCTCTCTCTAATATATAAATTTTGACAGAATCATGAGACGAGGAAACCGTAGCCGTCAGCAGCAACCAGACCCTATCCTTGAAGATAACGAACTTGACCCTGATGTTCGCAAGGCTCTTCATAGGACTCAGCCAGGACCCTTCAAAGGAGAAGGGGAGAACCTGGGTGAGACTGTGGAGAAATGGGTGGAAGCCATGGAAGAGTATTTTGACGTCACAGGTTATAATGAGCTGAGCAAAATGGCTCTTGGCCGGTTGAAAATAGTGGAAACAGCCAGGGTAGCATGGAGGAACCACTGTGACACCAACCGTCTGAATAGAAATACTCAATCTTGGAATGACCTAAAAACCTATTTGAGAAAGAGATTTTGTCCCCCTGGATTTTTGGAAACCAAAATAAACGAATTTTTAGAACTAAAGCAGGAGAACAAAACCATTGAAGAATATCACCAGGCCTTTGCTCTTCTACTCAAATACTCACCACCTCTAGACGAAGAATAGCTCATGGCCAGGTTCATTCGGGGAATGAACGAACCCTTAGACACATTGGTCAAAAATGCCAAACCAGTGTCCATGGCTGAAGCAGTAAAAATGGCAAAGGATTTTGCCAAGGCCTTTGTAGTAAAGGTCCCGCCAAAGCCTGCACCCTCTAACTTTAAAAGATTCCAAGACCAGGAAGGTACTTCAAACTTTCCACCCCCAAAGAGGCAGCAAGGACCAATTCAGAATCAAGATGCAGGAAGATTCTAAAGTGAAGGAAGATCCTTCCCCCAGAATACTTTCTCAGGAGGACCATCTATTTTAAGGATGCAGAACAATGAGACCAGAAGTGAGAACCGGTGTTTTGGATGCCAAGGTTTTGGTCATCAGTTAAAAGACTGCCCAACTCCTGCCATGTCAAGGGGACAGGGAAGTCTAGGACCCCGAATTCAGAGACCAATTCCTTCATACCAGTCTAATCAGGGTCCGTCTCGCCCAAGCCAGGATAACCCCAGAAGAACTCCAAATCAATCATCTGCCTCTACCCAGAGTAACCTCAGAACTCCTTTCCAGAATAGGGGCAACCAAAGAGAAAGAATTCCACCTCAGACTGCAGCAGCCAGAGCAGTCACAATTGCAGATGAAGTAGAAGAGGAAAGAAGGGCAGATCCTTACTGCAATTGAAAAAAAAAAAAAAAAACCCAAGGCTTAACCGACAATTCTCAAGTCATCCATAAGCCAGCAGAATACCAGGGAAAAATCGACCGTCCACTTCCAAGGCGTAACGTTGAATGTGATTGAAGAAGAAAAAGATGATGAAAGAGAGCATACTCCACCTGCCAGATGAGGACATCTCGCGTTTTTTAAGTGGGGTAGAATGTAAGATTCCTCTCCCAACCCCTTTTTGATGTCTAGTATATTCCCCTGTAATCAATTCCTTTTCTGAAATATAAGAGATCTTGTTTGTGACTGTTTTAACCTAGAGAGAGAAAATATTCTAGAGAGAGAATATTTAGATTTTGAATATTTTTGGATAGAAAAATATCTCTTATAATTCAGATGAGTTCCCCTGAAACAGAAATTTAAAAAGAATTTTCCAATGTGCAATTGGAATTAATTGGAAATAGGTATAAAGAACCTTAGCCTAAGGGTCTAGGTTTTGAGAAATCTTTAGACTATGGTCCAATTAAGGTTTCTATGGGCCAATAGCATCAATCCATGTGTAGGGAGGAGATAAATCCAAATTGTAAAAAGAAAATACCCAAAAATGAGTAAATGCTCACATAAGATGAAGAGTTGAAAATGTACAAGGTTTATTAGTAAAAAAATTATGAGCAATATTAAAAGTATGACATATGTAAGGAAGAGGAGTTCTTTAAAGAAGGTGCATATTTCACATAAGATGAAGAGTTGAAAATGTACAAGGTTTATTAGTAAAAAATTATGAGCAATATTAAAAGTATGACATATGTAAGGAAGAGGAGTTCTTTAAAGAAGGTGCATATTTCACATAAGATGAAGAGTTGAAAATGTACAAGGTTTATTAGAAAAAAATTATGAGCAATGTTAAAAGTATGACATATGTAAGGAAGGGGAGTTCTTTAAAGGAGGTGCATATTTCACATAAGATGAAGAGTTGAAAATGTACAAGGTTTATTAGTAAAAAACTATGAGCAATATTAAAAATATGACATATGTAAGGAAGGGGAGTTCTTTAAAGGAGGTGCATATTTCACATGCTTGAATGAGTTTTAAACTCATAAAAATTGAGATATTTCATCTCTCCTCTCTCCTCATTTAAGTCTAGTTCCAAAAAGTTAGCTTAACTGACCTAAAAATGGTCAAATATTGACCAAACTGATTTAGAAAATTCTAGAATCAGTTTGTTTGGTTAGGAGCTCAATTTTTCCTATAAATAGAAGCCTTCCCCTTGTTGAAAAATATATAGTGTTTATGCATCGTTACTCTACTCCACCTAAGCCAAGAACTGTGAATTCATTTAATAATTCACTAGTTTTTGGAGCTTCCCTCTTTCTTCAATCCCCATTAGTGGCTCCATCAACATACTTAACCAATTGATTGGTTGGGGGCCTCTACCGTGAACAAAGAATCAAGCAAGTTGTAAGGTAATTAGTGAATATTGATCTTTCTATAATTTCTCAATGTTTCTCTCTTCTCAACCCCTCTCAAGCTTGAGAAGTTTAATTGGTATGGTTTTTTTTTTAAATGCTATTGAAGTTTGAATAGTAGTGAAGAGTTACATAATTTAATAAATGCTATTGAAGTTAATTTTCATTTATGTTTAAATTCTAATGATTCTTATGTAAATTCTCTCTCTCACTCAAGAAATGGTCATACTCATGACCCGTTCTCAATCCAAATCAAGCTTTTCATAAAGCTTTTCCTTAACCCAAGATTAAGCTATGCTTGAGGCCAAATTAATGGCTTTTTTCTATGCTTTTAGTTTATGAATATTGATGATTCAATCCATTATGGATTAATAATCCAATTAGAGATCATTTTAATTATTTCCTTAATGATAAGCATTATCCCTTAGAAAAATTGAGATTTATCAGTCATAGCAGCGGAGCTATGGCAAAATTTTTATAAAAATTATACATAAAATAATCTCATTCAAAGCATAAAAAGAGGACTTCCTACCATATTCTAGGAATTATCATCCTAGATTAATTGAAAGAATTTCATTACAATCATGGAGAAATTGAATTTTAATATTAGACATAATGGATAAATTTTTATATCAAAAGTGTTATTTTTACCATTTTTATTTCATGCATAGAAGTATGCATAATGGATAAATTTTTATATCAAAAGTGTTATTTTTACCATTTTTATTTCATGCATAGAAGTATGCATAATGGAAAAATTTTTATATCAAAAGTGTTACTTTTATCATATTAGATTTCATGCATAGAGGTATGCATAAAAGCTGATTATTTTATTATAAAAGTGTGACTTTTATCATAATTGAATTTCATGCATATAGGTATGCATAAAAGATATTCTTTTTATACTAAAAGTGTGATTTTCCTCATAAATGGATTTTATGCCTAACTTAGATGCATAAGAGAAATTTTTTTATTCTAAAAGTGTAATTCCTACCAAATTGAATTTATGCATAAGAAGATGCATAAAAGATTGATTTTTTAATTCAAAAGTGTCATTCTCATCTAAATTGAATTTATGTATAGAAAAATGTATAAAAGATTAAAATTTAATTCAAAAGTGTCATTTTCATTAAAAATGAATTTATGCATAGGAAGATGCATAAAAGATTGATTTTTACTTTGAAAGTATTAATCTCCTTAAATAGAATTTATTCATAAATAAATGTGTAAAGAAATCTTATATCAAATATAAGAGTTCTCTTGTATTCTATAAATAGATATGAGATGTGATAGGATGTGATAAGAGGTGTATAAAATGCGATAAGAGGTAATAAGATGAATTAAGATGTGATAAGATGTGTATGAGATGAGGTAAGAAGTGTATGTGATAGGATAAGATGTATATGGGTTGTGATGATAGGGCAAGAATGGATGTGACGAAAAAGATTAGATGTGAAGGCATATGGGGTTATATAAATGGGAATGTGGAAATGGATGTATGTATGTGGATGTGTGGATGTGGAGATGGGAGTGTGGATGTATGAATGTGAATGTGGATGTATGCATGAGGATGTATATGCATAGATGTGAATGTGGATGTAGATGTGGATGTATAGATGTGAATGGGAATGTGGATGTGGATGTATGTGAATGTGGATGTAGATGTGGATGTATAGATGTGAATGTGGAATGTGGATGTGGATGTATGTATGTATGTGGATGTAGATGTGGATGTATAGATGTGAATGGGAATGTGGATGTGGATGTATGTGAATGTGGATGTAGATGTGAATGTATAGATGTGAATGTGGAATGTGGATGTGGATGGATGTATGTATGTGGATGTAGATGTAGATGTGGATGTATAGATGTGGATGTAGATGTGAATGTATAGATGTGAATGTGGAATGTGGATGTGGATGGATGTATGTATGTGGATGTAGATGTGGATGTATAGATGTGAATGGGAATGTGGATGTGAATGGGAATGTGGATGTGGATGTGGATGTATGTGAATGTGGATGTAGATGTGGATGTATAGATTTGAATGTGGAATGTGGATGTGGATGTATGTATGTATGTGGATGTAGATGTGGATGTATAGATGTGAATGGGAATGTGGATGTGGATGTATGTATGTATGTGGATGTGGATGTATGAATGAGGACGTGATAGTGGATGTATGCATGTGGGTGTGGATGTATGGATGTGGATATGGATGTGTATGTATGAATGTGGATACGGGATGTGGATGTATAAATGAGGATGTGAAAATGGAGGTAAGCATGTAGATGTGGATGTATGGATGTGAATGTGGATGTGGATGTGGATGTATGGATGTGGATATGGATGTGAATATATGATATGTGATGTGAAGGAATCTGAAGTGAAGAGATGGAAAATGATGTGATTGGATGAGTATATATATAAATGGAATGTGGAATAAGTAATGTGGATTAATGAGGGATAATGTGGAAAAATGAGAGTTAATATAGAAATTGTATTTGTAAACTATTGTAAATGCTGTTTGTAAATGGCTGTTTTATGTCAAGAATGCTGGGGAAGCATTTTGACCGTCTTGTGATTAAGGTCGTGGTTAAAGTTGCAACTGCTGACGGAGAGTCAATGGAGGACGTCTCGCGTAGCAAGGTCGGCCGAGGTCTTGACCAGCCTCGGTTCGATTAAAATGGTGAGCTTCCGGTACGGTGGATGAGGGACCAAGGAAGCGGCCTATGAGTGAAGCGCTAGGTCACCTGCGAAGGATCCTAGAGGGTGCTGACCATACGGTGCTCGGGCTCTGGGTCGCCTAGGATACCCACGCGTGCGTCGAGGAAGATATTGGAACAAGGAGTAAGAGTTGTTTTGTGAAACCGGGCATGGATCTGGTTGATTGACCTTGCTGGTCTTCAATGGATGAGTCCATGGCTCTTTATATGGATCTGTTGGTTGATCTTGCTGATCTTCAACGAGAGTCCATCTTGATTTTTATAAGTGATTATATTGTCGAGTATTATGGGCTAGGAACTATTGAAAAGGCCCCTGTGTGGACAGGTGGTGAGCGTTCTAGTTGCCAATGATGCCATAGATACTCTGATGAAGGAATGATGGGAAATTATGAATCAACTGGATAAATTGGAAGATTGTGATCAATGGTACTATGGTTTCATTAAAGTATTGTTTTAAAGTTAGCTGATGCTAAGAAAAAGGCAATTTCATATTGGGTGTGTAAGTGGTGTGGCTAGTTTTATGTTTGCATGAACTTCCGGCTAGGGGGCCTTGGAACTCTTTTCCTTGGTACCCGGGACAAAACCTAACCAAATTCCAAATTGGATCCCATCACTACAGTGGTTGGGCGGTTGGCTAACCCATGGGATCGGATGGGGTTAGGCTGGACTGATGGATCCGTAAATCGAGATTTAATTTCTATTATTACGATAGATGAAGTAAATCCCGGATAGAAATTGTTCTATGGATAGGAATCAACGGCTGTGCCTCTTGATGGGGAAAAAAGCGTTGATCCCAATGATCCAAGTGCAAGTTTCTTCCTTGATTTGACCAAGTACCGTTAAAGGTGCAGTCAGATCAGTTGATCCGTAATGATCTTGACTACGTTAGAGTAAAGAGTTATCCTAGTGGAATTGCCCATGCTTTCCGGATAAAGGAAGTTTTTCCGGTTTTGGTTTTGGACAAACCGACGGATTAGTCTCTTGTCCGGATATCCGTGGGCGAGGCCCCGAGTGTGAGACCCCTACCCGCACGAGTGCGTCAATAAAGAGAGCCCAGAGCATCGAGCCCAGAGCAAAAAATCACATAGAATACAAAAATAAGAGCAAAAATCACACAGAATACAAAAATAGATTATCCCCTTCAAGCGAGCAGATTTGTGCTTGTGCTGCTCTCTAAAACATTGACATAACACTGAACTTAATTATTAAATGACTGAAAACATTGACATAACACTGAACTTAATTATTAAATGACTGAAAACATTGACATAACACTGAACTTAATTAAATCAATCAATATAAGTGTGTTATTTATATAGCGCACAGAGTACAAAAAGTTTAATTGATATTCTCAAAATATTCTCAAAACATTATAAGTATATCCTATAATTGTTGTGGGTGGCTCCTCTGAGATCTTGTGAGCATCTCTTTCAAAATATAATTAGGAATCTTTGGCTGATGGATATGCATATTATTGTTCACATCCTGTCCAAGAATCATCAGGAAAACAAAGTAGATATGTTTGCAGGCAAGATATGGTTTTCTTTTGACCAACCTATCATTGAATTCTGCACACTAACATATTGGGTGGTTCTGAATGGTTACTTCAATGGGTAGGGCTTCTTTGTTCTGGATTTCCCTGACTTTAAATATTTCCTTCTGCCCTTCCATTTGAACATGTCCTCCCATAATTTCTACATTCATATCTAACGCAGCACTGATCTGTGCATATGCAGCTTTAGATATACCTTTTCGATAGGGGTATTTTTGCTTATCTTCCTCAAGAATTTTTTGTTTGTTTTGTTCACTCTCTTGAAGCAAACTATTTGGAATCTGTACACCAATCTCAAATCCAGCTTTTACTAAATCATGAGCTTCCCTAACTTTCAAGTGTGTACCTGTTGCTATTGGCCAAACATTAGGAACACTTGCAGGTGGATGTAAGATTGTCTTTGTAGGCTTCCAAGTGTGTCGAACATCATTATTACAGAAATAGCAGTACTTTTCTTTCCTCCAAGAAGATAATTGACAATCACTCCAAAAGCATGGTGCCACTTCTCCGCCTCGTAGCTTTCTGCTACATTTTTTTCCTCCTACCCAATGGTTACATTCTACTCTATTGAAGATCGGAATCCTGCGCAATGCCCACTTTGTCTGATGAATATCTTGCTCTAATGATTGAAGTGCTACGTCACCTTCTTCTGGATTTATTGATGCTTGCCCTTTTTCATGCTTATCCACTGTCACATAAACAAACTCTGGTCGGTGGCTAGAGCTCCCTACATTCCCCTCATGGACCTCATGAAGTGGACGTTTAGCTCGAATAGTCTTTTTCTCACCCTTGAAATTTATCCTGTTTGTAAACATTGGAGTGCCCATCACTGCATCATCAATTGCCCTTGAAGTAGCAGCTGGAGAAGGGCTTGAAGTTTGTCTGGAAAGAGCTCTCTCAATTAATATCTCTAGGTCAGGCCCTCCACCTATATATTTTCCTTCCATAAAAGCCATTTGACGAGCACACTGGAAGTAAGCATTGATGAGATCTGAAACACATGCATCGTACAAACTAATTTTATGTTTGTATCCTTCTCCTGCTAGCCAACTAGCATGCTTGGCTTCAGAGAGGTTCGTCCGTGGTACCAGAGCATTTACAATAGGCTCACCATCCTGTTCATTGAAAACCCAAACCAGTAGGTTTTTTAATTACTGCTATTGAATTAAGTTCATAGAAAAAAAAAACATACATAACATACCTTAATAATAAAATGACCCCAACGACTTGCTCTATAGTGCCACCAACTAAGCCAACTATCTAGCTTGGGAATGTTTCTGTCTGCTGCCTTTCCTGTTGCCCACCATGCACGTATCTTACGGAATAGCACTAAAGCATCCTCTTTGGTTGGTGCAGTCCTCCACCTCTCACACATTTCATTGTGTTTTTCCATATGTTGAGCATATATATACTTTTGTGTATGCACTCGAAGATTGTCCTTCCAATGAAAAAGGCAAGATCTCTCCTTTCCTACCATCTCATCTCCATTGTTATATACTGACCTAATAGCATTCCAATTTGCACCTGCTTCGTCGGCCATGAAGCCAAAAAAGTTTGCTGATTTCCCAGTATGGTCGATCATAACTGCATTCAAATTTTCCCAAAACATTATCTGTGCTGTCTCATCCTCCTCTCTAAACTCACAAGTTGCAATTGTGAGTAGCTCTCCAATCCTGCAAGAAGAGTATTTGGAAGATTATTGTATTGTAACAACTCAGTCGAACAGTCATTTCATTTTGAAAAGAGAATAAAAATTAAAACATACGTGTGATCATACACATGTGCACCCATTGTGTGCCAATCATTCTCCACTCGGTGTACATGATCAAAACAAACCCATGAATGTCGAAGGTCTCGATCCCCCGCAGCATCCATTCTATTGACAATATCAACGCCAGAGCCAGGGCTAGTTGTGTACATCTTGAAAAGATAGCACCTCTCATCACTTTTGGTTGCTTGCAAGGGAAACCTTGATCCGTGAAAGAACTGAAAGTGGCATTTTCTTTTTAACTCTAGGATAGCCTCAAATCCATCACCTAGTGCTCGACTTGTCTTTCGACTTTGCATTACCATCTGCTTCACCCTACATTTACCAAGTTGGTTAAGAAATTACATACATACATATATATATATATATATATATATATATATATTCAATAGAGAAGAACTTACTTTTTGAGATTTATTAAAGATATTAGATCTTGAGACATCTCCTGGAGTTCCCTCTCTGACATAAACTCTCCAATCACTTTATCATCGTCAGTGAAAGCCTTCAAAACGAACTCCCTGGCAACAATCATTTGTACCTTTCGTGGACCCGCATTATGGTCCATCTGAACAACACGAGCTACTAAGGCTTTAATGTTTCGCATAGATGCTCGACACATGCCTCTAGCAATTGTGTGTGTATGTTTCCCATAGTGAAGGAACAATCTACTATGGGAGTGATCTTTAGGCATAAAATAGTAGGCAGACACTGAACATGTTTTTATGCACATTGGAACATGCTTACAAAAGAAACACTCTAAGTTTCCATAACTTCCCAAAGCCAAACATCCTTCATTTGGGGATTTCAATAATTGGCCATTCCAATGGAGCCTATTCGGTGATTTGTTTCGAAATCGATAAGTGCATCTTTCATTCATACACTGGAAGGTACCCCCACAAAAACTCTTTCTCAAAATAAAAGATTTATTAGTTCTTGTTTGTGTCTGGGGTTTTGTCCATGCATTTCCTTCATATTTGTGCTCCATACCCTCCATGCCCTTCCCATCTAAAAGCTCATAAATGCAATTTTCTTCATACTTCTTAGGGAGCTCCTTGACTTTTCCTTTGAATGTGCATTCATTTATAATATTATGGAATATGTCATTGGGCGGCAAAGTACGAACAATTTGGAAGGCAGATACTGCAGTGTCAAATGCAGGATCACCTTCCTCAATGTCAATTAAATTATCTGCATGCACCACCTTTTCCATGTCCTCTTCATCCAAGTCACTAGGAAAAAAATCAACAATCCAAAGTCAACAATTGAAACAAGAAAGATAACCTCACTATATTTTACCATGTTTCAAAAGTTGAAATCACTCACATAGGTGAGGTCTTGCTGCCAGATCCAGAAGGAATATCCCCAGGGGTAGGGAGTGGTGTTGATGCAATGGCTACTTTTGCAACATAAAATGATGACAGGGTATTATCTAAGATATAATACCCATGTTCACCAATCCCATGGTACAAGGGAATTGTCCCTATGCTCTCAAAACCATCATCAGTTTGCAATAGACCTTCAATAAAAATTTCATGTTCTGCACCTAGTTTTTCTTTCATTAATTCGGTTGATAATAAACATTTCCCATGTGAAAATGACAGTCTAAAAAGAGGGCCTCCAACTTTGTGTAGAAAAATCTGAACATCTGACTCAGAATCCCTACATTTCAGGAATACATTCCAAAAGAAAGTATAATGTGAGCACACATATCCAAAACAAAGTAATAATATTCAAAACACATTACACGTGAGAAAAAGAAAGTATAATATTCAAAACAATACTATATACATTACACGTGAGAAAAAGGCATAGGCTTCCTTTGGAATGAAAGTCTAATGAAAGGACAAGCTGGAAAAGCTATTTTTAGTATATTTACTCACGAGTTGCAATCAATCAACTCGTGGTAAAACTCCTTCTTCTCTTTATATGTTATTTCTCATGCACTGTTTTGCCATTGCTTCTTATTAGTTGCTCTCAGACCACCCTCCTCTTAAGATACAATGGAGCTGCTCTGTCTTTCTATTTATATATTACTATCTCTAGTTTTCTCAACATTTTCAGAGGGTGATACCTCTGAAGAAGAAAATAGTGAAATTAGTGAAAATAGTGAAATGGCTGAATGGTATGAGAGCTGCCATGATGGAATCGCAGATAGCGATTCCACCACAGAATATTCTCGGGTGGACTGGTACAATTTTCCTTTCGAGGAAGAAGAAGAGGAAGAGGAAATACAAGAGGAGGAAGAGGAGGAAATGCCTGAAGAAATGCCCGAGCAGGAAGAGGAAGCAGAACATAAAGAAATGCCCGAGGCAGACACAGGCACAGGCTATGATGCAGATGCAGAGAACATCCCCGACTCCCACGGTGAGAAAGATGACAGTGAAGAAGATGACAGTGAGGAAGATAGGGATGACAGTGAAGAAGATGACAGTGGGGATGCATAAATTTCCCCACAATTTTGTCCTGCAATTTTTCTAGTAGGATTTTGTCGATTTTGCCCTGTAATTTTCCCAGTAGGACTAAAACTAAATTTGCCCAGTACGTTTTTGTTTTGTAATTTTCCCCAGTAGGATTTTGTTTTTGTAATTTTGTACTGCAATTTTCCCAGAAGGATTTTGTTTTGTAATTTTCCCAGTACGATTTTGAAGTATAATTTGCACATTTTTCCTTGTACTACAGTGGTTTAATTTTTAGTGGTTTAATTTTTAGTGGTTTAATGTAAATATTCACACGAATATTTACACGACTTTTAGAAGAAGTCCTTTTTAGAAATATTTACACGACTTTTAGAAATATTTACACGACTGTAATCTATTGCACAGTAACGTTGTGAAGTACAACAACGTTGAAGATGAAGATGTCTGCTGCGCTCATGTTGCAACTCTCACCCTCACGACAAAGGGCATCACCTGCCCGAGCATCACCTGCCCGCGCATCACCTGCCCGAAAGAGAGTATGTTCTTTTACGTTTTTTAAATGTGCGTCTTTTCCTTGCGTTTGTATTTTGTGTGTGGGACCATGAATGTCTACTTGCACAAGATGGTCTTGATCTTGTATTTTGTATTTTGATCTATGTAGGGCCTCGAGGATCAAGTGCGCTGAGCGCACTTGATCTAGGAGGCCCTACATAGGCATGTCTTGTCTATCCATGGAGGCATCCACATTAGCAAAAGATGTCTGTTTTTGATGGGCATGTTGAGCCCTTGGCCACTGTAGAGCTTCCTGGATCAAGTGCGCTCAGCGCACTTGATCCTGGAGGCCCTACACAGGCATGTCTTGTCTATCCACATTAGCAAAAGATGTCTATCTTTTTATTGTAGAGCTTCCTGGATCAAGTGCGCTCAGCGCACTTGATCCTGGAGGCCCTACACAGGCATGTCTTGTCTATCCACATTAGCAAAAGATGTCTATCTTTTTATTAAAAATAAGGGCTCAACATGCCCATCAAAAAATTTAGACCTCAACATGCTTTATCTACAGAGCTAACATGGTTATTGTAGAGCTTCCTGGATCAAGTGCGCTCAGCGCACTTGATCCTGGAGGCCCTACACAGGCATGTCTTGTCTATCCATGGAGGCATCCACATTAGCAAAAGATGTCTATGTTTTTATTAAAAATAAGTGCTCAACATGCCCATCAAAAAATTTAGACCTCAACATGGCCACTGTAGAGCTAAACATTGGCTTATGCTTTATCTGCAAAGCTAACATGGCTATTGTAGAGCTTCCTGGATCAAGTGCGCTCAGCGCACTTGATCCTGGAGGCCCTACATAGACATGTCTTGATCCAGTAAAAAAATTCACCTTACATAGACATGGCTACTTACTGTAGAGCTAAACATGGCCACTGCAAAGCTATCTGGAGGTTTCATCTGCAGAGCCATTGTAGAGCTTCAAGGATCAAGTGCGCTCAGCGCACTTGATCCTAGAGGCCTTACATAGACAGACCTACATAAACATGGACCTACATAAACATGTCAACATGGACCTACATAAACATGTCTTATCCAGCAGAAAATTTACACCTAAACATGGCCACTGCAAAGCTATCTCGAGACTTGCATGTGCAGAGCCATGACTATGCCATCATAGTCATTGTAGAGCTTCCAGGATCAAGTGCGCTCAGCGCAGTTGATCCTGGAGGCCCTACATAGACATGTTTTGATCCTCAATATGGCCACTGTAGAGCTAAACATGGCCACTACAGAGCCATGACTATGCCATCATAGTCATTGTAGAGAAGGAGTTTTTACATTGGCCATTAAATAAAAAAATCCAGATTGTAATCAATAGCAGTACATTATTGCAAGCACAGAGAGATAGAGAGAGGGGGACTTACATGCTTGCAAACACGCATAGAGTAGAAGAGGATATTTGCAGGTGATAATTGTGGAACAGGATTTTGTAGACGACAGCTGCAGAGAATAGAGTAGAAGATAGTTGTAGAAGACGATAGCTGCAGAGGATAGTCGTAGAAAATGGTCGTAGAAAATGCACGAGTGTACCTTTCCTTCCAGCCGTTGCAGAGGAATGAAATCCTTTTTGGGAAAAGGATTTTTCGAGCACTTTGTTATTAATGATTAGGAATTTACAGCCTTGAATAATCCGTATACTTTGTGCCAACCCGAGATTATTTTCAACCTTGAATAATCCGTATATTTTGCGCCAACCCTGCCAACCCATGATTATACAACCTTAAATAATCCGTATACTTTGTGCCAACCCATGCCAACCCATGCCAACCCAACCCATGATTATACTACCTAGAATAATTCGTGTAGTTTACTTTACTTTTTGTGAGAAGAGTTATATCTTTGAAAATGGACACCAACTCCCAACGTTATGTGACTAGATCTTCTTGTTCTCAAAAAGATTGTTGTTTTGCTGGTATGGATTCCTTACTACCTCCTACTAAACGCTCCAAAAAATTACAGGCAAGAACAACCGACAGGGTGTCTCGAGGATTGTTTGATGAGGAAGTTCAGAGTCAAGGCCAAGTGTTGATGGAGAATGAGAATGAGAGAGACAGGGATGACAGACAAGAAGAGGATGAGAGACAGAATGATAGAGAGGATGAGAGACAAGAGGATGAGAGAGAGGATGATGATAGAGAGGAAGATAGACAGGAGGATGAGAGAGAGGATGATGACAGAGAAGATGATAGAGAGGATGATAGAGAGGAGGATGAGAGAGAGCATGATGATAGAGAGAGACAGGAGGATGATAGACAGGAGGATGAGAGAGAGGGTGATGATAGACAAGAAGATGGGAATGATAGAGAGGATGATAATGAAGAAGAAGAAGGTGGAGACACATTGACAACTGAGACAAGAAAAACAGAGAGCATCAAAGCAGAAATTTTCGGAAAGATCCTTAAAACCTCTACTCCAACTGCATTCATCGATCGAATTAGAGTTAGATTCAGCACCCCCCCCCAAGATCCCCTTGTGTAGGCTTCTTCCAACAGAGGCCATAAGGAGACTATGCCCCAGTACTGATAAGAACCTTGGTCGAGCATTCAAGAACCTTGGTGGGTATCTTGAAAGCAAGGGGGCGTTCACGGTGTCCATGTTTGATTTGGATGGAGAGGAGACTCCTCTGACTGAAGAAACAACATTGTCATGGAGTTCAACATGGAGGGATGTGAATGGAACTTTTGAAGAGTCTCTCAGAAATATGCCAGAATGGGGACCGTTCATCCAGGGTAAAATGATACATGTACTGGATGGAAACAACCGCTATAAATCTTGGATGGATTTGATTGCTCAAGGTGAGGGTGATTTGAAATGTTTTTATCTATCTATACAATTTTATGTATGCATCTAATATAACCTTCCCATATTCTTTCCTTTTACTCAGAATTTCCAAATGACATCTCTAAGCATTGTCTGGTGGCCTGTGACTTTCTACAATTCGAGAAGGCTGACGTTGGAGAGCTGATGTTTTCTCTTTCCAGATTGAATAAGTATATGTTTTATTATTTTTCTCTTTTTTGCTCTTGGCATTGATTGCATGATGTTGCTTCAACTCTCTGCATTGGTTGTACTAGGATGCATGACTATGCCTTTGTACCAACAACTTTTGGGGATAGGCTCTTCCAAATAAGGAGAATTGGTGAGTCCGATAAGACTACCCTCCTTGCAGAGCTCGATGAGATGAGGACAAGGCTTGGATGGAGAATGAAATGAAAAAGTGCCCCACTCGTGGCAAAAAAAGCTGGTTTTCTGTTCCAATAAATATATTGGCATGGCTTGTGTTTAAGGTATGCAAGATATTAAAGGTATGCAAGATCTACTTAATTATGCGAAATATGTTTAATGTATGCAAGAGTAATTTTGTAATTAAATGGACTCTGTAGGACGATATGGAGATGAAAATCGAGGTCAAGGCTAAGGGCATGGATGTAGACGGAAGGGCTAAGGTGATAAGAGAGGTAGAAATTCTGTATAAGAATAGGGTGGGAAAGTTTGCCCGCATAGCAGACCCTGCCAATGGAGAATACTTTTGGCGTGCTGTTTTGTCACTTCCTTGGCATGCAGCAGGGACCCATATTGCGACAGAAGAGAAACTGAACATGATTGGGGCTGCACAAGTTAGGGATGAAGATAAGGCATTCTTAGTTCGAATGTTGGATAATTCACAAGCTAGCATTCGAGAGATAGAGTACTTGCCTAAAGACAAAGCAAAAGCTAGAGAGTGGCTACATTCATTTGTGTTCTGGCTACAAATAAGTTCTTATGGCTCCAAGCTTCTGGAGGAGATTGAAAATTGTGATAGAATCTCCTTACCTTCCATTAATTCCTTTATAAACTATGTCGTCTTTCATCGACGAAAGTATTTCAAAAAAGCTTTCAGAGTTCATCAAGGGGATATAAAATTTAACAATGATATTGACACACAAAAAGGGCTACGCTCTGCAACACATCGAGTTGTTTATAGGTTAAAAAAAAACTTGGTCAATTTTATTTCTTCTCCTTATGCTTCTTATATAGCCTATTGACTTTAGTTTTCCTTTCCATTTTTAATTTAGATGGCTGCTGAAAGAGGTGGATAGTGGTGTAGTACAGGCCATACCACCTCTTGTGTTGTTATGGATTTGCGAGGATACTCCACGATATATATATGCGGATCTGCACCTTGGGAGAGTAAGTGTTTTCTGTAATCATGGTCATGATGATAAAATGTATGTATGATGATAAAACGTTTCTATTTTTGAAATGCATGGTTAGCCTCTATCAAGTGTTGAAAAGACAAGATGCCCCTGGTGGCTAGACATGGAGAGGTTTGTTGTGCCAGATGAAGAAATTCAATTACATGATCAACACTTAGCTATATTGGCTAAGATGACCATAGTGGAGGGTTCTGATGAGGTAACCATAAGTTGTCTCTGATTTTTGCACGATGATAAAGTTTTTTGATGAGGTAATTTATAACCATAAGTTGTCTTTGTGCAGAGTATACCATTGACTGCAGTACGTGGCTGCTCTACGAGCTCTCATGCCACATCTATAGCCTCTACATCTAGAATGCACCCTCTACCAGTTAACCTAGGGAGGGATATAGTGAGTCAAGCATTGGATGCAAATAGGAGACAAAGAGAAGTACATCAAACAAGTACTTCGGGCAATGTACATGTAGCCTCGTCTATGATCCAACCAGCACCTTTGAAAGGTGATATCATGCCGTTAACAGTAGTGTATGTTTATTGGGGTGATAAATATTTTTCTCTTACCAATCAATCTTCTTCTGTGTTTCTTCTTGCATTGTGGGAATTCGCAGGCATGGTATATGCATTCAATACCTCCATCGAGGACCTTGCAAGGGACTGTAAGAACATAGAAGGGCCATCCCCTCTATTCAAACATGTTTTGGAAGCCATGAATGTGCTTTGTAATAAAGGAAAAGTCCATGGGAAAAGGACTGACTATTGTGTGGAGATGGTGTTTGTAGACTTCCCCTCAAACCTCGTTGTTGAGGGTTGTTTGGGACACAGAGTGCCACCTTGGAATGTGGTTAGCAAAAGTCTATATGAGGCAACTTTTCAATTTGTAGACTTTTGTCTTAATGATCATGGCTTCATAACATGCCTTTATACAATGGAAGAAGGAGTGAAGATAGAGCATGAGGCAACATCTAGAGGATTTGTGGTCTTTCATCGACAAGTGGTCAAATGCACTCCACCAGTGGGAAAGAAGATGGGACAACTTGTAACAAAGGTAGCTGCACACTTCTCTTCTACAAAAATTCTTATGTCTATGTCTATTTCAACTTATAGCCTAAGGAATTCACTACTATTTGAATGGATTTCATTACAGGTTGCATGTCTTATTCTATCTGTTTTTGTACGCTCAAGTACACCAAGGCAGTATTTACGGATGTATGGAGATAAGGTGGAAGAGCAAAATCTTGGGAGTGAATTAGATCTGGAACAAGACCTCATTCAAGATATGTAAGGGATCGACTCTGGATCTGTGATTAAAAACAATGTCTATGTATTTAGGGTTTAGGTTTTTGGGTCTCTCATCTCTGTGTTTATGTAGTGTACCTGAAGAGGATATGGTAAAACGAAAGGGAAAGCCTTGGAGAGGTGGTTGCCAAAGAGGGCAGAGGCTATGCAAGTACATAGTATCTCTCTTTTCAAAGACAGGGGATACTATTGTTGACTTGTTTGCTGGGACTGGAACTCTTGGACTTATTGCAGCGGTCATGGAACGTAATGTTATTATCTTTGAAAAGGACCATCGCATATATAATAAGCTATTGGAGCCATATTCTACAAAGGTAATTCCCAAATTAATAAGACAAGGCACTGTTAATACCCCATAATCCTCTATAAATGCAATGTTCATTAATTTCTTACCTTTTTGCAGTTTGAAGAAGACTAAAGACATTTTGGATCTTAGCATTTTTTGTCAAGACAGAAGACATTTTGGATATTAGCATTTTTGGTGGATGTAGCGTGATATTTAAACTTTTTTTTTAAGACATTTAAAGACAGTTTATATATTAGCATTTTTGGTGGATGTAGCGTGATATTTGAACTTTTATTTAAAGACAGTTTGGATGTAGCATTTTTGGTGGATGTAGGAAGCCTGCTTTTATTTTGTGTCTTGAATACATTGTCTTGAAGGTGGTATGGCATGTCATGTAGTAAGCCTGCTTTTTTTTTGGTATGTCATGTGTCATTCTTGCTCACTTTCAATGGATACATGACAAGAAACTGCTCGTATCTCGTATTGATTTGAAAATAATTTGCAAATTGGCTCGCTGCAATGGGCTCGCTCCGTGGCCACCCTCTACCCGCACATGATGTGTTACTTCCGCTGCCAGTATCCTGAATCCGTTGCTCGGTGGGAACAGGGATCTCACAATGACCTCCTCCTTTGATGGTTAAGACCACCTTAGTGTTAAGCAACACTTTGGTTGATGATTAATATCACCATTAGTGTGTATAAAATATAATTAGTGTTAAAAAACACATTTTTAGTGTAAAATAACACTTATTTTAGTGATTAGTTCACCATTAGTATTTAGTAACACTATTTAAGAACACTTTATAATAACCTCCCTTTGCTAGATTAATAGCTTAATTAGTGTTAAATAACACAATTAGTGCTTAAAAGCACACTTTGAAAGCTTGAAAGTTGATGTTGATGTTGAAGCTTGAAAGCATGAGGCTTATGGGTACCTCATGTCAATGGAACTTCTTCAAAAACAAGAGAAAGCTCAGCAATAAAAATTTACTTCATCACTTGAGTGATTAGAGCAAAGGAGGTGATGATATGAGCAAGAACAAATCCAACCTTGAAGCTTGAAGGTGAAGAAGAGGGGCGCCTCATTTTTTGATTGTAGCCGGCGCTTCAGTGGATGAAATAGGCTTAGATTTGAGCTGTAGAGTCCTTACTCCATGGACTACTAAAGCCCTCAAACACTATAGGCAATAATTACTCACAGGCAGTGAATGCTTGTACAACCAGCACAGACGCAGATGCAGGCGGCTCACTCAATCAACAATGCCACGACGGAGAGTAATCTTTCTCAAAAATTTCCTGTACATTTTGATGCGCCTAGACCTCCTTAACATCTCCCATGTTGAAATCTCAGAGATATTTTGGCTCTACCGGCTGCTGGAAGGCCTCCAATGGAAGAGGGTTGAAATCTCAGAGATATTTTGGCTCTACCGACTGCTGCTGGAAGGCCTCCAATGGAAGAGGGTTGAACTCCACACAAGAAAGATAAGCAAAAAATGAAGATATTTGACCTATTCTACACCACAAGTGGTTCTAATCAACCAAGCTCTAGATACCATGTTGAGAAAACATGGTGCTCATGCTAGATCATGTGTGGAGAGGAGAGACTCACAAAGTACAAGAACAAACTCTTGCTTATTAAGTTGCTTATGAATACAACTAGGCCTTGCTCACACATACAAAATGCCTCATGGCTTCACCTTTAAATAGGTGAACAAGTGGACCTCAAGTCCATTCACACTCACACCCTTCTCTCACCCTTCTACATAACCTTAGTCTCTTAATAAGCTCACGCGGCAAAAACCTGCCCATTTCTTGACCAGCCTGGGTATGGTGAAAAAATGGTGTGCTTCCGGTACGATGGGTGAGGGTCGACGAAGTGGTCCCTAAGTGAAGTACCAGGACACCTAAGGAGGATCCTAGAGGGTTCTGACCAGGTGATGCACGGGCTCGCGGTGCTTAGGACACCCATGCGTATGTCGTGGAAGATATATATGAATGTTGACGAAATGATTATTGTAATCTGTTATTAATGGACCAGCTGGTCCCAGCGGAGAGTCCAGAGTGGTACTCTTTTTGTGAAACAAGGGATTGAATGGAAATTTTGAGTTATGAAATCAGTGACCATATCTGTTTTGTCAATGGATTATTTTTATATTAAAGTTTTAAAGAGGAGTGTGTGCGTACCTGTTTTCTAAAGCTAAAGTTAAGAAAGGCATTCAATTATGGGTGGGTGAGTGCTTGTTTGGTTCTACTGATTCCAGTGGTAGGGTGGTGGCTAACCCATGGGCCGGATGGGGTAGGCTAGAATTAGTGGAGTTTTAATAATAAAACTGAAAAATCTTAGGATTACGCTAGGATTCGAGTAGTTAGTTAATTCATTGATAAATTTCTCGATTGAGTGGATCAACGGCTGTGCCTGATCTTGATTAGGAAAAAAACGTTGAATTGCTCAGATGATCAAATATTATCAGCGATAGTTTCCTTCTATCTGGCTTATTCAAGTGAAGGATAGTTTAGGTTTTGATCTCGTTAGAAAAATTCGTTAAGGAAATTCAAAAAGGTGGAATCATCCCCGCATTCCGGGCATGGAAAATTTTCCCGGTTTCGGTTTTCGGAGTGACCACTAGCCTAGTCTCATGCCCGGACATTCGTGGGCGAGGCCCCGAGTGAGAAACCCTACCCCGCGCTTGAGGGGGCTTCTTCCACTGTCAGCTCTACCGGGAGTCCGGTGCGCGGAGGGGTGCGCAGAGGGGGCAGAGGGACCTCACAATTGGTATCAGAGCTTTGTTGAAAGCTAATAAGGATAAACAAATTCTTATCAAAAATTGATAATAAAAACTCAAAAAAAGCATTTTTCATAATGTATTTTCATTTCGTAAGCTTCTTTAATGAAGAATTTTTAATCAAAGAAATTGTTTTTATAGATGGAAGTTCCCTATTTATTTGGTATTCCCGACCTCACCCAGTCTCAAGATATGACTGCGTTCGCCTTCGAGCATCTCATTTCTTTCGCTTCAACTCAAACAAGCCGAGCAAGACTCGCACGCCATTTTGAGGATTTATATTTTCCTAACCCAGCGGAGAGACAACAGCATAAGTGGTTTGCAAGGCAGTATGTCCACGCCTCTTTTACGACCCCCGTGCAATGCTGTGGTGGTGGCAGAACCTCTCATTTGGCAATGATTCTGTTAAAGCTGAAAATGGTGCGTGGCGTTGTGAAGTGAAAACAAGAAAAAAAGACCATGCCTCTATAGCCCTTCACCTCCCAACTTTGATACAACAACTACAAAAGGGGGCACCACCAGCCACACCACCACTTGCTGGAACACTTCTCACGGTTCACCACACCACCCACACCACCCACACCACCCACACCAGAAAGACAGCTCAAAACCATGATAGACAATTGATCATCCAGCAAAAACATAAACAGCAAAAACATAAACAGCACCATCCACACCATAAAACTTTAGAAAATCCAGTCCCATCTTCACCACACTTCAAACAAACACAACAATTACACCAAAAACCAAGACTCAGGCTTGGATTTAGTGCCAAGGGAATTCACCCTTGCGTCTGACAACCAAGCCTCTCTCCTGGTCTCTACACTCTTGGCAACACTGCTGTCCCCCCTTCACGGCTTCACTGTCAGCCACCTCGAAGTCACTAGCCGTCGAGGGCACCCCACCAGCAACCCTCAACTTCAGCCGCTCTCTCTTCAGCTATCTTCAGTCAGCTCTGCGCATCACCTCTATCTTCAGTCAGCTCTGCGCATCACCTCCAGCTTCTCTCCACTTATGGTACCAGCCCTTCGCACCTGTCTTCAGCACTACCAGCCACCTCTGCAGCAAAAACCTTTGCGTCTACGGCTGCTTTACGTGCCAGTCACCGCTACTTCCTGCACTAGAGCCACAGCTCCTCTAGCGGACCAAACAAGTGCCAGGCGGGAACCACCTTTTCCACGCTCTGTGTTTGTCTCTGCAGAATCACCGGAGAGCCACCCTCTTTTTTTGCTCGTCAGCTCCTGCACATGCTTCTCCACTCTCACGAGAGCCACACACAAACAAACAAAAGGCCACCTCTACTGTCTCTGCCTGCACTCCAGGCTCTGCATAGCCAAGGCGGCTCCCCACTCCAAGTCCCTCGACTCACCAGTCTCTTCGCTTTTCCTCTGCCTACGTTGCGGTTGTGCCAACCACACCAAAAAAAGATGCCCACTCTCTCTCTTCAGAGGGCGCCCCACCAGCAACCCTCGACTTCCCCAGCCTGTCTCCTCTGTGTGTTGCGACTAGCAGCCTCAGCAGCTCAACATGACCAAGGCAGCTCCCCATCTCTCGCCTTTCCCTGCACACCGCTCTCCTGTCGGCTCTGCATGTTGGTCAAAGAGGCTTCTTCATCTACAAGGCGGCAACCTTTTCTACGTCGACACCACTTCCATGCCAACCTTCTAGGCTTCACGCTGGCAGCAAGGCAATCCTCCATGTGGTCTCCTTTTTTGCTGGCCACGTTGATGGTCATTTTATTCTTTATTTTAAAGCCTGGAAAATGGCCACCATGCTTAGAGCCTTCCATTTCACACCAAATTCAAGATTCAAGGCAACCTTGGCCCCTTCCACTATTAATTGCTCCCATGCTTCCACACACTCTTTCAAATGCAATCTTCCAGTACCCATTCTATTTTTGGACGCATACACATACGAGCAACCGAACGGCTGAAACCACCTCCAGCGGACCACGTTCCGGACAAACTTACACAAGCCCAAAACAAAACCATCCACCCTGTACATCTGCCAAGGCATTCCAAAGCAAAACTCTCCACATCCCCATATATACACAAGCCCAAAACACCTTTCAGAAAAATGCCTAACAGCGTCATTCTATATCATTCGACGCCTCAGAATTTCAGACTTTCATGCCAAGTCTACAAACTCCTTAGTTGTTTTATTCCTAAGGAGAAAATAATAGCTCACTTGTCAGTTAAGTGAACGTTTGTATCAGCACATGGCTATGGCCCCAGTACCGTCGTCTTATGTGACTCTCGAGGAGATTTTGAATTCTGGAGCTGAGAGCTGCTCTATGTACATATTGCAACTTTTATATAAATAAAGAAATGTTTTTTGAAGAAAAATTCCCTGTTGTATAAGTGATTGTTTATGGACGATCTGTGATAAAGAAAAATCTATTATCGGACATATGTCATAGATCTCCAATAAGATCATTGTCTTGTTTAAGAAATTGTTTTCCAAACCTCATAATTCTTAGGATCTCGTGGATAATATCAAAATAAAAATTCAATAATATATAACTTTTTGCAGAATCATGAGACGAGGAAACCGTGGCCGTCAGACCCTCTCTCTGAAGATGACGAGCTTGACCCTGATGTTTGCAAGGCTCTTCATAGGACTCAGCCAGGACCCTTCAAAGGAGAAGGAGAGAACCTAGGCAAGGCTGTGGAGAAATGGGTGGAAGCCATTGAAGAATATTTTGACGTCACAGGCTACAATGAGCGGAGCAAAATGGCTCTTGCGAGGATGAAAATAGTGGAAACAGCATGGAGGAACCACTATGACACCAACCGTCTAGACAGAAATACTCAGTTGTGGAACGATCTCAAAACCTATTTGAGAAAGAGATTTTTAAATTTGGTTATCATATATTATAAGGAGCTTGTCTTTTAGAACATGTAAAACATTGATAATTCTTTGCAATTCCAATTTAAATACAATTCTTTGCAATACTGAAGGCCAAGGTTGAGCGAATGCATATAGGTGATGTTTATAAACACGAATGTTAATGGAACACAATTTTACTTGAGCTACTCTATTTTTTTGAATTTAAAAAAAAACAACGAGCCTAACATTCCACTATCAAACTTCAAAATAACTATATGCTTAATGCCATTATTGGAGACATTCCACATTGTGTCTTTAGCCTTGAGGTTCATCACATCCTTCTAATTTTGTTGCAAACTCCCTTGAGTTTTTGCACATACATTTAGTGGAATCTTGACCCTCTGTAGAATTTTTTGATTCCTTGTGACCCATGAAAATACTACTGAGTCCACAAGTTCAATGAGCAGGATCTTTCTTGTTGCACATCCAATATTTATTCCAACAATCGGTGTAAACTTCGACATCACTTGCATTCCTCCTTTTACGCACCGGTGCCCAATACTATATTAAAACTTTCTTGTTGTTCTTAGATGACCTATTCAATTCAATATTGCTTTGAGCTACACCTAGCCAAATTGGATAGATTGGCTTTGTCAGCCGGACAAGGACAAAGTTTCCCTTTTTAACATCAATCATAGGTTGAAATGTTTGTTTAGGTCTCTTGCTTAGAGGACCACAGTAGTGACCATTCGATTTTGCCTTTTTGAATTTTCTTAACGAATTTTTCTAACGAGATCAAAACCTAAACTATCCTTCACCTGAATAAACCAAATAGAAGGAAACTATCACTGATAATATTTGATCATCTGAGCAATTTAACGCTTTTTTCCTAATCAAGATCAAGCATAGCCGTTGATCCACTCAATTGAGAAATTTATCAGGGAATTAACTAACTACTCGAATCCTAGCATAATCCTAAAATTTTTTAGTTTGATTATTAAAACTCCACTGATTCTAGCCTACCCCATCTGGCCCATGGGTTAGCCACCACCCTACCCCACTGGAATCGGTAGAACCAAACAAGTACTCACCCACCCATAATTGAGTGCCTTTCTTTACTTTAGCTTTAGAAAACAGGTACGCACACACTCCTCTTTAGAAAATAGGTACGCACACACTCCTCTTTAAAAAACAAGTATGCACACACTCCTCTTTAAAAAACAGGTACGCACACACTCCTCTTTAAAACTTTAATATAAAAATAATCCATTGAAAAAACAGATATGGTCACAGATTTCATAACTCAAAATTTCCATTCAATCCCTTGTTTCACAAAAAGAGTACCACTCTGGACTCTCCGTTTTGGGACCAGCTGGTCAGCGAACGAGATGCAGTAACAGATTACAATAATCATACATTCATATATATCTTCCACGACATACGCATGGGTGTCATAAGCACCGCAAGCCTATGCATTGCCTGGTCAGAACCCTCCAAGATCCTCCTTAGGTGTCCTGGTACTTCACTCAGGGACCGCTTCTTTCGTCGGCCCTCACCCATTGTACCGGAAGTACACCATTTTTCACCATAGCGCCAAGGGCAGGTTTTTGCCGCGTGAGCTGTCCCTTGAACACTCCCCGCTAGCTGTTGCAACCAAACTTCCCTTAGATAAACACATATGCCAATGCTCCCTCTAGCATTCTCGCGTAAGATGGTCCTTTAAGAAAACAGGGTTTCTATGCAAGTTTTCAGTTTTGATTTTGTTTTTGAATACATTGGTTATATCTTAAATCCGTATCCCAATACTTCTAGATCACATGTCTGGATTCCCAAGCAGAAATCCTTGAATTGTGTAATCTTGATCCTCACATCAAAATCAAAGGTCTCAACTTAGTTTCAGAGTCGGTGGGTGATTTGAGTGATCTCCTCATCTCCTCGCAAACTGGGGGTAATCCCGCAACAACAGATCGGCTTCATTCTCCCAGGTGGCATCTTCAAAAGGATAGAACTTCCATTTTACCAATAATTCTCTGAGAATTCTGTTCCTAAGAATCTTTTCTCGAACATCAAGAATTTCTTTAGGTTGGAGTTCCATCTGCCCTTGGATTGAAGAGGTTAGGATTTCATCATCATCAAGCACATGATTTGGGCTTGGCACATATTTCTTTAGAAGGCTTACATGAAATACATTATGAACTTTGAGATGAGGAGGCAGAAGAAGCTCGTAGGCTAAGTCACCTACTTTCTTTGTAATCAGATATGGTCCACAATATCTGGGGGATACCTTCTTGTACTTCCCAAGAGATAGAGAACTTCTTTTGGGCCGTACTCTAATGAAGACCATATCTGCTTCTACAAACTTTTTGTCTATCCTCATCTTATTTGCATACTGCTTCTTTCGATCCTGGGCAGCTTTAATATCTTTATGAATCGACTGCATCTGCTGCTCCATGTTGTCAAGCATCTGTCTGGACATCTCGACCCTAATCAATGGGTCGGACCAAGTTAATGGAGTTAAGCAATCTTGTCCATACAGAGCTTTAAAAGGGCTCATCTCAATACTTCTATGATAAGAAGAATTGTAGGCAAACTCGACTAGGTGCAGATAGCTTAGCCACTTCTTGGGTTCCCTGCCGCCACAGCATGACTGAAGTATATCTTCGATTACTTGGTTTACCCTTTCAGTTTGACCATCGGTCTCAAGGTGATAAGCTGTGATGAGATCCAAGAAAGTTCCCACTGCTTCAAAAAATGCAGTCCAGAACCTTGAAGTAAACTTGGGATCTCCATCACTTACTATTCTCCTAGGGGTAGGCCATGCAATCTAAAGATTTCTTTGAGGAACACTCTCGCCCACATCCACTGCAGTGTAGGTTTCTTTTACTGGAATCAGATGATGGGTAACTTTGGTTAGTCTGTCAACTACTACGAAAATGGAGTTGTAACCTGATTGCACTGAAGGTAATCCAGTAATAAAATCCATACTGATACATTCCCACTTCATCTGGGGGATGTCCAATGGGGATGTAACTTCCCAGGCATTTTTACTCTTTCAGCTTTGACTTTCTGGCATGTCAGAAATTGACGTACATGATTCAGTACATCCTTTTTCAGACCAGGCCAAAAAGAAGCTTTTCTTTACAGACAAAGCCCCCCGTCGCCACATGCTCGCGCATTCTGGTCACCTTTGGAGAATGTTTGGGTACGATGGCATAGGATGGCATGGAGAAGAGCGAGATTTTCCATGGCCTGACAAGCACTAAGAGACTTGACAAATCCAAACATGCTCCGAATGACCAAACTTTGCATGCATCTGGGGTGGACCCCCACCAAGAGAGCAAAGTTTTGTCACCTTCCGAGCATGATTGGGTACGATGGCATGCGGAAGGGTAGGATTTTCCATGGCCTCTCAAGATTTATGAGACTTGAAAAATACCCAAACATGCTCCTAAACTTTGCGAGCATGTGGGGATGGCCCCCCCCCACATGCTTGCATAGTCTGGTCACCTTCGGAGCATGTTTAGGTATGATGGCATAGGATGGAATGGAGAAGAGGGGGATTTTCCATGCCCTCTCAAGCACTGAGGGACCTGAAAACTGTGCATTGGGTGCTAATTAATAATCCAAACATACTCCGATGGTGACCAAACTTTTCGAGCATGTGGGGGTGGGTTCCTCCCACATGCTTGCAAAGTTTGGTCAACCATCGGAGCATTTTTTGGTATTATGGCATGGGGAAGAGCGAGATTTTCCATAGCCTCTCAAGCACTAAGAGACTTCAGAAATCCATACTGGGTGCTAATTGCTAACCCCTACATGCTCCGATGGTGACCAAACTTTGCGAGCATGTGGGGATGGGTCCCTCCTCCCACATGCCCACAAAGTTTGGTCACCATTGGAGAATCTTTGGGTATGAAGGTATGGGGAAGAGAGAGATTTTCCATGACCTCTCAAGCACTATGAGATGGGTCCCTCCTCCCACATGCCCACAAAGTTTGGTCACCATTGGAGAATCTTTGGGTATGAAGGTATGGGGAAGAGAGAGATTTTCCATGACCTCTCAAGCACTATGAGACGTGAAAAATCCACCTTGGGCGCTCATTACTAATACAAACATGCTTCAATGCTGACCAAACTTTGCAAGCATATGTAGGGGGACCCTCCGAAGTGCTTGCAAAGTCTAGTCAGCATTGGAGCTTGTTTGGGTATGATAGCATTGTTGAGATATTGAGCTCATCTATTGAGGCAATGGACACTGATGACCCGCCTGGGGGATAGGCCCCAAACTTACACCACTGGCATGGTTGGTGAGATCATGGGTGATATGCGGCCAGTGGGATGACAGGCTGTGTGTGACAGCCATTCTAGAGACTGGCATAGTTATAGCGCCAGTGCATTTAGTTGGGTTCACACTATAGAGAACCCTAGTATGTACTTGGTTGAGTACCTTTTCATATTGTGTGTAATCTTATCTTTGTATATGGTGTGTTGAGTGTTGGGTGAAGAATGGTTGGTGAGATCCTTGGTGGTGGGATGACAGGCTGTGTGACAGCCATTCTAGAGACTGGCATAGTTATAGCGCCAGTGCATTTAGTTGGGTTCACACTATAGAGAACCCTAGTATGTACTTGGTTGAGTACCTTTTCATATTGTGTATAATCTTATCTTTGTATATGGTGTGTTGGGTGAAGAAGAAGAAGATTTTCAGCCTCTCACCTTGTGTGTCCTCTTTTAGGGTTTTGTGAGTGTGTGTGTGCTTGCAAGAGCTCAAGCTCTTTTCTCCTCTGCATCTTTTCATGGTATTAGAGCTTGGTTTATGTTGAAATATACAAGTGAATAGGGTGTGAGCTCAAGCTCTCTTCTCCTCTGCATCTTTTCATGGTATCAGAGCCTGGTTTATGTTGAAATAAACAAGTGAATAGGGTGTGTGCAGGAACAAGCCCTTGGTTAGAGGCTGTAAAAGAGAATGTGTAAATGTGAAAGAAACTGTGAAAAGGTGAGAAGAATCTACTAGGAGAGAACAAAGGGTAGCATGAGAAGATTTAGGAAGTGTGGAGATATTCTGGGAGAGGTGGAGAGAATCAAGCAAAAGAGGTGGAGTGAATCAAGGAGAAATCAGTGGGATTAGATGCTTGGATGTAAACTCTATAAATTGAGGCATTGGCCTAATGAGAACTTGGTAGTTTTTTATTATCCATGCCTACATTAAGTTATTTGTTAATTACTCACTAATCAGATCTTAATTATTTGCTAATCACTTTGTTAATGATGTTGATTCTAGTATTTGATCCACCATAGCTCATCACATTGCTGTAATTTTAACATGGTATCAGAGCCAAGCCTAGAGTCCATCAAGTTTATGAGCCCATTATCTAGTTAATTAGGATTAGTAGATAATTAGAAAATAATCAAATTTTTAGTTATTTTCAAGAAGCCTTCTCTACCCCTAGCTGGTGGAGGAGCTCTATCTCTTTGCACACATCAAATTAGGCCCATTGCTTCTAGCCCAACATAGCCAACTCATTTGTGCTCCAGCGAGTTGAATCAGCGCAGCAAACCGTCCAGGCAAGCTCCCAATTTTTACAGATTTGCACGCGCTGTTTTTCAGAAGGGAATTTGATATTTCTTCTTCATCAGTTGCAATGGCTCTAATTCCTCTGAGTACTAGGTGTTTTCAAACATGCTCTACAAGCTGGTGAACTCAGAAATTGATTTGATCAAGTCTACAGTGAGATCCAAGATCTTTATCAAATTTACAGGTGACTTTGGTAAAACAGAGATTAAGCATTCAATGTTTGGTCAAATCTTGTGTTTCTTGGCTTAATCCTCTACTAGACTAATTGCTATTGATGGCCTTGAAAGGATTTGAGCTCATTTGAACTGTAAGGTCTCAGATCTGGGCTCCCCGCATACTCTGTTTTTTGCACACAAAACAAAGAATTAATTTGCTAATCAATGCTAATCACTATATTTTGGTACAATTGAGGGTTCAAATTAATCATTAGGTATCTAATACAAATCCCTATAACTTCAGATTGCAATTCGGAGTTGGTTTGATACTCCAACCATGACGTACAAATTGGTTACCCTTGATTTAATGTAATTTCTGGCAAAATTATGCTGATAAATTTGTGGTAATCATCATTTTACATTTAACCCTTGGTTAATGCTTGCAAATCACACTCAAATTCAAGATTATTCACAACCAGAGTTGCATTTGGGAATGTGCATAAGAATGAATGCTATATGCATTATGTATTGGGCACATTACATCTGTGTAAAAATGGGATCAGACACTGCCCTTGTGTAGAATAAGGCAAGAGGTAAGACCTCCCACATAGATTTGGGTTTGCATTGCATAATGATACAAGATAAACATCAAAAGCCCAAAATAACTATCAACAAAACATTTAAACATGTTGCACACATGGAGCAACAAGACCTGACGGACAAGCTCATGGCCCCAACCATGAAAGTAAAAGAACATCTCTTTCCAAGAGGAAGATTCACACTAATTAGAAGAAAAGTTGAAGGAAGACATGGACACGAGAAGAGAAGCTGCCCCACAAGAAGACTGAAAGAAGAGGAAGACGGATGCGTGGAGAGAAGCTACCACGACAAGAAGACTGAAGACAAGAGAAGATGTGAGGCTCCAAAGAGTGAGGAGCCATGTGAAAATCTCTGAGAGAGAGAGAGAGAGAGAAACCCCACAACCTAATGTAACCTGCCCCAACAAAGTAAAACCACCTTTGAGCCACCGATGATGTAGGCCATGTGGTAGATGTATGTGTGAGCACTTTAGTCAAGGTCGCGGGCACTTATAGTACGCCTTGGACACATAGAGAGAGAGAGTGTCAAGGACTATGAGTTTAGGGACTTGAGGCACTGGTCCGCAAGCTATCAAGTAAGAGAGAAACTTGGTACAGGGTCCAGGTGTGCTAAGTTCACTTGAGGGGAGGTGTGCTAGGCACTGGTTTGCGAACTTTCAAGTAAGAGGGAAACTTGGTGTAGGGTCTAGGTGTGCTAGGAAGTATTCATTTGAGGGGAGGTGTTGAAATATACAAGTGAATAGGGTGTGTGTGGGAACCACCCTTGGTTAGAGGCTGTAAAAGAGAATGTGTAAATGTGAAAGAACCTGTGAAAAGGTGAGAAGAATCTACCGAGAGAGAATAAAGGGTAGCATGAGAAGATTTAGGAAGTGTGGAGATATTGTGGGAGAGGTGGAGAGAATCAAGCAAAAGAGGTGGAGTGAATCAAGGAGAAATCAGTGGGATTAGATGCTTGGATGTAAACTCTATAAATTGAGGCATTGACCTAATGAGAACTTGCTGGTTTTTTATTATCCATGCCTACATTAAGCTATTTGTTAATTACTCACTAATCACATCTTAATTATTTACTAATCACTTTGTTAATGATTTTGATTCTAGTATTTGATCACCATAGCTCATCACATTGCTATAATTTTAACAGTTTATGCTAAGGGCTAAGTTGCAATCAAGAGAAGCACAGGAAGTGGTACGAGGGGTAAGAGCTTCATCTACTCTTCCCTATTTGTGCTGGCAACTATACCCTTGTGTCGGGAGCTCTACGGGAGGCACCGACAAATGATCTCTTATTGAGGAGCTTTCCTCGCGGGAGTAAAGCTATAGGGCAACTATACTTCCCTATCGGACACCAATTTTTAGGCCACCAGAAATGCGTTTCGGGCACGTTAGGACCCCCGTTTTCAAAAAGCAGGCGATTTCGAGCACTACGGGTAAGTCATCGATTCTCTGCACTACGGGTAAGTCATCGATTCTCTGCAAAACTTTGTTTTAAGAACTATAAGAAGACAGATTGGTTGTGCAGACATTGTGTGTGCTGCAAGGAGGTCAACAGTTACCATTGGGTGTATGTATGCACATTGAGGTCACTGGTTGTGACACTTGAGTCTAGTACAGTACTGCTACAGAAAATACAGCAGTTTGTGCAGGACAAACTAGAGTGCTGTTTCTGGTAAATTTGTGTGTCTAGCAAGATGTCAAATGATGGCATAAACTAGATTGTTGCTGAGAAGCTTGATAAGAACAACTTCCATGCTTGGAGGTTTAGGTTGACAAATTTCATGATGGGAAAGGGTGACTGGGACTACATAGAAGGTGAGCATGAAGAGGCACCGGAGATATCGGAGATCAATCCGACTACTGCAGATGTGAAAGAGTTCAAGGATTGGAACCAAGGAGCCATAAAAGTTATAAATTGGCTCTCTATCTCAGTATACAAGACACCATGATTGCATACAAGATGCCAAGTCCCCCAAGGAGGCGTGGGACACCTTGGTAAAACTCTATGAAATGAATACCAAGGCACGAAAGATACAGTTGAAGAATGAATTTCATATTGTGGAGAAAAAGAGTATGTCTGTGAATGACTATGCATTGAAGATCAAGGGTATTGTGGAATCCCTTGCATCTATTGGCGTTTCAGTAGATGATGATGATAAGGTGGAATTCTGTCTACGTGGTCTCGGGATAAGGTGGAATTCTGTCTACGTGGTCTCGGGCCACAATACAAGGCATTCAAGACGTCTATTCAGACTTGAGAAAACATTCCAAATTTCAAAAATTTGGTGTCTATGTTGATTATAGAAGAGAAGAGCTTGGGTGACAAAACAGAAATAGTTCAAAGCAACAGGCCTTCAGGAAGAGGAGGAGGTAGAGGAGGCCGTTGACGTGCCAAGGAGGTGGCCGAACAGGTAATCAGAACTATGGTCAGTAAAGCAGCAGCAACAACAACAACAACAACAGGTAATCAGAACTATGGTCAGTAAAGCAGCAGCAGCAAAACAACAACAACAACAGGTAATCAGAACTATGGTCAGTAGAGCAGCAGCAACAACAACAACAATAGTCCCAACATTCACAACAACAACAACACGCAGGTGGAAGAGGCCAAATTAGAGACAGTGGGAGTCAAAGAGGTCGTGGAAATTGGGAAAGGCAGTATAATGATACACGTGGATGCTTTTATTGTGGTAAGCCTCGCCATGTGCAGGCAGATTGTCATAAGAAGCAGGCTGACATTTTAAATTGAAAATTGTAGCAAAACAACTATGCATCCTCAAGCACAAACATTGAGGATAATGAAAGGTTATGCAGCATGTCGTTATTGCCATGTCTAAAAATGTTGAAGCAGCACATAAAGATGATGTATGGTACGTTGATTTTCAGGTGCTTCAAACCACATGACGTCATGGGGAGTGGTTCAAGGAGATGAAAAACCTTGAAAGATCAGGTTTTGTGGAAACAGGGGATGACACTGCTCATCCAATTGCCCATGTTGGAGATGTGCCATTGTCTATGCAGGATGGCAAAGTGAAGTACCGTGTAGATGTCATGTTTCAAACATAACAAAGAATCCGGTTTTAGTTGGCCAAATGATTGAGCAGGGTTTGCAGGTTCGGTTTAACCTTGATGGTTGTTTTGTTTGAAGACTTTAAAGACAAGTGCAGTTTGGTTGCAAAAAGGCAACAGAGGGCAGAATGTTTACATTGAATGTAAACATGCCTGAAGTGAGTGCTGCAATGTTTGCAAATGGTTCAGGAATTGTTGGAGACATAGACATTTGGCATAAAAGAATTGGACATGTGAATGTGCAGAGAATGAAGTCTATGCAGACTAAAGGAATTGTGACAGGGCTGCCAAAGTTTAAAGTTGAAGGTATGCAGAAAATATGTGAAGCATGCCAATTTGGAAAGCAAACAAAGCATGTATTTCCACGTGACAAAAATGTGAGCAGAAATGCACTAGATGTTGTGCATTCAGATGTATGGGGTCCTACGAAGACCATGTCTATAGGAGGTTGCAGGTATTATGTGACATTTATTTGATGACCACACAAGGAAAGTCTGGGTATACTTCATGAAGGAGAAGGGTGAGGTGTTCATTCATTTTCAAAATTTCAGAGTTATGGTTGAAAAGCAAACAGGGAAATATGTAAAGTGCCTAAGGTCAGATGGAGGGGGAGAGTACTTCTCCAATGAATTTTTGAAGAAGAATGGTATTCGGAGACAGTTTACATACAGATACACTCCGCAGCAAAATGGAGTTGCTGAGCAGAAAAATAGGCACATTGCTGAGATTGCGCGAGCATTGATGGGAGGGAAGAATATGCCGCATAGCTATTGGGCTGAGGCTGTTTCTACAGTAGTTTACATCATGAACATGACTCCAATTGCAGCCATACATGATGTGACTCCAGAGGAGAGGTTTACTTTGGCATAAAACTTGATTTGTCTCATTTGAAAGTCTTTGGATGCATTGCATATGTGCATGTGCCAGATGAGCTGAGAACTAAGTCAGATCCAAAAAACACCATATTAGTGAATTTGGGAATTTCCCAATTCCCATTTTTTTCGAATACTTAAAAAAGGGGACATGGATAACATGTTTGTAAGTTTCTCAAAACCCTACCATATGACCTATCGTTGGAAAGCACATGAAAAATGGAATCTAAAGAGCTATAAAGCGCTCATTTTGGATTAGTGGTGTTCAAGTTATGGTTAATCCAAACTTTTGACCACGTGTCCCAAACTTGTGGGAAATTCCCATATTCCCCAATATGGTGTTAAAAGCGGAAAATTGTGTGTTTATTGGATATTCCCTTGAGCAAAAGGGATACAGGTGTTATAACCCTGCTACACGTGAGTTGAGGGTAAGCAGGGATATTGTTTTTGATGAGATGAGCAGCTGGTATGCTGCTGAAAAAGAAGTTGTTGGGACTGATGTGAGTGGAAATGTGGTTACACAGAATACAAGTCAGCAATCATAGTCTTTGAGTGGACCAGGAGAGTCCTCATCTAGTGGCTCAGTTGATAGACCATGGAGTGGCAGGCTGTGTCATAATACCAATCCTACAAATGTGATTAGTACATCACATAAAGGCAAAGAGAAAGTGGTTGAGCCCCTTAGTATGCCTGACATTTTTGCAGGGCATTCTCATGTTGCTGGAGAGTCTAGTGGCTCAGAGATGAGCCTTAATGAGGATCTTGTGATACCAGCTATGAGAACACCTAGTGTAAAGAAGGCTATGGAAGCCATGAATGCAAAGATGCGAAGATCTAGAAGAGTGAAGAATCCTGTGCAAAGGTTTACCTATGATGGTTATGTGGTGGCACATCACTATGCATACATGGCAATAGTTGTGCATGTTGTAGAGCCCACATGCATTGATGAGGCTGTTGGAAATGTGTGTTGGGAGAAATCTATGGATGAGGAGATGGATGTGTGTTGGGAGAAAGCTATGGATGAGGAGATGGATGCACTATATGGAATATTGAAATTCAATTATTTAAATAAGGAAAGTATAATTCCTAGTGCAAAGTAATTAATGGAGATTTTTATTTAATTTTTAAAGAAAATATAGTTAAATTTATCTTTTTGTATAGATAAAGTTTTATGATGAAAGAGGAATTCCCACCATATTGGAATCCAATTAATTAAATGAAGAAAGTGTAATTCCTAGTGCAAAGTAATTAATGGAGATTTTTAATTAAATTTTAAGAGAAAAATTTAATTAAATTTATCTTTTTGCATAGATAAGTTTAAATGATAAAAGAGGAATTCCTACTATATTGGAATTCAAATGTTTAGATGAGAAAAGCGGAATTTTTAGCTTAAAGGAATTAATGGTTATTTTTATGTAATTTTTAAGAAGAATTTTAATAGATTTAATTTAGGGAAAAGAGGAATTCCCATGATAATTGGATTGCACTCATTGAAATGAGAAAAAGAAGGACTTCAAGTTTATTCAAAAAAATAGGTATTGATATTTTAGTTAAAAGATGAGTTTCCATGATAATTGAGAAAAGATGGATTTGAATTAAATTCTAATGTCAAAAGATGAATTTCCATCATAATTCTACCTAATGAATTAAGTTTGAGAATTTATGTGGGAATAAGAAAATCTTGGATAATTGAATTGGTAAAATCTTGGATAATTGAATTGGTAAAATCACTAAATGGATATTTACCCAAAAACTGGATGTTTAGTTGAAAGTAATCCTGGTAGAACTAAACTGAATAAATTTAGTTAGACTACGTGAGGTCGGACAATAAACCTAATTGTCCTTCTCTCAAACTAAATGAGACAAAAACTTTGTGACCAATTCCAGTTACTAAATCCAAAGAATAGACTAGCGGAACTAATCTAGTTTTTCCCTCCAAGAATCTAGTTGTATAAATGGATAAAATGACGGGTAGATTACCCTCATGTGAGAGATCAAGGATCCTCATTATGAAACTGGGAATTATTGGAAAAAGGTCTTCGAAACCAATCTCAAACTGGAATCTCACTTGCATTGGAAACTCTGTTTTTCATTCAAAGGATTGTTTTACACCAGAATGCTGGAGGAAGCATTTGGCTTATGTTTTTCTAAAGGAGGTTCGTTGGAACAGCTGGTGGGGAGTCGTCAAGGGACGTCGCCCGCGCCAAAGCTTGCCGAGGTCTTGACCAACCTCGGTACGGTTAAAATGGTGTGCTTCCGGTACGATGGGCGAGGGCCGACGAAGCGGTCCCAGAGTGAATTGCTAGGATAAGGAGGATCCTAGAGGGTTCTGACCAGGCAATGTACGGGCTTGCCATTACTAGGACACCCACGCGTACATCGAGGAAGATATGTGATGTACGGGCTTGCCATTACTAGGACACCCATGCGTACATCGAGGAAGATATGTGATGGACAAAAAGGAAAGGTTTTTGGGAACAAAAGTTTGATACTGGATCTCGTTGGTTGGCTAGCCGATCTTCAATGGAGAGTTCAGATGCCGCATTTTTGTAATACAATGGACTTGGAATTTTGGAAAATGATGATAGAAAATATTATGATTTTATTCAAGGATTGTCTTAAAGTCAGTCGAATCTGTTTATAAATGGCAACTTCAGTATGTGGTGTGCTTGTTTGATTTTTGTATGAATTGCCGGCTAGGGGGCCTGGGAACTCTTTTCCGTTACCTGGGCAAAAACCCAATCAAATCTTTATAAAAGAATCCCACCAATTTAGTGGTTGGGTGGTTGGCTAACCCATGGGCCGAGGCTGGATTAGAGGATTCCTGAGAAACAACTAGATACGATTAGTTACGTTAATCAGTTTAAATCCTGAGAAGACCTTCTTCTGTGGGAAGGGATCATCGGTCCAAAATGAGGAAAAAAGCAGTGATTCCATGGACCAAGTCCAAGTCTCTTCTTAATCTAAGCATGTGACTTCAAGTTGGTCAGATCAGTTTAATTTAGTCAAGACTTGACTCGTTAGAGTAATCTCCTAGTTAAAATATTTTTCACCTTCCTGGCAGAATCGCCCGTGCCTTTCGGGCGAGGGGAGTCTTCCGGGCCCGGTCTCAGAGAGAAACCACCCCCGGGCTAGCCTCTCGTCTCGAACATCCCGCGGGCAAGGCCCTGAGTGTGCAGGACCCCCGCCCCACACACAGGAGGCCGACGCCGCTTCCGCCACCGGTAGGAGCCCCGGAAAGCGGGCAGGCGGGGACCTCACATGTGTATATATATTTATATTATGTGGGTGTTTGTAGGTATACACACACATGTGAGGTGTGATAGAGACACATATACACACACGTGTGATAGAGACACATATACACACACGTGTGAGGTGTGATAGAGACACATATACACACACGTGTGATAGAGACACATATACACACACGTGTGAGGTGTGATAGAGACACATATACACACACGTGTGAGGTGTTTGTAGGTATATGTCAGAAATTTCGGACACGAAATCACCTGTCTCTATAGCTGTCCATCCAACAGCCTTGGAATCACTAACACCAACGGGAGCACCACCAGCACACTGCTGGAATGCTTCTCTCATGGCTCACCACACCACCCACACCAGAAAGACAGCACAAGACAGGGGCACCATAATCAAACTAAACACCCAACAACACATACACTTCATTCCCACGTGTAAACATATGAAAAGATGTAGGGGGGAAGAGAGCTTGAGCTCTTGCAAGCACACACACACTCACAAAACCCTAATAGAGAACACACACACACTCACAAAGCCCTAATAGAGAACACACAAGGTGAGAGGCTCAAAATCTTCTTCTTCTCTACTCAACACTCAACACACCATATACAAGATAAGAGTACTCATAATATGAAAGGTACTCAACCAATACATACACGGGTTCTCTATAGTGTGAACCCAACTTAATGAGCTGGCGCTATAACTATGCCAGTCTCTAGAATGGCTATCACACAGCCTGTCATCCCACTGCCCGCATATCACCCAAGATCTCACCAACCATGTCAGTGGTGTAAGTGTGGGGCCTATCCCCCAGGCGGGTCATCAGTGTCCACCGCCTCACTAGACGAGCTCGATATCTCAACACTCCCCCTCGAGCTCAACTCCATCTCATGTACACCAAGCGAAGCCCTGAATCTGCGGAGCTTCTCTGTACCCAATGCTTTGGTGAAGATGTCAGCTACCTGATCCTCTGTGCTGACATAAACAAGGTCAAGATCTCCTGCCAAGACCTTCTCTCTGATGAAGTGGTAGTGGACCTCTATGTGCTGACATAAACAAGGTCACTTCTCTCTGACAAAGTGGTAGTGGACCTCTATGTGCTTCTTACGAGCATGAAAGACTGGGTTCCTGCTAATGTTGTCACAGAAAATGACAACTTGTCTATCCACTGATAGACCCAAATCTGCAAGTAGCTTTCTCAACCAAGCTACTTCACATGCTGCCATAGCACCTCCTCTGTACTCGGCCTCTGTACTGGATAGAGCAACCGTAGGCTGCTTCTTGCTGCTCCAAGTCACAGCAGCACTCCCCAAAGAAAACATGAAGGCACTGGTAGATCTTCTGTCTGAGATACTACCAACCCAATCAGCATCCATGTACCCATGTACACATATCTCTGTCCCAATCTCATAGAATAGTCCACAATGCAAAGTAGACTTCACATACCTCAGTATGCGTCTCACTGCATCCAAATGCGGTTTCCGTGGAACCTGCATAAACTGACTCACCAACCCAACAGCATAGCTCAAATCTGGTCTGGTGATCGTCATGTAGATCAAACTTCCTACTATGCTCCTGTACATAGTAGGATCCTCCAAGATCTCTCCTGAATCTGCACTCAAATTGCCATTCTGATCCAATGGCACAGAAATAGGCTTACAGCCTGTCATACCATACTTGGACAACATGTCCAAGCCATACTGTCTCTGCAGTAATCCAATACCATGTGGTGACCTAATCACCTCAACGCCCAAGAAATCGTGTAGAAGGCCTGTCGCTCTGAACTGTTTTTGCTTTGTGAAGACTGTTGGTCTTCACCCAAGCTCTTCTCTTCGATAATCAGCATAGACACCAAATCTGTAAAGTTGGGAATGTTTTCCCGAGTCTGAATAGACATCTTGAACGCCTTGTATTGTGGCCCGAGACCACGTAGACAGACTTCCACCTTGTCATCATCACTGACACACCAATAGATGCAAGGGATTCCACAATACCCTTTATCTTTAGCGCATAGTCATTCACAGACATGCTCTTTTTCTCCACAGTATGAAGTTCATTCTTCAACTGTATCTTACGTGCCTTGGTATTTGTTTCATAGAGCATTACCAAGGTGTCCCATGCCTCCTTGGGGGACTTGGCATCCTGAATGTGCCCAATCATGGTGTCCTGTATACTAATGGAGAGCCAATACATAACCTTCCTGGCTCCTTGGTTCCAGTCTTTAAACTCTTTCACATCTGCAGAGCAGTAGGATTTATGTCTGGTATCTCCGGTGCCTCTTCATGCTCACCTTCTATGTAGTCCCAATAGCCTTTTCCCATCAGGAAATGCGTCAACCTGAACCTCCAAGCATGGAAGTTATTCTTATCCAGCTTCTCAGCCACAATCTATGTTATGCCATCATTAGACATCTTGCCAAACACACAATTTTACCAGAAACTGCACTCTGGTTTTTCCTACACAAATGCTGTATTTTCTGCAGCAGTACTGTAGTACTCTCAAATGTCACAACCAGTGACTTCAATGTGCATACATACACCCAATGGCAACTGTAGACCTCTTTCAGCACCCATAGTGTCTGCACAGTCAATCTGTCTTCCTGAACTTCTTAAAACAGAGTTCTGCAGAGAATCGATAACTTACCCGCAGTGCTCGAAATCGCCTGCTTTCTGAAAAACGGAGGTCCAGATGCGCCCGAAACGCGTTTTCGGCCCGAAAATCACAGTCTGATAGGACTTTATAGTTGCCCTATAGCTTTACTCCCGCGAAGAAAGCTCCTCAATCAGAGACCGTTTGCCGATGCCTCCTGTAGAGCTCCCGCCAAGGGTGTAGTCACCAACACAATAGGGAAGAGTAGTTGAAGCTCTTACCCTCGTACTGTGGTTCTCTTGCTTGCATCTCAGCCCTTAGCACAAACCAAGCTCTGATACCATGAAAAGATGCAGGGGGGAAGAGAGCTTGAGCTCTTGCAAGCACACACACACACTCACAAAACCCTAATAGAGAACACACAAGGTGAGAGGCTCAAAATCTTCTTCTTCTCTACTCAACACTCAACACACCATATACAAGATAAGAGTACTCATAATATGAAAGAAGGTACTCAACCAATACATACACGGGTTCTCTATAGTGTGAACCCAACTAAATGAGCTGGCGCTATAACTATGCCAGTCTCTAGAATGGTTGTCACACAGCTTGTCATCCCACCACTGGCTGCATATCACCCAAGATCTCACCAACCATGCCAGTGGTGTAAGTGTGGGGCCTATCCCCCAGGCGGGTCATCAGTGTCCACCGCCTCACTAGACGAGCTCGGTATCTCAACAACATACACAATACCATCAACACCATAAAACTTTGGAAAGTCCAGTCCCATCTTCACCACACTTCAAACAAACTCAACAACTACACCAAAAACCAACACTCTGGCTTGGATTTACTGCCAAGGGAATTCAACCACCACGGCCTCACTCTGCCTCTGGAATTACAACCTTGCGTCTGAAAACCAAGCCTCTTCAGCGAGTCGACCCATACGTCTCTGCACTGCACTCTCTCTCCTGATGGCAATCCTGTGACGTTGCCACCAGTCTATCTGTAGCCCAGCAAACGCAACCTCTCCTCCTCTCACTGTGCTACCAGCCCCACCAGCCAAGAGCAACACCTTCTCTCCTTCTCCCCCAGGCGGCTCCCTCTCTCGCCTCTTCTTTGCTGCTGCTGTCGGCACCACATACTACTCTCTTTACTTCGCTGATTCCTCTGGTTCGCAGGAGTCGGTACCACCAGCCCCACTACTGCTCCAACAGCTGCTGCAGCCAACACAACCCTTCATCTCACTGCATCCCTCCAAAGGCGGCTCCAGTCACCGCCAACTATAAGCGTGTCGGCGTCTCCCAGTCGCCAGTAGCCACGCCAACACCAACTGCTGGTTGGCTCCCTCTCCTCCTTTGCTTGCATCAGTTCACCACCACGACCCTCAACCCATCTTACTACGAGTCAGTACTAGCTGCGCTAGCGAAACCCAAGCAACCCCTTCATCATCGCTAGCGCCCTTGCCAGACAGCTCCTCTGGCCAACAAAACCAAAACCAAGGCCACCTCTGGTCTTTGCCTGCACTATCCACCACACCATCCCTAGTTGTGGACAGCAGCTACAGCCTGCCTCTCCTCTCCTTACGCCTGCTCTGCGGGCTGCATCCGGCCACCTTCACACACTCTTCTGGTCACGGCAGCTCCCCTCTACAGCGCCTGTTGAAAATGTAAGTGAATAGGGTGTGTGCGGGAACAAGCCCTTGGTTAGAGGCTGTAAAAGAGAAGATGCAAATGTGAAAGAACCTATGAAAAGGTGAGAAGAATCTACTGGGGGAGAATAAAGGGTAGCATGAGAAGATTTAGAAAGTGTGGAGATATTCTTGAAAAAGTGAAGAGGTGGAGAGAATGAGGGAAAAGTGGCGAAGTGAATCATGGAGAAATCAGTGGGATTAGATGCTTGATGTAAACTCTATAAATTGAGGCATTGCCCTAATGAGAATTTGCTAGTTTTTGAGTATCCATGTCTACATTAATCTATTTGTTAATTACCCACTAATTACGTCTTATTTACTAATCACTTTGTTAATGATGTTGATTCTAGTGTTTGATCCACCATAGCTCATCACAATGCCCAAATTTCAACATGGTATTAGAGCCATGCTAATTTGTGAGCCCATTATCTTGCTAATTATTTTGCTAATTAGGATTAGTAGAAAATTATAATTTTCCCTCTTTTTTCAACTCACCTCTGTACCCCCAGCCAGTGGAGGAGCTCCCTCTCCTTGCACACATAAAATTAGGCCAAACCCTTCTAGCACATGATAGGTATCTCATAGCTCTTCAAGCTCATCCAAACAATGTAGCAAACCGTCGTCGGATGAAGGAGAAATCGTTGTTTTAGCAGGCTACATTTTTCAGCAGAAGATCTTAGATCTACACTTGCTCAGGGTGAATCACTCTAATTCCTCTTAACCCAAGGTGTTTTCAAGCATTGTAAGATCCCTGTTCCCACCGAGCAACAGATTCGGGATACTAGCAACGGAAGTAGCACTTCTCGTGCGGGATAGGGGTCCCACATTTGGGGCCTCCCCCACGGATATCCAGATAAGAGACTAATCCGTTGATTGTTCCAAAACCGAACCCGGAAAAACTTCCTTTACCGGAAAGCACGGGCGGTTCCACCAGGATAACTTTTTACTCTAACGTAGTCAAGATCATTTCTGATCGAGCTGATCCAATTACATCTATAAGATACTTGGTCGGATCAAGGAAGAAACTTGCACTTGGATCATTGGGATCAACGCTTTTTTCCCCATTCAAGAGGCACAGCCGTTGATTCCTATCCATAGAACAGTTACTGTCGGGATTTATTTTATCTATCATAAAAAACAAAAGTTTGAGTCTCGATTTACAGATCCATCAGTCCAGCCTAACCCCATCCAGTCCCATGGGTTAGCCAACCGCCCAACCACTGTAGTGATGGGATCCAATTAAGAATTTGGTTAGGTTTTGTCCCGGGTACCAAGGAAAAGAGTTCCAAGGTCCCCTAGCCAGATGTTCATGCAAAAATAAAACTAGTCACACCACTCACACACCCGATATGAAATTGCCTTTTCACAGATTCAACTAGTTTAAAACAATCCTTTAATAAAACCATAGTATCATTGATCACCATCTTCCAATTTATCCAATTGATTCTTAGTTTCCCATCATTCCTTCATCAGAGTATCTATGGCATCATTGGCAACTAGAACGCTCAGGGGCCATTTCGATAGTTCCTAGCCCATAATACTCGGCAATATAATCACTTATCAAGATGGACTCTCGTTGAAGATCAGCAAGATCAACCAACAGATCCATATAAGGAGCCATGGACTCATCCATTGAAGACCAGCAAGGTCAATCAACCAGATCCATGCCCGATTTCAGAAAACAACTCCAACTCTATTCCAATATCTTCCTCAACGCACGCGTGGGTATCCTAGGTGACCCAGAGCCCGAGCACCGTATGGTCAGCACCCTCTAGGATCCTTCACAGGTGACCTAGTGCTTCACTCATAGGCCGCTTCCTTGGCCCCTCATCCACCGTACCGGAAGCTCACCATTTTAATCGCACCGAGGCTGGTCAAGACCTCGGCCGACCTTGCTACGCGAGACGTCCTTCATTGACTCTCCGTCAGCAGTTGCAACTCTATCATCACGACCTTAATCACAAGACGGCCAAAATGCTCTCCCCAGCATTCTTGACATAAAACAATCATTTACAAACAGCATTTACAAACAGTTTACAATACAATTTCTATTTTAACTTTCATTTTTCCACATTATCCCTCATTAATCTACATTAATCTACATTACTTATTAACTTTCATTTTTCCTCATTATCCCTCATTAATCTACATTACTTATTCCATATTCCATTTATATGTATACTCATCCCATCCCATCATTTTCCATCTCATCACTTCAGATTCCTTCACATCACATATCATATATTCACATCCATACATCCATATCTACATCCATACATCTATTTTCACATCCACATCTACATGCACATTCATGCATCCACATCCACATTCACATTCACCTTCATACATCTACATCTACATGCATACATCCACCTCTACATTCACATACACATCTATACATCTACATCTACATGCATACATCCACCTCTACATTCACATACACATCTATACATCTACATCTACATGCATACATCCACCTCCACATCTACATCTACATGCATACATCCACCTCCACATCTACATCTACATCTATACATCTACATCTACATGCATACATCCACATCTCCATTCACATCCACATCTATACATTCACATCTACATCCACATCTCCATTCACATCTACATCTATACATCTATATCTACATGCATCCATCCACATCTCCATTTACATCCTCATCTATACATCTACTTCTACATGCATACATCCACATCTCCATTCTCATCTACATCTATACCTCTACATCTACATGCATCCATCCACATCTCCATTTATATCCTCATCTAGACATCTACTTCTACATGCATACATCCACATCTCCATACATCATAAAATTCTTTTAATTAATCTAGGATGATAGTTCCTAGAATATGGTAGGAAGTCCTCTTTTAGGCTTTGAATGAAATTATTTTATGCGTAATTTCTTTAAAAATTTTGCCATAGCTCCGCTACTATGACTGATAAATCTCAATTTTTTCTAAGGGATAAAGCTTATCATTAAGGAAATAATTAGAATGGTCTCTAATTGGATCATCAATCCATAATGGATTGAATCATCAATGTGCATAAACTAAAAGCATAGAAAAAAGCCATTAATTTGGCCTCAAGCATAGCTTAATCTTGGATTAAGGAAAAGCTTTATGAAAAGCTTCATTTGGATTGAGAATGGGTCATGAGTATGACCATTTCTTGAGTGAGAGGAAGAATTTACATAAAAACCATTAGAATTTAAACATAAATGGAAATTAACTTCAATAGCATTTATTAAATTATGTAACTCTTCACTACTATTCACCAATTAACTTCAATAGCATTTAAAAAACCATACCAATTAAGCTTCTCAAGCTTGAGAGGGGTTGAGAAGAGAGAATCATTGAGAAATTATAGAAAAGATCAAAATTCAATATACTTACCTCATAATTTGCTTGATTCTTTATTCATGGTAGAGGCCCCCAACCAATCAATTGGTTTAGTATGTTGATGGAGCCACCAATGGTGATTGAAGAAAGAGAAAAGTGTCAAAAACTAGTGAATGATTAAAGAATTCACAGTTCTTGGCTTAGGTGGAGTAACAAAGCATAAGACACTATATATTTTGGCTTAGGTGGAGTAGAGTAACAAAGCATAAGACATTATATTTTTTTCAACAAGGGGAGGCTTCTATTTATAGGAAAATTTGAGCTCCTAAGCAAACAAACTGATTCTAGAATTTTCTAAGTCAGTTAGGTCACTTTTTGACCATTTTTAGGTCAGTTAAGCTAACTTTTTGGAACTAGACTTGAATGAGGAGAGAGGAGAGATGAAATATCTCCATTTTTATGAGTTTAAAACTCATTCAATCATGTGAAATATGCACCTCCTTTAAAGAACTCCCCTTCCTTACATATGTGTCATAATGGAATCATTTTAATATTGCTCATAGTTCTTTTTTACTAATAAACCTTGTACATTTTCAACTCTTCATCTTATGTGAAACATGCACCTCCTTTAAAGAACTCCCCTTCCTTACATATGTGTCATAATGGAATCATTTTAATATTGCTCATAGTTTTTTACTAATAAACCTTGTACATTTTCAACTCTTCATCTTATGTGAAATATGCACCTCCTTTAAAGAACTCCCCTTCCTTACATATGTGTCATAATGGAATCATTTTAATATTGCTCATAGTTTTTTACTAATAAACCTTATACATTTTCAACTCTTCATCTTATGTGAGCATTTACTCATTTTTGGATACCCAAAATATCTCTTATTTTTAATATTGCTCATAGTTTTTTTACTAATAAACCTTGTACATTTTCAACTCTTCATCTTATGTGAGCATTTACTTATTTTTGGGTATCTTCTTTTTCAAATTGGATTTATCTCCTCCCTACACATGGATTGATGCTATTGGTCCATAGGAACCTTAATTGGACCATAATCTAAAAATTTCTGAAAATCTAGACCCTTAGACTAAGGTTCTTCATACCTATTTCCAATTAATTCCAATTGCACATTGGAAAATTCTTTTTGAATTTCTGTTTCAGGGGAACTTATTTTAATAAGATGAGTTATTTTTCTATCCAAAAATATTAATAATCTGAATATTCTCTCTCTAGAATAATTTTCTCTCTCTAGGCTAAAACAGTTAGAAACAAGGTCTTTATATTTCTGAAGAGGGATTGATTACAGGGGAAGATACTAGACATCAAAAAGGGGAAGATACTAGACATCAAAAAAGGGGTTGGGGGAGGAATCTTACATTCTACCCATCAAAAAGGGGTTGGGGGAGGAATCTTACATTCTACCCCACTGAAAAAACGCGAGATATCCTCATCTCGCAACTTGGGATAATTTCGCAAGATGCACGAATATGAGACTTAGAGAAAAATTTAAATCAAGATTAACCACCAAGAAAAGTCTTAAAGAGGGCAAGATAAGAACAAGATTTAAACTTTATTCATTCTCGGAACTTATACAGTAAAGATAGAAGAACTCTTTACACCTCCATAAGCCCGTCCATCATATGGTCACAAAAGCAGTCCTCACAAGCTGCACAAGTATAGGGTAACTCATCTATGGGAATGATTCTGCTGGTTATTGCCGCACCTATCTCAGTGGTATGAGGTGATCCAACAAACGCAGTAGTATCGGGGACCCAAACCCAAGGCTTCGATAAGCGGACATTGTTAGGAAAGTGCTGCTGACCCCAGGGTGTTACCCTAGTTATGTTTTGATAGGTCCGCCATTTGGTCTGCGCTACAGAAGTTCCTAGGTGAGGAAAAAGTGAGCGCTCATACTGTTCTATAAAGTCTTTCTTCACAAACTCTCTTGCGTCTTGAAGGTGAGAAATCATCATGGATAAAACTAGTTCTTGTTGCCAAGCCATGAAGGAGATTAAGAAAGAAAGGAGATTGATGGGAGTAAGATTAGTGTGAGCGACAAGTAAAAGTTACGACTTATATAAAGGAAGGAGCTAGCGTAACCTAGAAGCCAACGGTAACTTGCCACTGAAGTCTTACCGTCTTTCCATGATTTGCGTTTGACACATTTTTCTATAGAAGGCATTAAGAATTTTGAGATGAGGAGATAAAAGAAGTTTGTAGGCTAAGTCACCTACTTTCATTGAATTCAGATATAAGGGTCACAATATCTGGGGGATAACTTCTTATACTCCGCAAGAGATAAAGAACTTCTTTTGGGCCGTACTCGAATGAAAACCAAAACCTTGGTATCCAAAACACCGATTCTCACTTCTGAACTCATTGTTCTAAATCTTTAAAACAGGTGCGACTCCTGAGAAGAATTCTAGGGAAAGGGTCTTCCTTTTTTTAAACGGAAATTTTATTTTATTTTAGAGAGAGAATAATTATAAGATTAGAAAGGAAGATTCTTACTCCAGTATACCTCGAAGGTTGGGGAGGAATCTTACATTCTACCCCACTTAAAAAGTGCGAGATGTCCTAATCTCGCAAGGTAGAGGACAGCTCTTTTTCTTAAGATTCAAATTTATTCTGGGGTTCCTTATATTCTGGTCAACCCAACAGAACACTGGGATAAATATCCTTTATATAGAACTCAACATTAAATAACAATTCATTCAGATCATATCATTCATATCTTTAACATGATAATGGTCCATTAGACCGAAAAGTTTCCTTCGAAACATTCCTCCACGGAAATTTCATTAAGCAAGTTCTCAATTTGACATCCCTTAACTTGATTCTAGCAGCGGAAGTAGCACTTCTCGCGCGGGACAGGGGTCCCACATTCGGGGCCTCCCCCACGGATATCCGGATAAGAGACTAATCCATCGATTGTTCCAAAACCGAACCCGGAAAAACTTCCTTTACCGGAAAGCACGTGCGGTTTCACCAGGATAACTTTTTACTCTAACGTAGTCAAGATCATTTCTGATCGAGCTGATCCAATTACATCTATAAGATACTTGGTCAGATCAAGGAAGAAACTTGCACTTGGATCATTGGGATCAACGCTTTTTTCCCCATTCAAGAGGCACAGCCGTTGATTCCTATCCATAGAACAGTTACTGTCGGGATTTATTTTATCTATCATAAAAAACAAAAGTTTGAGTCTCGATTTACAGATCCATCAGTCCAGCCTAACCCCATCCAGTCCCATGGGTTAGCCAACCGCCCAACCACTGTAGTGATGGGATCCAATTAAGAATTTGGTTAGGTTTTGTCCCGGGTACCAAGGAAAAGAGTTCCAAGGCCCCCTAGCCGGATGTTCATGCAAAAATAAAACTAGTCACACCACTCACACACCCGATATGAAATTGCCTTTTCACAGATTCAACCAGTTTAATTAATCTAGGATGATAGTTCCTAGAATATGGTAGGAAGTCCTCTTTTTAAGCTTTGAATGAAATTATTTTATGCGTAATTTCTATAAAAATTTTGCCATAGCTTTGCTACTATGACTGATAAATCTCAATTTTTTCTAAGGGATAAAGCTTATCATTAAGGAAATAATTAGAATGGTCTCTAATTGGATCATCAATCCATAATGGATTGAATCATCAATGTGCATAAACTAAAAGCATAGAAAAAAGCCATTAATTTGGCCTCAAGCATAGCTTAATCTTGGATTAAGGAAAAGCTTTATGAAAAGCTTCATTTGGATTGAGAATGGGTCATGAGTATGACCATTTCTTGAGTGAGAGGAAGAATTTACATAAAAACCATTAGAATTTAAACATAAATGGAAATTAACTTCAATAGCATTTATTAAATTATGTAACTCTTCACTACTATTCACCAATTAACTTCAATAGCATTTAAAAAACCATACCAATTAAGCTTCTCAAGCTTGAGAGGGGTTGAGAAGAGAGAATCATTGAGAAATTATAGAAAAGATCAAGATTCAATATACTTACCTTATAATTTGCTTGATTCTTTATTCACGGTAGAGGCCCCCAACCAATCAATTGGTTTAGTATGTTGATGGAGCCACCAATGGTGATTGAAGAAAGAGAGAAGTGTCAAAAACTAGTGAATTATTAAAGAATTCACAGTTCTTGGCTTAGGTGGAGTAACAAAGCATAAGACACTATATATTTTGGCTTAGGTGGAGTAGAGTAACAAAGCATAAGACACTATATATTTTGGCTTAGGTGGAGTAGAATAACAAAGCATAAGACACTATATATTTTGGCTTAGGTGGAGTAGAGTAACAAAGCATAAGACACTATATATTTTGGCTTAGGTGGAGTAGAGTAACAAAGCATAAGACATTATATTTTTTTCAACAAGGGGAGGCTTCTATTTATAGGAAAATTTGAGCTCCTAACCAAACAAACTGATTCTAGAATTTTCCAAGTCCGTTAGGTCACTTTTTGACCATTTTTAGGTCAGTTAAGCTAACTTTTTGGAACTAGACTTGAATGAGGAGAGAGGAGAGATGAAATATCTCCATTTTTATGAGTTTAAAACTCATTCAAGCATGTGAAATATGCACCTCCTTTAAAGAACTCCCCTTCCTTACATATGTGTCATAATGGAATCATTTTAATATTGCTCATAGTTTTTTTTTACTAATAAACCTTGTACATTTTCAACTCTTCATCTTATGTGAAATATGCACCTCCTTTAAAGAACTCCCCTTCCTTACATATGTGTCATAATGGAATCATTTTAATATTGCTCATAGTTTTTTACTAATAAACCTTGTACATTTTCAACTCGTCATCTTATGTGAAATATGCACCTCCTTTAAAGAACTCCCCTTCCTTACATATGTGTCATAATGGAATCATTTTAATATTGCTCATAGTTTTTTACTAATAAACCTTGTACATTTTCAACTCTTCATCTTATGTGAGCATTTACTCATTTTTGGATACCCAAAATATCTCATATTTTTAATATTGCTCATAGTTTTTTTACTAATAAACCTTGTACATTTTCAACTCTTCATCTTATGTGAGCATTTACTCATTTTTGGGTATCTTCTTTTTCAAATTGGATTTATCTCCTCCCTACACATGGATTGATGCTATTGGTCCATAGGAACCTTAATTGGACCATAATCTAAAATTTTCTGAAAATCTAGACCCTTAGACTAAGGTTCTTTATACCTATTTCCAATTAATTCCAATTGCACATTGGAAAATTCTTTTTGAATTTCTGTTTCAGGGGAACTTATTTTAATAAGATGAGTTATTTTTCTATCCAAAAATATTCATAATCTAAATATTCTCTCTCTAGAATAATTTTCTCTCTCTAGGCTAAAACAGTTAGAAACAAGGTCTTTATATTTCTGAAGAGGGATTGATTACAGGGGAAGATACTAGACATCAAAAAGGTTTTGGGGGAGGAATCTTACAAGCATGCTCTACAAGCTGGTGAAGACAGAATTCAATTTCATCAAGTCTACAGTGAGATCCAAGCTCTTCAATCAAATCTGCAGGTGACTTTGGTAAAACAGAGATTAAGCTTTCAATATTTGGTCAAATCTTGTGTTTCTTGGCTTAATCCTCTACTAGACTCATAGCTATTGATCGCTTTGAAAGCATTTGAGCTCATTTGAAGTCTAAGGCACCAGATCTCGACTCCCCGCATACTCTATTTTTTGCACACAAAACAGTGAATTAATTTACTAATCAGTGATTAATCAATGCTAATCACTATATTTTGGTGCAATTGAGGGTTCAAATTAACCATTAGGTATCTGATACAGATCCCTATAACTTCAGATTGCAATTCGGAGATGGTTTGATACTCCAACCATCCCGTACAAATTGGTTACCCTTGATTTAATGTAATTTTTGGTAAAATTGTGCTAAATAAATTTGTGAAAATCATCATTTTGCATTTAACCCTTGGTTAATGCCTGCAAATTACACTCAAATTCAATATTATTCACAGCTAGAGTTGCATTTGGGAATGTGCATAAGAATGAATGCTATACGCATTATGTATTGGGCACGTTACATCAGTGTAAATATGGGATTAGACACTGCCCTTGTCCAGAATAAGGCAAGAGGTAAGACCTCCCGCATAAATTTGGGTTTGATTTGCATAATGACACAAGATAAACATCAAAATCCCAAAGGAAATGTCAGTAAAACATTGAAACATGTTGCTCACATGCAGCAAAAAGACCTGACGGACAAGCTCATGGCCCCAGCCATCAAACAAGAAGAATATCTCTTTCCAAGAAGAGGATCCACACCAAGAAGATCTAAAGGAAGAATTGAAGGAAGACATGGACACGAGAAGAGAAACTGCCATGAGAAGAGAAGCTGCCCCAAGAAGACTGAAAGAAGAGACGGACGCGTGGAGAGAAGCTGCCACGACAAGAAGACTGAAGAAAAGAGAAGATGTGAGGCTCCAAAGAGTAAGGAGCCATGTGAAAATCTCTGAGAGAGAGAGACCCCACAACCCAATGTAACCTGTCCCAACAAAGTAAAACCATCTCTGAGCCACCGCCCGATGATGTAGGCCACGTGGTAGATGTATGGGTGAGCACTTTAGTCAAGGTCGTGGGGCACTTATAGTAGTAGCCTTGGACACATAGAGAGAGAGTGTGTCAAGGACTATGGAGTTTAGGGACTTGAGGCACTGGTTGCGGACTATCAAGTAAGAGAGAAACTTAATACAGGGTCCAGGTGTGCTAAGATAACTTGAGGGGAGGAATAGACACTGGTCGCGGGCTATCAAGTAAGGGGAGGCAAACTTGGTATAGGGTCTAGGTGTACTAGGAGTATTCACTTGAGGGGAGGTGTTGAAAATACAAGTGAATAGGGTGTGTGCGGGAACAAGCCCTTGGTTAGAGGCTGTAAAAGAGAAGATGTAAATGTGAAAGAACTTGTGAAAAGGTGAGAAGAATCTACTGGGAGAGAATAAAGGGTAGCATGAGAAGATTTAGGAAGTGTGGAGATATTCTGGGAGATATTCTGGGAAAAGTGAAGAGGTGGAGAGAGTCAGGGAAAAGAGGCAGAGTGAATCATGGAGAAATCAGTGGGATTAGATGCTTGATGTAAACTCTATAAATTGAGGCATTGCCCTAATGAGAATTTGCTAGTTTTTGAGTATCCATGCCTACATTAATCTATTTGTTAATAACCCACCACTAATTACGTCTTAATTATTTGCTAATCACTTTGTTAATGATGTTGATTCTAGTGTTTGATCCACCATAGCTCATCACAATGCCCAAATTTCAACAGCGCCAGCCCTTACTATCTGCTACTACCGTTGGCGTGCTCAGAGGGCCCCCTCGTTCGGTGCAATCCACCCTGTAGTTCAAGCGACTTCTTTTCTAGCCCGCCCACACTCCATGCCTCTCTGCCTCTAGAAGCGGCTACCACACGTCGGTACTTTATATTTGGAAATCACGTGCTCGCCATTTGATTTGGTTGGTCGATATTTTCACCTTTCTATAAAATCACATAATATTAATTAAGGCCCTTGTGTATTAAGGTCTCTTTTGCTCCATGCACACTATTTGTCATCCATGCACTTTGCCTTTAGCATTTCAACAATATGTAAAGAAGCCTTTGTTACACTCTCAGCCATATTTGCATCCATGTCTATCTCTGGCTCCTGTTCATCAAGGCTAGCAACTGCCCACATATCATCCTCAAGCACAATACTCACATCACAACGCTCTTCATCAGCCCAGTCTACATGCATATTTTCTTGAATGTTGCCAACCCCCCTAGTATCATTGTCCCCACAGACTCCCCAGCACATAATGCATCAAATGGAAAAACATCCATATCATTCATTGTAGGTACCATACCACCATCAAGCTGTCCAAGAAAATCCATAACAATAGGATCTTCCTCCATGCTCTCCACATCCATTGCAAACCGTCTTCACTTCATCACGTCTCTACCACCCCATCCTCCTCCCTTATAGAATCTAGCAAAGAATCATCCTCAAAGCATTCTGTATCCAGCTCCTCTTCCTTCTTATCTCATCAGCCAATCCCAAGGCATCATCCTCTTTGCTTCCATGTGCATGCATGTCATCCAGCTCCGAGTGTAAATGATCTTCAATAGAGCCTTCCAAATCACTGTCATGTACTACCATGACGTCCAAATCCAAAGAAGAATCCACTGGCAACTTCTCATCTGCAAAAGTCTCAAACCTTGACCCAGATTCCTCATCATGCTTTTCATCTACCTTCACATGCTTTAAAGACTTTGGAAAAAAATCAGAAGGCATATAAAACATCCCCCTTTGCACCTGTATAGGCCTTTGAGGCTCCTGTCTAATCAAACTTTGCATAGGACTCTTATCCACCTCAACCAAATTTACATGCATATCCCCTGGCAGACACAACACCTTCATGCGGATAAATACCCATCTCCATCTGCTTCAAAATCTTGCCTTCCTTTTCCCTAGCAACCCTAACTGCATCATCAAATGACTTGGGATTCTTTAACTCAACCCTGACCTTCAAATGGGGTAACAAACCATCAATAAACAAGCTCTTCTTCAAAAACATAGGAGGAACTTCCTGCTTCAATGTCATACACCACTTACCCTTACCCCATAGACATGTAAATGGACTTGCTTCAAGATGCTCAACTCCTGCCAAAGCACACTAGGCTCCTGCGCTTGTTGCTGAAAATGCTCCAAAAGGCCTTCTTTCAACCTGTCTAAGGTCAAAACACCAAAAGGCCTTCTTTCAACCTGTCTAAGGTCAAAACACCAAAAGGCCTTCTTTCAACCTGTCTAAGGTCAAAACACCATGTAGCTCACATGCCACATCATGTGCTTCAAAATCTTTAAACCAGCTTCGGGCATCTCCCTTCAAGAAAATTTTTATTAGCCTCAAAACCTGCTCTTCATCTGTAACATGATTGCTAATGCATGCCAACTCCATTTGCTCCAAAAAATTAGACACATCTTCACCCTTCCTGCCATGAAATTCTGGATAAGACCACATCATGAAAATCTGCAACAACAACAATACCTGAGCTCTCCTCAGTGGAGGCACTAGAAAGCTGTCGGAAATTCCGGACACGGAATCACTTGCCTCTATAGCTGTCCATCCAACAGCCTTGAAAACACTAACACCAACGGCCAACACACTGCTGGAACGCTTCTCTCACGGCTCACCACACCACCCACACCAGAAAGACAGCACAAGATAGGGGCACCATAATCAAAGTAAACCCAGCAACACGTACACTTCATTCCCACGTGTCAACATACACAGTACCATCAACACCATAAAACTTTGGGAAGACTAGTCCCATCTTCACCACACTTCAAACAAACTCAACAACTATACCAAAAACCAACACTCTGGCTTGGATTTACTGCCAAGGGAATTCAACCACGACCTCACTGCCTCTAGAATTACAACCTTGCGTCTGACAACCAAGCCTCTTCAGCCAGTCAACCCATACGTCTCTACACTGCACTCTCTCTCTCCTGACTGCAATCCTCTGACGTTGCCACCAGTCTATCTGCAGCCTAGCAAACGCAACCTCTCCTCCTCTCAGTGTGCTACCAGCCCCACCAGCCAAGAGCAACACCTTCTCTCCTTCTCCCCCAGGCGGCTCTCTCTCTCGCCTCTTCTTTGTTGCTGTCGGCACCACGTACTACTCTCTTTACTTCATTGATTCCTCTGGTTCGCAGAAGTCGGTACCACCAGCCCCACTACTGCTCCAATAGCTGTAGCTAACACAACCCTTCATCTCACTACATCCCTCCAAAGGCGGCTCCAATCACCGCTAGCCACAAGCGTGTCCGCGTCTCCCAGTCCTCGCCAGTAGCCACACCAACACCAACTGCTGGTCGGCTCCCTCTCCTCCTTCGCTTGCATCAGTCACACCACCACGACCCTCAACCCATCTTATTGCTCAGTCAGTACTAGCTGCACTAGCAAATCCCAAGCAACCCCTTTGTCATTGTCGCCAGCGCCCTTGCCAGACAGCTCAACCCATCTTACTGCTCAGTACTAGCTGCACTAGCAAAACCCAAGCAACCCCTTTGTCATCGTCGCCACGACCCTCAACCCATCTTACTGCTCAGTACTAGCTGCACAAGCAAAACCCAAGCAACCCCTTTGTCATCGTCGCCAGCGCCCTTGCCAGACAGCTCCTCTGGCCGACAAAACCAAAACCAAGGCCACCTCTGGTCTTCGCCTGCGCTATCTGCCATGCCGTCCCCAGTTGTCGACAGCACTACAGCCAGCCTCACCTCTCCTTACGCCTGCGGGGTCGGCTGCATCCGGCCACCTTCACACACTCTTCTGGTCACGGCGGCTCCCCTCTACAGTGCCAGCCCCTACTATCTGCTACCATTGGTGTGCTTAGAGGGCCCCCTCATTCGGTGCGGTCCACCCTGTAGTTCAAGCGACTTCTTTTCTAGCCGGCCCACACTCCACGCCTCTTTGCCTCTAGAAGTGGCTACCACACGTCGGCACTTTATATTTGGAAATCACGTGCTCGCCATCTTGCTGCAGCCGATTTGGCTGGTCGATATTTTCACCTTTTTATAAAATCACATAATATTAATTAAGGCCCTTGTGTATTAAGGTCTCTTTTGCTCCATGCACACCTTGCCACCTTCTCCTTCCATTTCACACATATTCAAGGAAACATTGGCCCCTTCAATATTTAATTGCCCCCCATGCTTCCACACCTTCAAATACGACCTACGAGTGCCCACTCCATTTTTGGACGCGTACACATACAGAGCGACCGAATGGCTGATACCACCTCCAGTAGACCACGCTCCAAACCTGTACAAGCCTACTACCAAACCATCCACCTTGTACATCTGCCGAGGCATTCCAGGGCAAAGCTTTATACATGCCATGCATCCCATATGTACACAAGCCCAAAACACCTTACAGAATTTTGCTTGACAGTATACACACACGTGTGAGGTGTTTGTAGCTATACACACACGTGTGTGTGTGATAGAGACACATATACATAAACACATACATACATATATACTTACATACACACATAATATATGTTGCTAATTGATATAAGATTTGGTCATGCGATCAATTCTTGTCAATCTAATGGAATTTAACACATGTACACATCAGATAGCTACCTGCTGTTGATAACATAAGAATACTCAAGAAATCTTCCCGAGGTTGCCACTAACATCTTATGGGACTTATAGATTTAATCATGCGACCAAAACATTGGAGAAGAATGATCCCAAATGTAGGGGATCCAAAGATTTGGTCAAGTGACCAATATTTATATAACAATTTGGATGAGACAAATATATAATATATATATGTGTGGGATATACATATATATATATATATCGACAAGACCGATATATGTGTGTGTGTGTGTGTGTGTGTGTGTGTAAGATGGATGATAACAATACTTAAATCCTTTAATTACACGTCGAATATTAATTTGAATTGAATAGTCCATCTTGTGTTCATTACTATTCTTAATTCAATAATTAATTAGTGTGATTTTATTATCTCTTAATCATGGAATTAATAATAAGCTTTGAGCCTCCATATATCCTTAAAATTATAAGCCGCATTTTCAATGGTACACTCAACTCCTTAAGTGTACGTGGAATGACTAAGATGAGCTTCGTAGATATGGTCGAGATGATGGTGGAATTGTATGTGGATTAATGTGGTAGCCGGGGTGTAGGAGGTTGTAATGGAAAGGGCCCAAAAGCTTAAAAGATTAAGCTTTAGTAATACAACTGCATGGCATAATCCCATTATTTCAACATCAAATTTACACTCAACTCCTTAAGTGTATGTGGAATGACTAAGATGAGCTTCATAGATATGGTCGAGATGATGGTGGAATTGTATGTGGATTAATGTGGTAGCAGGGGTGTAGGAGGTTGTAATGGAAAGGGCCCAAAAGCTTAAAAGCTTAAGCTTTAGTAATACGACTGCATGGCATAATCCCATTATTTCAACATCAAATTTACAAACCCATTATTTTAGCACCCAAAAAGTGTTTTTTAAAGCATGACTACATGGTTCTATAACCATATCCTTATCAATGTGTGAACACCCTCTAGAAAATCAAACCTTTTTATTTCTCTTAATTGAAATGACAAAGTGTGTGTTTGTAGCTTTAGTAATACTAATAAGCTATAAGCTTTAATAATACTAAAGCTTATAGCTTTAGTAATACTAATAAGCTATAAGCTTTAATAATACTAAAGCTTACTAAAGAAAGCTAAAGCTTTGGCTTTTAACCCTGCCCGCAAACGATGAAACGCAACGGCAAATGAAACACGAGCACATAGCCTCGCAAGAAGCGCACCGTAGTAGCTAGCAAGAAGCAACCAGGGATAGGAGCACGCACATTCACCACCGGCGGGCTGAGGCTTGTGGAGTCGATTTGAAGACTGCTAGGAGGTGATTTGAAGACTGCTAGGAGGTGATTTGAAGACTGCTGGGAGGCGATTTGAAGACTGCTGGGAGGCGATTTGAGGAAGCAAATCAAGATCCAATTAATCTCTCTCTCTCAAAGAGGTAAAGAAACTTCTATTTGGGCAAGGTTAGCCACTTTTCTTTCTCTGTATCTCTGTTTAATTAATTTTTAATTAATCTCAAGAGAAAAAATCAATCTCTCTCTCTCCCAAACATAAGCTCTCAATAATTAATTAATTGATTTAATCATCTAATCTTTCTCAATCACTCCTTTCTTTCTCTCTCTCTCTCTCACACACACACACCCACACACACACCTTTCTTTATCTATCTCACACACACTAATTATTAATTACACTAACTAATATCATTAATCAAATAAGAAAGTACTTACTGAATGAGTTGAGTTGCTTTACACTACCTTTGAAACTTGATTATGGTTACCAAGTGCATGAAACAACCTACTCAAGGGAGCCAATTTTCAAATTTTGAATCTGAACGGGAACTTGAAATTTAAATTTTGGCAGGAAATATGAAAATTGATGTGAGCTATATTTAGCAAGAAAATTTAATATTTGAAATTGTGTTCAGTGTTTATGTCCCAAGATTTGGTCACATGACCAATTCAAACTATATATATATTTATATATGTGTTCATATTTATATATGCATTCATATTTATAATTAAATATGTATATATTTATATATAATTATATATATCTATAATTAAAAATATATAGATATATTTTTTAATTATGAATATATATAATTATAAATATATTTATAATTTTATATAAATATATATATTTAATTATATTTAAAATTTTAATTATAAATATGTGCATATATATATATATTCATATTTATATTCATATTTATATGTACATATATATGACCAAACTATTTGTCCATATGACTATGCTATGCCCAAATATTTGGTCATCTCACCTAGCCTTGGACAATTGAAAATATATTCATATATATAAATATAAATATAAACCTTGGATAAAATGTGCTCTACAAGATTTGGTCATGTGACCTAAACATATTTGGACATATATAAGAGCTCTCCTAGTTTTGATCAAATGACCAAATGTGTGAGAGCACTTAAAATAAGACCAAATTAGTAGATGAGGCTATTATGTGAAACACCATGTTTTGGTCACATGACCATAACTATGAGGGTATTACGTGGAACACCAAGTTTGGTCACAAGACCATATCTATGTGCTCTCCAATATTTGGTCATGTGACCAAAACATATATGGACATATACATGAGCTATACTATTATAGAGCACTGAGAAGAAAGATTTGGTCATGTGACCTAAACAAATTTTGACATATACATGAGCACTCCTATTAGAGAGCACTGAGAAGAAGATTCGGTCATTTGATCTAAACAAATTTGGACATATACATGAGCTCTCCTAGTTTTGGTCAAATCACCAAATGTTTGAGAGAACTTATAATAAGACCAAAATTTAGGAGAGAACTTTGAAATAGCTCTGACCAAATTAGTACAAGATGCTATTACTTGGAACACCAAGTTTTGGTCACATGATCATTTCTATGTGCTCTACAAGATTTGGTCATGTGACCAAACATATATGGACATATACATGAGCTCTCCTATTAGAGTGCACTGAGAAGAAGATTTGGTCATGTGACCTAAACAAATTTGGACATATACATGAGCTCTCCTATTAGAGTGCACTGAGAAGAAGATTTGGTCATGTGACCTAAACAAATTTGGACATATACATGAGCTCTCCTAATAGAGAGCACTGAGAAGAAGATCTCGTCATGTGACCTAAACCAGTTTGGACATATACATGAGCTCTCCTATTAGAGAGCACTCTGTGACCTAAACATATATGTACATATACATGAGATCTCCTATTAGAGTACACTGAGAAGAAGATTTGGTCATATGACCTAAACAAATTTGGACATATACATGAGATCTCCTAATAGAGAGCACCAAGAAGAAGATTTGGTCATGTGACCTAAACAAATTTGGACATATACATGAGCTCTCCTATTAGAGTGCACTGAGAAGAAGATTTGGTCATGTGACCTAAACAAATTTGGACATATACATGAGCTCTCCTATTAGCAAGCACTGAGAAGAAGATTTGGTCATGTGACCTAGACACATTTGGACATATACATGAGCTCTCCTATTAAGCACTGAGAAGAAGATTTGGTCATGTGACCTAAACAAATTTGGACATATACATGAGCTCTTCTAGATTTGGTCCAATGACCAAATGTTTGAGAGCACTTATAAAATAAGCCCAAAATTTATGAGAGGACTTTCAAATGGATGTGACCAAATTAGTAGATGATGCTATTATGTAGAACACAAAGATTTGGTCACATGACCATATATATGTGCTCTACAAGATTTGGTCATGTGAGCTAAACATATATGGACATATACATAAGCTCTCCTATTATAGTACACTGAGAAGAAGATTTTGTCATGTGACCTAAACAAATTTGGACATATACATGAGCTCTCCTAATAGAGAGCACCGAGAAGACGATTTGGTCATGTGACCTAAACAAATTTGGACATATACATGAGCTCTCCTATTAGCAAGCACTGAGAAGAAGATTTGGTCATGTGACCTAAACAAATTTGGACATATACATGAGCTCTCCTAGTTTTGGTCAAATGAGCAAATGTTTGATAGCACTTATAATAAGCCCAAAATTTATGAGAGGACTTTCAAATGGCTCTGACCAAATTAGTAGCTGATGCTATTACGTAGAACACAAAGTTTTGGTCACATGACCATATCTATGTTGTGAGGTCCCTATCCCCACCGTGCAACGAATTCAGAGGTAGCAGTAGCGAAAGTAGCACTTCTTGCACGGGGCAGGGTCCCACACTCGGGGCCTCGCCCATATCGGGACAAGAGACTAATCCACCATCGGTTCTTCCAAAACCGAACTCGCAAAAACTTTCCTTGCCCGAAAAGCACGAGCAATTCCTCCAGGATAACTTTTCTCTAACGTAGTCAAAAGCCTTAACTAATTGAACTGATCTGACCGAACCCGTAAGTCCCATAGTCAGATCAAGGAAAAGATTGTACTTGGATCATAGAGACCAACTCTTTTTTCCTCATTTTGCTCTTTGCTAATACAAATTTTGACTCTAAAATCTCATGTTGAATGATTCTAACACTATCGTCATCTAGTCCTTGTGCAAGCACTTGAACATTTGAGCCGTGGGCTGATGGACACCTTCTGTGGGAGTGGTGTTTGATTCTGGATGATGTGGTAGACTACCTGCACTGTAACCATCCATGATTTTCATCCATTTCTGAAACATATCATTCAGCGCATATTATCATATGTGCATCCTTTGTAGCCATAGTGTCACCAAAGGCCACTCTTGCCAGTTTAATGATCTGTTGTTACAAAAAAATATTATCGTTGTTAGCCAAATGTCTACCATCATACCAGTCATATCACTAAATCTTGCAAAGCCTTATATTTGGTCACATGACCAAATCTTTTAGTTTTGTTAGAGTTTCATATATTTGATTTAAAGAGTTCAAATAATAACCAATTATTGGTTAATATATGAAAGAATTATAGCCTACATATGATCACCATAATAGATTTTTAATATCTAGCTACCGAGATTACATCAAAGAAATTTGATATACTCACATCCCACTCAGATCGTACTTGACTCCCCTTCGCTTGACCTTGGTGAGGCTTTGGTGGTCTATTAAAAGAAACCCATTGATCACGAACTTGCTTAAGATTATCTTGATACGGATATTGTCTCATTATTTTCTGTGACTCTAGATTGGCCATCCTCGATACCTCCACACTCTCCTGTGGAGGGTAGTCCACCACTATCCTAGTAGCTCTTTCCACATAGTAACTCTTACGTTGATTCATCGGTGATACCCTCTGTGAATACCCTTGCAGCATATATTGAGTGTTGTCCAAAGAGGATTTAGTACTTGTAACTTCAAAGCTGCTCCATAGACTTCTCATCAAATGGCATCAAATCAGCACACGCAACACGTGGTCTAGAATTTAGACCAAAGTCAAGTTCCAACTTCGTTACATGTTCAATGTTTGGTCTTCTGTAAACATATTTTACTAGAGCTGCAACACAGTTCTTCATTGGTATGGAAAATGTTTTCTGTAGCCAAATGGATAGAAGCACTCATATGCCACCAAACCAGATCGCCCTTCAATGCTCTTCTTTGTCAATTTCTTTTTTGTTTGTGTATAGTCCACAGTGATAGTTGTCTCACCAAATGCCACCACTGATGTCTCTCCCGTTGGCTTCACCAATGCATTTGAGATTGTTGGATTATCTTGATCTTGTTCTCTTCCTGTCTGTTTCTTCTTTGGCTTCTTCCTTGCTACCCCTGAGATATTTTCCTAAAGCATTAATGATTTGTTGTGTTAATGGCTCATCATCTTCTTCATCTATATTCTGGCCTCTGACAAGCATGTTATCATCACCATCATTTTTCATCTTGGCCTCTTCATAAGAGAGTGTGTCTAGTAGATATGACTTGGCTGAAGCCTTCATATCTATGCGCACACAAGCGATACCTTGTTCTCCTACAATACTCTTTGAAATCCCTTCAACCACACCAACTTTCTTATATTTGTCTATTTTGGGCTTGAGTGCAAACAAGTTGGGGTGTTTTGTACTTTTTCCATCCATATTGTGGTAGTCAATATACCATGTCCAAGCCATGTCATCATTGACTTCATCAATGAACTCAATTCTTGAACTACCTTCTATGTTTGAACTCTTTCTTTTTGGCATTTTATTTCTGCAAACCAAGTAAAAATAAAAAATGTGGATTAAAGTCTACTTTACAAAAATTTAGTCTAAAACCACCAATTAATTGTACTTGAAAACAATGCACATCATCCATATTTATATTCAATACTTATAAGACCAATAATTCTAATTGTTCTCCAATATCTTGTCTTGTGAGCTATTCTATTTGAATTATCAAGGCTTTGGCCTATGGCATCATTGGCAACCAGAACGCTCAGTGCCACCTGTCAGGGGCCTTTTCGATAGTTCCTAGCTCATAGTAACCGGCAAGTATTCACTTTAACAAAAATGGAGTCTCTGTTGGTTGATCAGCAAGATCAACCAACAGATCCATATAAAAGAGCCATGGACTCATTCGTTGAGGACTAGCAAGGTTAATCAACCAGATCCATTCCCGAATTCAGAAAACAACTCTTACTCCTTGTTCCAATATCTTCCCCGACATACATGTGGGTATCTTCGGTGACCCAGAGCCCCAGCACCGTATGGTCATCACCCTCTAGGATCCTTTGCAGGTCACCTAGCGCTTCACTCATAGGCCGCTTCCTTGGTCCCTCATCCACTGTACCACCGGAAGCTCAGCATTTAAATCAAACCGAGGCCAGTCAAGACCTCGGCCCACCTTGCTACGCGAGACGTCCTCCGTTGACTCTCCGTCAGCAGTTGCAACTTTACCAGATAGGTCTCCACCTACGACCTCATTCACAAGACGGTCAAAATGCTTCCCCAGCATTCTTGACATAAAACAGTCATTTAAAAACACATTTCGTATACAAATACAGTTTCAACAATATTTCCATCTTTTCTCATCAATCCTCCTTTCACATTAGTCCCCATCTTTTCTCATCTTCCCACAATTTTTTTTTTCATCGATCCCTATCACATCACATCATTCCCATATTAAATCACATTCAATCGCATCATCCACACATCAATCCACATCATCCATACATCCATTCACATCAATCCACATCATCCATACATCCATCCACATCAATCCGCATCATCCATACATCCATCCACATCAATCCACATTATCCACACATCCATCCACATCTTCCATACATCCATCCACATCAATCCGCATCATCCATACATCCATCCACATCAATCCACATTATCCACACATCCATCCATATCTTTCATACATCCATCCACATCAATCCGCATCATCCATACATCCATCCACATCAATCCACATTATCCACACATCCATCCACATCTTCCATACATCCATCCACATCAATCCACACGTCAATCCACATCATCCATACATCCATCCACATCAATCCACATTATCCACACATCATCTATGCATTCATTCACGTGAATCCACATTATCCACACATCAATCCACATCATCCATACATTCATTCATGTCAATCCACATTATCCACACATCAATCCACATCATCCACATCATCCATACATTCATCCACATCACCCACACATCAATCCACATTCATTTCTCCCACTGTCATCTAATCACATCTTTTTCTATCTCATCACTTATTTCTCCCACTGTCATCTAATCACATCTTTTTCTATCTCATCACTTATTTCCTCATTTATCCTCATCAGATCTCATCCACTTGTATTTACCCATACATCTCATCACTTCACATACATTAACATCTATCTAGTTTACATTGCATCTGATCACATCATTTCACATTCATTCACATCTCGATTCACATGTTATCATTCATTCACATGTTATCATTCATTCACATCCCGATTCACATGTTATCACATTCATTCACATCCTATATCATTCATTCACATCTCGATTCACATGCTAACCCATTCATTCACATCCTATATCATTCATTTACATACTAGCACATTCATTCACATACTATATCATTCATTTACATACTAGCACATTCATTCACATACTATATCATTCATTCACATCTCGATTCACATGCTAAGACATTCATTCATATCCTATATATTTCATTTACATCTTGATTCACATGACATCACATCTCATCTATTCATTCACAATTATCTGATTCACATCACATCTATTTACCTCTCATTCTCATCACTTCTATTCTCATCACATCCAATTCTTTCCCATCTATCTGATTCGCATCCCATCTCATCACATCTATTTACCTCTCATTCTCATCACATCCATCCATCCATTCATTCCTATCTATCTGATTCGCATTACATCTCATCACATCTATTCACCTCACATTCTCGTAACTCCTATTCTCATCGCATCCATCCATTCATTCATTCCCATCTATCTAATTCGCATTACATCTCATCACATCTATTCACCTCACATTCTCGTCGTCACTCCTATTCTCATCGCATCGCATCCATCCATTCATTCCCATCTATCTTATTTGCATCGCATATCATCACATCTATTTACCTCTCATTCTCATCACTTTTATTCTCATCCATTCTCTAGTCATCTCATCTATTTACCTCTCATTTTCATCACTTTTATTCTCATCTCATCCATTCTCTAGTCATTCTCATCTATCTGATTCGCACCACATATCATCACATCTACTTACCTCTCATTCTCGTCACTCCTATTCTCATCGCATCCATCCATCCATTCATTCCCATCTATCTGATTCGAATCACATATCATCACATCTATTTACCTCTCATTGTCATCACTTCTATTCTCATCACATCCATTCTCTATTCATTCTCATCACTTCTATTCTCATCCATCTGATTTGCATCACATATCATCACATCTATTTACCTCTCATTCTCATCACTTCTATTCTCATCACATCCATTCTTTTTTCATTCTCATCTATCTGATTCATATCACATCTTATCACATCTATTTATAGAATGTAAGAGAATTCTTATTTTTGATATAAAGATTCTTTACGCATCTGTTTATGCATAAGAACAACTTTTATAAAAATTCGTTCATGCATTTTATTTATGCATAAATTCAAATTTAAGGAGAATAACACTTTCGAAATAAAAAAAAATCTTTTATGCATCTTCTATGTATAAATTCAATTTTAATGACAATAACTCTTTTGAAATAAAAATAAATTTCTTTATGCATCTTTCTATACATAAAAAAAATTTAATGAGAATAACTCTTTTGAAATAAAAATGGCATAAAATCAAAACTGATGAGAGTAACTCTTTTGAAATAAAAAAAAATTATGCATTTTTCTATGCATAAAATCAAAACTGATGAGAGTAACTCTTTTGAAATAAAAATAAATTTCTTTATGCATCTTTCTATGCATAAAATCAAAACTGGTGAGAATTTAACTCTTTTGAAATAAAAATAAATTTCTTTATGCATCTTTCTATGCATAAAATCAAAACTGATGAGAATAACTCTTTTGAAATAAAAATAAGTTTCTTTATGCAACTTTCTATGCATAAAATCAAAACTGATGAGAATAACTCTTTTGAAATAAAAATAAGTTTCTTTATGCATCTTTCTATGCATAAAATCAAAACTGATGAGAATAACTCTTTTGAAATAAAAATAAGTTTCTTTATGCATCTTTCTATGAATAAAATCAAAACTGATGAGAATAACACTTTTGAAATAAAAATAAGTTTCTTTATGCATCTTTCTATGCATAAAATCAAAACTGATGAGAATAACTCTTTTGAAAAAAATAAGTTTCTTTATGCATCTTTCTATGCATAAAATCAAAATTGATGAGAGTAACTCTTTTGAAATAAAAATAAATTTCTTTATGCATCTTTCAATACATAAAATCAAAATTGATGAGAATACCTCTTTTGGATTAAAAATAAATTTTTTAATGCATCTTTCTATGCATAAAATCAAAATTTAATGAAAGTAATGCTTTTACAATAAAAAAATCTTTTATGCATCTATTTATGTATAAATTTAATTTTAATGAAAGTAACACTTTTATAATAAAAAATTTCTTTTATGCATCTATTTATGCATAAAAATCAATTTTGATGAAAGTAACACTTTCATAATCAAAATATTCCCAATATGCATCTTTCTATGCATAGAAATTAATTCTAATGAAAATAACACTTTTATAATAAAAATATTTCTAATATGCATTTTTCTATGCATAGAATAAAAATAACACTTTTAGAATACACAAGCGGTGGGGATTACTCTTTTTGAATAATAAAAATATAAAACTTATTTCACCAAATTTAGAAAAATTTTGCCATAGCCTCCTTTGTATGGCTGACCATTTTTTATTTTTTTCACTCTAAAATTTACTAGAAATTATCCAAGATGATTTAAATCATTCTAATCTAAACAATTTCCACTTTATTAAGAGTAAACAATATGAAAAGTTTAATTCCATCAATTTGATTACACATCTAGGATAAAGAAAGGCTAAATTCAATAATGAAGATAAGAGGGAAAGCCTTTCCAGCAAGGCATAACATCCATTTTCATTTTAAAGAAAGCAAAAATCAAAAAACCATAAAATAGAATAAGAAAAAGTAGAATTTCTAACTTACTAGGAGTTTTGTGAGCTTTCCTTTGGCTTGATGGTTTGAGGGATCTACTCTTGTTTACAACAAGAGTGGCCACAAATTCTTTTGAAGAGGAAATGGTCAAAAATAAATGAATTATCAATGAATTCATTGTTTTTGGCTCTTGGGGGGGGGGGAGTAGAGTAACAGTGCATAAAACACTACTAACCATTTACAAAGGGGGAGGCTTCATTTATAGGAAAAAGTGAGCCTCTAACCAAGCAAAGTGATTCTAGAATTTTCTAGATCAGTTTGGTCAATTTTTGACCATTTTTAGGTCAGTTTAGCTTACTTTTTGGATCTTGTTGAAGCAAGAGAGAGGAGAGATGAAAATATCTCATTATTTATGAGTTTAATACTCAACTACACATGTGAAATAGGTGTCTTATTCATGAGGGGAATTCCCCACACTGAGGTGTCAAAAATGCATCATTTCTTCTTAAATATCTCTTCTTTTTTAACAAAAAACCTTGTCCTTAGTCAACTCTTCATCTTATGTAAGCATTTACTCATTTTTGGGGATTTTCTTTTATTCTTCTATTTATCTCCTCCCTACATTTGGATTAATCTAACTGGTCCATAGGAATCTTAATTCAAAAATTTCAGAAAATCTGGACCCTTAGGCTAAGGTCCTTTTTACTTGATTTCAATTTATTCCAATTGCACATTGGAAATTTCTTTTTGAATATCTATTTTAGGGGAAACCATTTTAGACACTAGGAGGATTTTTATATCAAAAAATATCTCAATCTTGAATTACCTCCCTCTAGATATTTTCTCTCTCTCTAGATATTTTCTCTCTCTAGGCTAAAACAGGGTAAAACACGATCTTTCTTTTATTACAGAGAGGGAAATAATTATGAGATCAGAAGGGGAGGTTCTTACACCTGCACACCTCAAAAGCCGAAGGGAGGAATCTTACATATGTGCTCTACAAGATTTAGTTGGGTGACCTAAACATATATAGATATTAACATTAGCTCTCCTAGTTTTAGTCTGGCTATCAAAACAATGAACTCCTAGTTTTAGAGCACTTAGAGTAGGTTTCATTACAGAACCTCATAGCCTCCATAGACATTTAATTTCAATAATATTTTGTCACATGACCAAAAGATAGAGAGCATTTTGTCCTTATAAATCCTATTTGATCACAAGACTGATTATTAGATAGCACTCCAAATTGTTATCACATGATAGCACTACCATATGTTGAAGAGCACTGATGATAAGAAGAGTGTGTCACATGACCAGAAGATGGAAGATCAAGTTGAAATGGTTGTGACCCAATTAGTAAATCAAGCTATTATGTGGAACACCAAGTTTTGGTCACATGACCATATCTATGAGTTTTATAAGATTTGGTCATGTAACCTAAACATATATAGACATATATATAAGCTCTCATAATTTAGGTCTGATGAGACCAAAACAAAAGACTCTCCAATAAATATAAAATTTGGTAACATAACCAAATATTTAGAGAATGTTGTAATGAAGATAATCAAACAAGGGAGATGTAATTAGGGTCATAGGACCAAATCTAAAGTTGAGGCCCAAATGAGGAAGACCAAGTTTACGTCACATGACCATATTATTGTGCACTCCATCACCTTGTCATGTGACCTAAGCATATGTGGTCATATACATAATCTTTCCATGTTTTGGTCTTGTGACCAAAACATGGAAAGATAATCTTGTGACCAAGATAATGGGCTCTCTAGAAAAACCTCATTGATATCGTGAAATAACTATTGTCAAAAGGTGTCTGGCTGTCAACCCACAGCTCAAATGTTCAAGTTCTTGCAAGGACTAGATGACGATAGTGTTAGAATCATTCACATTAAATTTTAGAATCAAAAATTGTATTAGGAACAAAGAGCAAATATGACACAAATCAAATGGACATAGCAAGCAGAGCCAGACAAATGAAAGAAGATAAGGTGTTGCAACAAGAAGAGCTTGTTAAGGTATTCGAAGAGCAATCTATTGACAAGATTCAAAGGACATGAAGAGAATGCCAAGAATACTGCAACATCATGACAGAGCTCTATCACAAGATTGCAGGGTGTTGTGAAATATGGTTGAAGAATAAAATTTATACAATTCCTCTCTCTGAATTTTGAGAAGTGTAGGTGTAAGAACCTCCCCTTCTGATCTTATAATTATTTCCCTCTCTGAAATAAAAGAAAGATCTTGTTTTATCCTGTTTTGGCCTAGAGAGAGAAAATGTCTAGAGGGAGGTAATTCGAAATTAAGATATTTTTGGATATAAAAATCCTCCTAGTGTCTAAAATGGTTTCTCCTGAAATAGATATTCCAAAAGAAATTTCCAATGTGCAACTGGAATAAATTGAAATCATGTGAAAAGGACCTTAGCCTAAGAGTCGAGATTTTCTAAATTTTTTGAATTAAGGATCCTATGGACCAATTAGATCCAAATGTAGGGAGGAGATAAATGAAAGAATAAAAGAAAATCCCCCAAAAATGAGTAAATGCTCACATAAGATGAAGAGTTGACTAAGGATAAGATTATTAGTTAAAAAAGAACAGATATTTAGAAGAAATGATGCATTTTTGACACCTCATTGTGGGGAATTTCCCTCATGAAGGAGGCACCTATTTTAGATGTGTGGTTGAGTTTTAAACTCACAAATAATGAGATATTTTCATCTCTCCTCTCTCCTGCTTCAACTAGATCCAAAAAGTAAGCTAAACTGACCTAAAAATGGTCAAAAATTGACTAAACTGATCTGGAAAATTCTAGAATCAGTTTGCTTGGTTAGAGGCTCACTTTTTTCGATACATGAAGCCTCCCCCTTTGTCAATGGTTAATAGTGTTTTATGCACTGTTACTCTACTCCTCCCCAGAGCTAAAAACAGTGAATTCATTTGTTTTTTACCGTTTCCTCTTCAAAAGAATTGGTGGCCACTCTTGTTGCAAACAAGAGTAGATCCCTCAGACCATCAAGCCAAAGGAAAGCTCACAAAACTCCTAGCAAGTTAGAAATTCTACTTTTTCTTATTCTATTTTATGGTTTTTTTATTTTTGCTTTCTTTAAAATGAAAATGGATGTTATGCCTTGCTGGAAAGGCTTTCCCCCTTCTCTTCATTTTTTTGAATTCAGCCTTTCTTTATCCTAGATGTGTAATAAAATTGATGGAATTAAACTTTTCATATTGTTTACTCTTAATAAAGTGAAAATTGATTAGATTAGAATGATTTAAATCATCTTGGATAATTTCTAGTAAATTTCAGAGTGAAAAAATCACAAAATGGTCAGCCATACAAAGGAGGTTATGGAAAAATTTTCTTAAATTTGGTGAAGTACGTTTTATGTTTTTATTATTCAAAAAGAGTAATCTCCACCGCTTGTGTATTCTAAAAGTGTTATTTTTATTCTATGCAACAATAGAAAAATGCATATTAGAAATATTTTTATTATAAAAGTGTTATTTTTATTAGAATTATTTTCTATGCATAGAAAGATGCATATTGGAAATATTTTGATTATAAAAGTGTTACTTTCATCAAAATTGATTTTTATGCATAAAAGAAATTTTTTATTATAAAAGTGTTACTTTCATTAAAATTGAATTTATGCATAAATAGATGCATAAAAGAAATCTTTTTATTATAAAAGTGTTACCTTCATCAAATTTTGATTTTATGCATAGAAAGATGCATAAAGAAATTTATTTTTATTTCAAAAGAGTTACTCTCATTAATTTTGATTTTATGCATAGAAAGATGCATAAAGAAATTTATTTTTATTTCAAAAGAGTTACTCTCATCAATTTTGATTTTATGCATAGAAAGATTCATAAAGAAATTTATTTTTATTTCAAAAGAGTTATTCTCATCAATTTTGATTTTATGCATAGAAAGATGCATAAATAAATTTACTTTTATTTCAAAAGAGTTATTCTCATCAATTTTGATTTTATGCATAGAAAGATGCATAAAGAAATTTACTTTTATTTCAAAAGAGTTATTTTTTATTAAAATTAAATTTATGCATAAATAGATGCATAAAAGAATTTTTTAAATTATAAAAGCGTTACTTTCATCAAATTTTGATTTTATGCATAGAAAGATGCATAAAGAAATTTATTTTTATTTCAAAAGAGTTATTCTCATTAATTTTGATTTTATGCATAGAAAGATGCATAAAGAAATTTATTTTTGTTTCAAAAGAGTTACTCTCATCAATTTTGATTTTATGCATAGAAAGATGCATAAAGAATTTTTTTTTTCAAAAGAGTTATTCTCATCAATTTTGATTTTATGCATAGAAAGATGCATAAAGAAATTTATTTTTATTTCAAAAGAGTTATTCTCATCAATTTTGATTTTAGGTATAGAAAGATGCATAAAGAAATTTATTTTTATTTCAAAAGAGTTATTCTCATTAAAAATAAATTTATGCATAGAAAGATGCATGAAAGATTTATTTTTATTTCGAAAGTGTTATTCTCCTTACAATTGAATTTATGCATAAATAGATGCATAAACGGATTTTTATAAAAGTGTTATTTCCCACACTGAAGTTGTTCTTATGCATAAATAGATGCGTAAAGAATCTTTATATCAAAACTAAGAATTCTCTTACATTCTATAAGATGTGATATGAATCAGATAGATGAGAATGAATAGAGAATGGATGTGATGAGAATAGAAGTGATGAGAATGAGAGGTAAATAGATGTGATGAGATGTGATGTGAATCAGATAAATGTGAATGATTAGATGAGATGTGATGTCATGTGAATCAAGATATAAATGTGAATGATTAGATGAGATGTGATGTCATGTGAATCAAGATATAAATGAATGATATAGGATGTGAATGAATGTGTTAGCATGTGAATCGAGATTTGAATGAATGATATAGGATGTGAATGAATGTGTTAGCATGTGAATCGGGATGTGAATGAATGATATAAGATGTGAATGAATGTGATAGCATGTGAATCGAGATCTGAATGAATAGATGAGATGTGATGTCATGTGAATCAGGATATAAATGAATGATATAGGATGTGAATGAATAGATGAGATGTGATGTCATGTGAATCAGGATATAAATGAATGATATAGGATGTGAATGAATAGATGAGATGTGATGTCATGTGAATCAGGATATAAATGAATGATATAGGATGTGAATGAATAGATGAGATGTGATGTCATGTGAATCAAGATATAAATGAATGATATAAGATATGAATGAATGTGTTAGCATGTGAATCGGGATATGAATGAATGATATAGGATGTAAATGAATGTGTTAGCATGTGAATCGGGATATGAATGAATGATAAGAGATGTGAATGGATGTGATGTGATGTGCATCAGATAAATGTGAATAAATAGATGAGATGTGATGTCATGGAAATCGGGATGTAAATGAATGATATAGGATGTGAATGAATGTGTTAGCATGTGAATTAGGATGTGAATGAATGATATAGGATGTGAATGAATGTGATAGCATGTGAATCAGGATGTGAATGAATGATAAGGGATGTGAATGGATGTGATGTTATGTGAATCAAGATGTAAATGAGATCTGATGAGGATAAATGAGAAAATAAGTGATGAGATAGAAAAAGATGTGATTAGATGAGATAGAAAAAGATGTGATTAGATGAGATAGAAAAAGATGTGATTAGATAGAAAATAAGTGATGAGATAGAAAAAGATGTGATTAGATGAGATAGAAAAAGATGTGATTAGATGAGAATAGGAATAGGAATGGATGTGATGTTATGTGAATCAAGATGTAAATGATAAGGGATGTGAATGGATGTGATGTTATGTGAATCAAGATGTAAATGAGATCTGATGAGGATAAATGAGGAAATAAGTGATGAGATAGAAAAAGATGTGATTAGATGAGAACAGGAATACTTATGAAATGAATGTGGATTGATGTGGGTTGATGTGTGGATTATGTGGATTGATGTGGGTTGATGTGTGGATTGATGTGGATGGATGTATGGATGATAAGGATTGATGTGTGGATTGATGTGTGGGTAATGTGGATTAACGTGAATGGATGTATGGATGATGTGGATTGATGTGTAGATAATATGGATTGATGTGAATAGATGTATGAATGATGTGGATTGATGTGTGGATAATGTGGATTGATGTGGATGGAAGTATGGATGATGTGGATTGACGTGTGGATTGATGTGGATGGATGTATGGAAGATGTTCATGGATGTGTGGATAATGTGGATTGATGTGGATGGATATATGGATGATGTGGATGATGTGGATGGATGTATGGATGATGTGGATTGGTGTGTGGATGATGCGATTGGATGTGATTTAATGTATGGATGATGTGGATTGGTGTGTGGATGATGCGATTGGATGTGATTTAATGTGGGAATGATGTGATGTGATAGGGGATCGATGAAGAAAAAAATTTATGGGAAGATGAGAAAAGATGGGGACTAATGTGAAAATATGTGGAGTGATGAGAAAAGATGGAAATATTGTTGGAACTGTATTTGTATGTGAAATCTGTTTTTAAATGATTGTTTTATGTCAAGAATGTTGGGGAAGTATTTTGATCGTCTTGTGAATGAGGTCGTGGAGACCCAAAAATCTCCATTTTTTCTTTATCCTTCTTGTGTGGAGCTCAACCCCCTGATAGTGGAGGAGCTGCAGCAGCGTCATGTAGAAGCCATATCTTTCAAAGATTTCTTCAAGGAAGATGTAGAGAACTCATAGGCGCATCATTTCGTACCAGCAATTGTGTATTTCCTCCACGCGTCGCTGCGGCATTGTCCACGAAGCAAATCGGCGCCTGTTTTCTATCCTGCGCTGGTCGTATAGCCATTGCGCGGCTGTAGACCACAATAAGGTGAGAAGTCTTAGGGCTATGGTAGCCCATTAAGTGGAGAGTACACAGCTGTGGTTTGAGCTTCAACAAACCTTTGTGGCGACGGCTGCAAGCAAACAGGCGGGGGTTCACTTTCACTCAAGCTTTCCATTAAAGCTTGTTTTTGGGTTTTTCTTGCTCAATCATCACTCCCTTGCTTTAATCACTAAAATGGTGGTGTGAATGCTTAGTTGCTGAGTTCCTCTCTTGTTTTTGAAGAGTTCTCATTCATATGAGGTAGCCATAAACCTCATACCCATCAAGCTTCAACATCAACACCAATTTTTATGCTTTCAAAGTGATTAAAGTGTGCTTCTAAGCACTAATTGTGTTGTTTAACACTAATTACTTTGTTAATCCAACAAAGGAAAAGTGTTTTTAAACACTAATAGTGTTATTAAACACTAATGGTGAGTTAATCACCAAAATAAGTGTCATTCAACACTAAAAATGTGCTTTTTAGCACTAATTATGTTTTATACACACTAATGGTGATATTAATCATCAACTAAAGTGTTGCTCAACACTAAGGTGGTCTTAACCATCAAAGGAGGAGGTCATTTACATTAAGAAGGCTCTTCTTCATCAACATGGAGGCCGGGCACACACCATAAGTGCCACATTCAAGTCTTCATCGTCCACCGCTTCTTCCAAAGAGCAATGATGCAACCATGAACCATTTGTCTTCACCTCATAAGCTATAGAGGTTGAAGAATTCTGGTTTTTTATCATAAAACTCAGATTTTTGAGTGTTCTTAAAGTTGGGCACATGTACATTAAGTACTCATCTTCAATGTTTATGTGTGTTACCCTTGAGGCCCTTGTTTGTAAGAGGCATAGGCAAGCCATAAGCCGTATGCTCTCATTTCCCAAGCCCAAGGCACTTCATTCCGCTGCATATTTTGATTTTTTATCGTATAAGATGAGTTGTAAGGTTGAGCATAGAATCCCTAAATGCTCTACCTTATTGGTTGTCATGATTTTAAGCATTTTTTGGCATTACTTTTGTAAGAGGCATTGGCAACATTATGAGCCATGTCCTCTCCTTCTTGAGCCAAAGATGATAATCCTTATTTGTTTGAGTATTTACCTCAACCAATTACTCATTAAGCTTGTAACTTCAAACCCTAAAGGGTATCATTTAACTAACATGCATAAAAGTTATTGTAATTGTGGAGTAGACACTGCCCTTGACCAATGCATAAGGCAAGTGGTAAGACCCTCCCTTTCCCTTCCCCATTTAAATCTACCTCATTACTCATAGAGGAGATATACTATTCAAGGGAGGATTAAGCATGTTGGAGGACCATCTAAAAGCATGTTGGAGGACCATCTAAAAGCAAACCACTTAAGCAAGGGTGGTAGCCTTGTCATGATCATTGTGTGAGAATGGTCAAGGTGGAAAGCATATGGTGGAAGCAATGGCATGGATGTCACAAACATGTCATCTACTACAAGAAGTCAAGCAAACACAAAGAGTGGGGTGCACCATCATCAAGGTGTACATCTTCATTGACAACAATAAAGACTTAGATGGCATCAATATAATAGCCTCTAAGGCTCTAGGAACACATTTGTAAATCCTATATAACCACACCTATATTCAAGCCTTGTATGCCTAATGTTATAAAGGCATATTATGTCCAATACCACCTATTCCATCCTTCCATAGTTGGTATTGAGGGGGGGTATTAAGAGACTAAGGTTGAGTAGAAGGGTGAGAGAAGGGTGTGAGTGTGAATGGACTTGAGGTCCACTTGTTCACCTATTTAAAGGTGACGCCATGAGGCATTTTGTATGAGAGCAAGGCCTAGTTGTATGTATAAGCAACTTAATAAGCAAGATATTATTCTTGTATTTTGTGAGTCTCTCCTCTCCACACACTTGATCTAGCATGAGCACCACGTTTTCTCAACACTCGGGCTCTAGGTCACCGAAGATACCCACACGTACGTCGGGGAAGATATTCGAACAAGGAGTAAGAGTTGTTTTCTAAATTCGGATATGGATCTGGTTGATTGACCTTGTTGGTGGTCCTCAACAAACGGATGAGTCCATGGCTCTTTTATATGGATCTGTTGGGTTGATCTTGCTGATCTTCAACAAAAGACTCCATTTTTGTTAAAGTGAATTCTTTGCCGCTTACTATGAGCTAGGAACTATCAAAAAGGCCCCTAAGTGGATAGGGGGTGAGCGTTCTGGTTGCCAATGATGCCATAGGAATGTTTGGAAATAAGGATTCAACTGGATAATTAGAGGATTATGATCACTGACACTATGGTTTCATTAAATGATTGTTTTAAAGATTGTTGAATCTGTGAAAAAGGCAATTTTATATTGGGTGTGGTGTGACTAGTTTTAAGTTTGCATGAATATCCGGCTAGGGGGCCTGGGAACTCTTTTCCATGGTACCCGGGACAACCTAAACAAATTCTTAATTGGATCCCATCACTACAGTGGTTGGGCGGTTGGCTAATCCATGGGACTGGATATCTGGACTGATGGATCCCTAAATTGAGACTCATTCTGTTCTGGTTTGATAGATGAAGTAAATCTCAGACAAAAATTGTTCTATGGAAAAGAATCAACGGTTGTGCCTCTCAATGAGGAAAAAAGCATTGGTCTCTATGATCCAAGTACAATCTTTTCCCTGATCCAAGTATGGGACTTACGGGTTCGATCAGATCAGTTCAGTTAGTTAAGGCTTTTGACTACGTTAGACAATAGTTATCCTAGAGGAATTGCCTATGCTTTCCGGGCAAGGAAAGTTTTCCGGGTTCGGTTTTGGAAGAACCGATGGATTAGTCTCTTGTCCGGATATCCGTGGGGCGAGGCCCCAAGTGTGAGACCCTGCCCCATGCAAGAAGTGCTACTTCCACTACTAGCACCCTTGAATTCATTGCACGGTGGGGATAGAGACCTCACAAAATTGCACATTGAGATCAAAAGGAGGAATTGCCAAAGTCAGCTTAAGGCTATATCCAATGGATAATAGGTCAAAAGGAAGGAACAAACATCAACAATGATAAATATCCATGGAGTGTGTATCAAGTTGGGCCAAACATGGAGGGGATAGAATTATTAAGTAATATTAACAAGGAACCAATGGCTATTGATATGGTGGTAGTGGATGCAGCATATGGGCTAGGTAACAAGCTTTGGAGGATGGACAAGTTTGAAAAAATGCTAATTGGATTGATGTGCAATGCTTGTGAACCAGTTCAATTCATCCTTGTGGCATTTGTTAATCTGGATCAACTGTGGGCTCTAAAGAAATGCATTAGAGAAGGTGGTAGGGAAATATCACATGGAAATTAGTAGCATTGACTTCATACATGCCAATGATGAGAAATCACATGTGACGGGTTCAATGGATTCATTCATGGCACATGTAGTTTTGAGTAAGAGAAGGAATTCATAGACTATAGATGCTATCAAAGAACCCAGTCTAGGCCTCGTATTTTGGATAATGCAAAAGGTTGTGTTGAGTAGCAGTGATGAGGAGGAGGATGATGATAGAAGTGATCAACCTACCAAAGAACGTGTGCTATTGAAAAAGATGGAACATGCCATAAGTGAAAGTATTGTAGCATTTTACAGAGAAGATGAATACATAGTTGATGTATTCATAGGAGGGCAGAGCTGCAAAAATGGCATTAGCTAATAAAAGAAAAAAAGTGGCTTTGGTGTCTAATGTGATAAAACTAAGGGAGACAGAAGCAATGCTATCAGCATATGTTGAGATCCACCTTGACATTAGTTTGTGGGCTGGGATCATAATGAAGGCAACAGTACAACCACTCATTAAAGAAAATCTATTGCATGATGGTTCTGAAGCTAAGAATCTACGTACATTGACAATTGAGAGTAAAGAGAAAATGTCAAGCTTTGTGGATCATCTATTGGAGGGTGTTCAATCAGGTGTTTGAAACATCCAGTATTATTAGATAGCTTTTTATTCATCGTCATCAATTTATATTTGAGAGCATATAGAACTTTGGAAAGAAAGTATTTTTGAATTTGAAGTAATATTATTTTGTTGCTCAATTTGTATATGGGTGTATACTTGTGTTTTTAATATTTTGGAAATAATAATTTGTTTGATTTGTTTAATTGCAATCTCTTAACTTTACACTATGCATGAACTTCATCTCCTCTCACATTAAGATTGTTAAGCAAACAAAACTATGCTCTCAAAAATATTATGAAATTTTTACAATGGCATAGGATGGCATGGGGAAGAGCGGGATTTTCCATGTCCTCTAAAGCACTCAGGGACTTGAAAAATCTGCATTGGGTGCTAATTGTTAATCTAAACATGCTCCAATGGTGACCAAACTTTTTGATCATGTGGGGTTTTCCAATTGAGGCACTAATTTCTAATTCAAACATTATCCGATGCTGACCATACTTTGCGAGAATGTGGGGTGCCTCCCCCACATGCTCACAAAGTTTGGTCACATTTAGAGCTTGTTTGGGTAATGATGGCATGGAGAAGAGCGAGATTTTCCATGGCCTCTCAGACACTAACAGACTTGCAAAATCCTCACTCGGCGCTAATTGCTAATCCAAATATGCTCCGATGCTAACCAGACTATGTGAGCATGTGGGGGTGCCCCCCCCCACATGCTCGTAACAAAGTTCGATCACCATTGGAGCATTTTTGGGTATCATGGCATGGGAAAGAGCGGGATTTTCCATGGCCTCTCAAGCACTAAGAAACTTGAAAAATATGCACTGGGCGCTAATTGCTAATCCGCACATGCTTGAATGCTAATCAGACTTTGCGAGCATGTGGGGGTGGGGCCCCCCTGGCATGGTCACAAAGTTTGGTCACAATCGGGGCATATTTGGTTAGGATGGCATGGGGAACAATGGGATTTTCCATGGTCCTCTCAAGAACTAAGAGAGTTGAAAAATTCGGATTGGGCAGTAATTTCCAATCTAAACATGCTCCGATGGAGACCAAACTTTGCAAGCATGTGGGGGTGGGTTTCCCCCAAATGGTCACAAAGTCTGGTCACCATTTGAGCATGTTCGGGAATGATGGCATGGGGGAGAGTGGGATTGTCGTTGGCTTCTCAAGCACTATAAGCCTTGAAACATCCACACAGGGTGCTAATTGCACATCCAAACATGCTCTGATACTGGCCAAACTTTGTGAGCATGTGGAGGGATCCCTCCCACATGATTGGAATGTTTGGTCAACATTGCAAAAAAAATCTAGAATGAATTATGAAAGTCATCTAGACTTGGACAAAATTAGTCACAATAAAACATACTAATGCAACATAATCATACTCAACATATATTTTCTATCATAACCACTTCACAATTGTACTCAAATGTAGATGTCTCTAGTGTCCGTGGGCTCAATTGGATCACTCTCTAGCTCATGCAACATGTACTTCACTAAAAATAACAATTATTGTACCTACTTATCAAAGTAATACAAAGTTTGTGATATTGAAAATAATGCCCAAAGACTCATGATTACTCTAAATAACTAATAGCGCATATCCAATAAGCATTAAAAACAAAGTTTTTCATGTTAACTTTTTTTGTCAAAATAATTTGTTATACTAAATAAATATCGATATACACTAGTGTCTAAAAAAACATAATTTGTTTCACATGTTGCATTACAACTACAATTTATTATAATCAAACATTTATGCTACTCTTCAGAAATCATAATCGGCAAATAGTTCCAGCAGTGAGATCACAGATTGCTTCTACAAAAATACAACCATAATCAGCTACATCTATATTCATGTTTTCACTTTTGTTCCATGGAGGTAATGTCGTTGAGAATACATAGCACACATTAAGCCTCCATTTACAATCCTTACAACTATTTGTGTAGCCAGCCACATTTCCATCTTGCACATCACCGACGATATATACTCTACTCTCCTCAAGATCCACACTAGGGTCTTCGAGAATTGAGTACTTTATTGCTCTAGGATTCAAAGCACATAATTCTAACCAATCAGCATGAAAATATTTTGAGCCACCATAGTGCTATTATGTCCTTCCAACTTCCACATTTGAGTGTATGAACAATCCTAGGCCAGCTCCTGGTATTAATGAAGTTCTCACTATGTAGGCCACATCTTTTATGTAGAAGATCTCTCCCACTTTGATAGGCAAATGTGGTGGTCTCGCAAATCATCCCATTCGATTTTATATTCACGTACTGGCTTTACTTTCTGTAAAATCTTCACACCTATGAAAAATAACAAAGGGAAAACTTCAATAGAGTCAGTTTAAATTAATGTTACAAGCATACTAATTCAAAGCCTTAATATACATAGTGGGAAGGAAAAAATAAACCTAGTTGCTCTTTGTGTGATGATGGTAGTACTGTTGTAGTTGTAATATAAAACTCTTAGCTGTAGCTCCCATGATAAACTTTTTATTATACCCTAGTTTTGCAGCATAGTGCATTACTTCCATTTCTTTTAATGTGGAGGGATTCTTTGCAACATCACTAATTGTGTATTACTTAGATAAACATGTGGAGCATAATTGTACTTGTTGTTGTTAGTTGATTATATGTTGCATGTTATTGAGAGTGATTTAGTGGAGTTTGCCTGCTTGATGAGTTTGAAGTAACATCATGTCCTTCATCTATACTATAGTGCTTATTCATCTCATCCCATTCTTGTATCACCCGTAAAAAATGCTCAAATAGTGCATGCCCATACTGGACCGGTTCTTGTCCATACATGTTGAAGTTCATGACATCTTGTATGTCTTTGGCAACATCTAAATGTAGCAAATACTACAAAAGATCTTTTGTCAAAATGGTATCCCCATTATCAACATCAAACGATGAAGGAAATATACAATTTCCTGCTGGACTTAGGCAACCCAAGGGCTATCATCAATGAGCACGGTTCTCTCAAATGAAGCAATGACCACCCCACTGGCTCCAAACCTTTAGAAGAGGTTTAAACATTGCTTCAACCCCCATCTTATCAGGCCTATAAATCTTCTCACGGTCATATATATAGCACTCTTCTTGGCCCCACACCATGAAAAATGGCAGCTCTTTTCCTGCATGTTTTTGCAAAGCTTGCACCATAGTAAGAACATTCCTTTGCATTGCAGTTGACCATATTCCAACATGGAACCTCATAAACAATGTATCCAAAAATTCCATGCATTGTGGATGAAGAACAATGCATTGATTACCACAATGTAAGCTTGTATATTTGTTTGATTTGGTGAGGCAACGCTGCAACAATAGCCCATTCAAATCCAAGATAATAGCCATCTTTAGTGTTGTTTCATTTGGTTCTTTCTCTTTTAGGTCACCTCGTATGTGTGGTGCTAAGACATCATCTGTTTCACACAAAAAGAGACCTTTTAACACAATTGTTCTAAAGACTCATCGTTGGCCATGGAATTAAATTCACAAGGCTCGAAGCTGAAATCCACTCACAAACTTAACACCCAAACATGCTCCAAAGGCGATCAGACTTTACAAGCATGTTGCGAGGGGGCCAACCTCACATGCTTGAAAATTTTGGTCAGCATCAAAGCATGTCTAGATTAGCAATTAGTGCCCCATTAGGAACTCAATGGAGTCTTTTTGGGCCCTTTGATTTGCCATGAGGTTATGGAAACATTTAACTTTCTGACAAATAGGAGCCCGCCATGTAAGCAAAAACCATTGGTGATTAAGAGAGGTGTAAGAGTGGTCAAAGGGTGCACTTTTCCCCCCAAAAAGGAGGGGCAATTTTACAATTTTTGAACCTGCATAACTTCTACATAAAAGCTCCGATTTGAGTGGAGACTACAGATCCGTGATCTACGCATCAAGAGCTTTCCATAGATATGTTACATGATATGGTTTTATTTCGCTAGATTTTAAATTCCATTTTCTCCCCAAAATTCAAATTCGAATAAAGTAGCTGTTTTGAAGCTTCAAATTAGAAAACGTTTCTTCTTAAGAGAAAAGGTTTGACTCCCTTAAACTGCCAAATAAAAGGGCCCAAGAAGACTCCATTGAGGTCCTAATGAATGCGGATTTTTCAAGTCTCTTAGTTCTTGAGAGGCCATGGAAGATCCTGCTCTTCCCGATGCCATGGTACCAAAACATGCTTCGATGGTGACCAAACTTTGCGAGCATGTAGGGGGACCCACCCCCACATGCTTGTTGCAAAGTTTGGTCACCAAGTCTCTTAGTGCTTGAGAGGCCATGGAAAATCTCGCTTGGTCACATCAGAGCATGTTTAGATTAGTAGTTAGCGCCTCGTGCAGATTTCTCAAGTATTTGAGTGCTTGAGAGGCCATGGAAAATCCCGCTCTTCCCCGTGCCATCATACCCAAACATGCTCCGATGGTGACCAAAATTTGTGAGCATGTGGGGGGACCCACCCCCACTTGCTGGGAGAATGGCGCCCAGTGTGGATATTTCAAGTCTCTTAGTGCTTGAGAGGCTATGGAAATTCCTACTCTTCCCCATGCCACCCAAACATGCTCCGATGGTGACCAAACTTTGCGAGCATGTGGGAAGGCCCCATCCCCACGTGCTCAATTTTGGTCAGCATATCGAAGCATGTTTGGATTCCTAATTAGCGCACAGTGCGGATTTTTCAAGTCTCTTAGTGCTTAAGTGGCCATGGAAAATCTCGCTCTTTCCCCAACCACCATATCCAAACATGCTCTAATGTTGCCAAAAAGTTTCCGAGCATGTGGGGGGGTGCCACCTCCACATGCTTGAAAATTCTAGTCAACATCATCGGAGTATGTTTAGATTAGCTATTAGTGCTACCCAATGCAGATTTTTCAAGTCTCTTAGTGCTTGAGGGGGCATGGAAAATCCTGCTCTTCCCCATGTCATCATACCCAAACATGCTCCGAAGGTGACCAAACTTTGTGAGTATGTATAGGGGGGTCACCCCACATGTTCTCAAAGATTAGTCAGCATTAGAGCATGTTTGGATTAGCTATTAGCGCGAGTGCAGATTTTTCAAGTCTCTTAATGCTTGAGAGGCAATGGAGCATGCCGGTCCTCCCCATGCCATCATACCCAAATATGCTGCGAAGGTGACCAAACTTTGAGAGCATGGGGGGGCCCACCGCACATGCTCGTAAAGTTTGGTTAGTAGCATCGAAGCATGTTTGGATTAGCAATTAGTGCCCAGTGAAGATTTTTCAAGTCCCTTACTGCTTGAGAGGCCATGGAAAATCGTAGTTATCCCTGTGCCATCTGACCCAAACATGCTCCGATGGTGACCAAACTTTGCGAGCATGCGGGGGAGACAATTTTCCATGGCCTCTCAAGCATTAAGAGACTTGAAAAATCTATAATGGGTGCTAATTGCTAATCCAAACATGATCTGATGTGCTAACAAAACTTTGGGGCATGTGGGGGGGTACCCCCCCACATGCTCCAAAGTTTGGTCAGCATATCGGATCATGTTTGGATGAGCAATTAGCACACAGTGCAATTTTGTAGGTCTCATAGTGCTTGAGAGGCCATGGAAAATCTTGGTCTTCCCCATGCCATCGTACCCAAACATGCTCCGATGGTGACCATCAAAGTTTAGTGGGGGGTATCCCCTCCCACATGCTCTTAAATTTTAGTCACCACCATTAGAACATGTTTGGATTCAAAATTAGCGCCGCCCAGTCCAAATTTCTCAAGCGTCTTTGCCATGGAAAATCTTTCTCTTCGCCATGCCAAAGTACCTAAACATGATTCAATGGTGACGAGACTTTGTGAGCATGTTTGGGGGACACACCCCAACATGCGTGCAAAGTTTGGTCATAGGAGCATGTTTGTATTAGCAATTAGTGCAAAGTGCGGATATTTCAAGTCTCGTAGTGGTTGAGAGGCCATGCAAAAATTCTGCTCTTCCCCATGCCATCCTACTACCCAAACATGCACCGATGGTGACCAAACTTTAAGAGCATGTGGAGGGGGCCCAACCCAACATGCTCGCAAAGTTTGGTTAGCATCAGAGCATGTTTAGATTTACAATTAGTGCCGAGTGTAGATTTTTCAAGTATCTTAGTGCTTGAGAGGCCATGTTATATCCCGATCTTCCCCATGCCATCGTACGCAAACGTGCTCCGAAGGTAACTAAACTTTGCAAGTGTGGGGGGGCCCACTCCACGTGCTTCCAAAGATTTGTTAGCATCAGAGCATGTTTGGATTAGCAATTAGCGCCGAGTGGATATTCTTCAAGTCTCTTAGTGCTTGGGAGGCAATGAAAAATCCTGCTCTTCCCCATGCTATCATACCCAATCATTGCTTGGGAGGCAATGGAAAATCCTGCTCTTTCCCATGCTATCATACCCAATTATGGTCCGAAGGTGACCAAACTTTACAAGCATGTGGGGGGGGCCACCCCACATGCTGGCAAAGTTTTGTCAGAGCAAGTTTTTCAAGTTTGTTAGTGCTTGAGAGGCCATGGAAAGTCCTGCTCTTCCCCTTGCCATCATACTAGAACATGGTCCAATGGTGGCCAAACTTAGCGAGCATGCAGGGGAGACGCACCTCCACATGCTTATGAAGTTTTGTCAACAGCATATCAGAGCATGGTCCAATGGTGGCCAAACTTAGCGAGCATGCAGGGGAGACGCACCTCCACATGCTTGTGAAGTTTTGTCAACACCATATCAGAGCATGTTTAGATTAGCAAATTAGTGCCCGGTGTGGCTTTTTCAAGTCTCTCAATGCTTGAGAGGCTATGGAAAATCCCACTCTTCCCCCCATGCCATCATATCCAAACATGATCCGAAGGTTACCAAACTTTGCGAGCATGTGGCGAGGGGGCCCACACCATATGCTCACAAAGTTTGGTTAGCATCGGAGCATTTTTGGATTAGCAATTAGTGCCTAGTGCAGATTTTCAAGTCTCTTAGTGCTTGAGAGGTAATGGAAAATCCAACTCTTCCCCATGCCATTATGCGCAAACATGCTTTAAAGGTGACCTAACTTTGTGGGCATGTGGGGGTCCGGGGGGCCCACCCCACATACTCGTCGCAAAGTTTGGTTAGCATCAGAGCATGTTTGGATTGGCAATTAGCGCTTAGTGTAGATTTTTCAAGTCTCGTAGTGCTTGAGAGCCCATGGAAAATCTCATTCTTCCCAATGCCATCATACCCAAACATGCTCCGAAGGTGACCAAACTTTGTGAGCATGTGGGGGCAACCCACCCCACATGCTCACAAATCTTGGTTAGCATTGGAGCATGTTTGGATTAGCAATTAGTGTGCCCAGTGCAGATTTTTCAAGTCTCTTAGTGCTTGAGCGGCCATGGAGAATCCCGATCTCTTCCTTGTGCCGTCATATCTCTTCCCTGTGCCATCATATCTAAACATGCTCCGTCTCGGTGACCAAACTTTGTGATTGAGCATGTGGAGGGCCCCACACCCACATGCTCGCAAAGTCTGGTCAGCATCGTAGTATGCTTGAATCAGCCAATTAACACGCATTGCGGATTTTTCATGTCTCATAATATTTGAGAGGCCATGGAAAATCCCGCTCTTCCCCATGACATTGTACCCAAACATGATCCAATGGAAAGGAAACTTTGCGTGCATGTGGGAGGAACCCACTCCCACATGATCACAAAGTTTGGTCACTATCAGAGCATGTGTGGATTAGAAATTAGTGCCCGGTGTGCAGATTTTGCAAGTCTCGTAGTGCTTTAGAGGCCATGAAGAATCTTGCTCTTCCCTATGCCATCATACCCAAAGATGCTTCGATGGTGACCAAACATTGCGAGCATTTGGGGGAGACCCACCCCCACATGCTTGCAAAGTTTGGTCACCATCAAAGCATGTTTAGATTAGCAATTAGTGCCTAGTGTGGATTTTGCAAGTCTATTAATGCTTGAGAGGCCGTGGAAAATGCCACTCTTCCCCAAGCCATCGTACCTAAACATGCTTTGATGGTGACCAAACTTTGCGAGTGTCTTGGGGGGACCCACGCCCATATGCTAGAAACATTTGGTCAGCGCATCGGTGCATGTTTTGATTAGCAAATAGCGCCCAGAGTGGATTTTTTAAGTCCCTTAGTGGTTGAGAGGCCATGGAGAATCCTGCTCTTCCCCATGCCATACTACCCTTTCGATGGTGACCAAACTTTGCGAGCCTGTGCGGGTGACCAACCCCCACATGATCACAAAGTTTGGCTAGCATCAGAGCATGTTTGGATAAGCAATTAGCACCCACTGTATATTTTTTAAGTCTCTTAATGCTTGAGAGGCCACGAAAAATCCCGCTCTTTCCCATGCCATCATACCCAAATTTGCTCCTAAGGTGACCAAACATTGGCCCACCCCACATTCTATCAAAGTTTGGTCAGCATTGGATCATGTTCAGATTAGCTCTTAGTGCCTAGTATGGATTTTTCAAGTGTATTATTACTTGAGAGGCTATGGAAAATCCCACTCTTTCCCATGCCACCGTATCCCAACATCCTTCAATGGTGATCAAACTTTGCGCATGTTGGGGGGGGCACCCCACATGATTGTAAAGATTGGTCAACATTGGAGCATGTTTGGATTAGCAATTAGCGCCGAGTGTGGAATTTTTAGGTCTCATAATACTTGAGAGGCCTTGGAAAATTCCGCTCTTTCCCATGGCATTGGAGCATGCCAAAATCAGCACTAGACGCTAATGTCTAATCTAGACGTGCTACTATGGTGACCAAACTTTGCGAGCATGTGGGAGTGGGTCCTCCCCACATGCTCGCAGAGTTTGGTCACCATCTGTGCATGTTTCGGTACGATGGCATGGGGAGTAGCGGGATTTCCAATGGCCTCTCAAGTATTATGAGACCTAAAAAATCTGCATTGGACACTAATTGCTAATATAAACATGCTCAGATGTTGACCAATATTTGCGAGCATGTGGGGTGCCCCCCCCCACATGCTCGCAAACTTTAGTCACCTTCGGAGCATGTTTGGGTATGATGGCATGTGAAGGAACGGGATTTCCCATGGCCTCTCATGCACTAAGAGACTTGAAAACTCCGCACTAGGCATTAATTGCTAATCCAAGCATGCTTCGACGCTGACTAGACTTCCCAATGCCATCATACCCCCACATTCTTGCAAAGTTTGGTTACCATCGGAGCATGTTTAGATTAGCAATTAGCACCCAATGCAGTTTTTTCAAGTCTCTTAGTGCTTGAGAGGCCATGGAAAATCTCGTTGTTCCCCATGCCATCATACCCAAACATGTTCCGAAAAGGTGACCAAATTTTGCGAGCATGTAGGGGTGGCCCAACTCACATGCTCACAAAGTTTTGAACCCACCAGTGTCGATTTTTCATGTCCCATAGTGCTTGAGAGTTAATGTGAGATCCCTGTCCCCAGCACACGACCGATTCGGATGCTAGCAGCGGAAGTAGTACTTCATGCGCGGGGCAGGGACCCACACTCGAGGCCTCGTCCACGGATATTCGGACAAGAGACTAATCCGTCGGTTTTTCCAAAACCCGAACCCGAAAAAACTTCGCTTACCCGGAAAGCACGGGCGATTCCACCAAGATAACTTTTTACTCTAACGTAGTCAAGATCATTACTGATCACACTGATCCGACTACACCTATAAGATACTCGGTCGGATCAAGGAAGAAACTTGCACTTGGATCATTGGGATCAATGCTTTTTTCCCCATCAAGAGGCACAGCTGTTGATTCCTATCCATAGAACAATTACTATCCGGGATTTACTTTATCTATCGTAATAACAGAAATTAAGTCTCGATTTACGGATCCATCAGTCCAGCCTAACCCCATCCGATCCTATGGGTTAGCCAACCGCCCAACCACTGTAGTGATGGGATCCCATTTGGAATTTGGTTAGGTTTTGTCCCGGGTACCAAGGAAAAGAGTTCAAAGGCCCCCTAGCCGGAAGTTCATGCAAACATAAAACTAGCCACACCACTTACACACCCAATATGAAATTGCCTTTTTCTTAGCATCACAATCCTTTATGAAACCATAGTACCACTGATCACAATCTTCCAATTTATCCGGTTGATTCATAATTTCCCATCATTCCTTCATCAGAGTATCTATGGCATCATTGGCAACTAGAATGCCCGCTTGTCCACACAGGGACCTTTTCAATAGTTCCTAGCCCATAATACTCGGCAATATAATCACTTATAAAAATCAAGATGGACTCTCGTTGAAGATCAGCAAGATCAACCAACAAATCCATATAAAGAGCCATGGACTCATCCATTGAAGACCAGCAAGGTCAATCAACCAGATCAGCAAGGTCAATCAACCAGATCAGCAAGATCAACCAACAAATCCATATAAAGAGCCATGGACTCATCCATTGAAGACCAGCAAGGTCAATCAACCAGATCCATGCCCGGTTTCACAAAACAACTCTTACTCCTTGTTCCAATATCTTCCTCGACGCACGTGTGGGTATCCTGGGCGACCTAGAGCCCGAGCACCGTATGGTCAGCACCCTCTAGGATCCTTCGCAGGTGACCTAGCGCTTCACTTATAGGCCGCTTCCTTGGTCCCTCATCCACCGTACCGGAAACTCACCATTTCAATCGAATCGAGGCTGGTCAAGACCTCGGCCAACCTTGCTACGCGAGACGTCCTCCATTGACTCTCCGTTCAGCAGTTGCAACTTTATCAGTTAGGTCTCCATGACCTTAATCACAAGACGGTCAAAATGCTTCCCCAGCATTCTTGACATAAAACAGCCGTTTACAAACAGCATTTACAAATATAATTTCTATATTAACTCTCATTTTTCCACATTATCTCTCATTAATTCACATTACCCCTCATTATCCCTCATTTTTCCACATTATCCCTCATTAATCCACATTACTTATTCCACATTATCCCTCATTAATCCACATTACTTATTCCACATTCCATATATGTGTACTCATCCAATCACATCATTTTCCATCTCTTCACTTCAGATTCCTTCACATTACATATCATATATTCACATCCATATCCACATCCATACATCCACATCCACATCCACATCCACATTCACATCTATACATCCACATCTACATGCTTACCTCCATTTTCACATCCTCATTTATACATCCACATCCCGTATCCACATTCATACATACACATCCATATCCACATCCATACATCCACATCCACATGCATACATCCCCTATCACGTCCTCATTCATACATCCACATCCACATACATACATACATCCACATCCACATTCCCATTCACATCTTTACATCCACATCTACATCCACATACATACATACATCCACATCCACATTCCACATTCACATCTATACATCCACATCTACATCCACATTCACATACATCCACATCCACATTCCCATTCACATCTATACATCCACATCTACATCCACATACATACATACATCCACATCCACATTCCACATTCACATCTATAGATCCACATCTACATCCACATTCACATACATCCACATCCACATTCCCATTCACATCTATACATCCACATCTACATCCACATTCACATCTATGCATATACATCTTCATGCATACATCCACATTCACATTCACGTCTATACACCCACATCTACATCCACATTCACATCTATGCATATACATCTTCATGCATACATCCATTTTCACATTCATACATCCACACTCCCTTCTCCACATCCACACATCCACATACATACATCCATTTTCACATTCCCATTCATATAACCCCATATGCCTTCACATCTAATCTTTTACATCACATCCATTCTCGCCCTAGTCATGCATACATCTACATCCACATTCACATCTATGCATATACATCTTCATGCATACATCCATTTTCACATTCATACATCCACACTCCCTTCTCCACATCCACACATCCACATACATACATCCATTTTCACATACATACATACATCCATTTTCACATTCCCATTCATATAACCCCATATGCCTTCACATCTAATCTTTTACATCACATCCATTCTCGCCCTATCACAATCCATATACATCTTATCCTATCACATACACTTCTTACCTCATCCCATACACATCTTAATTCATCTTATCACCTCCTAACTTATTTCATAAGCATCTTATCACCTCTTATCACATCTTATACACTTCTTATCACATCCTATCACATCTCATTTCTATTTATAGAATACAAGAGAATTCTTATATTTGATATAAGATTTCTTTACACATTTATTTATGCATAAATTCCATTTAGGGAGATTAATACCTTCGAAGTAAAAATTAATCTTTTATGCATCTTCCTATACATAAATTCATTTTAAATGAAAATGACACTTTTGAATTAAAATTCAATCTTTTATGCATCTTCCTATGCATGAATTCAATTTAGATGAGAATGACACTTTTGAATCAATCTTTTATGCATCTTCCTATGCATAAATTCAATTTGGTAGGAATTACACTTTTAGAATAAAAGAATTTCTCTTATGCATCTAAGTTATGCAAAAAATCCCTTTATGATGAAAATCACACTTTTAGTATAAAAAGAATATCTTTTATGCATACCTCTATGCATGAAATCTAATATGATAAAAGTAACACTTTCACAATAAAATAATCAACTTTTATGCATACCTCTATGCATGAAATTCAAATATGATAAAAGTAACACTTTTATAATAAAATAATCAACTTTTATGCATACCTCTATGCATGAATTTCAAATATGATAAAAGTAACACTTTTATAATAAAATAATCAACTTTTATGCATACCTCTATGCATGAAATCCAAATATGATAAAAGTAACACTTTTATAATAAAATAATCAACTTTTATGCATACCTCTATGCATGAAATCCAATTATGATAAAAGTAACACTTTTATGTTAAAATAATAATCTTTTATGCATACCTCTATGCATGAAATCTAATTATGATAAAAGTAACACTTTTATGTTAAAATAATAATATTTTATGCATACCTCTATGCATGAAAATCAATTATGTATAATATAAAAATCAATTTCTCTATGATTACAATGAATATCTTTCAATTAATCTAGGATGATAATTCCTAGAATATGGTAGGAAGTCCTCTTTTCATGCTTTGAATGAAATTATTTTATGCATAATTTTTATAAAAATTTTGCCATAGCTCCGCTCTGCTATGACTGATAAATCTCAATTTTTCTAAGGGATAAAGCTTATCATTAAGGAAATAATTAGAATGGTCTCTAATTGGATCATCAATCCATAATAGATTGAACCAATAATATACATAAACTAAAAGCATAGAAAAAAGCCATTAATTTGGCCTCAAGCATAGCTTAATCTTGGATTAAGGAAAAGCTTTATGAAAAGCTTCATTTGGATTGAGAATGGGTCATGAGTATGACCATTTCTTGAGTGAGAGAGAGAAATTACATAAAAACCATTAGAATTAAGCATAAATAAAAATTTATGTAATTCTTAACTATCATTAATCAATTAACTTCAATAGCATTCATCAAATTATGTAACTCTTCGCTAACATTCATCAATTAACTTCAATAGCATTCAAAAACCATTCCAATTAAGCTTCTCAAGCTTGAGAGGGGTTGAGAAGAGAGAAACATTGAGGAATTATAAAAAAGATCAAAATTCACCATTTACCTTACAAATTACTTGATTCTTTGTTCACGGTAGAGGCCCCCAACCAATCAATTGGTTAAGTATGTTGATGGAGCCACTAATGGGGATTGAAGAAAGAGGGAAGCTCCAAAAACTAGTGAATTATTAATGAATTCATAGTTCTTGGCTTAGGTGGAGTAGAGTAACGATGCATAAACACTATATATTTTTCAACAAGGGGGAGGCTTCTATTTATAGGAAAAATTGAGCTCCTAACCAAACAAACTGATTCTAGAATTTTCCAAATCAGTTTGGTCAATTTTTGACCATTTTTAGGTCAGTTGAGCTAACTTTTTGTAACTAGACTTGAATTAGGAGAGAGGAGAGATAAAATATCTTAATTTTTATGAGTTTAAAACTCATAAAAATTAGGAGAGATAAAATATCTTAATTTTTATGAGTTTAAAACTCATTCAAGCATGTGAAATATGCACCTCCTTTAAAAAACTCCCCTTCCTTACATATGTGTCAAAATGGTATCATTATACCCAAAATATCTCATATTTTTAATATTGCTCATAGTTTTTTATCAATAACCCTTGTACATTTTCAACTCTTCATCTTATGTGAAATATGCACCTCCTTTAGAGAACTCCCTTTCCTTACATATGTGTCAAAATGGAATCATTATACCCAAAATATCTCATATTTTTAATATTGCTCATAGTTTTTTTACTAATAACCTTGTATATTTTCAACTCTTCATCTTATGTGCGCATTTACTCATTTTTGGATACCCAAAATATCTCATATTTTTAATATTGCTCATAGTTTTTTACTAATAAACCTTGTACATTTTCAACTCTTCATCTTATGTAAGCATTTACTCATTTTTGGGTATCTTCTTTTACAAATTGGATTTATCTCCTCTCTACACATGGATTGATGCTATTGGTCCATAGGAACCTTAATTGGACCATAATCAAAAATTTTTGAAAATCTAGACCCTTAGGCTAAGGTCCTTTATACCCATTTCCAATTAATTCCAATTGCACATTGGAAAGTTCTTTTTGAATTTATGTTTCAGGGGAGCTTATTTTAATACGATGAGATAATTTTCTATCCAAAAATATTAAAAATCTGAATATTCTCTCTCTAGAATATTTTCTCTCTCTAGGTTAAAACAGTTAGAAACAAGTCTTTTATATTTCTGAAGAGGGATTGATTACAGGGGAAGATGCTGGACATTTTGAGAGGCTGGGGAGGAGTCTTACAGTTAATGGAAAATCCCGCTCTTTCCCATGCCATCATACCCAAACATGCTCCGAAGGTGACCAAACTTTGCAAGAATGTGGGGGGGGGGCTCATCCCACATGCTCGCAAATATTGGTCAGCATTGGAGCATGTTTGGATTAGAAATTATCACCCACCAGTGTAGATTTTTCAAGTCTCTTAGTACTTGAGGCAATGGAAAATCTCGATCTTCCCCATCCCATCATACCCAAACATGCTCCGAGGGAGACCAAACTTTGCAAGCATCCCAAAGTTTGGTCACCATCAGAGCATGTTTGCATTAGCAAATTAGTGGCCAGTGCAGATTTTTTAAGTCTCTTAGTGCTTGGAAAATCCCGCTTCTCCCCATGCCATCGTACCCAAACATGCTCCGATGGTGACTAAACATTGTGAGCATGCGGGGGAGACCCACCTCCACATGCTCGCTAAGTTTTGTCACCATCGAAGCATGTTTAGATTAGCTAATTAGCGCCCAATGTGGCTTTTTCAAGTCTCTTAATGCTTGAGAGGCCATGGAAAATCCCGCTCTTTCGTATGCCATCATACCCAAACATGCTCTGATGGGTGACCAAACCTTACAGAGCATGTGGGCCCCCCCACATGCTTGCAAAGTTTGGTGAGCATTGGAGCATATTTGGATTAGCAATTAGCTTGCTAGTGCCAATTTTTCACGTCTCATCATGCTTGAGATGCAATGGAAAATCCCGCTCTTCCCCATGCCATCATACTCAAACATGCTCCGATGGTGACCAAACCTTGCGAGCATCTCGCACAGGGACCCACCCCCACATTCTTGCAAAGTTTGGTCAACATCGGAGCATTTTTGGGTACGATGGCATGGGAAAGTGCACGATTTTCCACGGCCTCTCAAGCACTATGAGACTTGAAAAATCCGCACTCGGCGCTAATTGCAAATCCAAGCATTCTTCCATGGTGTGACAAACTTTGCGACGAGCATAAGGGGAATTCCTCCTCACATGCTTGCAAAGTTTGGTCAGCATTTTTGGAGCATGTTTGGGTATGATGGCATGGGGAAGAGTGGGATTTTCCATGGCCTTGAGAAAGCCACACTAGGCACTAATTACTAATCCAAACATACTATATGCGAGCATGTGGGGGGGTGGCCCCCCCCACATGCTTGCAAAGTTTAGTCACCATCGGAGCATGTTTGGGTACGATGGCATGGGGAAGAGCAGGATTTTCCATGGCCTCTCAAGTACTAAGAGATGTGACAAATCTGCACTGGGCTCTAATTACTAATCTAAACATGCTTTGATTAGCAACAACTAGTGCCCAGTGTAGATTTTTCAAGTCTCGTAGTGCTTGAGTGGCCATGGAAAATCCCGCTCCTCCCCATGCCATCATACCCAAACATGCTTCGATGGTCATCAAACATTGCCAGTATATGGGAGGGACCCACCCCTACATCCTCACAAATTTTGGTCACCATATCGGAGAATGCTTGGATTAACAATTAGCACCTAGTGTAGATTTTTCAAGTCTCTTAGTGCTTGAGAGGACATGGAAAATCTCGCTTTTTTCCATGCCATCATACTAGAACATGCTCTGATGGTGACCAAACCTTGCGACCATGTGGAAGAGACCCACCTCCACATTCTCGCAAAGTTTGGTCACCATCAGCCTGTTTGGATTAGCAATTAGCCCCCAATGCAAAATTTTCAAGTCTCTTAGTGCTTGAGAGGCCATGGAAAATCCTGCTCTTCCCCATGCCATCATTCCCAAACATGCTTTGAAGTTGACCAAACCTTGCGAGCATGTGGGGGCAGTCCACCCACATGCTCACAAAGTTTTGTCAACATTAGAGCATGTTTGGATTAGCAATTAGTGCCCAGTGTAGATTTTTGAGGTCCCATAGTGCTTGAGAGGCCATGGAAAATCCAACTCTTCCCCATGTCATCGTACCCCGATGGTGACAAGGCTTTGCGAGCATATGGGGGTATGACAGCATTGGAGCATGTTTGGATTAGCAATTAGCGCCCAGTGTGGAGTTTTCAAGTCTCTTAGTACTTGAGAGGCCATGGAAAATCTCGCTCTTCCCCGTGCCATCCAGACGTGCTCTCATGGTGACCAAACTTTGTGAGCATATGGGAGTAGTGCCCCCACCCGACATGCTCTCAAAGTTTGGTCACCACCATCGGAGCATTTGGATTAGAAATTAGCGCCCATTGCGGATTTCTCAAGTCTCTTAGTCCTTGAGAGGCCATGGAAAATCCCACTCTTCCCCATGCCATCATACCCAAACATGCTCCGAAGAAGGTGACCAAACCTTGTGAGCATGTGGGGGCGGCCCACCCCACATGCATGTAAAGTTTTGTCAGCATCAGAGCATGTTTGGATTAGCAATTAGTGCCCAATGTAGATTTTTCATGTCCCATAGTGCTTGAGAGGCCATGAAAAATCTCGCTCTTTCCCATGCCATCGTACCTAAACATGCTCTAATGGTGACAAGGCTTTGCGAGCATGTGGGAGTATGATGGCATCAAAGCATATTTGGATTAGCATATAGCACCCAGTGCGGAGTTTTCAAGTCTCTTAGTGCTTGAGAGGCCATTAAAAATCTCGCTCTTCCCCATGCCATCCAGACATCTCCAATGTTGACCAAACCTTGCGAGCATGTGGGAGTGGTGGGTCCCCCCCTGACATGCTCACGAATTTTGGTTACCATCAAAGCATTTGGATTAGCAACTAGCACCCAGTGCAGATTTTTCAAGTCTCTTAGTGCTTGAGAGGCCATGGAAAATCCCGCTCTTCCCCATGCCATTATATCCAAACATGCTCCAATGGCAACCAAACTTTGCGAGCATGTGGGGGGCCCCATCCCCACATATTCACAAAGTTTGGTCACCATTGGAGCATGCTTGGTTACCTAGTGTGGATTTCTCATATTTTTTAGTGCTTGATAGGCAATGAAAAATCTCGCTCTTCCCCATGCCATCATACTCAAACATGCTTCAAAGGCGACCAAACTTTGTGGCCATGTGGGTGGGGGCCACCCCACATGCTCGCATAATCTGGTCAATATGGAGCATGTGTGGATTAGCAATTAGCACCTAGTGCAAATTTTTCAAGTCTCTTAGTGCTTGAGAGGCCATGGAAAATTCCGCTCTTTCCCACGCCATCGTATACAAACATACTCCAATGGTGACCAAACTTTGCGAGCATGTGGGGAAGGCCCACCCCACATCCTCATGGTGTTTGGTTAGCATCCGACCATGTATGGTTAGCAATTAGTGCCCAATGCAGATTTTTCATGTCTCTTAGTGCTTGAGAGGCCATGGAAAATCCCACTCTTTCCCATCCCATCATACCTAAACATGCATCGATGGTGACCAAACTTTGCGAGCATGTGATGGTGACCAAACTTTGCGAGCATGTGAGGGTGACCAACTCCGACATGCTCGAAAAGTTTGGTAACCACCATCAGAGCATGTCTAGATTAGAAATTAGCGTATAGTGCAGATTTCTCAAGTCTATTAGTGCTTGAGAGGCCATTGAAAATCTCGCTCTTCCCAATCTCATCATACCCAAACATGCTCTGATGGTGACTAAACTTTTTGAGCATGTAGGTGTGACCAACCTCCACATGCTCACAAAGTTTGGTCACCATCAGAGCATGTCTAGATTAGCAATTAGTGCCTAGTGCAAATTTCTCAAAACTTTTAGTGCTTGAGAGGCCAAGGAAAACACTGCTCTTCCCCATCTCATCGTACCCAAACATGCTCCGATGGTGGTGACCAAACTTTGTGAGCATGTGGGGGGGAACCATCCCCCATATGCTTAGAGAGTTTGATTACCATTAGAGCATGCGTGGATTAGAAATTAGTGCCCAGTGTGCGGATTTTTTAAGTCTCTTAGTGCTTGAAAGGCCATTGAAAATCCAGCTCTTCCCTATGCCATCATTCCTAAACATGGTTTGATGGTGACCAAACTTTGGGAGCATGTTAGGGGGATCCACGCCCACATGCTCACAAAGTTTGGTCAGCATCGGAGCATGTTTGTTTTAGCAATTAGCGCCCAGTGTAGATATTTGAAGTCTCTTAGTGCTTGAGAGGCCATGGAAAATCTCGCTCTTCCCCATGCCAACCTACCCAAATATGATTTGATGGTGACTAAACTTTGCGAGCATGTGGGGGGCCTCGCCTCCACATGCTCGCAATGTTTGGTCAACATCAAAGCATGTTTGCATTAGCAATATTAGTGCCCAGTGCGTATTTTTCAAGTCTCTTAGTGCTTGAGAGACCATGGAAAATCCCACTCCTCCCCATGCCATCATACCCAAACATGCCCCCTGCATGCTCACAAAGTTTGGTCACCACAGAGCATGTTTAGATTAGAAATAAGCGCCCACTGCGGATTTTTCAAGTCTCTTAATATTTGAGAGGCCATGGAAAATCTCGCTCTTCCGTATGCCATCGTACCCAAAACATGCTTTGATTGTCACCAAACCTTGCGAGAGTATGTTGGGCGGGCCCACTCCCACATGCTTGCAATGTTTGGTTAGCAGCATCGGAGTATCTTTGTATTAGCAATTAGTGACCAATGTGGATTTTTCAAGTCTCTTAGTACTTGAGAGGCCATGGAAAATCCCACTCTTCCCTATGCCACCCTACCCAAACATGTTCTAATGGTGACCAAACTTTGTGAGCATGTGGGGGCACCCACCCCCCATGCTTGCAAAGTTTGGTCATCATCGCAGTATGTTTGGATTCGCAGTACATTTGGATTCGCAGTATGTTTGGATTCGTAGCGCCCAGTGCGGATTTCTCAAGTCTCTTATTGCTTGAGTTGCCATGGAAAATCCCACTCTTCGCCATACCATCATATCAAAACATGCTTTAATGGTGACCAAACTTTGCGAGCATGTGGGTTTGGAGCCCCCTCCAATGGTCGTAAATTTTGGTCACCATCACAGCATGTTTAGATTAGCAATTAGTGCCCAGTGTAGATTTTTCAAGTCTCTTAGTGCTTGAGAGGTCATGGAAAATCCCGCTCTTCCCCATGCCATCATACCCAAACATGCTCCAAAGGTGACCAAACTTTGAAAGAAAGTGAAGATGATCCCCCCCACATGCTCACAAAGTTTAGTCTGTATCGGAATAAGCTTGGATTTTAGCAATTAGCGCTGAGTGTGAATTTTTCAAGTCTCATAGTGGTTGAGAGGCCATAGAAAATCTTTCTCTTCCATATGCCATTGTACCCAAGCTTGCTCTGAAGGTGACCAAATCCTACCATCATGGGGGAGGCCCACCCAACATGCTCACAAACTTTGGTTAGTATCAGAGCATGTTTGGTTTAGCAATTAGCGCCCAATGCATATGTATCAAGTCTCTTAGTGCTTGAGAGGCCATGCAAAATTCCGTTCTTCCCTATGTCATCGTACTATCCAAACATGCTCCGATGGTGCCAAACTTTGTGAGCATGTGGGGGAGACCCACCCCCACATGCTCACAAAGTTTTGTCACCATTAGAGCATGTTTAGATTAGAAATTAGCATGTAGTGCAGATTTCACAAGTCATTTAGTGCTTGAGAGGCCATGGAAAATGCCGCTTTTCCCATCCCATTATACCCAAACATGCTCTGATGGTGACCAAACTTTTTGCGCATGTGGGGGTGACCTCACCCCCACATGTTTGCAAAGTTTGTCACCAATTAGCTCCTAGTGCAGATTTCTCAAGACTTTTAGTGCTTGAGAGGCCATGGAAAATCTCGCTCTTCCCCGTGCCATCGTACTGTGACACAAAGTTGGGGTTTTGACTTCTATCACTTCTTAGAATCAAAACACACTTGTATGAAACCTCACAACCTCCTCACCTCCCTTTCTCTCCTAGGCTAAGATAAAGATAAACACATCAAAGGTAAGATCATAATTCATGGAAGAAAAGATGAAAGGCTCAGGAGAAGCAAGAATTTCTGCCAGTCTTGCAACTCCAAACAAGAGGGCAATTCTTTCTTGGAAGAAAACCTTCAGACTCAGGATTATGTGAACGGAAACATACGGGGAATGTTGGTAAGGTTCATCCATTCGAATTGGGTGATTTGAACAGAACATCTTAAAGTAAAAGAATATAGCAATCACTTACAAGAGGATAAGACACATGGGATTTGCTTTTTGATAAGAGATTAAGAGGAATTAATCATTATTAAGAAGAAATAATGGCCAAAAGTCTATCAAAAAAGAGATACACAAAGAATTGCAGTTTTAAATCCATATAGACTGTACAAAAGAAGATTACATAGGTACGTAGAGCTTGAAGAGAGCTTTGCGCCTATATAAAAACTTTTGAAACAGGCAACCGAACGAAAAGTTATGAGCATTTTACTACAAGACTATAAAACTACCAAAATTCGCCTAAAAGTAAGCAACTTTGGGAGAAATTCTGATCATCAATGAAGTAAAGGATCAAGAAATTAGGTACATGAGTGGAAAGAGCATATAAAGAGCTTCCTAGCCATATGATTAATTTTAGAAACCAATACCCGAGTGATGAGTAATTACCGGGCGGTTGAAATTTGGGTATTAGACCACAAAAACTGCACTTCCCTCTCTTTGCATGAAATCTCAATTTTCACATAGCCTCTTACCTTTCATCTCCTTCATGATTCAAGCTAGAGGGTAAGGGTTAACATTGCTCAGCAGACAATCGTAAAGATTTACCTATAGTCCCCAAAGTCTTTCCACATGCTCATTACCGCTAAAACCATTGGTACCTCCAAAGGAGGGCGGCAATAAGGCAAGGGCTACCTTGAGAAGTCACATGCCCACCAAGATAATTACTCCTTATCCCACTTATCATGAATCATCAACAAAGAGGTCCAAAATTGGGTTAAGCATGAGGAGCTAATGCTAAATGAGACATTTACATGTAAAGAGAGTGTTCGAATAAGGGTTTGAAGATAAGAGAATGGCAATGACACAAAATGCTCAATTGAGGAGGCTTCATTCATTGATTTGAAAGGGAGAGGAGGCCTCCTTTTATAGGTGGAGAATCACCCTCTTTACATTTACATGTAAAGAGAGTGTTCGAATAAGGGTTTGAAGATAAGAGAATGGCAATGACACAAAATGCTCAATTGAGGAGGCTTCATTCATTGATTTGAAAGGGAGAGGAGGCCTCCTTTTATAGGTGGAGAATCACCCTCTCTTCCATTGTTATAAATTACAACATAAAAATCTTTAACCCTTCAATGACATAAGGGTAGATGTCACCATCAATTGTCCTCTTATGCTAAGTCTTCTATTGATTATTAAATTGAAGACTTTTTGACTTTGAAAGTGTGATGAGATAATAGCCAAGTCTAAGTGGCATGTAGGTGGAGATCCCACTTACACATGGTGGAATTCTCCTCTTCCATGTAGGCATTCTAGAATAATCTTTCCCAATTATGCACCTACACACACTCCTCCACATGCCTTCCACACTCCTCCACATGCCTTCCACACTCCCTAACTTGTAGCCTTATGGTCAATACTATATTAATAATACAATTAAAATCCATGTGAGCATGAAGGCCCACTTTTATTTTCCACATCATTAGCCTATCCTCCACATCCACACATCCACATCCATACATCCACATTCACATCTACATCCATACATCCACATTCACATCTACATCCATACATCCATTTCCACATCCACATTTATACATCCACATCCACATTCATACTTCCACTTCCAAATCCACACATCCACATTCACATTCATACATCCACATCCACATTCACATTCATACATCCATTTCCACATCCGCATATCCACATTCACATTCATACATCCATTTTCACATTCACATCCACATCTATACATCCATTTCCACATCCACATTCATACATCCACATCCACATTCACATTCATACATCCATTTTCACATCTCCACATCCACATTCACATTCATACATCCACATCCACATTCACATTCATACATCCACATTCACATCTACATCCATACATCCACATCCACACATCCACATTCACATCTACATCATACATCCATTTTCACATTCACATTTATACATCCACATCCACATTCACATTCATACATCCATTTCCTACATCCACATTCATACATCCACATCCACACGTCCACATCCACATTCACATCTACATCCATACATCCATTTCCACATCCACATCAACATTCATACATCCACACTTCCATTTCCACATCCACATTTATACATCCACATCAACATTCATACATCCACACTTCCATTTCCACATTCACACATCCACATTCACATTCATACATCCATTTTCACATCCTCACATCCACATTCACAATCATACATCCACATCCACATTCACATTCATACATCCATTTTCACATCCGCACATCCACATTCACATTCATACATCCATTTTCACATTCACATCCATTTCCACATTCACATCCATACATCCACATTCACATCCATTTTCACATTCACATCCATTTCCACATTCACATCCATACATCCACATTCACATCTACATCATACATCCACATCCATACATCCATACATCCACATTCACATCTACATCCATACATCCATTTTCACATCCATATATCTATTTATAGAATACAAGAGAATTCTTATTTTTGATATAAGATTTCTTTACGCATCTATTTATGCATAGATTCTGTTTTAAGGAGAATAACACTTTCGAAATAAAAATCAATCTTTTATGCATCTTCCTATGCATAAATTCATTTTAAATTAGAATGACACTTTTGAAATAAAATTCAATCTTTTATGCATCTTCTCATGCATAAAATTCAATCTTTTATGCATCTTCTCATGCATCTTCTCATGCATAAAGTCAAAATTGATGAAAATAACTCTTTTGAACTAAAAATAGATTTCTTTATGCATCTTTCTATGCATAAAATCAAAATTGATGAGAATAACACTTTTGGGTTAAAATAAATTCTTTATGCAGCTTTCCATGGATAAATCCAATTTAGTAGGAATTACACTTTTAGAATAAAGAATTTCTGTTATGCATCTAATTTATGCATAAAATCATTTATGATAAAAATCACACTTTTAATATAAAAAAATATCTTTTATGCATATGTTTACACATACAAATCATTTATGATGAAAATCACTCTTTTAATATAAAAGAATTTCTTTTATGTATCTAATTTATGCATAAAATTATTTATGATTAAAATCACACTTTTAATATAAAAAAATATCTTTTATGCATATGTTTACACATACAAATCATTTATGATAAAAATCACTCTTTTAATATAAAAGAATTTCTTTTATGCATCTAATTTATGCATAAAATCATTTATGATAAAAATCACACTTTTAATATAAAAAAATATCTTTTATGCATATGTTTATGCATACAAATCATTTATGGTGAAAATCACTCTTTTAATATAAAAGAATTTCTTTTATGCATCTAATTTATGCATAAAATTATTTATGATAAAAATCACACTTTTAATATAAAAAAATATCTTTTATGCATATGTTTATGCATACAAATCATTTATGATGAAAATCACTCTTTTAATACAAAAGAATTTCGTTTATGCATCTAATTCATGCATAAAATCATTTATGATGAAAATCACACTTTTGAATTAAAAATAAAATTCTTTATGCATCTTTTTATGAATAAAATAAAAATTGATGAAAATAACACTTTTTGGATTAATTTAAATTCTTTATGCATCTATCCATGCATAAATCCAATTCAAAAGGAATTACACTTTTAGAATAAAAAAGTAAAACTTATTTTTACACAATTTTAGAAAATTTTACCATAACCTCCTTTGTATGGCTGACCATTTTTTAATTTTCAACTTTCTAAAATCAACTAGAATTTCACCAAGAGTATTTAATTCATTCTAATATAAGCAATTTCTACTTATTTAAGAGAAACATTATGAAAAACTTGATTTTATTCATTAATCATTCATCTAGGATAAAGAATTATTGGATTTACTAAAAAAGAGAGGGGAATGCCTTTTTTAAATGAGGCATAATATTATTTTAATTTTAGAGAAGACAAAAATCATAAAAACTATTAAAATTAAGCATAAATGGGAATTTATGTATTTTCTTACCACCATTCATCAATTAACTTCAATAGCATTAAAAAGCCATTCCAATTCAGCTTCTCAAGCTTGAGAGGGGTTGAGAAGAGAGAAACATTGAGAAATTATGGAAAAAGATCAAAATTCTCACTTTACCTTACAAATTGCTTGATTCTTTAATAACGGTAGAAGCCCCTAACCAATCAACTAGTTTGGTGTGATGATGGAGCCACGAATGGAGATTGAAGAAGGAGGGAAGCTCCAATTTCTTCAATTTGGAGAGAATTTTAGAGAATAGTAAAAATTATCATTATTTCAGCATAATTCTGGCATAGTATAATTCTCTTATTTTTTTTACAAAGGGCTGAGGTTCTATTTATAGGAGAGGGAGGCTTTAACCAAGGCTAACTGATTTTTAGAATTTTCTAGATTCAGTTTGGTTGAATTTGGATCAGATTTGGACCTAGTTTGGTTCCTTTTTTATTCGATTTGATTCCTTTTTTGATTCCTTTTTTATTCGGTTTGATTCCTTTTTTGATTCCTTTTTTATTCGGTTTGATTCTTTTTTTATTCGGTTTGATTCCTTTTTTGATTCAGTTTGATTCCTTTTTTATTCGGTTTGATTCCTTTTTTATTCGATTTGGTTCCTTTTTTATTCGGTTTGATTTCTTTTTTATTCGGTTTGATCCAAGAGAGAGGAGAGATAAAAATATCACATTATTTTTAGTTTAAAACTCATTCAAGCATGTGAAGTAGGCGCCTCCTTGAAGGGACTCCCCTTCCTTACACATGTGTCAAAATGGAATCATTATACCCAGGATATATCTCATTTTTTTAATAATACTCATAGTTTTTTACTAATAAACCTTGTACATAGTCAACTCTTCATCTTATGTGGGCATTTACTCATTTTTGGTTATTTTTTATTACAAATTGGATTTATCTCCTCCCCACACATGGATTGATCCTATTGGCCCATACGAATCTTAATTTAAAAATTTTCAAAAATTTGGATCCCTAGGATAAGGCCTCTTGAGCAGATTATACTTGATTTCTAATGCACCTTCTGGAAATCTTTTTGAACTTCTGTGTCAGGGGAACTTATATTAATAAGATGAGAAATTTTTCTATCCAAAAATATTCAAAATCTAAATAATCTCTCTCTAGAATATTTTCTCTCTCTAGAAACAAGATCTTTTATATTTCTGAAGAGGGGATTCATTACAGGGGAAGATACTGGACATCCTGAGAGGCTGGGGAGGAATCTTACATCCGAGAACCTCCTGGCCACTTGTATCCTCTAGAAGATAGGTGTTATTTTTGAACTTTTGCTTTATCTTGAAGGGGCCTTCCCAGCATCGAAGAAGCTTCTTATCTAGCCGTTTCTCCACACGGCCATCATACCTCATGATGACTAATCTTCCTTGCTTGAGTTCTGGCTTCTTTTTCTTCTTCTTGAGAGTGTCATGCCTTGCCTTGCGCCGTTGTTGTGCAGCCTCCAAATTTTGAAGTGCCTGAAGTTGCCTCTCATCCAAGGTCTCCAGTTGTACTAGGTGTTGGGAATGTGTTTCTTCTTCATTATTCAAGCGTGCAAAAGATGTGCGAAGGCTTGTGATTTCCAATTCTATTGGCAAAATAGCCTCCATTCCATAAACTAACTGAAAAGGTGTGAAACCAAGAGAGAGTTTGCGAGTTGTCCTATAGGCCCATAGGACCTTTGGCAAATGCACATCCCACTTTCTCTTCATAGTATCCACTAGCTTAGATAAAGATCCACAAAGAAGTCCATTAGTTTTTTCTACTAAACCATTACATTGGGGATAATAGGGAGTTGACATAGCATGCTTTATTTTTAATTTTTGCACCAAAGCTTCAATCAAGTCATTCCTAAAAGACCTCCCCCCATCCATAAGGATTTCTAATGGGCACCCAAATCAGGCACATATGTATTCCTCCCTGAGAAAGGATGCCATAGCCACTGCTTTATTATTGACCATGGCCTTTTCTATGCACCTTGTTGCATAATCTGTGGTGGCCACCAATATGTAATACTTCCCATGTGAGGAACGAGGAAGTGGGCCCACAAAATCTAATCCCCACCTTTCAAATGGACCATATGCTGGGATAGGGTTTAAGGGTCCGGGAACCAATTGCTTATGCACATATGCTTGGCATACTTCATAGCTTCAACACCACTCATAGACATCTTTGTTTAGTCAAGGCCAATAATAACATGTGTTAAGGATCCTTCGAGTTGTGCTGGCTGTGTGAGATCCCTCGGCCCCCTCCGCTCACTCCGAAAACCGAAACGGAGAAAATTTTCCATGCCCGAAAAGCGGGAACGATTCCACCTTTTTGAATTTTCTTAATGAATTTTAACGAGATCAAATCTAAACTATCCTTCATCTGAATAAACCAGATAGAAGGAAACTATCACTGATATAATTTGATCATCTGAGCAATTTCAACGCTTTTTTCCTAATCAAGATCAGGGAATTAACTAACTACTCGAATCCTAGCATAATCCTAAGATTTTTCAGTTTGATTATTAAAACTCTACTGATCCCAGCCTAACCCCATCCGGCCCATGGGTTAGCCACCACCCTACCATTAGAATCAGTAGAACAAAACAAGTACTCACCCATCCATAATTGAATGCCTTTCTTTTATGCATATGTTTATGCATACAAATCATTTATGATGAAAATCACTCTTTTAATATAAAAGAATTTCTTTTATGCATCCATTTATGCATAAAAATCACACTTTTAATATAAAAAAATATCTTTTATGCATATGTTTATGCATATAAATAATTTAGAATGAAAATCAATCTTTTAATATAAAAGAATTTCTTTTATGCATCCATTTATGCATAAAAATCACTTATGATGAAAATAAAACTTTTAATATAAAAAATATCTTTTATTCATACAAATCATTTATGATGAAAATCAATCTTTTAATCTAAAAGATTTTCTTTTATGCATCCATTTTTATGCATCCATTTATGCATAAAAATCATTTATGATGAAAATCACACTTTTAATATAAAAAAATATCTTTTATGCATATGTTTATGCATACAAAACATTTATGATAAAAATCACTCTTTTAATATAAAAGAATTTCTTTTATGCATCCATTTATGCATAAAATTTATTTATGATGAAAATCACACTTTTAATATAAAAACAATTATCTTTTATGCATATGTTTATGCATACAAATGAGTTATGATGAAAATCACTCTTTTAATATAAAAGAATTTCTTTTATGCATCCATTTATGCATAAAAGTCATTTATGATGAAAATCACACTTTTAATATATAAAATATCTTTTATGCATATGTTTATGCATACAAATCATTTATGATGAAAATCACTCTTTTAATATAAAAGAATTTCTTCTATGCATCCATTTATGCATAAAAATCATTTATGATGAAAATCACACTTTTAATATAAAAAATATATCTTTTATGCATATGTTTATGCATACAAATCATTTATGATGACAATCACTCTTTTAATATAAAAGAATTTCTTTTATGCATCCATTTATGCATAAAAATCATTTATGATGAAATCACATTTTTAATATATAAAAAATATCTTTTATGCATACAAATCATTTATGTTGAAAATCACTCTTTTAACATAAAAGAATTTCTTTTATGCATCCATTTATGCATAAAAATCATTTATGATGAAAATCACACTTTTAATATAAAAAATATCTTTTATGCATACAAATCATTTATGATGAAAATCACTCTTTTAATCTAAAAGAATTTCTTTTATGCATCCATTTATGCATAAAAATCATTTATGATGAAAATCACACTTTTAATATAAAAAAATTATCTTTGATGCATATGTTTATGCATACAAATCATTTATAATAAAAATCACTCTTTTAATATAGAAGAATTTCTTTTATGCATCCATTTATGCATAAAAATTATTTATGATGAAAATCACACTTTTAATATAAAAAAATATCTTTTATGCATATATTTATGCATACAAATCATTTATGATGAAAATCACTCTTTTAATATAAAAGAATTTCTTTTATGTATCCATTTATGCATAAAAATCATTTATGATAAAAATCACACTTTTAATATAAAAAAAATATCTTTTATGCATATGTTTATGCATACAAATCATTTATGATGAAAATCACTCTTTTAATATAAAAGAATTTCTTTTATGCATCCATTTATGCATAAAAATCATTTATGATGGAAATCACACTTTTAATATAAAAAATATATCTTTTATGCATATGTTTATGCATACAAAGCATTTATGATGAAAATCACTCTTTTAATATAAAATAATATCTTTTATGCATCCATTTATGCATAAAAATCATTTATGATAAAAATCACACTTTTAATATATAAAAAATATCTTTTATGCATATGTTTATGCATACAAATCATTTATGATGAAAATCACTCTTTTAATATTAAAGAGTTCCTTTTATGCATAAAAATCATTTATGATAAAAATCACACTTTTAATTTAATTTTTTTTTTCATGCATACAAATCAGTTATGATGAAAAGCACTCTTTTAATATAAAAGAATTTCTTTTATGCATCTATTTATGCATAAAAATCATTTAGATGAAAATAACACTTTTATAATCAAAATAAAAATTTCAATATGCTTCCTTCTATACATAGAATTTAATTCTAAGGAAAGTAACATTTTTTAATAAAATATTTTTAGTATGCATTTTTCTATACATAGGATGAAAAATAACACTTTAAGAATACATATATGATGGGATTTACTCTTTTTGAATAAAAAAGTAAATTTTTTTTTTCACAATTTTAGAAAAATTTTGCCATAACCTCCTTTGTATGGCTGATTTTCAATTTTTAACTCTCTAAAATTAATTAGAAGTTCCCTAAGAGTATTTAAATCACTCTAATGTAAGCATTTTCTACTTTATCAAAGAGAAACATTATGAAAAACTTGATTTTATCCATTAATCATTCATCTAGGATAAGAATGGTTGGAGTTACTAAAGAAGAGAGGGGAATGCCTTTTTTCAAATGAGGCATAACATCATTTTCAATTTAGAGAAGACAAAAATCATAAAAAACCATAAAATGAATAGAAAAGAGAAGAATCTCCAACTTACGAAGGAATTTGAGAGCTTTCCTCTGGCTTGATGGTTTGAGGGTTCTACTCTTGTTTGAAACAAGAGTGGCCACCAATCTTTAGAAGAGGGAAGGTCAAAAAACTAATGAATTATGAGTAAATTCACAGTTTTTTGGCTCTTGGGAGAAGTAGGGTAACAGTGCAAAAACACTATTCAGCTTCAACAAAGGGGGAGGCTTCTATTTATAGGAAAAAGTGAGCTTCTAACCAAGCCAACGGATTCTATAAATTTTTAGATCAGTTTGGTCAAATTTTGACCATTTTTGGGTCAGTTTAGTTCACTTTTTGGATCTAGTTGAAACAGGAGAGAGGAGAGATAAAAATATCTCATTTTTGGGAGTTTAAAACTCTCCCACATATGTGAAATAGGAGGCTCCTTCATGAGGGGAATTCCCCCATACTGAGGTGTCAAAAATGCATCATTTCATCTAAATATCTCTCTTTTTAAACTATTAACCTTGTCCTTAGTCAACTCTTCATCTTATGTACGTATTTACTCATTTTTGGGGGATTTTTCTTCCATTATTCTATTTATCTCCTCCCTACATTTGGATGAATCTTATTGGTCCATAGGAACCTTAATTTAAAATTTCAAAAAGAAAATCTTGACCCCTAGGATAATGCCTCTTGAATAGATTATACTTAATTTCTAATGCACCTTCTGAAAATATTTTTGAACTTCTATTTCAAGGGAACTTATTTTAATAAGATGAGATATTTTTTCATCCAAAAATATTTAAAAACTGAATTACCATTCTCTAGAAAATTTTCTCTCTCTAGACAAAAACTGGTAAAAACAAGATCTTTTATATTTTTGAAGAGAGATTTGATTACAAGGGAAGATGCTGGACATCTTGAGAGGTTGGGGAGGAATCTTACATTCTCTCTGCCACTTGAAAATCGCGAGATGCCCTCATCTCGCAAACTGGGGTTAATCCAGATCGGCTTCATTCTCCCAAGTGGCATCTTCAAAAGGATAGAACTTCCATTTTACCAATAATTCTCTGAGAATTCTGTTCCTAAGAATCTTTTCTCAAACATCAAGAATTTCTTCAGGTTGGAGTTCCATCTGCCCTTGGGTTGAAGAGGTTAGGATTTCATCATCAAGTACATGATTTGGGCTTGGCACATATTTCTTTAGAAGGCTTACATGAAATACATTATGAACTTTGAGATGAGGAGGCAGAAGAAGCTCGTAGGCTAAGTCACCTACTTTATTTGTAATGAGATATGGCCTACAATATCTAGGGGATAACTTCTTGTACTTCCCAAGAGATAGAGAACTTCTTTTGGGCCGTACTCTAATGAAGACCATATCTGCTTCTTTAAACTTTCTGTCTGTCCTCTTCTTATTTACATACTGCTTCTGTCGATCCTAGGCAGCTTTAATATCTTTACAAATTGACTACATCTGTTGCTCCATGTTATCAAGCATTTGTCTGGTGACATCTCGACCCTAATCAATGGGTCGGACCAAGTTAATGGAGTTAAGTAGTCTTGTCCATACAGAGCTTTAAAAAGGGCTCATCCCGATACTTTGGTGATAAGAAACATTGTAGGCGAACTTGACTAGGATAGCTTAGCCACTTCTTGGATTCCCTGCCACAGCAACCGAAGTATATCTTCGATTACTTGATTTACCCTTTCAGTTTGACCATTGGTCTTAGGGTGATAAGCTGTGCGTTGAGATCCAAGAAAGTTCCCACTGCTTCAAAAAATGCAGTCCAGAATCTTGAAGTAAACTTGGGATCTCGATCACTTACTATTCTCCTAGGTAGGCCATGCAATCTGAAGATTTCTTTGAGGAACACTCTGGCCACATCCACTGCAGTGTAGGTTTCTTTTACTGGGATCAGATGGGCAACTTTGGTTAGTCTATCAACTACCACGAAAATGGAGTTCTAACCTGATTACACTCAAGGTACAATAATAAAGTCCATACTGATGCATTCCCACTTCATCTAGGGGATGTCCAATGGATGTAACTTCCCAGGCATTTTTACTCTTTCAGTTTTCACTTTCTGTCATGTCAGACATTGACGTACATGATTCAGTACATCCTTTTTCAGACCAGTCCAAAAGAAGCTTTTCTTTATAGACATGTAGGTTTTGATGAAACCTGGATGTCCTACTATAAGGCTGTCATGGGCTTCATTCAAAATTTGATCCTTGGTTCTCCCCTCATCATTAGGAATGCATAGCCTGCGATTATAATACATAATGCCATGATCCCGGGATTCATAGGCCACTGCATGACCTTCCTGCATGAGTGCACCTCCCAGGGAAAAACCACTTGCATCAGTTACTACCTTAAAGGGCAGAGAGAAATCTGGCAACTTTAGAATGGGACTGGTTACCAAGGCGGTCTTCAACTTATGGAAAGCACTCTGGCACCTACTAGACCACTGAAATGGGGTATTCTTTTTGAGAAGGTTAGTCAAGGGGGAAGCTATGAGAGCATACTTTGGTATAAAATCCTATACGAACTAGTCAATCCCAAGAATCCTCTAACTTCTTTCACTGTCTTTGGTTCAAGCCAATCTATGACTTCTTGGACTTTTGCGAAATCTGGAGAAATTTCCATCTTTTGATACTAGAAAGCCCAAGTATTCAACATGGTCATCAGAGAAAGTGCATTTTCTCTTTTTGGCAAAGAGTTGGTGCTTCCTTAGAATCTCAAGAACTTTTTGGACATGAGTCTCATGGTCAGCTGCCTTCTTTGATCATTGACTTGATCTGGTAAACCCGGATTTGAGATCTATCTTTGTGAAAATCTGGGCTCCATTTAGCCTATCCAAAAGCTCATTAATTCTTGGAATAGGATACTTATTCTTAACTATTGGTAGCTGATTTAGACCTCTGTAGTCCACAACACAGAGTCTAAGCGTTCCATCTTTCTTTTTCTGAAAGAGAACTGGTGCACCCCAAGGTGAAACACTGGGTCTTACAAACCCTTGTTCTAATAGCTGTCTAAGATGTTCCTTGAGTTTGATGGCTTCAAGAACTGGCATTTTTTGCACGTGTGCAGGACTACTAGTGTGGCTGAGCTCTAGGGGTCAATTCAATCACATTATATACTTCCCGGAATTGGAGGCATTTCAATTAGTTCTGCTGGGAATAGATCATCAAATTCATCTAACCATTCTGGTTCTTTAGCCTTAAGCTTCATTTTGACAACATAAATTTGTTGCTTCTTTCTAAGTCCTTTTAGCAACCTAGAAGCTTTTACTAGCTGAAGGTCTGGGGATCCGGAAACTCCAGTTCCTTGAACTTTGTTCCCATGAAGGTCATGGAAGGAAATGATTCCATTGTGACAGTGTATGTCAGCTTGATTTTTGTGGAGCCAATCCATTCCAAGGATCCCGTCAAAAACTCCTAGAGGTAAGACTTTGAACTGACAGTCGGTTACATTACCATCTAGATTGAACTGGATAAGATCTGTCTCATGGGGTGAGTGAAAAGAGTCTTCCCACCACTGGCCAATTCAACTTGCATAGGTTTCCTTGATTTTTGTTCTAAGAATAGCTTACGCAAGCATCCAGGGGAAATGAATGAATGAGAATTGCCTGAATCAATCAAAAGCTTAAAAGGCTTACCCTGATAATCTGCTGGAGTATAGATGACTGAGAACTGACGGATGGTTAGGTCCTTGGTTTTCAATTGCAGAAAAGATCTGCCCTCTTTCCTCTTCTACTACATTTGAAATCGTGACTGCCTTGGCTGCTGCAGTTTGAGGTGGAACTCTTTCTCTTTGGTTGCCCCAGTTCTGGGAAGGAGTTCTGAGGTTACTCTGGACAGAGGCAGACGGCTGAGCTGGAGTTCTTCTGGGGTTTCCCTGGCTTGGGGCGAGACGAACCCTGATTAGACTGGTATGACGGGGTTGGTCTCTAAATTCTGGGTCCTTGACTTCCCTGTCCCCTTGACATGGTAGGAGTCGAGTAGTCTTTTAGTTGGTGACCAAAACCTTGGCATCTAAAACATTGATTTTCAATTCTGAGTTCATCCCTCTGATTTCTTGAAAGAGGTGGGGCTCCTAAGAAAGTATTCTGGTGGGGGAGAAGGGTCTTTCTTCACTTCGGAATCTTCTTGCATATCCTGATTCTGATTCGGGCCTTACTGCCTCTTCGGGGGTGGAAAGTTTGAAGTACTTCCCTGGGCTTGGAATCTTTTAAAGTTAGAGGGTGCAGGCTTTGGTAGGACCTTTACTACAAAGGCTTTGGCAAAATCCTTTGCCATTCTTACTGCTTCAGCCATGGACACTGGCTTGGCCTTTTTGACCAGCATGTCCAAGGGTTCGTTCATTCCCCAAATAAACCTGGCCAATGAGTTGTTCTTCATCTAGAGGTGGTGAATATTTGAGTAGAAGAGCAAAGGCCTGGTGATATTCCTCGATGGTTTTGCTCCCCTGCTTTAGCTCTAAGAATTCATTCATTTTGATTTCCAAAAATCTAGGGGGACAAAATCTCTTTCTTAAATAGGTTTTTACGTCATTCTAGGACTAAGTATTTCTATCTAGACGGTTGGTGTCAGTGGTTTCTCCATGCTACCCTGGCTGTTTCCACTATTTTCATCCGGGCAAGAGCCATTTTGCTCCGCTCATTGTAGCCTGTGACATCAAAATATGCTTTCATGGCTTCCACCCATTTCTCCACAGCCTTGCCCAGGTTCTCCCCTTCTCCTTTGAAGGGTCTTGGTTGAGTCTTATGAAGAGCCTTGCGAACATCAGGGTCAAGCTCGTCATCTTTAGAGAGAGGGTCTGGCTGACGGCGGCCATGGTTTCCTCGTCTCATGATTCTGCCAAAAATTTATATATTATTAAATTTTTATTTTGATATCATCCATGAGATCCTAAGACTTAAGAGGTTCGAAAAACAATTTCTTAAACAAGACAATGATCTTATTGGAGATCTATGACATATGTCCGATAACAGATTTCTCTTTATCAGATCGTCTGTAAACGATCACTTATACAACAGGGAATTTTTTCTCCAGAAAACATTTTTATATTTATATTTATATAAAAGTTGCAATATGTACATAGAGTAGCTCGGCTCCAGAATCACTGCCTCAATCGTAATCGTATGAAGAAGCGAAACTTTGAAGAAGACATACCATGGTACACACGATTCATTACACAAAGAGGTGTTGTCATTCTATTTCTTGGGATAAAGCGGCGAAGAAGTCTAAAAAATTGGCATGAAGTTCTAAAGTTCCTAGGTAAATGATCACAGAGTTGAACATGCTAAACAAGCCCTAGTCTTATCAGAATCATGGCCAAGGAAATATTTTGCCTGAGCCTCTGACGCTGACTGGTACTGATGTTAATACACCTTCCTCCACACAGAACCACATATACCGATGTCGCTCAAGAAGATCAGGAAAGTAAAGACTCTCAAAATGGCGACGGAGTCTCACTCTGCTCATTTAGGTCGTGAGGTGATCAAATGCAAAAGCTATCATATCCTGGCTCTGAGAGAGTCTAGGAATTCAAGATAGGTTCGGGGTGTCCATCTATAAATTTCCAATTCAATTTATAAGTTTTCAATTTTTGAAGTTCATTCACATAGTATTAACAAGTGAAAAACATTTCTTTCCCAGATTTCTATTAAAAATTTAGGTAATTTTTGCTGATGTTAGTTAAATTTACAAACAGCACTCTGATACCATTTGTGAGATCCCTCGGCCCCCTCCGTGCACCGGAACTCCTGGTAGTAGCTGACAGCAGAAGCAGCCCCTCATGAGCGGGGCACGGTTTCTCACTCAGGGCCTCGCCCACAAATGTCCAAGCACGAGACTAGGCTGCTGGTGGTCACTCCAAAAACCGAAACCTGGAAAATTTCCCATGCCCGGAAAGTGGGGACGATTCCACCTTTTTGAATTTTCTTAACGAACTTTTCTAACAAGATCAAATCTAAACTATCCTTCACCTGAATAAACCAGATAGAAGGAAACTATCACTGATATAATTTGATCATCTAAGAGATTTCAATGTTTTTTTCTTAATCAAGATCAGGCAGCACAGCCATTTTTCCACTCAATTGAGAAATTTATCAGGGAATTAACTAACTACTCGAATCCTAGCATAATCCTAAGATTTTTCAGTTTGATTATTAAAACTCTACTGATTCCAGCCTAACCCCATCCAGCCCATGGTTTAGCCACCACCCTACCACTAAAATCCGTAGAACCAAACAAGTACTCACCCACCCATAATTGAATGCCTCTCTTTTATGCATATGTTTATGCATACAAATCATTTATGATGAAAATCACTCTTTTAATATAAAAAGAATTTCTGTTATGCATCCATTTATGCATAAAAATCATTTATGATGAAAATCACACTTTTAATATTTAAAAAAATATCTTTTATGCATATGGTTATGCATACAAATCATTTATGATGAAATCACTCTTTTAATATAAAAGAATTTCTTTTATGCATCCATTTATGCATAAAAATTATTTATGATAAAAATCACACTTTTAATATATAAAAAATATCTTTTATGCATATGTTTATGCATACAAATCATTTATGATGAAAATCACTCTTTTAATATAAAAGAATTTATTTTATGCATCCATTTATGCATAAAAATCATTTATGATGAAAATCACACTTTTAATATAAAAAAATATCTTTTATGCATATGTTTATGCATACAAATCATTTATGATGAAAATCACTCTTTTAATATAAAAGAATTTATTTTATGCATAAAAATTATTTATGATGAAAATCAAACTTTTAATATTAAAAAAATATCTTTTATGCATATGTTTATGCATACAAATCATTTATGATGAAAATCACTCTTTTAATATAAAAGAATTTCTTTTATGCATCCATTTATGCATAAAAATCATTTATGATGAAAATCACACTTTTAATTTAAAAAAATATCTTTTATACATACAAATCATTTATGATGAAAATCTCTCTTTTAATATAAAATAATTTCTTTTATGCATCCATTTATGCATAAAAATCATTTATGATGAAAATCAAACTTTTAATATATAAAAATATCTTTTATGCATATGTTTATGCATACAAATCATTTATGATGAAAATAACTCTTTTAATATAAAAGATTTTTTTTAATGAATCCATTTATGATTAAAAATTATTTATGATGAAAATCACACTTTTAATATATAAAAAATATCTTTTATGCATACAAATCATTTATGATGAAAATCACTCTTTTAATATAAAAGAGTTTCTTTTATGCATCCATTTATGCATAAACATCGTTTATGATAAAAATCACACTTTTAATATAAAAAAATATCTTTTATGCATACAAGTCATTTATGATGAAAATCACTCTTTTAATATAAAAGAACTTCTTTTATGCATCTATTTATGATGAAAACAACACTTTTTTAAAAGAATTTCTTTTATGCATCTATTTATGATGAAAACAACACTTTTATAAATCAAAATAAAAATTTCAATATGCTTCCTTCTATACATAGAATTTAATTCTAAAGAAAGTAATATTTTTTTAATAAAATCTTTTTAGTATGCAACCTAGGATAAAAATAACACTTTAAGAATACATATATGATGGGAAATACTCTTTTTGAATAAAAAAGTAAATCTTTTTTTTCATAATTTTAGAAAAAATTTGCCATAACCTCCTTTGTATGCCTGACCATTTTTCAATTTTTAACTCTCTAAAATTAATTAGAAGTTCCCTAGAAGTATTTAAATCATTCTAATGTAAACATTTTCTACTTTATCAAAGAGAAACATTATGAAAAACTTGATATTATCCATTAATAATTCATCTAGGATAAGAATGGTTGGACTTACTAAAGAAGAGAGGGGAATGCCTTTTTGCAGTGAGGCATAAAATCATTTTCAATTTAGAGAAGACAAAAATCATAAAAAACCATAAAATGAATAGAAAAGAGAAGAATCTCCAACTTACAAAGGAATTTGAGATCTTTCCTTTGGCTTGATGGTTTGAGGGTTCTACTCTTGTTTGAAACAAGAGTGGCCACCAATCTTTAGAAGAGGGAAGGTCAAAAAACTAATGAATTATGAGAGTAAATTCATAGTTTTCTGGCTCTTGGGAGTAGGGTAACAGTGCAAAAACACTATTCAGCTTCAACAAAGGGGGAGGCTTCTATTTATAGGAAAAACTGAGCTTCTAACCAAGCCAACTCATTCTAGAATTTTCTAGATCAGTTTGGTCAATTTTTGACCATTTTTAGGTCAGTTTAGTTCACTTTTTGGATCCAGTTGAAACACGAGAGAGGAGAGGTAAAAATATCTCATTTTTGGGAGTTTAAAACTCTCCCACACATGTGAAATAGGTGCCTCCTTCATGAGAGGAATTCCCCCATACTGAGGTGTCAAAAATGCATCATTTCATCTAAATATCTCTCTTTTTTAACTATTAACCTTGTCCTTAGTCAATTCTTCATCTTATGTGAGTATTTACTCATTTTTGGGGGATTTTACTTTTAGTATTCTATTTATCTCCTCCCTACATTTGGATGAATCCTATTGATCCATAGGAACCTTAATTTAAAATTTCCAAAAAATCTTGACCCCTAGGATAATGCCAGATTATACTTAATTTCTAATGCACCTTCTGAAAATCTTTTTAAACTTTTGTTTTAGGGAAACTTATTTTAATAAGATGAGATATTTTTCCATCCAAAAATATTTAAAAACTGAATTACCACTCTCTAGAAGATTTTCTCTCTCTAGGCCAAAACTGGTAGAAACAAGATCTTTTATATTTCTGAAGAGGGATTTGATTACAAGGGAAGATGTTGGACATCTTGAGAGGTTGGGGAGGAATCTTACAGGCTAAGGCAAAGTGACCTGAACATTCATGACATAATTCCATAATCCTTTTAGATTCTTCCAGGCTCACTATCCTCCTAAAAGAATCTTATCCTTACCTTGCTTGTAAAGAACATCCCCTAGAATTGTGTAAGGATGAGCTTTCCTTGTAAGCCTTTGCTTCTGTTGAGAGGATTCAATCCAGGAGGGAAGTATCTTGTATCTAAATAGTGTTGAACATCTTGGAGCTCATGCCAACCTGTATCCAAGAATAGCTACTTTGAAAGAAGCCAAAGTTTTAGTAACCAATTAATCAGCCTTTTGATTATCCTTCCTGTTAACATGCACAAATTTACAAAACTCAAAAGCTTCTTTTAACTCCATTTTTCTTTTATACAATTCTTGGAGATTAGGACTCCTCGCCTTATATTCTCCTTTCATTTGTCGGATGACCAATTGTGAATCCCCTTTAACCTCTACCTCTTTAATTCTATCTTTTATGCAATCTTCTAATCCCCAAATTAATGCATTGTACTACTCAGCCACATTATTAAGCTTTAAGATCTGACCAGGTCTTGGTATTTCAATCAAGACGGTTTGTCTTCCATCGGTTCCTCCATGCGACCCTAGCCATTTCTACAGTTTTCAATCTGGCGAGAGCCATCTTGCTCCTCTCATTATAACCAGCTACATCAAAATATTCTTCCATTGCCTCGATCCATTTTTCCACTGTTTCTCCTTAACTGTTCGCCTTCACCCTTGAATGGACCAGGTTGGGATCGGTGCAGTGCTTTACGAATGTCCGGATCTAACTCTTCATCAATGGTAAGAGGATCCGGCTGCCTAGCACGGGCTGCACGCCTCATGATTCTGATGACAAAACGATATTTTTGTCACCTTAACTTCGTCATCAGATTTATGATTATTTAATTTTTGAGATTTATACAATAAATATTCCATCATAATTCTTAAAAACAAGATTCACTCTGATAATTTTATTAACCAATATTCACAACCACAAAAATAATTTGGAATCTTTTGCAAAACATCATTTATTTTATCAAAAGTTTTTGATATATACATAGAGCGTCTCGGCTCCAAAAGTCACTACCTCAATCGCGTATGCATAAAAAAGGCAATACTGCGATGGAGACATGCTATGATATACACGATTCATCACCGATAAAGGTGCTATAATTTTACTCCTAAGAATAAAGAGGGTCAGAAGTCTAAAAATTCAGCAAGAATTTATAAATTTTTGGGGTGAATGAGTATAGAGTTGGACATAATGAATAACTCCTAGTCTCATGGCTAGCGAGATATTCTGCCTGAGTCTTTGATGCTGATTGGTATTGATGTTAATACTTCGCCCTCTAGAGAACCACATATGCTGACGTCACTCTACTGGATTAGGAAAGTATAGATCCTCAAAGTGACGAGCGAGCCTCACTCTGCTTTCTCGGGTTATAGAGCGGAGTTGATGAGATTTTCAAAGGCAAAGGCAATCATATCCTGACTCTGGGAAAGTCCAAGAATGCTAGATAGATTTGGGGTATCCATCTAAAAATCTTGCTCAATTTTTGAGTTTTCAATCTATGAATTCATTTCAAACATAATCTTAGCAAGTGAAAACGTTATTTCCCAGATTTTCTTTAAAAGTTTAGGCAATTTCTGCTGTTGTTTCATCGCTTTGATACCAGCTGTGAGATCCCACTTCCCTCTCCGCACACCAAATTCCCAGTTGTTGTGTAGCAGCAGCAGCGAAAGTAGCTTCCTCTTGCGCGCGCGGCACTGTTTCTTCCCACTCGGGGCCTCGCCCTCGAATGTCCGAACACGAGATTAATCTGGTGATTCCGAAACCAAAATTGGGAAAAATTTCCCTTGCCCGAAAAACGGGGACAATTCCACCTTTTTGAATTTCTTAATGAATTTTCTAACGGGGTCAAGAGAACTAAACTATCCTTCACCTGAATAAACCAGATAGACGAAAAACTATTACAGACTTAACTTGAAGAAATTAACGCTTTTTTCCTAACTGAATCACGCACAGTCGTTGATCTAATCATTTGAGAAAGTCTTCAGGTTTTTATTTAACTACTCGGATTCTAAGCGTATTCCAATTATTTCAATTTCAATATTAAAACTCCACTGATTCCAGCCAAACCATTTGGCCCATGGGTTAGCCAACCACTGGAATCGGTAGAACTAGACAATTACTCACCCACCCATAATTGAATGCCTTTCTTATCTTTTGCTTTCGAATACAGATATGCACACACTTCTCTTTAAAACTTTAACTTATAAAACAATCCATTGATAAATAGTTATTGGTTATAGATGTCATAACTCAATGGCTTGGGGAAGAGCAGGATTTTCCATTGCCTTTCAAGCACTAAGGGAGTTGATGAAAAATGTGCACTCGGTGCTAATTTCTAATCCATTGATAAATAGTTATTGGTTATAGATGTCATAACTCAATGGCTTGGGGAAGAGCAGGATTTTCCATTGCCTTTCAAGCACTAAGGGAGTTGATGAAAAATGTGCACTCGGTGCTAATTTCTAATCCAAACATGCTCCGATGGTGACCAAACTTTGTGAGCATGTGGGGGTGTTTCTACAGTGTATGCATACTTCCGTGAGTAACTTAGTGCAACACGGGTTCAAATCAACTTGTTTTTGATGTCACAAAATATTTATATAGCTTTTAAACTCACTTTAGGTAGCGTCCTTTTGATTGGATCCTAGGGGTAATGGAACCCCCACATGCTTGCAAAGTTTGGTCAGCATGAGAGCATGTTTGGGTGATGGCATGGGAAAGAGTGGGATTTTTCAAGGCCTCTCAAGAATTATGAGACTTCAAAAATCTGCACTATGCGCTAATTGCTAATCCAATCATGCTCTGATGTAGACCAAACTTTGCGAGCATGTGGGAGTGTCTATAAGATTCCTACCCCTAGCCTCTCAAGAAGTCCAGTATCTTCCCCTGTAATCAAATCCCTCTTCAGAAATATAAAAGATCTTGTTTCTACCTGTTTTGGCCTAGAGAGAGAAAATTTTCTAGAGAGAGATTATTCAATTTTTAAATATTTTTGGATGAAAAAATATCTCATCTTATTAAAATAAATTTTCCCAAAACAGAAGTTCAAAAAGAATTTCAGAAGATGCATTAGAAATAAATTATAATCTGTTCAAAAGGCCTTATCCTAAGGGTCTTGATTTTTTGAAAATTTTAAATTAAGGTCCCTATGGACCAATAAGATTAATCCAAATGTAGGGGGGAGGTAAATTGAAGAAAAAAAGAAAAACCCTCCAAAAATGAGTTAATGTTCACATAAGATGAAGAGTGACTAAGGACCAAGGAAAATAGTTAAAAAAAAACTGATTTTTGACACCTCTCAGAGTGGGGATTCCCCCTCATGAAGTAGGCACCTTTTTCCCATCATTACTTTTGAATTTTCAATCAATAAAATTATATATTTCATCTCTCCTCTCTCCTAATTCAAAAAACTAGATCCAAAAAGTGAACTAAACTGACCCAAAAATGGTCAAAAATTGACCAAACTGATCTGAAAAATTCTAGAATCAGTTTGCTTGGTCAGATCAGTTTGGTCAAAAATTGACCAAACTAATCTGAAAAATTCTAGAATCAGTTTGCTTGGTTAGAAGCTCACTTTTTCCTATAAATAGAAGCCTCCTAGCTTTCCTTTGGCTTAATGGTTTGAGGGATCTACTCTTGTTTAAAACAAGAGTGGCCACCAATCTTTAGAAGAAGGGAGGTAGAATCTTAATAGTGTTTTATGCACTGCTACTCTACTCCTCCCCAGAGCCAAAAACAGTGAATTTATTGATAATTCATTAGTTTTTGACCATTTTCTCTTCAAAAGAATTGGTGGCCACTCTTGTTGTTGCAAACAAGAGTAGATCCTTCAAACCATCAAACCAAAGGAAAGCTCACGAAAATTCATGTAAGCTAGAAATCCTACTTTTTCTTTATTCCATTTAATGGTTTTCTAATTTTTTATTTTCTTTAAAATTAAAAATGTTGTTATGCCTTGTTGGAAAGGCTTTCCCCCTCTCTTCATTCTTGAATTCAGCCTTTCTTTATAAGTAATCAAATTATTAGAATTAATCTTTTCATATTTTTTCTCTTTTAAAAATGGAATTTGATTAGTTTAGAATGCTTTAAACCATCTGGGATATTTTTTAAGTAACTTGAAGATAGAAAAATTTTAAAAATGGTCAGCCATACAAAGGAGGTTATGGCAAAATTTTCTTAAATTTGGTGAAATAAGTTTTATCTTTTATTATTCAAAAAGAGTAATCCCCACCATTTGTGTAATTTAAAAGTGTTATTTTCATTCTAGGCATAGAAAAATGCATAGTAGAAATATTTTTATTATAAAAGTGTTATTTTTATTAAAATTTAAATTCTATGCATAGAAAGATGCATATTGGTTATGTTTTTATTTATAAAAGTGTGATTTTCATTAGATTTAAATTCTATGCATAGAAAGATGCATATTGCATATTTTTTAATTAAAGTGTGATTTTCATTAGAATTAAATTCTATGCATACAAAGATGCACATTGGAAATAAATTTTTTTATTATAAAAGTGTTACTTTCACCAATATTGATTTTTATGCATAAAATGATGCATAAAAGAAATTTTTTTATTATAAAAGTGTTACTTTCATCAAAATTAATTTTTATGTATAAATAGATGCATAAAAGATTTATATATACATATATATAAGTGTTACTTTCATCAATATTTATTTTCATGCATAAAATGATGCATAAAAGAATTTTTTTAAGTTCTAAAAGTGTTACTTTCATCAAAATTGATTTCTATGCATAAATAGATGCATAAAAGGATTTTCTTTTATATAAAAGTGTTTTTTCCATAGAAGTTGGATTTTATGCATAAATAGATGCATACAGAATTTTTATATCAAAATAAGAGTTCTCTTTAATCCTATGTTTAAATCCCATGAATATTGGTAAATGAATAAGTAAATACTTTGTGAGAGAAAATTCTACCGTTTCATATTCTCTAGGATAGTAATGAGAAAATTCAGAAAAACTATCGAAGTCGAAATTTTAGATAAATGATTAATTTATTTCTCATAGGAATTTGTGATTAGTTTTGAATTTAGTTAAGCAAATACTCAATGAATGAAATTTAGTAAAGTAGTAATTGAAATATTACCCTTCGAGAAAGATAGTTCAGGGAGAATCTTTTCAGACTCAAACCTTGAATCAGACTACGACCAAGACATAACTCCTTCGTCAGTTTTTTCAAGAAAAGACGATGTGACCAGTTCAAGAAAATTCACTCAAATCACCCACCAAATCTGAAACTAAGTTGAGACCCTTTGATTTTGATCTGAGGATCAAGGTTATAGAATACGAGGAATTCTGTTTGAAATTCGAACCTGCGAGATCAGAAAGTCTTCAGATATGGATTTAAGATATACTCATTGTATTCAAAAGAAACTCAAAACTGAAAACTTGCATAGAAACCCTCTTTTCTTAAAGGACTTTCTCCAGAATGCTGGAGGGAGCATTTGGTATATGTGTTTTTCTAAGGGAAGTTCGGCTCTGCAACAACAACTGGCAGGGAGTGTTCAAAGGATAGCTCACATGGCAAAAACCTACCTAGGTCTTAACCAGCCTTGGTATGGTGAAAAATGGTGTGCTTTTGGTAATACGATGGGTGAGGGCCGACGAAGCGGTCCCTGAGTGAAGTGCGAAGACACTTAAGGAGGATCCTGGAGGGTTCTGACCAGGTGATGCACGGGCTTGCGGTGCTTAGGACACCCATGCGTATGTCGTGGAAGATATATATGTATGATGATAAAAAATTATTGTAATCTGTTTTACTGGATCTCGTTTTGCTGACCAGCTGGTCTCGACAGAGAGTCCAGAGTGATACCTGTTATTGAGAAACAAGGAACTGGATGGAAATTTTAAGTTATGATACCTGTAACCAATAATTGTTTGTCAATGGATTGTTTTATAAGTTGAAGTTTAAAGAGGAGTGTGTGTGTATCTGTATTCTAAAGCAAAAGTTAAGAAAGGCATTCAATTATGGGTGGGTGAGTACTTGTCTGGTTCTACCAATTCCAGTGGTTGGGCAGTGGCTATAACCCATGGGCCGGATGGGGTAGGCTGAAATCAATAGAATTTAAATAATAAAATTGATTAATAGGAATATGTTTAGAACTCCAGTAGTTAAATAAAAGCCTGAAGACTTCTCTAATGAATAGATCAACGGTTATGCCTGATTCAATTAGAAAAAAAGTGTTGATCCCTTCAAGTTAAGTCTGTAATAGTTTCCCTTCTATCTAGTTTATTTAGAAGAAGGTTAGTTCAGTATCTTGACCTCATTAGAAAAATTCGTTAAGAAATTCAAAATGGTGGAATCGTCCTCGTTTTTTGGCCATGGGAAATTTTCATGGTTTCGGTTTTCAGAATGACCACGAGCTTAGTCTCGTGCCCAGACATTTGAGGGCGAGGCCCCAAGTGGGAAACCCTCCCCGCGCATGAGGGAGCTGCTTCCGCTACCAGCCTACTACCAGGAATCCGCCGGTGTGCGGAGGGGGCAGCGGGATCTCACAGTGTCCCCTACCACATGCTCACAAATTCTGGTCACCTTCAAACCATGTTTGGGTACGATGGCATGGGGAAGAGCGAGATTTTCCATGACCTCTCCAGCACTAAGAGACTTGGAAAATTCGTATTTGGCGCTAATTGCTAATACAAACATGCTTTGATGGTGACCAAACTTTTTGATCATGTGGGGGTGGGTTTCCCCCACATGCTCAACAAATCTTGGTCACCATCAGAGCATGTTTTGGTATGATGGCATGGGGAAGAGTGGGATTTTCCATGTTCTCTCAAGCACTAAAAGATTGCATTGGGTGCTAATTGCTAATCCAGACATGCTTCGATGGTGACCAAACTTTATGAGCATGTGGGGATGGGTCCCTCCTCCCACATGCTCACAAAGTTTGGTCACCATCGGAGCATGTGGGATGGGTCCCTCCTCCCATATGCTCACAAAGTTTGGTCACCATCGGTGTTTGGGTACAATGGCATGGGGACAAGCGGGCTTGTCCATGGTCTCTCAATCACTATGAGACATGAAAACTACACATTGGGTGCTAATTTCTAATCCAAACATGCTCCAATGCTGACCAAATTTTGCGAGAATGTGGGGGGGTCCCCCCCACATTCTCGCAAAGTTTGGTACGATGGCATGAGGAAGAGCGGGATTTCCCATGACCTCTCAAGCACTAAGAGACTTGAAAATCTGCACTCGGTGCTAATTATTGCTAATCAAAACATGCTTTGATTTGCTGACCAAACTTTGCAACAATGTGGGGGTGCCTCCTCCACATGCTCGCAAAGTTTGGTCACCATCGGAGCATGTTTGGGTACGATGGCATGGGGAAGAGCAGGATTTCACATGGACTCTTAAGCACTAAGAGACTTGAAAACTCTGCACTGGGTGATAATTGCTAATCAAAACATGCTCCAATCCTGACCAAACTTTGCAAACATGTGGGGGTGGGCCCCCTTGCATGCTCCCAAATTTTGGATTGAAAAATCTGCACATTGGACACTAATTGCTAATCCAAACTTTGCGAGCATGTGGGGGTGGGTCCCCTCCTGCTCGCAAAGTCTGGTCATCATTTGAGCATGTTTGGGTACGATAGCATGGGGAAGAGCAGGATTTTCCTTGGCCTCTCAAGCACTATGAGAGTTGAAACATCCACACTGGACGCTAATTATGAATCCAAACATGCTCTGATGCTCACGAAACTTTGCGAGCATGTGGCGGGGTATGATGGCATGGGGAAGAGTGCGAGTTTCCATGGCCTCTCAAGCATTACAAGACTTTAAAAATCCACACAGGACACTAAGTGCTAATCTAAACATGCTCTAATGGTGACCAAAATTTGCGAGCTTGTGTGGGTGGGTCCCCCCCGCACGCTCGCAAGGTTTTGTCACCACCATCGGAGGTACGATGGCATGGGAAAGAGGGGGATTTTCCATGGCCTCTCAAGCACTAAGAGACTTGAAAAATATGCACTAGGTGCTAATTGCTAATGCTGACCAAACTTTGCATGCGTATGGGGGAGTCCCCCCCCACATGCTCACAAAGATTGGACAACATTTGAGCATGTTTGGATATGATGTCATGGGGAAGAGAGGGATTTCCCATGTCTTCTCAAAAACTAAGAGACTTGAAACATCCGCACTAGATGCTAATTGCTAATGCAAACATGCTCAAACTTTGCGAGCATGTGGGGTGGGCCCCCCTACACATGCTCGTAAAGTTTGGTCACCTTTTGAGAATGTTTGGGTACGATGGCATGGGGAAGAGTGAGGTTTTCCATGGCCTCTCAAGCACCAAGAGACTTGAAAAATCTGCACTGAGCGCTAATTGGTAATCCAAACATGCTCCAATGTCAACCAAACTTTGCGAGCATGTGGGATGGGCCCCTTCCACATGCTCGAAAAGTTGTCACCTTTGGAGCATGTTTGGGTATGATGACATCGGGAAGAGTGGGATTTTCCAAACGTAGGAGCATGTGGGGGTGGGTCCCCTCCACATGCACACAAAGTTTGGTCACCATCGGAGCATGTTTGGGTACGATGGCATGGGGAAGAGCAGGATTTTGCATGGCCTCTCAAGAACTAAGAGACTTGAAGAATCTCGAATTGCTAATCAAAACATGCTCCGATACTGACTAGACTTTGCGAGCATGTGGGGTGGGCCGCTCTCCACATGCTTGCAAAGTTTGGTCACCTTCGGAGCATGTTTGGGTATCATGGCATGGGGAAGAGCATGATTTTCCATGGCCTCTCAAGCACTAAGAGACTTCAAAAAATCCATACTGGGCACTAATTGCTAATACAAACATGTTCCGATGCTGATCAAAATTTGTGAGCATGTGGTGTAGGATCCCTGTTCCCACCGAACAATGGATTCGGGGTACTGACAGCGGAAGTAGCGCTTCTCGCGCGGGACAGGGGTCCCACACTCGGGGCCTCGCCCACGGATATCCGGATAAGAGACTAATCCGTCGGTTGTTCCAAAACCGAACCCGAAAAAAAACTTCCTTAACCGGAAAGCACGGGCGATTCCACCAGGATAACTTTTTACTCTAACGTAGTCAAGATCATTTCTGATCGAGATGATCCGATTACATCTATAAGATACTTAGTCAGTTCAAGGAAGAAACTTGCACTTGGATCATTGGGATCAACGCTTTTTTCCCCATTCAAGAGGCACAGCCGTTGATTCCTATCCATAGAACAGTTACTGTCCGAGATTATTTTTTTTTTCTATCGTAAAAACAAAAGTTTGAGTCTCGATTTACGGATCCATCAGTCCAGCCTAACCCCATCCGATCCCATGGGTTAGCCAACCGCCCAACCACTGTAGTGATGGGATCCAATTAAAAATTTGGTTAGGTTTTGTCCCGGGTACCAGGGAAAAGAGTTCCAAGGCCCCCTAGCCGGAGGTTCATGCAAAATAAAACTAGTCACACCACTCACACACCCAATATGAAATTGCCTTTTTCAATCAGATTCAACCAGTTTAAAACAATCCTTTAATAAAACCATAGTATCACTGATCACAATCTTCCAATTTATCCCATTGATTCTTAATTTTCCATCATTCCTTCATCAGAGTATATATGGCATCATTGGCAACTAGAACGCTCAGGGGCCGTTTCGATAGTTCCTAGCCTTTAATAATTTTCCATCATTCCTTCATCAGAGTATATATGGCATCATTGGCAACTAGAACGCTCAGGGGCCGTTTCAATAGTTCCTAGCCTTTAATACTTGGCAATATAATCACTTATCAAGATGGACTCTCGTTGAAGATCAGCAAGATCAACCAACAGATCCATATAAGGGGCCATGGACTCATCCATTGAAGACCAGCAAGGTCAATCAACCAGATCCATGCCCGATTCAGAAAACAACTCCAACTCTGTTCCAATATCTTCCTCGACGCACGCGTGGGTATCCTAGGCAACCCAGAGCCCGAGCACCGTATGGTCAGCACCCTCTAGGATCCTTCGCAGGTAACCTAGCGCTTCACGCATAGGCCGCTTCCTTGGCCCCTCATCCACCGTATCGGAAGCTCACCATTTTAATCGCACCGAGGCTGGTCAAGACCTCGGCCGACCTTGCTACGCGAGACGTCCTTCATTGACTCCCCGTCAGCAGTTGCAACTTTACCATCACGACTTTAATCACAAGACGGTCAAAATGCTCCCCCCAGCATTCTTGACATAAAACAATCATTTACAAACAGCATTTACAAACAGCATTTACAAACAGTTTACAATACAATTTCTATTTTAACTTTCATTTTTCCACATTATCCCTCCTCAATCTACATTACTTATTCCATATTCCATTTATATGTATACTCATCCCATCACATCATTTCCATCTCATCACTTCAGATTCCCTCACCTCACAATCGTATATTCACATCCATACATCTACATCTATATGCGTACATTCACATCTACATGCATACATCTACATCTCTATGCATACATCTACATCCACATTCACATTCACCTCCATACATCTACATCTATATGCATACATCCACCTCCACATTCACATCTACATCTATACCTCTACGTCTACATGCATACATCCACCTCTACATCCTCATCTACATCTATACACCTACATCTACATGCATACATCCACATCTCCATTCACATCTACATCTATACATCTACATCTACATGCATCCATCCACCTCCACATCCTTATCTACATCTATACATCTACATCTACCTGCATACATCCATATCTCCATTCCCATCTACATCTATACATCTACATCTACATGCATCCATCCACCTCCACATCCACATCTACATCTATACATCTACATCTACATGTATACATCCACATCTCCATTCACATCTACATCTATACATCTACATCTACATGCATCCATCCACCTCCACATCCACATCTACATCTATACATGCATACATCCATATCTACATCTATACATCTACATCTACATCTATACATCTACATCTACATGCATACATCCATATCTCCATTCCACATCTACCTACATCTATACACCTACATCTACATGCATACATCCATATCTCCATCTACCTCCACATCCACATCTACATCTATACATCTACATCTACATGTATATATCCACATCCACATCTATACATCTACATCTACATGCATACATCCACATCTCCATTCACATCTACATCTATACATCTACATCTACATGCATCCATCCACCTCCATATCCACATCTACATCTATACATCTACATCTACATGCAACATCCACATCTCCATGCATGATAAAATTCTTTTAATTAATCTAGGATGATAGTTCCTAGAATATGGTAGAAAGTCCTCTTTTTATGCTTTGAATGAATTTATTTTAGACGTAATTTCTATAAAAATTTTGCCATAGCTCCGCTACTATGACTGATAAATCTCAATTTTTTTCTAAGGGATAAAGCTCTTTATTAAAGAAATAATTAGAATGGTCTCTAATTGGATCATCAATCCATAATGGTCTCTAATTGGATCATTAAGAAAACAATTAGAATGGTCTCTAATTGGATCATCAATCCATAATGGTCTCTAATTGGATCATTAAGAAAACAATTAGAATGGTCTCTAATTGGATCATCAATCCATAATGGTCTCTAATTGGATCATCAATCCATAATGGTCTCTAATTGGATCATTAAGAAAACAATTAGAATGGTCTCTAATTGGGTCATTAAGAAAACAATTAGAATGGTCTCTAATTGGGTCATCAATCCATAATGGATTGAATCATCAATGTGCATAAACTAAAAGCATAGTAAAAAGCCATTAATTTGGCCTCAAGAATAGCTTAATCTTGGATTAAGGAAAAGCTTTATGAAAAGCTTCATTTGGATTGAGAATGGGTCATGAGTATGACCATTTCTTGAGTGAGAGAGAGAAATTATAAAAACCATTAGAATTTAAATATAAGTGGAAATTAACTTCTATAGCATTTATTAAATTATGTAACTCTTCACTACTATTCACCAATTAACTTCATTAGCATTTAAAAAAAACCATACCAATTAAACTTCTCAAGCTTGAGAGGGGTTGAGAAGAGAGAATCATTGAGAAATCATAGAAAAGATCGAAATTCAATATACTTACCTTATGATTTGCTTGATTCTTTATTCACGGTAGAGGCCCCCAACCAATCAATTGGTTTAGTATGTTGATGGAGCCACCAATGGAGATTGAAGAAAGAGAGAGGTATCAAAAACTAGTGAATTATTAAAGAATTCACAGTTCTTGGCTTAGGTAGAGTAGAGTAACAAGGCATAAGACACTATATATTTTAGCTTAGGTGGAGTAGAGTAACAAAGCATAAGACTCTATCTAATTTGGCTTAGGTGGAGTAGAGTAACAAAGCATAAGACTCTATCTAATTTGGCTTAGGTGGAGAAGAGTAACAAAGCATAAGAGACTATATATTTTGGCTTAGGTGGAGTAGAGTAACAAAGCATAAGAGACTATATATTTTGGCTTAGGTGGAGTAGAGTAACAAAGCATAAGAGACTATATATTTTGGCTTAGGTGGAGTAGAGTAACAAAGCATAAGAGACTATATATTTTGGCTTAGGGGGAGTAGAGTAACAAAGCATAAGAGACTATATATTTTGGCTTAGGTGGAGTAGAGTAACAAAGCATAAGAGACTATATATTTTGGCTTAGGTGGAGTAGAGTAACAAAGCATAAGAGACTATATATTTTGGCTTAGGTGGAGTAGAGTAACAAAGCATAAGAGACTATATATTTTGGCTTAGGTGGAGTAGAGTAACAAAGCATAAGAGACTATGTTTTTTTTTCAACAAGGGGAGGCTTCTATTTATAGGAAAATTTGAGCTCCTAACCAAACAAACTGATTCTAGAATTTTCTAAGTCAGTTTGGTCACTTTTTGACCATTTTTAGGTCAGTTAAGCTAACTTTCTGGAACTAGACTTGAATGAGGAGAGAGGAGAGATGAAATATCTCAATTTTTATGAGTTTAAAACTCATTAAAGCATGTGAAATATGCACCTCCTTTAAAGAATTCCCCTTCCTTACATATGTGTCAAAATTGTATTGCTCATAGTTTTTTACTAATAAACCTTGTACATTTTCAACTCTTCATCTTATGTGAAATATGCACCTCCTTTAAAGAACTCCTCTTCCTTACATATGTGTCATAGTTTTTTTACTAATAAGCCTTGTACATTTTCAACTCTTCATCTTATGTGAAATATGCACCTCCTTTAAAGAACTCCTCTTCCTTACATATGAGTTTATTTACTAATAAACCTTGTACATTTTCAACTCTTCATCTTATGTGAGCATTTACTCATTTTTGGGTATCTTCTTTTACAATTTGGATTTATCTCCTCCCTACACATGGATTGATGCTATTGGCCCATAGGAACCTTAATTGGACCATAGTCTAAAGATTTCTGAAAATCTAGACCCTTAGGCTAAGGTTCTTTATACCTATTTCCAATTAATTCCAATTGCACATTGGAAAATTCTTTTTAAATTTCTGTTTCAGGGAAACTCATCTGAATTATAAGAGATATTTTTCTATCCAAAAATATTCAAAATCTGAATATTCTCTCTCTAGAATATTTTCTCTCTCTAGGTTAAAACAGCCACAAACAAGGTCTCTTATATTTTAGAAAAGGAATTGATTACAGGGGAATATACTAGACATCAAAAAGGGGTTGGGGGAGGAATCTTACATTCTACCCCACTTAAAAAACGCGAGATGTCCTCATCTCGCAACTTGGAATAATTTCGCAAGATGCACGAATATGAGACTTAGAGAAAAATTTTAATCACGATTAACCACCAAGAAAAGTCTTAAAGAGAGCAAGATTCAAAATAAGAACAAGATTTAAACTTTATTCATTCTCGGAACTTATACAGTAAAGATAGAGAAACTCTTTACACTTCCATAAGCCCGTCCATCATATGGTCACAAAAGCAGTCCTCACAAGCTGCACAAGTATAGGGTAACTCATCTATGGGAATGATTCTGCTGGTTATTGCCGTACCTATCTCAGTGGTATGAGGTGATCTAACAAAAGGACCTCTGAGAGGCAAGCCAAAAACGGGGTAAAGGCATATCTTCTCATGAGGAAGAAAACACGCCAGTAAGAAGACCCGCTCAGAAAACCCAAGATGTCTTGATCTCATGACGCAGTAGTATCGGGGACCCGAACCCAAAGCTTCAATAACCATGGCCAAGCGGACATTGTTACGAAAGTGCTGCTGACCCCAGGGTGTTATCCTAGTTATGTTTTGATAGGTCCGCCATTTGGTCTGCGCTACAGAAGTTCCTAGGTGAGGAAAAAGTGAGCGCTCATACTGTTCTATAAAATCCTTCTTCACAGACTCACTTGCGTCTTGAAGGTGAGGAATCATTATGGATAAAACTAATTCTTGTTGCCAAGCCATGAAGGAGATTAAGAAAGAAAGGAGATTGATGGGAGTAAGATTACTGTGAGCGACAAGTAAAAGTTACGACTTATATAAAGGAGGAAGGAGCTAGCGTAACCTAGAAGCCAACGGTAACTTGCCACTGAAGTTTTACCGTCTTTCCAAGATTTGGGTTTGGCACATTTTTCTATAGAAGGTATTAAGAATTTTGAGATGAGGAGATAAAAGAAACTTGTAGGCTAAGTCACCTACTTTCATTGAATTCAGATATAATGATCACAATATCTGGGGGATAACTTCTTATACTCCCAAGAGATAAAGAACTTCTTTTGGGCCGTACTCGAATGAAAACCAAAACCTTGGTATCCAAAACACCGATTCTCACTTCTAAACTCATTGTTCTAAATCCTTAAAACAGGTGGGACTCCTGAGAGTATTCTAGGGAAAGGGTATTCCTTTTTTAAACAGAAACTTTCTTTTATTTTAGAGAGGGAATAATTATAAGATCCGAAAGGGAGATTCTTACTCCTATATACCTCGAAGGCTGGGGAGGAATCTTACATCCTACCCCACTTAAAAAGTGCGAGATGTCCTCATCTCGCAAGGTAGAGGACAGCTCTTATTCTTAAGATCCAATTTTATTCTGGGGTTCCTTATATTCTGGTCAACCCAACAGAACACTGGGATAATTATCCCTTATATAGAACTCATCATTAAATAACAATTCATTCAGATTATATCATTCATATCTTTAACATGATAATGGTCCATTAGATCGAAAAGTTTCCTTCGAAACATTCCTCACGGAAATTTCAGTCAAGCAAGTTCTCAATTTGACATCCCTTAACTTGATCTACCGGTCAAGTATTAATAGTAGCAATCTGACAGCACAATCCACTAATCTCATAGTGATTTGCTGAATTCGTTATCATCATTCTAGTTATGAATATCATCACAGGGACTCGTCCCATTCCCCCTCATTGTGGTTTCATTATATTTCAACTAACTTTTAAAAATCAACATTTTTCAATCAGCATTTTCAATCAGAATCCAAATCAATTCATTCATTCTCAAACAGAATTAAAAATCATATCAATCACATTCGAAATCATCATCTAGATAGCATTAACGCTTATAATTTCAAGTCTTAGATTTACTCGTATATACTGTCAGTAAAGAGCTGCAGTATACTCTCGGTATATACGGGTAGTCACGGCCCTTGGAATTATAAGGTAAATACTATCATGTCTAGGCCTCAAGCAAGTCGGGGATTCTATATAATTGCGGTACTTCCATCTGAAGACCCAATTACCAAATTACGAGTTTCAGTTTGAATATCAAATTGTATGAATTATATCACACAATTATAACCTTTTTGTGTTTCTTGATAAATTTTTGACCTATTTGTCTTCTCAGGTGATCTTTATTAACCAAATGCTCTGATACCAACTGTAGGATCCCTGTTCCCACCGAACAATGGATTCGGGGTACTGACAGCGGAAGTAGCGCTTCTCGCGCGGGACAGGGGTCCCACACTCGGGGCCTCGCCCACGGATATCCGGATAAGAGACTAATCCGTCGGTTGTTCCAAAACCGAACCCGAAAAAAAACTTCCTTAACCGGAAAGCACGGGCGATTCCACCAGGATAACTTTTTACTCTAACGTAGTCAAGATCATTTCTGATCGAGATGATCCGATTACATCTATAAGATACTTAGTCAGTTCAAGGAAGAAACTTGCACTTGGATCATTGGGATCAACGCTTTTTTCCCCATTCAAGAGGCACAGCCGTTGATTCCTATCCATAGAACAGTTACTGTCCGAGATTTTTTTTTTTTCTATCGTAAAAACAAAAGTTTGAGTCTCGATTTACGGATCCATCAGTCCAGCCTAACCCCATCCGATCCCATGGGTTAGCCAACCGCCCAACCACTGTAGTGATGGGATCCAATTAAAAATTTGGTTAGGTTTTGTCCCGGGTACCAGGGAAAAGAGTTCCAAGGCCCCCTAGCCGGAGGTTCATGCAAAATAAAACTAGTCACACCACTCACACACCCAATATGAAATTGCCTTTTTCAATCAGATTCAACCAGTTTAAAACAATCCTTTAATAAAACCATAGTATCACTGATCACAATCTTCCAATTTATCCCATTGATTCTTAATTTTCCATCATTCCTTCATCAGAGTATATATGGCATCATTGGCAACTAGAACGCTCAGGGGCCGTTTCGATAGTTCCTAGCCTTTAATAATTTTCCATCATTCCTTCATCAGAGTATATATGGCATCATTGGCAACTAGAACGCTCAGGGGCCGTTTCAATAGTTCCTAGCCTTTAATACTTGGCAATATAATCACTTATCAAGATGGACTCTCGTTGAAGATCAGCAAGATCAACCAACAGATCCATATAAGGGGCCATGGACTCATCCATTGAAGACCAGCAAGGTCAATCAACCAGATCCATGCCCGATTCAGAAAACAACTCCAACTCTGTTCCAATATCTTCCTCGACGCACGCGTGGGTATCCTAGGCAACCCAGAGCCCGAGCACCGTATGGTCAGCACCCTCTAGGATCCTTCGCAGGTAACCTAGCGCTTCACGCATAGGCCGCTTCCTTGGCCCCTCATCCACCGTACCGAAAGCTCACCATTTTAATCGCACCGAGGCTGGTCAAGACCTCGGCCGACCTTGCTACGCGAGACGTCCTTCATTGACTCCCCGTCAGCAGTTGCAACTTTACCATCACGACTTTAATCACAAGACGGTCAAAATGCTCCCCCCAGCATTCTTGACATAAAACAATCATTTACAAACAGCATTTACAAACAGCATTTACAAACAGTTTACAATACAATTTCTATTTTAACTTTCATTTTTCCACATTATCCCTCCTCAATCTACATTACTTATTCCATATTCCATTTATATGTATACTCATCCCATCACATCATTTCCATCTCATCACTTCAGATTCCCTCACCTCACAATCGTATATTCACATCCATACATCTACATCTATATGCGTACATTCACATCTACATGCATACATCTACATCTCTATGCATACATCTACATCCACATTCACATTCACCTCCATACATCTACATCTATATGCATACATCCACCTCCACATTCACATCTACATCTATACCTCTACGTCTACATGCATACATCCACCTCTACATCCTCATCTACATCTATACACCTACATCTACATGCATACATCCACATCTCCATTCACATCTACATCTATACATCTACATCTACATGCATCCATCCACCTCCACATCCTTATCTACATCTATACATCTACATCTACCTGCATACATCCATATCTCCATTCCCATCTACATCTATACATCTACATCTACATGCATCCATCCACCTCCACATCCACATCTACATCTATACATCTACATCTACATGTATACATCCACATCTCCATTCACATCTACATCTATACATCTACATCTACATGCATCCATCCACCTCCACATCCACATCTACATCTATACATCTACATCTACATGCATACATCCATATCTCCATTCCACATCTACCTACATCTATACACCTACATCTACATGCATACATCCATATCTCCATCTACCTCCACATCCACATCTACATCTATACATCTACATCTACATGTATATATCCACATCCACATCTATACATCTACATCTACATGCATACATCCACATCTCCATTCACATCTACATCTATACATCTACATCTACATGCATCCATCCACCTCCATATCCACATCTACATCTATACATCTACATCTACATGCAACATCCACATCTCCATGCATGATAAAATTCTTTTAATTAATCTAGGATGATAGTTCCTAGAATATGGTAGAAAGTCCTCTTTTTATGCTTTGAATGAATTTATTTTAGACGTAATTTCTATAAAAATTTTGCCATAGCTCCGCTACTATGACTGATAAATCTCAATTTTTTTCTAAGGGATAAAGCTCTTTATTAAAGAAATAATTAGAATGGTCTCTAATTGGATCATCAATCCATAATGGTCTCTAATTGGATCATTAAGAAAACAATTAGAATGGTCTCTAATTGGATCATCAATCCATAATGGTCTCTAATTGGATCATTAAGAAAACAATTAGAATGGTCTCTAATTGGATCATCAATCCATAATGGTCTCTAATTGGATCATTAAGAAAACAATTAGAATGGTCTCTAATTGGGTCATTAAGAAAACAATTAGAATGGTCTCTAATTGGGTCATCAATCCATAATGGATTGAATCATCAATGTGCATAAACTAAAAGCATAGTAAAAAGCCATTAATTTGGCCTCAAGAATAGCTTAATCTTGGATTAAGGAAAAGCTTTATGAAAAGCTTCATTTGGATTGAGAATGGGTCATGAGTATGACCATTTCTTGAGTGAGAGAGAGAAATTATAAAAACCATTAGAATTTAAATATAAGTGGAAATTAACTTCTATAGCATTTATTAAATTATGTAACTCTTCACTACTATTCACCAATTAACTTCATTAGCATTTAAAAAAAACCATACCAATTAAACTTCTCAAGCTTGAGAGGGGTTGAGAAGAGAGAATCATTGAGAAATCATAGAAAAGATCGAAATTCAATATACTTACCTTATGATTTGCTTGATTCTTTATTCACGGTAGAGGCCCCCAACCAATCAATTGGTTTAGTATGTTGATGGAGCCACCAATGGAGATTGAAGAAAGAGAGAGGTATCAAAAACTAGTGAATTATTAAAGAATTCACAGTTCTTGGCTTAGGTAGAGTAGAGTAACAAGGCATAAGACACTATATATTTTAGCTTAGGTGGAGTAGAGTAACAAAGCATAAGACTCTATCTAATTTGGCTTAGGTGGAGTAGAGTAACAAAGCATAAGACTCTATCTAATTTGGCTTAGGTGGAGAAGAGTAACAAAGCATAAGAGACTATATATTTTGGCTTAGGTGGAGTAGAGTAACAAAGCATAAGAGACTATATATTTTGGCTTAGGTGGAGTAGAGTAACAAAGCATAAGAGACTATATATTTTGGCTTAGGGGGAGTAGAGTAACAAAGCATAAGAGACTATATATTTTGGCTTAGGTGGAGTAGAGTAACAAAGCATAAGAGACTATATATTTTGGCTTAGGTGGAGTAGAGTAACAAAGCATAAGAGACTATATATTTTGGCTTAGGTGGAGTAGAGTAACAAAGCATAAGAGACTATATATTTTGGCTTAGGTGGAGTAGAGTAACAAAGCATAAGAGACTATGTTTTTTTTTCAACAAGGGGAGGCTTCTATTTATAGGAAAATTTGAGCTCCTAACCAAACAAACTGATTCTAGAATTTTCTAAGTCAGTTTGGTCACTTTTTGACCATTTTTAGGTCAGTTAAGCTAACTTTCTGGAACTAGACTTGAATGAGGAGAGAGGAGAGATGAAATATCTCAATTTTTATGAGTTTAAAACTCATTAAAGCATGTGAAATATGCACCTCCTTTAAAGAATTCCCCTTCCTTACATATGTGTCAAAATTGTATTGCTCATAGTTTTTTACTAATAAACCTTGTACATTTTCAACTCTTCATCTTATGTGAAATATGCACCTCCTTTAAAGAACTCCTCTTCCTTACATATGTGTCATAGTTTTTTTACTAATAAGCCTTGTACATTTTCAACTCTTCATCTTATGTGAAATATGCACCTCCTTTAAAGAACTCCTCTTCCTTACATATGAGTTTATTTACTAATAAACCTTGTACATTTTCAACTCTTCATCTTATGTGAGCATTTACTCATTTTTGGGTATCTTCTTTTACAATTTGGATTTATCTCCTCCCTACACATGGATTGATGCTATTGGCCCATAGGAACCTTAATTGGACCATAGTCTAAAGATTTCTGAAAATCTAGACCCTTAGGCTAAGGTTCTTTATACCTATTTCCAATTAATTCCAATTGCACATTGGAAAATTCTTTTTAAATTTCTGTTTCAGGGAAACTCATCTGAATTATAAGAGATATTTTTCTATCCAAAAATATTCAAAATCTGAATATTCTCTCTCTAGAATATTTTCTCTCTCTAGGTTAAAACAGCCACAAACAAGGTCTCTTATATTTTAGAAAAGGAATTGATTACAGGGGAATATACTAGACATCAAAAAGGGGTTGGGGGAGGAATCTTACATGTGGGGTAGGTCCCTCCCACACATGCTCATCTCGCAAATCTTCGTCACCATTAGAGCATGTTTAGGTATGATGGCATGGAGAAGCATGGGATTTTCTATGGCCTTACAAGCCATTAGGGGAAGGTTGAGGTCTATAGGGGCCCTTTAAGATGCCATGTGATTAAAAGGTTATTAAGGAAAAGGGCCAATCATGTGATGCCATGTATACAAAAATGTTGGGTGATTAAAGGTGGTCAAAAGATTCTCTAGAAGATGCCTTTTTGTACTTTTCATTCCCAAAAAGCGGGGGGGAAAGTTTTTGAAATTTCGGACATCCATAACTTCTACATATGAGCTCAAAATTTGTCGGAGATTAGAGATCCAGAATCTACTCGCTCAGCTCTTTCCATAGATATGTCACATGATATGGTTTTGCCCATAATCCAAGCATGCTTCGATGGTGAAGAAACTTTGCGAGCATGCTGGGGTGGGTCCCCCCCCATAAAGAGAATGTGGGGGAGAGGGAGAGCTTCAAACCCTAGCAAACAAACACACACACACAAGAGAGAGATGGATAGTTGAATTTTCTTCTATCTTCTTCTTCTCTACTCAACCAACATAACATAAAGATAAGAGTACACAACATATATGGGTTAGTACTACTCAACATACAAGGGTCTATCTTCTTCTTCTCTACTCAACCAACATAACATAAAGATAAGAGTACACACTATATGGGTTAGTACTACTCATCAACATACAAGGGTCTGTCCATAATGTGAACTTGACTAAATGAGCTGGCGCTATAACTATGCCAGTCTCTAGTAATCCAAAATGGCTCTTACACAGCCTGTCATCCCACTGGCTGCATATCACTTATAATCTCACCAACCATGCTAGTGGTGTAGATGCAAAAGTTATCACCCATGCGGTTCATCAATGTCTGCCAGTAGCACTAGTAAAGCTCAATATCTCAACACCCCCCCTCAAGCTCAACTCCACACACTGCACTCCAAGTAAGCTCCTAAACCTATGTTAATAATTCAGGGCTTATCCCTTCACGGCTTAGCCAATTCACAAAATAATACTTCATGTCTTGCTATTTCACGGGTAAACACATGGCCTAACCATTTGATGAGTTAACACTTTACGAGTTAACACTTCACGTATTAACATTTCACAGGCTAGCAGTTCATGGTTTAACTAATAGTTCATGCACTGCCAGCTCACAGACTTTCCTTGTTGTTTCAAGAAAAACACCAATTCACAAAGTCCAAAGTTTTCTACTAACATCTATCCTTTATTGTTGATTTCTCACCACACACACACTTTCCATCATCCTATATCACTTAGAAAATCACTAACACACACACACACTAAAAAAAAGGGGCCCAACACATGTGCCGCGAGCTCCTACCAGTCAACAATGGCTGATGCTATTTTTAAAATGTTGCAGATGGCATCCTTCTAGGCCTCCCACTCAGAGTGTGTGAAGGGAACCCAGTTGTCACCCAAGCTAGCGCAACAAGATCACCGACCGTCAAAAGAAAGCAGGCATAAAGGGGCAAAAAGTTGACATATCTAGGGCCATATACACAAGATTTACAAGGGGGGAGATGGAGAGCTTCAAACCCCATTTTTCTGAGGTGAATTTGATTTCTCTACTGCTCCAGATCAATGGGTCTAATTCTTTTTAGCCCCAAGTGTTTTCAAGCATGCTCTACAAGCTGGTGAAGTCAGAATTCAATTTGATCAAGTCTATAGTGAGATCCAAGCTCTTCATCAAATCTGCAGGTGACTTTGGTAAAATAGAGATTAAGCATTCAATGTTTAGTCAAATCTTGTGTTTCTTAGCTTAATCCTCTACTAGACTCATTGATATTTATGACCTTGAAAGAATTTGAGCTCATCTAAAGTCTAAGGCCCTAGATATGGACTCCTCACATAGTCTATTTTTTGCACACAAAACAGAGGATTAATTTGCTAATCAATGATTAATCCGTGCTAATCACTATATTTTGGTGTAATTGAGGGTTCAAATTAACCATTAGGTATCTGATACAGATCCCTATAACTTTAGATTGCAATTTGGAGTTGGTTTGGTACTCCAACCATTCCGTACAAATTGGTTACCCTTGATTTAAAATGTAATTTCTGGTAAAAATATGCTGATAAATTTGTGATAAACATCATTTTGCATTTAACCCTTGGTTAATGCCTATAAATCTCTCTTAAATTCAACAGTATTCACAGCCAAAGTTGCATTTGGGAATGTGCATTAGAATGAATGCTATACGCATTATGTATTGGGCACATTATATCAGTGTAAAAACGGGATCAGACAATGGGATCAGACACTGTCCTTGTCCAGAATAAGGCAAGAGGTAAGACCTCCCGCATAGATTTGGGATTGCATTGCATAATGACACAAGATAAACATCAAAATCCCAAAAGAACTGTCAACCAAAAACACCATATTAGATAATTTCGAAAAAATCCCATTCCCATTGGAAAAATGGGATCATGGTAAACTTGTCCGAACTTTTGTCGAAACCCCCTCATGTGACATATCATTGGAACGACCTTTAAGAGTAGAATTTAGATCTTCCATCTTCGACAAATTTGGAGTTGGCATGTTTAAGATATATACAAAATTAAATCGAGTGATTGATTCCCAAAATATGAGATTTTTCCCAAATTATCTAATATTGACTTAAAACATTTAAACATGTTGCTCACATGGAGCAAGAAGACCTGACGAACAAGCTCATGGCCGCAGCCCACGAAAGAAGAAGAACATCTCTTTCCAAGAAGAGGATCCACACCGAGAAGAAGATCTAAAGGAAGCATTGAAGGAAGACATGGACACGAGAAGAGAAGCTACCACAAGAAGACTGAAAGAAGAGGAAGACATGGACGCATGAAGAGAAGCTGCCACGACAAGAAAACTGAAGACAAGAGAAGATGTGAGGCTCCAAAGAGTGAGGAGCCATGTGAAAATCTCTGAGAGAGAGAGAGAGAGAGACCCCACAACCCAATGTAACCTGCCCCAACAAAGTAAAACCACCTCTGAGCCACCCATGATGTAGGCCACGTGGTAGATGTATGTGTGAGCACTTTAGTCAAGGTCGGGGGCACTTATAGTAAGACTTGGACACATAGAGAGACAGTGTCAAGGACTATGAGTTTAGGGACTTGAGGAACTGGTCGCAGGCTATCAAGTAAGCGATAAACTTGGTACAGGGTCCAAGTGTGCTAAGTTAACTTGAGGGAAGGTGTGCTAGACACTAATCGCATGGACTATCAAGTAAGAGGGAAACTTGGTATAGGGTCCAGTGTTCTAGGAGTATTCACTTGAGGGGAGGTGTTGAAATATACAAGTAAACAGGGTGTGTGCGGGAACAAGCCCTTGGTTAGAGGCTGTAAAAGAGAATCTGTAAATGTGAGAGAACCTGTGAAAAGGTGAGAAGAATCTACTGGGAGAGAATAAAGGGTAGCATGAGAAGATTTAGGAAGTGTGGAGATATTCTGGGAAAAGTGAAGAGGTGGAGAGAATCAAGCAAAAGAGGTGGAGTGAATCAAGGAGAAATCAGTGGGATTAGATGCAGGATGTAAACTCTATAAATTGAGGCATTGACCTAATGAGAATTTGCTGGTTTTTGATTATCCATGCCTACATTAAGCTATTGGTTAATTAGTCACTAATCACATCTTAATTATTTTCTAATCACTTTGTTAATGATATTGATTCTAGTATTTTATCCACCATAGCTCATCACATTGCTATAATTTCAATAGCTATCACCCAGGTGGGTCATCAATGTCTGCCCGTAGCACTAGTTGAGCTCAATATCTCGCCACTCCCCCTCAAACTCAACTCCACACACTGCACTCCAAGTAAGCTCCTACACCTGTGGAGATGTCAGCCACGTGATCCTTTGTTGCTGACATATACCAGATCTACATATCTTGCATGATATACTGGGTTATTGGCCAACTGTATGTTACTAATGTGGTCACAATATATGACGACTGCCCTATCCATGGGCTCTCCCATGTCACCAAACCAAGCTACCTCACTGCCGTTAGCAGCACCCCTAATACTCTACCTCTAGCAGCACCCCTATACTCTACCTCTGTACTCGATAAGGCAACTGTTGGGGCTGCTTCTTACTGCTCCAACTCACAGCAACACTCCCAAATGAGAACATAAAACCACTGGTAGATCTCTTGTCTGTAATACTACTAGCCCAATTAGCATCTGTGTACCCATCCAATTGTATCTCTGTACTACCAACCTCATAGAAAATTCCATAATCAATTGTGGACTTTATGTACTTGAGGATCCGTCTAGCTACATCCAAGTGTGGCTTCCTAGGGGCCTGCAAAATTGACTCACAAGGCCAACAACATAGCTTAAGTCTAGCCTTGTAATGGTCATGTAGATCAAACTACCCACTATGCGCCTGTATGTAGTGGGGTCCTCCAAAAGCTCACCTTTATCTGCGAAAAGCTTTCTGTTCTCTGCTCCAATGACATTGAAATAGGGTTACGGCCTATCATACAATACAATACTGCCTCTACAATAGCAAAATGCCATGAGGAGATCTCACCACCTCTATGCCCAAGAAATACTGCAGCTAACCCAAATCCTTCATCTCAAACTTTTGCTTCAAAAGCATCCTGACATCATGTATGTCTGCATCACTATCACCAGTGATAATCAAGTCATCCACATAGATGACTAATAGCATGATCCCTCTATCTATCTTTTTCACATATAGTGTAAAATCTGTATTGGATATCCAAAATCCAATGGTAACAAGATACTCCCTGATCTTGTTTGACCATGCTCGAGGTGCTTGCTTCAAGCCATACAAGGCTTTGTGTAACTTGGCCACAAAATATAGATGTGTATCACTCTCATAACTTGGTGGCTACGTTGTCGTAAAGTGTGCGGTACAGCCAGGAAAGTACGAAACTTCTAGCTGTGAGAGTGAATGTCAAATCCAACAAGGAAACTCACGCATAAAATTTCCCAAGGAGTATTGAACATCACTATTTCCAATGATAATTACATGTGTCGATTCACCTCAATACATCCTTGAATTCATCCCGATGATTGCACAAAATTGCATGAAATCCTTTGAACCATTCACATGTGGGCATAACAAAGCCTTCCCATATTTCAAATATACATGTGACCAGTTACATCCTTTTAATCCCGTGCCATCAAAAACTTTTATTTCGAGATGCACTTTTTATCACCTGAAAACCTGCCTTAATATTCTAACATCTCACAAGCAAAATAGCATGGCATATGTACCACATAATTCTGTAATTTTTGAAAGTTCCCTATCTTGCACTCTAAGCCCTGTTTAAATAGTATTTGAAATCAAAGCTTTATGGTTCTCCCCAAAGTATATAAAAAAAACTTTACAAGACTTTATTCCAAAGCTTTTCGAAAGGAAATCCCTAAAAAAAACTTGCTTATCTTTTTTCTTTTAAAGAAAAGAGCGAATATCTGTTTTCGCTTCTTTTTTTTTTAATCGCCACCCCACTGTAGACGTATGGACAGCATTACACGTAGCTTGAAGTTTTTTCCAAAACTTGTATCCTCTTATTACCCATCAATTCCTCTTCAATTTGAGACCCTGGACTTCAGGTACAGTCGCCGCCATCATGAAATTAAGAGCACTGGTCTTCGCTCCTTCTGGTTAGAATTTTTGCAGACTGGTCTTTTTTTTGCCCCCAAGAACTGGTTATTTCTCTCCAATTCCCGCAAGGAATGCGGCGTTGCTCGCCTTTTTCAGCATAATAGTCGGCCCTTCCCCGCCAAAAAGACTGCGCATGCCATTTTCTTAATATCCAGAATATTCTGATTACAAGGAAATCCTCCACGTATACTTACAAGGAAATCTTCCACGTATACTGCCACGCATAATGTAAGTATACTGCCACGTATACTTACAAGGAAATCTTCCATGTATACTGCCACGCATAATGTATTGCTTCTAACCTTAACATTAAGGTTGAAATTCTCAATGCAAGGCATAACCTTAGCATTAAGGTTAAAGTTCTCAATGCAAAGCATTTCATTTAATTCTATTCCCCGGCATTCAACAATTTCTTCGGCACTGCAATGTCTATTACTCTTGATGTCTCCGTAGTGTATAAATCATCATATTGGCCATGTGATTTATAGACTCCCCAATTGTTCATTCAAGTATTTTCCCATATCTTCATAAATACATTCCTTTGTGCATTGAGATACCCTCATGTTTGCATTCCATAAGATTCACTGATTTGACCCAATCGATACCATTTAGCAGAACCATCACCCTCCACACTCATTTACAAAAACTCCTAGATTTGACTCAGCCTCAGCTTGTCTTATTGAACCTTATATACAATATGAACATATGTACATGTCATCATATAATGACTCGTCATGGCACATAACCTCATGCATCTGGATGTGTATTTGACGGCCTCACATGCACGGTTTCACATCATAGACGTGCCATGGCACGACATCCACCCCCTCTAAACCTGCACATCCTCTGGTATGTGCCAAATTATCATCAAGGTCCACATATAACTGGATGTCGTCTTCATCTTCTGCAGTTCCAGGAAGATCATCCTCTTCCTCTTCAACCATATCCATACTTTCACTGTCAAGCTTCTCATCCTGAATCTCTTGTGAATCAAAAGGATCACCATCATGCCTTCTTTTAAATATCTTGATTCTTTTGCCAGCCACAAGATTCTTTACTTCTGTTCCATCAAGCTCACACAGAGTATACGTGGCATTTCCATGCACATGCTTGACAATGTAAGGGCCAAACCATCTTTTTGCAAATTTTCTTTGAGCAGTGAATTGGTTGTCAAGGCTACTATCATACATTAGAACCCAATCACCTTCTTCAATAGGTTTTGGCCGGAGTCTGTGTCTACTATCAAATCTTTCTTTATTTTTCAGCCTTGCATCTTTCAAGCGAGCTTTAGCAAGCTCTACATCTTCAGGCCTCCTCTCCAACTGTCTTATTCGCAATGCAAGGAGGTCATCTCTGCTCAATCCTTCCACCCAGGGCAATACATTCCAAGTTAGAATTACTTCTTCAACTGGCATCACTGGCTTCTGACCATACATTAATTCTGCAGGCATGTATCCTGTCACACTGAGCTATGAGTTGTACGGTCAGCCCACAAGGCATATGGTAGCAGCTTTGGCCACTCTCTCATCCTTTCTCTGCATGCCTTAGCCAAAGCTTTAATGATTGGAGGATGTCCTCGCTCACTTTTCCCATTGCCCTCAGGATTGTAAGCACATGTTAGAGACAGTTTGATACCAATTCTAGAGAAGAATTCCCTTGCTTCTTCAACATCTAGCTCACCCCTATCAGCTGTTATTTTTCCAACACAGCCATATCGGCAGATCACATCTTCCAAGAGAAATTTGCATACTGTTTCCGTACTCTTTGTTCTAAGAGCACGCCCTTCTACCTGATTTGTCAAATCTTCTCTTGCAAGTGCTATATACCGCATCTGCCAAATTCCCAAAGGCATTGTAACTAGATCCACTACCCATTTGTAGTGCATGGCAGGTGGGTAGGTTGGTTGCAAGCCATCACGATGCCGCACATTTGAGTACATTTGGCATACTATGCATGTTTCCACATATTGGGAAATATCCTTGTACATTCCTCTCCACCAATATTTTTCCTTTATTTTGGTAAAAGTGGCCCACACACTTCTATGCCCAGCCCAGAGACTCTCATGGAATTCTTTCACAAGCTTTCCTTGAGTCTCTTTATCACATATGACTCTCTGTGGCATAGCATTCTTCTGTTTAGGATGCTTCCAGAGATACCCATCCTTTAGAAAGTAACCATATGCTTTTCTGCGGATCCTCTTAAATTCTGAGTCAGACCAATTTTCTTGCCTTGTTAGAGTGCTCAAATATTGACCAATAAGCAACCAATCTCCTTCATATATTTCCTCAATAAAAGACTCAAGTGCATTTGATAGGAAAATATGATCTCCTTTTGCATATACTGTAGTATAGAACTTTGTACCCACATCATCAATGTCACTAATCATCTCTTCCTCATCTTCATACCTGGCTCGTGATAGCATATCTGCAACTGGATTATCTTTTCCCGCAATATGCTCAAACTCAGGGTTTAGTGACTTGATATAAGCAATCCACCTAAGCATAGCAATATCTGGAGTGGTACAACTTGCTATCATTCCAAGAAGTGGCAAGCAATCAGTTTCCACTAGTACAGATGCCCCAATAAGATATTCTTTTTCACATTTTAGAGGAGTGACTATCCCCCATAATTCTCTCTTGATCTGTGGATACTTTCGCTGCCGAAAGCTTAACACCTTTGCTCCAAATCTAATTACATACCTATGATCATCCTCATCATCTTGCCCTACTGCCCATCCTATCCCAGTAGGACTAGTATCAACTGTAACAATCACAGGCCTGCCACACTCATAATCTGCCTTTCTCAAAATGGGTGATGATTGGAGCAAATATTTCAGCTTCCGCATAGCTTTAATATGTACTGCACTCCACAAAAATTTTTGATTTTTCCTCAAAAGCTGATAAAGAGGATCTGCTACATGTGCATAATGTGGGATCCAAATAACATAAAAGACGCATGCTCCAAGAAATCTTCTCAGCTCTGTAACATTAATGCATATTTCCTTCATTCTTTGTATTGCATCTATCTTGGCTGGACAAGGACGGCGTCCACTAGTACTACAAAGATGTCCCACTATTAGCACTTCACCAACCCCAAACACTGATTTCAGCCCAGATAAAGTAAGATTCACTTCTTCAAGCCTGGATAGAATCATGTCACAATCCTTTATATGATTTGCCACAAACTTGCGGCACCCTTTTGAATCCAAATTCCCATCTTTGCCTTTCTCATCACAGCCCTTTATTGGCACATCATCCAAAAATGGCATAGTTTTTTGTGGTATGAAGTCCCGTAAGACTTTATTCATTCCATTCATCATATGTGCCACTGAGTTAGTGGCTCCCTGTGGTAAGGTACACATCCTTACTAATCCCAAAGGAGTTCTCATTGTGGTCAAGTCCCTGCTTTGTATATCCAGCTGGAACTGATCATATCCCGAATACAGATCACCCATAGAGTATATAGCTTTCCCTGCAAATGCTTCTGCAAACTCATCCACAATTGGACCTGCTCCCACATTCATGATTGTGACTTTGTTTACAGGTTGCATGTCTTGAATAAAGCGCAATGTCCCATTTTTCTTTGGTACAGTAAACCATCTGTTGGAATATGGGGCACATGAAGGCTCCAAGATTCCCATCCTGATCTTTTCCTTTAGTAATTCCATCAACTTTGGCAAGAGAGCCTTTGGTACTGGAATTGGCCGCCGCAGGTTCCAGGGCACATGTGGAACAGTAAAGATCACCATTGGTGCTGTTACACTTGGATCAACACAACCTATCTCATGTGGCTGAAAGGCAAAAGCTTTCCCATGTTTTACAAGCATCTCCTCAAAGCATTCCCTTTCAACTGGCAACAAAAAATCCTTCTCACCAATCTTCAGCTCTTTCAGAGTTTCTTGAGTAAATTTATGCCCAATTTTCTTCGGATCTCTTAGATTTGGCTGCATAGAAGCTTCATCTATCTTCTCCTTGCTTCCCGGTGGCAAGGGCAAGGCAACTGGTTTCACTTTCTTTGCAACCGTTTTGTACTTTGTATCAACATGAGCATCCATCTCACAATTCATGTTTTTACATTCCACCCCCTCAAATTCCTGGATTATATCATACATCTCCACAGATGACACCTTTATCATTCCATTTCCACCCTGTAAGCATGCTCTTCCCATATCAAAAAGCACATCCATAGTATCTATAAATGACACCTCATCAAGCACCCCTGAAATAAACTCATTCTTCTCCAAAAGACCACACTGCTCAAAACTTTTTTGTTCATTTTGTATATGTTTTTGCATGCCACGCTTCAAATCCTTGCTTTTTACAAAAACCAGTGACCCATAGCTGGAGAATCCCTGAAAATTTGCTGAAAAACTATTTACATTGATTGAGTCCTGCGAGAACTCATTTCCCCTTGTACCATTGGAATCCCGCTTTACAATGGCACCTGGCCAAAATCCCTCATCTCCCTGTAATTCATAAACTCTCTGTTTATCTTTGGGAGTGACTGTGCCCGAAGAGACTCACGATTCCTTTCATGATTAATGCAAACTGTCAAAAACTGAACAGCTTTTTTGCCATCTTTACTCCTTATTCTTGCATAAGCTGAACCATCATCCAAAACCTTTGTTTCCATCCTTACAGCTGTAATGTAGGGTTGCCCAAGAATGAGGGGATACGATGAAATCTCCTGAACAAAGAAATTCTGATCATCCTTCACATCCCCTATAGTTACCCTTACATTTGGACATGCTGCATAAAGCTCACCAGATGAATTATTAGGTGCTTTAATCATCCACCCATGATCCACATCCATTGGCCACTTACATTTGTTGTAGAGATTTTTAGCCATAAGATTTATTTCAGACCCATGATCAATTAGAGCGACATATGGCTCTTCCAAATCACCTATCTTGACAAGGGTTTCAGTGGTTGCTCTTGCCCAATGGCTCCTGGAGTAATGACGTTTTGTAAGAACTTTTTCATCATCTTCTTCCACAAAGCGCACTTGTCGTGCCCCATCAGTAGAGTGATTACATTCCACCACATTTTCTCTCTCTTCCTTTTTCTGTACCTGTACTCCATGAGTCTTGGAAGTGCTTGCCTCCCCTTGTGATGGAATAGATTCAATTATGGACTGCCTTTTTCTTCGTATAATATCAATTATCTCATCATGAAATTCTTTCTTTGCAATTCCCAAGACTTCCCCTAGTTTGAATTCCACCCTGCTGTTTAGAATTCTCTCTTCAAGCACCTTTTTAAGATCTGTTGCAACTTCAATATCAGATTGAAGCTTGTAGAGTGGACTTTTCCCTTTACCCTTCTCCTTCATTTTTGCTGGCACTTCTTCCATTGAAACATCCTGTGGAGATCTGCTATGCTGTGGAGGCATATGTGATGGCCCAAGATCCTTCTTTTCACTTCCACGTGTAACTCTTTTTGATGGCCCTCCTTCCTCATTTTCCCTTTTACGCTTCTCCTCTACCTGTGCCTCACTATTTTGGCATTTGGCAATATAGGCATGAATGGATAAAGAATCCACAGGCTCCTCCCAGCCAGTCTCAAGACGTATACAATCACCTGCCTCATGCAAAGCTTGCTTTGACACTTTCTTTGACGCAATTAATTCCATTGTTGATGGCCAAAAATTCTCATTCTCATAATCCTCATCATTCTCAAATCCCTGCTTTAATTGACCAACCTTTAATCCATAGGTTGCTGCCTCAACCATAGAAATGGCATGACTAGCAGCCATATCCTCTACCAGCTTTTTCATCCCTCCTTTCCCAAAGTTTGTACTCAATGGAAGACCAGTCTCTGTAAGATGGATTTTCCCATCTTTGAAAAACACAAGTTGATTTTTAAGAGCTTCTTTATAGCTAGTACAATCCTTCTTTGCATGCTCTGGATCATCACACCATATGCATCTATATGTAAACCCTTCTTTGCTTTGAGGCCTTTGCATAGAAGCCTGTCCCAATGGTAGACCCTTTTCTTCAATCCTGGACATCTTCAATTTTAAGTCACGCATACCCTTGATAAGCTCATCCATCGGCCCATCTATCTTAGGAATTGTAGCAGCTGGTTTGGATAGATTCTCAGGGGTAACAACAGTTATTGGGGTTGCAGAGCCCATCACCATTTTATCCCTCCTCCGCTGCCGCTTTGCTAACATAGTGACTGCATCCTCAACATCATTCCAATCACTCTTTAATCCCTGCTCTGTATTCTTATCCTCAAGGAGGATTTCCAATTTCTCCTGGAGATCTTTCCCAGCTGCTTGCAAGAAGAGCTCTGTTTTTTCTCTATCCAAAGTTGCACGCTCTATCCTCGACAACTGGGCATAACGCTTCTCAAACTCTCTTAGCAATTCTGTGGACAGAAATTCCCATTTTAGATTTTGTGACCCATTCCAAGAAAGTTCGTTTGGTCACTCGCTCAGAATCCTCCATGAAATATTCATCCTTTAAAGCAAGCTTGAACTCTTCCCAATTTCTGCCACCCTGTGCTGTGTGCAATCCTTTTATGCGCTCTCTTATTTCAGGGACGCATACCAGCTCGAAACTTCGAACCATATCCTCCTCAGTCACCCTGTTTAGCTCCATCTCCTTTATATAATTGCGCAGGTACTTTGTAATGTCCTTCCCATCAAATTGATCCACCTTTTTCACAATTGATTGTGATGCCTTGGTCGTGGAAATCTGTCCCCTCTCAGCAGCTTGCTGCTGTTGCATGTACATGGTAAACATTTGGAACATCTGCATAACTCCGGGATCAAAATGAACCCCCTGACCCTCAGAATTCTCAGCCATAGCTTCCCTGTATATTTCACCACACTCTCACCCCAGCAGTTTCACGTCGGGTTCACCAAAAAGGATGTCGTAAAGTGTGCGGTACAGCCAGGAAAGTACGAAACTTCTAGCTGTGAGAGTGAATGTCAAATCCAACAAGGAAACTCACACACAAAATTTCCCAAGGAGTATTGAACATCACTATTTCCAATGACAATTACATGTGTCGATTCACCTCAATACATCCTTGAATTCATCCCGATGATTGCACAAAATTGCATGAAATCCTTTGAACCATTCACATGTGGGCATAACAAAGCCTTCCCATATTTCCAATATACATGTGACCAGTTACATCCTTTTAATCCCGTGCCATCAAAAACTTTTATTTCGAGATGCACTTTTTATCACCTGAAAACCTGCCTTAATATTCTAACATCTCACAAGCAAAATAGCATGGCATATGTACCACATAATTCTGTAATTTCTGAAAGTTCCCTATCTTACACTCTAAGCCCCGTTTAAATAGTATTTGAAATCAAAGCTTTATGGTTCTCCCCAAAGTATATAAAAAAAACTTTACAAGACTTTATTCCAAAGCTTTTCGAAAGGAAATCCCTAAAAAAAACTCGCTTATCTTTTTTTTTTTTAAAGAAAAGAGCGAATATCTGTTTTCGCTTCCTTTTTTTTAATCGCCACCCCACTGTAGACGTATGGACAGCATTACACGTAGCTTGAAGTTTTTTCCAAAACTTGTATCCTCTTATTACCCATCAATTCCTCTTCAATTTGAGACCCTGGACTTCAGGTACAGTCGCCGCCATCATGAAATTAAGAGCACTGGTCTTCGCTCCTTCTGGTTAGAATTTCTGCAGACTGGTCTTTTTTTTGCCCCCACGAACTGGTTATTTCTCTCCAATTCCCGCAAGGAATGCGGCGTTGCTCGCCTTTTTCAGCATAATAGTCGGCCCTTCCCCGCCAAAAAGACTGCGCATGCCATTTTCTTAATATCCAGAATATTCTGATTACAAGGAAATCCTCCACGTATACTTACAAGGAAATCTTCCACGTATACTGCCACGCATAATGTATTGCTTCTAACCTTAACATTAAGGTTGAAATTCTCAATGCAAGGCATAACCTTAGCATTAAGGTTAAAGTTCTCAATGCAAAGCATTTCATTTAATTCTATTCCCCGGCATTCAACAATTTCTTCGGCACTGCAATGTCTATTACTCTTGATGTCTCCGTAGTGTATAAGTCATCATATTGGCCATGTGATTTATAGACTCCCCAATTGTTCATTCAAGTATTTTCCCATATCTTCATAAATACATTCCTTTGTGCATTGAGATACCCTCATGTTTGCATTCCATAAGATTCACTGATTTGACCCAATCGATACCATTTAGCAGAACCATCACCCTCCACACTCATTTACAAAAACTCCTAGATTTGACTCAGCCTCAGCTTGTCTTATTGAACCTTATATACAATATGAACATATGTACATGTCATCATATAATGACTCGTCATGGCACATAACCTCATGCATCTGGATGTGTATTTGACGGCCTCACATGCACGGTTTCACATCATAGATGTGCCATGGCACGACAACGTCATGTACACTTCTTCTCGCAAATCACCATGCAAGAAAGCATTTTTTACATCCATTTGATGTAAAGACCAACCCTTTGCTCTGCAGCCATAGCAATGACAGCTCTCATGGTTGCCATTCTTGCAACCGGGTTTCCACATACTGACAGATGAGGCACAAAAGGTTGATCTACCTTTTCCTTCCCTTTCTGTGATACATGTGTACCTCCATCATTCCTCAACTTGCCTTGATGATGGGCTAACATTGGATCCACTGCTCGAGGACTCCCCAGGTCCACTCAGCACCTGTGATTACTACTCTACATGTGGTGCAACATTAGCACTTCTTACATCTGCATCTTCTATTGCCTTCACTAAATACCATATTAGTGAATTTAGAAATTTCCCAATTCCCATTTTTGAATACTTAAAAAAGGGGACATGGATAACATGTTTGTAAGTTTCTCAAAACCCTATCATATGACCTATCGTTGGAAAGCGCTTGAAAAATGGAATCTAAAGAGCTATAAAGCGCTCATTTTGGATTAGTGGTGTATGGTTAATTCAAACTTTTGACCACGTTGTCGTGCCATGGCACGTCTATGATATGAAACCGTGCATGTGAGGCCGTCAAATACACATCCAGATGTATGGGTTAAGTGCCATGACGAGTCATTATATGATGCCATGTACATATGTTCATATTGTATATGAGGTTCAATAAGACAAGCTGAGGCTGAGTCAGATTTAGGAGTTTTTTTTTTTGTATATGAGTATGGAGGATGATGTTTTTGCTATTACTCAGAGTTCATGGGCAAGTTAGAAGCATCCAGATATATATGATGGCATGAGGGCATACCAATGCACAAAGGAATGCATTTATAAAGGCATGAAGAAATACTTGTGGGCAATTGGGGATTTTATAAATCACATGGGCCGATATGATGACTTATAAACTATGAAGGTATCACAGTGCCGAAGAGTTCATTGAATGTTGGGGAAATGTGGAGATAGAAAACTGCACTTGGACTTCATGGATCATCATGTAGAAGCATATGTATCTTACGTATATCTAATGCGGAGAGTGGAGATAGGAAACATGGAGCTAGTAAGCATGTTTTCATAGAGGTGCTAATGCCTTGGGAATCTTGTGGTTAAGACTTAAAACATGGTGCTAATGCCTTGGGAGTCTTGTGGTTAAGACTTGCTACCTTAATGCTAAGGTTTAATGCTACTAGCAATACGTGGCTAGTAGCATACGTGGAAAAGGGAAAATAATTCATTTAATTAGAATTTTCTGGAGCCTGGTAGCGCAGCCTTTGTAATGGAAACTCCCGCGTTAATAGTGGGAAAAAGGTGGGTAGGGGCACCGAGATCGCCGCGGGGAAAAGGAGAAAAAGGGCCGGAGAGAAACGGCGATAGCAGAGTGAAAAGAATTTTTTCTGCAGCGTTGGAGAACAGTGTCAAAAAGACCAGACGTTTTTATTTCAAATATATATAGTTTGTGTGTGCTTTGTAGGTGCTAGAATTAGAGAGTAATTCTAGTACAACATAACGATGTAATTGTTGGAAAAGCCATTTTTTAAACCAACACTCAGCGATGCTGCTCCAGTTAATTCACCCTCGCATAATCGACGTGAAGCTTATGGTTGGTGGAGTTCCACGCAAGCAATTCAACAGCTAAGTGTTTTTTTTATATATATTCTCTTAAAAGTTACTCTCATTCCATACGAATTGAGAGAATCGTTTAACCCATATATATCAAAAGAAGTTTGGAAATGAATAGAAGGATTTTTGGGGAAAAAGCTAAGGAATTTGGAGCTCGGTGAATTATGAAAAATGCATTGAAGTCGAGGGTAATTTGCCTTACTTTCTTCTCATATGGATTTTGGAAATTATGAGTATGTCAAAGCTATGCCAAATGCTATATTTTGCTTGTGAGATATTAGGACATTAAGGCAGGTTTTCAGGTGATAAAGTACATCTCGAAATAACGGTTTTGAGGGCACTGGATGTAATGGATGTAGCTGGCAACATGTATATTGGAAAAATTGGAAAGCTTTGTTATGCCCACATGTGAATGGTTCAAAGGATTTCATGCAATTTTGTGCATTCACCTGGAGGAATTCAAGGATGTATTGAGACAAGTTGACACATGTATTTGTCATTGGAAATAGTGATGTTCAATACTCCTTGGGAAATTTTGTGTGTGAGTTTCCTTGTTAGGTTTGACATCAACTCTCACAGCTAGAAGTTTCGTACTTTCCTGGCTACTCCGCACACTTCACGACAGCTTTTTGGTGAACCCGACGTGAAACTGCTGGGGTGAGAGTGTGGTGAAATATACAGGGAAGCTATGGCTGAGAATTCTGAGGGCCAGGGGGGTTCATTTTGACCCCGGAGTTATGCAGATGTTCCAAATGTTTTCCATGTACATGCAACAGCAACAAGCTACTGAGAGGGGACAGATTTCCACGACCAAAGCCTTACAATCAATTGTGAAAAAGGTGGATCAATTTGATGGGAAGGACATTACAAAGTATCTGCGCAATTATATAAAGGAGATGGAGCTAAACAGGGTGACCGAGGAGGATATGGTTCGAAGTTTCGAGTTGGTATGCGTTCCTGAAATAAGAGAGCGCGTAAAAGGATTGCAGACAGCACAGGGTGGCAGAAATTGGGAAGAATTCAAGCTTGCTTTAAAAGATGAATACTTCATGGAGGATTCTGAGCGAGTGACTAAACGAACTTTTTTGGAATGGGTTACAAAACCTAAAATGGGAATTTCTGCCACCCACAGAATTGCTAAGGGAGTTTGAGAAGCGTTATGCCCAGTTGTCAAGAATAGAGCGTGCAACTTTGGACAGAGAAAAGACAGAGCTCTTCTTGCAAGCAGCTGGGAAAGATCTCCAGGAGAAATTGGAAATCCTCCTTGAGGATAAAAATACAGAGCAAGGATTAAAGAGTGATTGGAATGATGTTGAGGATGCAGTCACTATGTTAGCAAAGCGGCAGCGGAGAAGGAATAAAATGGTGATGGGTTCTGCAACCCCCATAGCTGCTGTTACCCTTGAGAATTTATCCAAGCCAGCTGCCACAATTCCTAAGATAGATGGGCCGATGGATGAGCTTATCAAGGGTATGCGTGATTTAAAATTGAAGATGTCCAGGATCTAAGAAAAAGGTCTACCATTGGGGCAGGCTTCTATGCAAAGGCCTCAAAGCAAAGAAGGGTTTACATATAGATGCATATGGTGTGATGACCCAGAGCATGCAAAGAAGGATTGTACCAGCTATAAAGAAGCTCTTAAAAATCAACTTGTGTTCTTCAAAGATGGGAAAATCCATCTTACAGAGACTGGTCTTCCATTGAGTACAAACTTTGGGAAAGGAGGGATGAAAAAGCTGGTAGAGGATATGGCTGCTAGTCATGCCATTTCTATGGTTGAGGCAGCAACCTATGGATTAAAGGTTGGTCAACAAAAGCAAGAATTTGAGAATGATGAGGATTATGAGAATGAGAATTTTTGGCCGTCAACAATGGAATTAATTGCATCAAAGAAAGTGTCAAAGCAAGCTTTGCATGAGGCAGGTGATTGTATACATCTTGAGACTGGCTGGGAGGAGCCTGTGGATTCTTTATCCATTCATGCCTATATTGCCAAATGTCAAAATAATGAGGCACAGGTAGAGGAGAAACGTAAAAGGGAAAATGAGGAAGGAGGGCCATCAAAAAGAGTTACACGTGGAAGTGAAAAGAAGGATCCTGGGCCATCACATATGCCTCCACAGCATAGCAGACCTCCACATGATGTTTCAATGGAAGAAGTGCCAGCAAAAATGAAGGAGAAGGGTAAAGGGAAAAGTCCACTCTACAAGCTTCAATCTGATATTGACGTTGCAACAGAGCTCAAAAAGGTGCTTGAAGAGAGAATTCTAAACAGCAGGGTGGAATTCACACTAGGGGAAGTCTTGGGGATTGCAAAGAAAGAATTTCATGATGAGATAATTGATATTATACGAAGAAAAAGGCAGTCCATAATTGAATCTATTCCATCACAAGGGGAAGCAAGCACTTCCAAGACTCATGGTGTACAGGTACAGAAAAAGGAAGAGAGAGAAAATGTGGTGGAATGTAATCACTCTGCTGATGGGGCACGACAAGTGCGTTTTGTGGAAGAGGATGATGAAAAAGAAGTTCTTACAAAGAGTCATTACTCCAGGAGTCATTGGGCAAGAGCAACCACTGAAACCCTTGTCAAGATAGGTGATTTGGAAGAGCCGTATGTTGCTCTAATTGATCATGGGTCTGAAATAAATCTTATGGCTAAAAATCTCTACAACAAATGTAAGTGGCCAATGGATGTGGATCATGGGTGGATGATTAAAGCAGCTAATAATTCATCTGGAGAGCTTTATGCAGCATGTCCAAATGTAAGGGTAACTATAGGGGATGTGAAGGATGATCAGAATTTCTTTGTTCAGGAGATGTCATCGTATCCCCTTATCCTTGGGCAACCCTACATTACAGCTGTAAGGATGGAAACAAAAGTTTTGGATGATGGATCAGCATATGCAACAATAAGGAGTAAAGATGGCAAAAAAGCTGTTCAGTTTTTGACAGTATGTATTAATCATGAAAGGAATCGTGAATCTCTTCGGGCACAGTCACTCCCAAAGGAATCTCTTCGGGCACAGTCACTCCCAAAGATAAACAGAGAGTTCATGAATTACAGGGAGATGAGGGATTTTGGCCAGGTGCCATTGTAAAGCGGGATTCCAATGGTACAAGGGGAAATGAGTTCTCGCAGGACTCAATCAATGTAAATAGTTTTTCAGCAAATTTTCAGGGATTCTCCAGCTATGGGTCACTGGTTTTTGTAAAAAGCAAGGATTTAAAGCCTGGCATGCAAAAACATATACAAAATGAACAAAAACGTTTTGAGCAGTGTGGTCTTTTGGAGAAGAATGAGTTTATTTCAGGGGTGCTTGATGAGGTGTCATTTTTAGATACTATGGATGTGCTTTTTGATATGGGAAGAGCATGCTTACAGGGTGGAAATGAAATGATAAAGGTGTCATCTGTGGAGATGTATGATATAATCCAGGAATTTGAGGGGGTGGAATGTAAAAACATGAATTGTGAGATGGATGCTCATGTTGATACAAAGTACAAAACGGTTGCAAAAAAGGTGAAGCCAGTTGCCTTGCCCTTGCCACCAGGAAGCAAGGAGAAGATAGATGAAGCTTCTATGCAGCCAAATCTTAGAGATCCGAAGAAAATTGGGCATAAATTTACTCAAGAAACTCTGAAAGAGCTGCAGATTGGTGAGAGGGATTTTCTGTTGCCAGTTGAAAGGGAATGCTTTGAGGAGATGCTTGTAAAACATGGGAAAGCTTTTGCCTTTCAGCCGCATGAGATAGGCTGTGTTGATCCATGTGTAACAACACCAATGGTGATCTTTACTGTTCCACATGTGCCCTGGAACCTGCGGCCAATTCCAGTGCCAAAGGCTCTCTTGCCAAAGTTGATGGGATTACTAAAGGAAAAGATCAGGATGGGAATCTTGGAGCCTTCATGTGCCCCATATTCCAACAGATGGTTTACTGTACCAAAGAAAAATGGGACATTGCGCTTTATTCAAGACATGCAACCTATAAACAAAGTCACAATCAGGAATGTGGGAGCAGGTCCAATTGTGGATGAGTTTGCAGAAGCATTTGCAGGGAAAGCTATATACTCTATGGGTGATCTGTATTCAGGATATGATCAGTTCCAGCTGGATATACAAAGCAGGGACTTGACCACAATGAGAACTCCTTTGGGATTAGTAAGGATGTGTACCTTACCACAGGGAGCCACTAACTCAGTGGCACATATGATGAATGGAATGAATAAAGTCTTACGGGACTTCATACCACAAAAAACTATGCCATTTTTGGATGATGTGCCAATAAAGGGCTGTGATGAGAAAGACAAAGATGGGGATTTAGATTCAAAAGGGTGCCGCAAGTTTGTGGCAGATCATATAAAGGATTGTGACATGATTCTATCCAGGCTTGAAGAAGTGAATCTTACTTTATCTGGGCAGAAATCAGTGTTTGGGGTTGGTGAAGTGCTAATAGTGGGACATCTTTGTAGTACTAGTGGACGCCGTCCTTGTCCAGCCAAAATAGATGCAATACAAAGAATGAAAGAGACATGCATTAATGTTACAGAGCTGAGGAGATTTCTTGGAGCATGCGTCTTTTATGTTATTTGGATCCCACATTATGCACATGTAGCAGATCCTCTTTATCAGCTTTTGAGGAAAAATCAAAAATTTTTGTGGAGTGCAGTACATGTTAAAGCTATGCGGAAGCTGAAATATTTGCTCCAATCATCACCCATTTTGAGAAAGGCAGATTATGAGTGTGGCAGGCCTGTGATTGTTACAGTTGATACTAGTCCTACTGGGATAGGATGGGCAGTAGGGCAAGATGATGAGGGTGATCATAGGTATGTAATTAGATTTGGAGCAAAGGTATTAAGCTTTCGGCAGCGAAAGTATCCACAGATCAAGAGAGAATTATGGGGGATAGTCACTGCTCTAAAATGTGAAAAAGAATATCTTATTGGGGCATCTGTACTTGTGGAGACTGATTGCTTGCCACTTCTTGGGATGATAGCAAGTTGTACCACTCCAGATATTGCTATGCTTAGGTGGATTGCTTATATCAAGTCACTAAATCCTGAGTTTGAGCATATTGCGGGAAAAGATAATCCAGTTGCAGATATGCTATCACGAGCCAGGTATGAAGATGAGGAGGAGATGATTAGTGACATTGATGATGTGGGTACAAAGTTCTATACTACAGCATATGCAAAAGGGGATCATATTTGCCTATCAAATGCACTTGAGTCTTTTATTGAGGAAATATATGAAGGAGATTGGTTGCTTATTGGTCAATATTTGAGTACTCTATCAAGGCAAGAAAATTGGTCTGACTCAGAATTTAAGAGGATTCGCAGAAAAGCATATGGTTACTTTCTAAAGGATGGATATCTCTGGAAGCATCCTAAACAGAGAAATGCAATGCCACAGAGAGTCATATGTGATAAAGAGACTCAAGGAAAGCTTGTGAAAGAATTCCATGAGAGTCTCTGGGCTGGGCATAGAAGTGTGTGGGCCACCTTTACCAAAATAAAGGAAAAATATTGGTGGAGAGGAATGTACAAGGATATTTCCCAATATGTGGAAACATGCATAGTATGCCAAATGTACTCAAATGTGAGGCATCGTGATGGCTTACAACCAACCTACCCACCTGCCATGCACTACAAATGGGTAGTGGATCTAGTTACAATGCCTTTGGGAATTTGGCAGATGCGGTATATAGCACTTGCAAGAGAAGATTTGACAAATCAGGTAGAAGGGCGTGCTCTTAGAACAAAGAGTACGGAAACAGTATGCAAATTTCTCTTGGAAGATGTGATCTGCCGATATGGTTGTGTTGGGAAAATAACAGCTCATAGAGGTGAACTAGATGTTGGAGAAGCAAAGGAATTCTTCTCTAGAATTGGTATCAAACTGTCTCTAACATGTGCTTACAATCCTGAGGGCAATGGGAAAAGTGAACGAGGACATCCTCCAATCATTAAAGCTTTGGCTAAGGGATGCAGAGAAAGGATGAGAGAGTGGCCAAAGCTGCTACCATATGCCTTGTGGGCTGACCGTACAACTCATAGCTCAGTGACAGGATACATGCCTGCAGAATTAATGTATGGTCAGAAGCCAGTGATGCCAATTGAAGAAGTAATTCTAACTTGGAATGTATTGCCCTGGGTGGAAGGATTGAGCAGAGATGACCTCCTTGCATTGCGAATAAGACAGTTGGAGAGGAGGCCTGAAGATGTAGAGCTTGCTAAAGCCCGCCTGAAAGATGCAAGGTTGAAAAATAAAGAAAGATTTGATAGTAGACACAGACTCCGGCCAAAACCTATTGAAGAAGGTGATTGGGTTCTAATGTATGATAGTAGCCTTGACAACCAATTCACTGTTCAAAGAAAATTTGCAAAAAGATGGTTTGGCCCTTACATTGTCAGGCATGTGCATGGAAATGCCACATATACTCTGTGTGAGCTTGATGGAACAGAAGTAAAGAATCTTGTGGCTGGCAAAAGAATCAAGATATTTAAAAGAAGGCATGATGGTGATCCTTTTGATTCACAAGAAATTCAGGATGAGAAGCTTGACAGTGGAAGTATGGATATGATTGAAGAGGAAGAGGATGATCTTCCTGGAACTGCAGAAGATGAAGACGACATCCAGTTATATGTGGACCTTGATGATGATTTGGCACATACCAGAGGATGTGCAGGTTTAGAGGGGGTGGATGTCGTGCCATGGCACGTCTATGATATGAAACCGTGCATGTGAGGCCGTCAAATACACATTCAGATGTATGGGTTAAGTGCCATGACGAGTCATTATATGATGCCATGTACATATGTTCATATTGTATATGAGGTTCAATAAGACAAGCTGAGGCTGAGTCAGATTTAGGAGTTTTTTTTTTTTGTATATGAGTATGGAGGATGATGTTTTTGCTGTTACTCAGAGTTCATGGGCAAGTTAGAAGCATCCAGATATATATGATGGCATGAGGGCATACCAATGCACAAAGGAATGCATTTATAAAGGCACGAAGAAATACTTGAATGGGCAATTGGGGATTTTATAAATCACATGGGCCGATATGATGACTTATAAACTATGAAGGTATCACAGTGCCGAAGAGTTCATTGAATGTTGGGGAAATGTGGAGATAGAAAACTGCACTTGGACTTCATGGATCATCATGTAGAAGCATATGTATCTTACGTATATCTAATGCGGAGAGTGGAGATAGGAAACATGGAGCTAGTAAGCATGTTTTCATAGAGGTGCTAATGCCTTGGGAATCTTGTGGTTAAGACTTAAAACATGGTGCTAATGCCTTGGGAGTCTTGTGGTTAAGACTTGCTACCTTAATGCTAAGGTTTAATGCTACTAGCAATACGTGGCTAGTAGCATACGTGGAAAAGGGAAAATAATTCATTTAATTAGAATTTTCTGGAGCCTGGTAGCGCAGCCTTTGTAATGGAAACTCCCGCGTTAATAGTGGGAAAAAGGTGGGTATGGGCACCGAGATCGCCGCGGGGAAAAGGAGAAAAAGGGCCGGAGAGAAACGGCGATAGCAGAGTGAAAAGATTTTTTTCTGCAGCGTTGGAGAACAGTGTCAAAAAGACCAGACGTTTTTATTTCAAATATATATAGTTTGTGTGTGCTTTGTAGGTGCTAGAATTAGAGAGTAATTCTAGTACAACATAACGATGTAATTATTGGAAAAGCCATTTTTTAAACCAACACTCAGCGATGCTGCTCCAGTTAATTCACCCTCGCATAATCGACGTGAAGCTTATGGTTGGTGGAGTTCCACGCAAGCAATTCAATAGCTAAGTGTTTTTTTTATATATATTCTCTTAAAAGTTACTCTCATTCCATACGAATTGAGAGAATCGTTTAACCCATATATATCAAAAGAAGTTTGGAAATGAATAGAAGGATTTTTGGGGAAAAAGCTAAGGAATTTGGAGCTCGGTGAATTATGAAAAATGCATTGAAGTCGAGGGTAATTTGCCTTACTTTCTTCTCATATGGATTTTGGAAATTATGAGTATGTCAAAGCTATGCCAAATGCTATATTTTGCTTGTGAGATATTAGGACATTAAGGCAGGTTTTCAGGTGATAAAGTACATCTCGAAATAACGGTTTTGAGGGCACTGGATGTAATGGATGTAGCTGGCAACATGTATATTGGAAAAATTGGAAAGCTTTGTTATGCCCACATGTGAATGGTTCAAAGGATTTCATGCAATTCTGTGCATTCACCTGGAGGAATTCAAGGATGTATTGAGACAAGTTGACACATGTATTTGTCATTGGAAATAGTGATGTTCAATACTCCTTGGGAAATTTTGTGTGTGAGTTTCCTTGTTAGGTTTGACATCAACTCTCACAGCTAGAAGTTTCGTACTTTCCTGGCTACTCCGCACACTTCACGACAGCTTTTTGGTGAACCCGACGTGAAACTGCTGGGGTGAGAGTGTGGTGAAATATACAGGGAAGCTATGGCTGAGAATTCTGAGGGCCAGGGGGGTTCTTTTTGACCCCGGAGTTATGCAGATGTTCCAAATGTTTTCCATGTACATGCAACAGCAACAAGCTACTGAGAGGGGACAAATTTCCACGACCAAAGCCTTACAATCAATTGTGAAAAAGGTGGATCAATTTGATGGGAAGGACATTACAAAGTATCTGCGCAATTATATAAAGGAGATGGAGCTAAACAGGGTGACCGAGGAGGATATGGTTCGAAGTTTCGAGTTGGTATGCGTTCCTGAAATAAGAGAGCGCGTAAAAGGATTGCAGACAGCACAGGGTGGCAGAAATTGGGAAGAATTCAAGCTTGCTTTAAAAGATGAATACTTCATGGAGGATTCTGAGCGAGTGACTAAACGAACTTTTTTGAAATGGGTTACAAAACCTAAAATGGGAATTTCTGCCACAGAATTGCTAAGGGAGTTTGAGAAGCGTTATGCCCAGTTGTCAAGAATAGAGCGTGCAACTTTGGACAGAGAAAAGACAGAGCTCTTCTTGCAAGCAGCTGGGAAAGATCTCCAGGAGAAATTGGAAATCCTCCTTGAGGATAAAAATACAGAGCAAGGATTAAAGAGTGATTGGAATGATGTTGAGGATGCAGTCACTATGTTAGCAAAGCGGCAGCGGAGAAGGAATAAAATGGTGATGGGTTCTGCAACCCCCATAGCTGCTGTTACCCCTGAGAATTTATCCAAGCCAGCTGCCACAATTCCTAAGATAGATGGGCCGATGGATGAGCTTATCAAGGGTATGCGTGATTTAAAATTGAAGATGTCCAGGATCTAAGAAAAAGGTCTACCATTGGGGCAGGCTTCTATGCAAAGGCCTCAAAGCAAAGAAGGGTTTACATATAGATGCATATGGTGTGATGACCCAGAGCATGCAAAGAAGGATTGTACCAGCTATAAAGAAGCTCTTAAAAATCAACTTGTGTTCTTCAAAGATGGGAAAATCCATCTTACAGAGACTGGTCTTCCATTGAGTACAAACTTTGGGAAAGGAGGGATGAAAAAGCTGGTAGAGGATATGGCTGCTAGTCATGACATTTCTATGGTTGAGGCAGCAACCTATGGATTAAAGGTTGGTCAACAAAAGCAAGAATTTGAGAATGATGAGGATTATGAGAATGAGAATTTTTGGCCGTCAACAATGGAATTAATTGCATCAAAGAAAGTGTCAAAGCAAGCTTTGCATGAGGCAGGTGATTGTATACGTCTTGAGACTGGCTGGGAGGAGCCTGTGGATTCTTTATCCATTCATGCCTATATTGCCAAATGTCAAAATAATGAGGCACAGGTAGAGGAGAAACGTAAAAGGGAAAATGAGGAAGGAGGGCCATCAAAAAGAGTTACACGTGGAAGTGAAAAGAAGGATCCTGGGCCATCACATATGCCTCCACAACATAGCAGACCTCCACATGATGTTTCAATGGAAGAAGTGCCAGCAAAAATGAAGGAGAAGGGTAAAGGGAAAAGTCCACTCTACAAGCTTCAATCTGATATTGACGTTGCAACAGAGCTCAAAAAGGTGCTCTAAGAGAGAATTCTAAACAGCATGGTGGAATTCACACTAGAGGAAGTCTTGGGGATTGCAAAGAAAGAATTTCATGATGAGATAATTGATATTATACAAAGAAAAAGGCAGTCCATAATTGAATCTATTCCATCACAAGGGGAAGCAAGCACTTCCAAGACTCATGGTGTACAGGTACAGAAAAAGGAAGAGAGAGAAAATGTTGTGGAATGTAATCACTCTGCTGATGGGGCACGACAAGTGCGTTTTGTGGAAGAGGATGATGAAAAAGAAGTTCTTACAAAGAGTCATTACTCCAGGAGTCATTGGGCAAGAGCAACCACTGAAACCCTTGTCAAGATAGGTGATTTGGAAGAGCCGTATGTTGCTCTAATTGATCATGGGTCTGAAATAAATCTTATGGCTAAAAATCTCTACAACAAATGTAAGTGGCCAATGGATGTGGATCATGGGTGGATGATTAAAGCAGCTAATAATTCATCTGGAGAGCTTTATGCAGCATGTCCAAATGTAAGGGTAACTATAGGGGATGTGAAGGATGATCAGAATTTCTTTGTTCAGGAGATGTCATCGTATCCCCTTATCCTTGGGCAACCCTACATTACAGTTGTAAGGATGGAAACAAAAGTTTTTGATGATGGATCAGCATATTCAAGAATAAGGAGTAAAGATGGCAAAAAAGATGTTCAGTTTTTGACAGTATGTATTAATCATGAAAGGAATCGTGAATCTCTTCGGGCACAGTCACTCCCAAAGATAAACAGAGAGTTCATGAATTACAGGGAGATGAGGGATTTTGGCCAGGTGCCATTGTAAAGCGGGATTCCAATGGTACAAGGGGAAATGAGTTCTCGCAGGACTCAATCAATGTAAATAGTTTTTCAGCAAATTTTCAGGGATTCTCCAGCTATGGGTCACTGGTTTTTGTAAAAAGCAAGGATTTAAAGCGTGGCATGCAAAAACATATACAAAATGAACAAAAACGTTTTGAACAGTGTGGTCTTTTGGAGAAGAATGAGTTTATTTCAGGGGTGCTTGATGAGGTGTCATTTTTAGATACTATGGATGTGCTTTTTGATATGGGAAGAGCATGCTTACAGGGTGGAAATGAAATGATAAAGGTGTCATCTGTGGAGATGTATGATATAATCCAGGAATTTGAGGGGGTGGAATGTAAAAACATGAATTGTGAGATGGATGCTCATGTTGATACAAAGTACAAAACGGTTGCAAAAAAGGTGAAGCCAGTTGCCTTGCCCTTGCCACCAGGAAGCAAGGAGAAGATAGATGAAGCTTCTATGCAGCCAAATCTTAGAGATCCGAAGAAAATTGGGCATAAATTTACTCAAGAAACTCTGAAAGAGCTGCAGATTGGTGAGAGGGATTTTCTGTTGCCAGTTGAAAGGGAATGCTTTGAGGAGATGCTTGTAAAACATGGGAAAGCTTTTGCCTTTCAGCCGCATGAGATAGGCTGTGTTGATCCATGTGTAACAGCACCAATGGTGATTTTTACTGTTCCACATGTGCCCTGGAACCTGCGGCCAATTCCAGTGCCAAAGGCTCTCTTGCCAAAGTTGATGGGATTACTAAAGGAAAAGATCAGGATGGGAATCTTGGAGCCTTCATGTGCCCCATATTCCAACAGATGGTTTACTGTACCAAAGAAAAATGGGACATTGCGCTTTATTCAAGACATGCAACCTGTAAACAAAGTCACAATCAGGAATGTGGGAGCAGGTCCAATTGTGGATGAGTTTGCAGAAGCATTTGCAGGGAAAGCTATATACTCTATGGGTGATCTGTATTCAGGATATGATCAGTTCCAGCTGGATATACAAAGCAGGGACTTGACCACAATGAGAACTCCTTTGGGATTAGTAAGGATGTGTACCTTACCACAGGGAGCCACTAACTCAGTGGCACATATGATGAATGGAATGAATAAAGTCTTACGGGACTTCATACCATAAAAAACTATGCCATTTTTGGATGATGTGCCAATAAAGGGCTGTGATGAGAAAGACAAAGATGGGGATTTGGATTCAAAAGGGTGCCGCAAGTTTGTGGCAGATCATATAAAGGATTGTGACATGATTCTATCCAGGCTTGAAGAAGTGAATCTTACTTTATCTGGGCAGAAATCAGTGTTTGGGGTTGGTGAAGTGCTAATAGTGGGACATCTTTGTAGTACTAGTGGACGCCGTCCTTGTCCAGCCAAAATAGATGCAATACAAAGAATGAAAGAGACATGCATTAATGTTACAGAGCTGAGGAGATTTCTTGGAGCATGCGTCTTTTATGTTATTTGGATCCCACATTATGCACATGTAGCAGATCCTCTTTATCAGCTTTTGAGGAAAAATCAAAAATTTTTGTGGAGTGCAGTACATGTTAAAGCTATGCGGAAGCTGAAATATTTGCTCCAATCATCACCCATTTTGAGAAAGGCAGATTATGAGTGTGGCAGGCCTGTGATTGTTACAGTTGATACTAGTCCTACTAGGATAGGATGGGCAGTAGGGCAAGATGATGAGGGTGATCATAGGTATGTAATTAGATTTGGAGCAAAGGTATTAAGCTTTCGGCAGCGAAAGTATCCACAGATCAAGAGAGAATTATGGGGGATAGTCACTGCTCTAAAATGTGAAAAAGAATATCTTATTGGGGCATCTGTACTTGTGGAGACTGATTGCTTGCCACTTCTTGGGATGATAGCAAGTTGTACCACTCCAGATATTGCTATGCTTAGGTGGATTGCTTATATCAAGTCACTAAATCCTGAGTTTGAGCATATTGCGGGAAAAGATAATCCAGTTGCAGATATGCTATCACGAGCCAGGTATGAAGATGAGGAGGAGATGATTAGTGACATTGATGATGTGGGTACAAAGTTCTATACTACAGCATATGCAAAAGGGGATCATATTTGCCTATCAAATGCACTTGAGTCTTTTATTGAGGAAATATATGAAGGAGATTGGTTGCTTATTGGTCAATATTTGAGTACTCTATCAAGGCAAGAAAATTGGTCTGACTCAGAATTTAAGAGGATTCGCAGAAAAGCATATGGTTACTTTCTAAAGGATGGATATCTCTGGAAGCATCCTAAACAGAGAAATGCTATGCCACAGAGAGTCATATGTGATAAAGAGACTCAAGGAAAGCTTGTGAAAGAATTCCATGAGAGTCTCTGGGCTGGGCATAGAAGTGTGTGGGCCACCTTTACCAAAATAAAGGAAAAATATTGGTGGAGAGGAATGTACAAGGATATTTCCCAATATGTGGAAACATGCATAGTATGCCAAATGTACTCAAATGTGAGGCATCGTGATGGCTTACAACCAACCTACCCACCTGCCATGCACTACAAATGGGTAGTGGATCTAGTTACAATGCCTTTGGGAATTTGGCAGATGCGGTATATAGCACTTGCAAGAGAAGATTTGACAAATCAGGTAGAAGGGCGTGCTCTTAGAACAAAGAGTACGGAAACAGTATGCAAATTTCTCTTGGAAGATGTGATCTGCCGATATGGTTGTGTTGGGAAAATAACAGCTCATAGAGGTGAGCTAGATGTTGGAGAAGCAAAGGAATTCTTCTCTAGAATTGGTATCAAACTGTCTCTAACATGTGCTTACAATCCTGAGGGCAATGGGAAACGTGAACGAGGACATCCTCCAATCATTAAAGCTTTGGCTAAGGCATGCAGAGAAAGGATGAGAGAGTGGCCAAAGCTGCTACCATATGCCTTGTGGGCTGACCGTACAACTCATAGCTCAGTGACAGGATACATGCCTGCAGAATTAATGTATGGTCAGAAGCCAGTGATGCCAATTGAAGAAGTAATTCTAACTTGGAATGTATTGCCCTGGGTGGAAGGATTGAGCAGAGATGACCTCCTTGCATTGCGAATAAGACAGTTGGAGAGGAGGCCTGAAGATGTAGAGCTTGCTAAAGCCCGCCTGAAAGATGCAAGGTTGAAAAATAAAGAAAGATTTGATAGTAGACACAGACTCCGGCCAAAACTTATTGAAGAAGGTGATTGGGTTCTAATGTATGATAGTAGCCTTGACAACCAATTCACTGTTCAAAGAAAATTTGCAAAAAGATGGTTTGGCCCTTACATTGTCAGGCATGTGCATGGAAATGCCACATATACTCTGTGTGAGCTTGATGGAACAGAAGTAAAGAATCTTGTGGCTGGCAAAAGAATCAAGATATTTAAAAGAAGGCATGATGGTGATCCTTTTGATTCACAAGAAATTCAGGATGAGAAGCTTGACAGTGGAAGTATGGATATGATTGAAGAGGAAGAGGATGATCTTCCTGGAACTGCAGAAGATGAAGACGACATCCAGTTATATGTGGACCTTGATGATGATTTGGCACATACCAGAGGATGTGCAGGTTTAGAGGGGGTGGATGTCGTGCCATGGCACGTCTATGATATGAAACCGTGCATGTGAGGCCGTCAAATACACATCCAGATGTATGGGTTAAGTGCCATGACGAGTCATTATATGATGCCATGTACATATGTTCATATTGTATATGAGGTTCAATAAGACAAGCTGAGGCTGAGTCAGATTTAGGAGTTTTTTTTTTTTTGTATATGAGTATGGAGGATGATGTTTTTGCTGTTACTCAGAGTTCATGGGCAAGTTAGAAGCATCCAGATATATATGATGGCATGAGGGCATACCAATGCACAAAGGAATGCATTTATAAAGGCACGAAGAAATACTTGAATGGGCAATTGGGGATTTTATAAATCACATGGGCCGATATGATGACTTATAAACTATGAAGGTATCACAGTGCCGAAGAGTTCATTGAATGTTGGGGAAATGTGGAGATAGAAAACTGCACTTGGACTTCATGGATCATCATGTAGAAGCATATGTATCTTACGTATATCTAATGCGGAGAGTGGAGATAGGAAACATGGAGCTAGTAAGCATGTTTTCATAGAGGTGCTAATGCCTTGGGAATCTTGTGGTTAAGACTTAAAACATGGTGCTAATGCCTTGGGAGTCTTGTGGTTAAGACTTGCTACCTTAATGCTAAGGTTTAATGCTACTAGCAATACGTGGCTAGTAGCATACGTGGAAAAGGGAAAATAATTCATTTAATTAGAATTTTCTGGAGCCTGGTAGCGCAGCCTTTGTAATGGAAACTCCCGCGTTAATAGTGGGAAAAAGGTGGGTATGGGCACCGAGATCGCCGCGGGGAAAAGGAGAAAAAGGGCCGGAGAGAAACGGCGATAGCAGAGTGAAAAGATTTTTTTCTGCAGCGTTGGAGAACAGTGTCAAAAAGACCAGACGTTTTTATTTCAAATATATATAGTTTGTGTGTGCTTTGTAGGTGCTAGAATTAGAGAGTAATTCTAGTACAACATAACGATGTAATTATTGGAAAAGCCATTTTTTAAACCAACACTCAGCGATGCTGCTCCAGTTAATTCACCCTCGCATAATCGACGTGAAGCTTATGGTTGGTGGAGTTCCACGCAAGCAATTCAACAGCTAAGTGTTTTTTTTATATATATTCTCTTAAAAGTTACTCTCATTCCATACGAATTGAGAGAATCGTTTAACCCATATATATCAAAAGAAGTTTGGAAATGAATAGAAGGATTTTTGGGGAAAAAGCTAAGGAATTTGGAGCTCGGTGAATTATGAAAAATGCATTGAAGTCGAGGGTAATTTGCCTTACTTTCTTCTCATATGGATTTTGGAAATTATGAGTATGTCAAAGCTATGCCAAATGCTATATTTTGCTTGTGAGATATTAGGACATTAAGGCAGGTTTTCAGGTGATAAAGTACATCTCGAAATAACGGTTTTGAGGGCACTGGATGTAATGGATGTAGCTGGCAACATGTATATTGGAAAAATTGGAAAGCTTTGTTATGCCCACATGTGAATGGTTCAAAGGATTTCATGCAATTCTGTGCATTCACCTGGAGGAATTCAAGGATGTATTGAGACAAGTTGACACATGTATTTGTCATTGGAAATAGTGATGTTCAATACTCCTTGGGAAATTTTGTGTGTGAGTTTCCTTGTTAGGTTTGACATCAACTCTCACAGCTAGAAATTTCGTACTTTCCTGGCTACTCCACACACTTCACGACAACGTGTCCCAAACTTGTGGGAAATTCCCATATTCCCCAATATGGTGTTACTACTGGTGCATGCCAACTACTCATCTCATTAAAGACAACATCTCTGCTTACTCGCATCTCACGAGTGGTAGGGTTATAGCATTTATAATCTTTTTGCTCCATAGCATAACCAATGAAGATGCATTTCTCTGCCTTTGGATCTAACTTTGTTCTCACTTCATCAAGAACATGTACATATGCAATACACCCAAACACTTTCAAGTGAGACACATCTGGTCTTATGCTTGTAAACTTCTGTTCATGAGACATAGCATGAACAGCTGCAGTGAGTGTCATGTTCATAATGTACACAGCATTTTGCTATTGCTTCTGTCCAAAAGGAACGTGGCATATTCTTTTTAGCCATCAAGGCACGTGCCACTTCTACAATGTGCCTACTACACCATTCTGTTTGCGGAGTGTACCTGTACATAAACTACCTCTTGATTCCTTGCTTTCTTAGGAAATCGCTGAACTCATTGGAGAAATATTCTTCCCCACCATCTGGGCTTAGGCATTTTATTTGCATGCCTTTTTCCTTCTCGAGAAAGGCTTCTTGACCAAGGAATTTTATTTGCATGCCTTTTTCCTTCTCAACCAAGGCTTTAAATCTTTGAAAGTGAGCAAACACCTCACTTTTCTCCTTCATGAAATAAACCCACACTTTTCTAGTGTGGTCATCAATAAATGTAACATAGTACCTGCAAACCTGCAATTGTTGCAGTCTTGGTTGGTCCCCATACATCTGAATGAATGACATCTAATGGCCTTGAACTGACATGCTTTTCATGTGGGAAAGCATGTTTGGCATGCTTACCAAGTTGGCATGATTCACATACCTTATGCATACTGTCAACCTTAAACTTTAGTAAACCTATAACAATATTTTGGGCCTACATAGACTTCAGTCATCGTCGCTGTACATTCACATGACCAATGCGCTTGTGCCATATTTCAATATCTGCAATGACACCTGTTCCATGCGCAAACATGGTTGCCTTTATCTCAGGCATGTTCACATCCAAAATAAACATCCTACCATTTCTGTTACCCTTTGCAACCAAGCGACACTTATTTTTGAAGTCTTCCACAAAACATCCTTGAGGATTAAACCTCACTTGTAGACCCTACTCGACCATCTGTCCAACTGAAACTAGGTTCTTTGTAATATTTGGAACATGAAGTATATCAGCCAAGTACTTAATTTTGCCATCCTGCATAGACAATAGCACTTTACCAACATGTGCAATGGGATGAGTAGTACCATCGCCTGTTTCTACATAACCTAGTTTTTCCATTTTCTACATATATCTAAACCACTCAGCATGACTAGTTATGTGGTTAGAGGTGCCAGAATCTACATAATATATATCTTGAGATCCTGACACAGCCCCTATTATGGAACCAAGCATGTGCTGCATCACAAACAGCTGCTCACATCTGTTATCACCTCCATGTTTTCTAGTAGATGATGCATAGTTGCCTTGCTTCAACTTCCCACTTTTAATGTCATTTTGCTTTTTGTAGCAGTCCTTTGCTATGTGTCTTGGTTTGCCACAGTAATAGCACTCTATGCTGTTTGCATTTTGATTTATTTGCAAACCACCTCGACCTCTTTGGCTCCCCCTACCTCTAGTCTGGCCTCTTCCACCTGTGTATTCATGATTGTTGTTGTGAATCATTGGACTGTTGTTGTCCAGAATTCTGATTTCCTTGTCGGCCACCACCTTGGCCCGCGACCACAACCTCTACATCTGCCTCTACCTAAATTAAAAGGCCTATTTGGATGTGTTCTTGCTTTGTGAAGAAGAATCCTCACCTAAAGCCTTTTCTTCTATGATCAGCATAGATATCAAGTCCCAAAAGTTGGGAATATTCTTCTATGATCAGCTATGCTTTGTGAAGAAGAATCCTCGCCTAAAGCCTTTTCTTCTATGATCAGCATAGATAACAAGTCTCAAAAGTTGGGAATATTCTCCCTAACTGCAGTGGAGGTCTTGAATGGCTTGTACTCTTTGCCAATCCCATTCAAATAGACACTCTCCAAGTGCTCGTTCGGTAGTAAAATGGGGCCCATAACGTGCTCGAAATGCGAATCAGGACAATATACCTACTTTGTAGCTTCGCTCCCGCGAAGACAGCTCCTCAATCAAAGATGTGTAGCACCCAAAGCTACTGAGGGGGTGTTGTACCTAAACCAAGAAGGGGAAAGAGATGATGGTGCTCTTACCTGTGTAGTACCGCTTCGTTCCTTGCTTGTTCTTGCCTCTTACTTGCCTCCTTAGATCTCAAATGAACCAGGCTCTGATACCATAAAGAGAATGTGGGGGAGAGAGAGAGCTTCAAACCCTAGCAAGCAAACACACACACACAAGAGAGAGCAAGACACAAGGGCTCCATATGCCGGAGCGGGGGCGCTACTGATCCAAAAAGCCACTGCTTGTGCCAATTGATCAATGCTCCCCAAGCCACACAAAAAACCTGTAGAGATTGCTCTGCCCTCTGTAGATTGGCCTCGTGGCCATGCAAAAACAATCTCGTGTCATTAGCAAACTCAGAATCAAGCCAACCTCCTCTCTGCTCTGTCAGATACATGCTCATAACCTCTGCAAAGAAAAGAAAAAGGCACGGAGCGAGAGGGCATCCCTGATGGACTGATATGGTCAGCTCAAAACTCGGCCCCCATCATCCTCCTACCATCAACACCTGGCTACTACGAGCTGTGGAATATAGAGCCGCCACCCCTCGAATCCAATCTGGCTCAAAACCCAGGCAAAGCATAGTGCCCTCCAGAAAAACCCAGTCGACTCTATCGTATGCCTTCTCAAAATCAAGAAGCATAATGCCCAAGTCCTCGTCGAGAAATATAGCTCGGGACGTCGCCTCCCAGAAGGTGAAACTATTGTCGAGGATACTGCGCTCCTTGATAAGTCTTGTCTGGGTAGAATGAATCAAATCCCCAAGGAAGGGCTGGATCCTCAAACTCAAGGCCTTGGCTAGGACCTTGTAGACAGTATTGAGGATCGTAATAGGCCTCCACTACAAAATATCATCTGACATTCCCTTCCCCTTAGGGATAAGAAAGATCAAGCCCTCTAAAAAACTCTGTGGCATCACCCTAGTGTCCAAAACATGCTGAAAACCCCTGCGGAGGCCTGGCCAAAAGGTCCCAATAGCGCATAAAAAAGGCAGGCGCTAATCCATCCTCCCTAGGGCAGCTATGATGCGGGAGGGTCCTCAAAGCCTCACCAAGATCATCCTCTAAAAGGGGCTCACCCAAAGCTGTGCGCATACGATCTGTGACCCTCCTCTGCACATGGGCCCACATAATCTATCTGCAAGCATAATTTGTGATAAATTTATTTTATGCATAAGAATTTTTAAATGATAAAAGAGGAACTCCCATGACATTTGCAATTCAATCATTAAATGTAAAAAGAGGAAATTTTGGCATATTCAAAATAATGGATATTTTTATGATTTAAAAAGATAAATTTTTGATAAATTTATTTTATGCATAAGAATTTTTAAATGATAAAAGATGAATTCCCATGACATTGGGGATTCAATCATTTAAATGCAAAAAGAGGAATTTTTGGCATATTCAAAAAAATGGATATTTGTTTTTAATTAAAAAGAGGAATTGTCATGGTATAAGTAGAAAAAGGGACTAAATTAATTTTGATAAAGAGGGATTTTCACTATAATTCCACCTAGAAAATTAGGGTATATTAATGTTGATAATTAAATTGGTGGAAAGAATATTTTTATGTGGATAAATCACCAAATTGATATATACCCAAAATTGGATTAGTGGAAGAAAAGTATTTTTTATAAAAAAAGTCGATATTCTCATATAGGACTATTTCTTAATTCTATTGTGGTTAGGAAGGAATAAAATTTATAAAGTTAGAATTTTCCTTACGATTAGAAGTTTAGTAGATTTTTTTCTAAAGAAAATCCTTAGGAATCAAAGTTAGAAGTAAACAGAATAATTTTGGTCAAACGACCAGGACTGTGAGAATGGCGGCTAGTAAACTACTTGGCCCATCTCTCGAATCTGAATCAAGTAAAAACCTCTGACAAATTCCAAATCTTGACAGAAAGAATAGACTACCGTTGAATTAGCGTAGTTTTCGTTTAACTAAAATCACTAAAAATCAAGTTGGAAGTTCAGTCAAGTGATGGGTAGATTACCCTGATGAGAGATCAGTGATTCTCATGAAGAAAATCTGGACTATGGGAAAAGGTTTTTGTGGAATCAAACTTAAACCAGGAATACTACTTGCATAGAACCTCTGTTTTTTTTAAGGACTGTTTTACGCCAGAATGCTGGAGGAAGCATTTGGTATGTGATTAACTAAGGAAAGACTCGTTTGCAACAGCTAGCAGGAGTCGTCGAGGGACGTCCCTCATCTCGCGGCAAAGCCTGAAGAGGTCTTGACCAGCCTCGGCATGGTTAAAATGGTGCGCTTCCGGTATGATGGGCGAGGACCGACGAAGCGGTCCCTGAGTGATATGCTAGGACACCTAAGTAGGATCCTAGAGGGTTCTGACTAGGTGATGCACGGGCTCCCCGTTTCTAGGACACCCATGCGTACGTCAAGGAAGATATGGATGAACTGAAGGGAATTACTTTGTGAACTGAATTTTGATATTGGACCTCGTTGGTTGACTAGCTGGTCTTCAACGAAGAGTCTGGATGATATATTTTTGTAAAACAATGGACTCAATATTTTGGAGGATTATGGTCACCATTACTATGGTTTGAAAGATTGTTTTAAAGATAGCCATTAAAATGGTAAGTTCATATTGGGTGTGTAAGTGGTATGACTACCTTGAATGCTTGAAGCGTTGGTTAGGGGGCCTGGGAACTCTTTTCCTCAGTACTGTGCAAAACATAACCAAATTTTTATAGAGATGAAGCCTTTGGCGAATTCCTTCACCATTCTGACAAATTCTACCATGGACACTTGCTTGGCATTTTTGACCACTGTGTCCAAGGGTTTGTTCATTCCCCGCCGATGCATGAGTTGCTCTTCATCTAGAGGTGGTGAATATTTGAGTAAAAGATCGAAGGCCTGGTGATATTCCTCGATGGTTTTGATCCCCTGCTTTAGCTCTACGAATTTGTTCATTTTGGTTTCGAAAAACCTAGGGGGACAAAATCTCTTCCTCAAATAGGTTTTAAGGTCGTTTCAGGACTGAGTATTCCTATTCAGATGGTTGGTGTCACAATGGTTCCTCCATGCCACCCTCGCTGTTTCCACTATTTTTAGCCTGGCAAGAGCCATTTTGCTATTCAGATGGTTGGTGTCACAATGGTTCCTCCATGCTACCCTGGCTGTTTCCACTATTTTTAGCCTGGCAAGAGCCATTTTGCTTCGCTCATTGTAGCCTTTGACGTCACTACTAAGACCTTGAAATTATAAGCAAAAATGCTATGCAGATGATGAATTCGAATGCTGGTGGCTGATATGATTTTAGAATTCTGGTTGAGAATTGATGAGTTGATTTGGATTCTGATTGAAAGATAATGATTCCTGAATTCTGGTTGAAAGAAGATAAGTTCAACAAAGCCAGAATGAGGATGAATCCCAGTGATGATGATAGTAACTGGAATGAGGATTGTGACTTCAACAAATCACTATAAGATTAGTGGATTGTGCTGATAGATTGCTGCTCTTTTACCTTGACCCAGTGACTCTAATTAAGGGATGACAGATTGAGAACTTGCATAACTGAAATTCCCATGGAGGAATGTTCAAATGGAATTTTTGGTCTGATGGAATGTGTTAAGAATATGAATGAAATATTCTCTAATAATGAGTTCTGTATGTTCTTCCTATAAAAGGGATCTTTATCCCATGATTCTATGGGGGGCTGACCAATCTAGAGAACCCCAGAATCAGTTGGATCTAAAGTCGGATTTGAATTGTAAATAAAGGGACTTAACAAGAATTTTCGCAAATACTTGCCACCAGGGATTTCACTGATGTAAACGAAAACATGTGAACATGTTAATAACATATGTTAATGACACAAAAAATCTTGTGATCACATGTTATATTCACAAAGCTTTCACGAGGGCCTAAAAATATTATCTTTGTTGGGCATAAAAAATCTTCTTAGGTGGCCACTGACCTGCTATTATGTGAAGATGGTAACATGAGAACATGTGAATAGCTTATTCCCATGTGTAGCCAAGCTTTTAAGGGGTTCCCAAATGGCAAGTGACATGTTATTTTGTGAACGGTAACATGAGAACATGTGAATAACTTGTTCACTTGTGTTATTATCACAAAAAATCTTGTGATCACGTGAATATTAAATCCCTGCTCGCCACCACTGGATGAAGAACAACTGATGGCTAGGTTTATTCGGGGGACAAAACAAACCTTTGAATATCCTAGTGAATAATACCAAGCTAGTTTCCATGGCCAAAGCAGTGCGAATGGCAAAGGATTTCACCAAGGTCTTCGATGTCAAGGTCCCACCACCAAAGCCAGCACCATCATTTTTCACAAAATATTTCTAGCTCCGAAAGGTGATTCCAACCTTCCACCACCTAAGAGACAACAAGGTCAAGCTTAGGATATGGAAAGTTTGAGAATGGAAGAAAGGTTCTTTTCCCGGAACTCAATCTCCTGGAATTCAATTTTAGAAGTTCCACCCTTGAACAAAGAAGTGAAATGCTATAATTGTCGAGAATTTGGACATCGCAGTATGGATTTCCCAGCACCTTTTGGATCAAGGTTTTCAGGGTGGAGAAATCAAGGACCAAGATTCCAGACTCCAGCTCCTTCCTTCCATAGTAATCAGGTTCCTTTTAGCCAAAATCAGGGAAATCCTAGAGGTAGACCCTCTAACCAACCCTCTAACCAACCCTCAGTTGTTTCAATCCAAAAAAAGTAATGCAAGACCTCTGCCTCAGAATAGGGGAAGTTAAAGAGAGATGCTCCCAAATCGACCGTCCACTTCCAAGGCAGTAAAGCTAGAAGTGAGTGAAGAAGAAGAATATGAAAGAGATTATACTCCACCTCCTGCGAGATAAGGACACCTCGTGTTTTTTTAGTGGGTAGGATGTAAAATTCCTCCCTCTAGCTTTTGAGGTGTAAAGGTGTAAAAACCTTCCCTTCTGTTCTTGTAATTATTCCCCTCTCTGAAATAGAAGAAAGATCTTGTTTTACCTTGTTTTGGCCTAGAGAGAGAAAAAGTCTAGAGAGAGATAATCCTAAACTAAGATATCTTTGGATATAAAAATCCTCCTAATGTCTAAAATAGATTTCCCTGAAACAGAAATTCAAAAAGAACTTTTCAATGTGCATTTGGAATTAATTGAAAATGTGTATAAAGGACCTTAGCCTAAGGGTCTACATTTTCAAAAAAATTTAGATTATGGTCCAATTAAGGTTCCAACGGGCCAATTGGATTAATCCAAGTATTGGGATGTGTAAGATCCTTGTTCCCACCACGCAACAATTCAGGGGTGCTAGCAGCGGAAGTAGCACTTCTTGCACAGGGCAGGGTCCCACACTCGGGGCCTCACCCCATGGATATCTGGACAAGAGACTAATCCATTGGTTTTTCCAAAACCGAACGGAAAACTTCCTTTGCTTGGAAAGCACGGGCGATTCTAGCAGGATAACTTTTCCCTAACATAGTCAAAAGCCTTAACTATAACTGAGCTAATCTAACCAAACCTATAAGTCCCGTAGTCAGATTAGGGAAAAAGATTGTACTTGGATCATAGAGACCAATGCTTTTTTCCTCATTGAGAGGCACAGCCGTTGATTCTTTTCCATAGAACAATTTTTGTCCAGCATTTAATTCATCTATCGAACTAAATAGAAATTGAGTCTCGATTTACGGATCCATCAGTCGGCCTCACCCCATCCCAGTCCCATGGGTTAGCCAACCACCCAACCACTCTAGTGATGGGATCCAATTAGGAATTTGGTTAGGTTTTGTCTCGGGTACCAGGGAAAAGAGTTCCCAGGCCCCCTAGCCGGATGTTCATGCAAACATAAAACTAGTCACACCACTTACACACACAATATGAAATTGCCTTTTTCTAAGTATCAGCTATCTTTAAAACAATCCTTTAATGAAACCATTGTGTCACTTATCACAATCCTCAAAATCTCTGGTATCCTTGTTTCCAATCATTCCTTCATCGGTGTCCTTATGGCATCATTTGTGAGATCCCCCTGTTCCCACCGAGCAACAGATTCGGGGTACTAGCAGCGGAAGTAGCACTTCTCGCGCGGGACAGGGGTCCCACATTCGGGGCCTCGCCCACGGATATCCACTAAGAGACTAATCCGTCGGTTTGTCCAAAACCGAAACCGGAAAACTTCCTTTACCCAGAAAGCATGGGCGATTCCACCAGGATAACTCTTTACTCTAACGTAGTCAAGATCATTTCTGATCGAGCTGATCCAATTGCATCTATAAGATACTTGGTCAGATCAAGGAAGAAACTTGCACTTGGATCATTGGGATCAACGCTTTTTTCCCCATTCAAGAGGCACAGCCGTTGATTCCTATCCATAGAACAATTTCTGTCCGGGATTTACTTTATCTATCGTAATAACAGAATTTTTGAGTCTTGATTTACGGATCCATCAGTCCAGCCTAACCCCATCCAATCCCATGGGTTAGCCAACCGCCCAACCACTGTAGTGATGGGATCCAATTTGGAATTTGGTTAGGTTTTGTCCCGGGTACCAAGGAAAAGAGTTCCAAGGCCCCCTAGCCGGAAGTTCATGCAAACATAAAACTAGCCACACCACTTACACACCCAATATGAAAATTGCCTTTTTCTTAGCATCAGCTAACTTTAAAACAATCCTTTAATGAAACCATAGTACCACTGATCACAATCTTCCAATTTATCCAGTTGATTCATAATTTCCCATCATTCCTTCATCAGAGTATCTATGGCATCATTGGCAACTAGAACGCTCACCACCTGTCCACACAGGGGCCTTTTCAATAGTTCCTAGCCCATAATACTTGGCAATATAATCACTTATAAAAATCAAGATGGACTCTCGTTGAAGATCAGCAAGATCAACCAACAGATCCATATAAAGAGCCATGGACTCATCCATTGAAGACCAGCAAGGTCAATCAACCAGATCCATGCCCGGTTTCACAAAACAACTCTTACTCCTTGTTCCAATATCTTCCACGACGCACGTGTGGGTATCTTCGGCGACCCAGAGCCCGAGCACCGTATGGTCAGCACCCTCTAGGATCCTTCGCAGGTGACCTAGCGCTTCACTCATAGGCCGCTTCCTTGGTCCCTCATCCACCGTACCGGAAGCTCACCATTTAAATCGAACCGAGGCTGGTCAAGACCTCGGTCGACCTTGCTACGCGAGACGTCCTCCATTGACTCTCCGTCAAGCAGTTGCAACTTTAACAGTTAGGTCTTCATGACCTTAATCCATAAGACGGTCAAAATGCTTCCCCAGCATTCTTGACATAAAACAGTCATTTACAAACAGTCACAAAATACAGTTTCTAAATCGAACTCTCGTCTTTCCACATTATCCCTCCTTAGTCCACATTACTTATTCCACATTCCATTCAATGTGTACTCATTCTCATCCATTTCCTCATATCGACGACACATTAATTCACATACACATTCACCTTCACATCCATACATCCACATTTACATGTATACATCCATTTTCACATCCTCATTTATACATCCACATCCCATATCCACATTCATACATACACATCCATATCCACATCCAACATCCACATCCACATCCACATTCACATTCACATCCACATTCACATCCTCATTTATACATCCACATCCACATCCCCATTCACATCCATACATCCACATCTACATGCATACCTCCATTTTCACATCCTCATTTATACATCCACATCCCTTATCTACATTCATACATACACATCTATATCCACATCCATACATCCACATCCACATCCACATTCATATTCACATCCATATATCCACATCTACATGCATACATCCATTATCACGTCCTCATTCATACATCCACATCCACATACATACATACATCCACATCCACATACATACATACATCCACATCCACATTCTCATTCACATCTATACATCCACATTCATATACATCCACATCCACATTCCCATTCACATCTATACATCCACATCTACATCCACATACATACATACATCCATATCCACATTCCCATTCACATCTATACATCCACATCTACATCCACATTCACATCCACATTCCCATTCACATATATACATCCACATCTACATCCACATACATACATACATCCACATCCACATTTCCATTCACATCTATACATCCACATTCATATACATCCACATCCACATTCCCATTCACATCTATACATCCACATCTACATCCACATACATACATACATCCATATCCACATTCCCATTCACATCTATACATCCACATCTACATCCACATCTACATCCACATTCACATCCACATTCCCATTCACATCTATACATCCACATCTACATCTATATCCACATTCACATCTATGCATATACATCTTCATGCATACATCCATTTTCACGTTCATATATCCATTTTCACATTCATACATCCATACTCCCATCTCCACATCCACACATCCACATACATACATCCATTTCCACATTCCCATTCATGTAACCCCATATGCCTTCACATCTAATCTTTTACATCACATCCATTCTCGTCCTATCACAACCCATATGCATCTTATCCTATCACATACACTTCTTACCTCATCCCATACACATCTTATCACATCTTAATTCATCTTATCACCTCTTATCATCTCTTATACACCTCTTATCACATCCTATCACATCTCATATCTATTTATAGAATACAAGAGAACTCTTATATTTGATATAAGATTTCTTTACACGTTTATTCCATTTAAGGAGATTAATACTTCCGAAGAAAAATCAATCTTTTATGCATCTTCCTATGCATAAATTCATTTTAAATGAAAATGACACTTTTGAATTAAAATTCAATCATTTATGCATCTTCCTATGCATAAATTCAATTTAGATGAGAATGACACTTTTGAATTAAAAATCATTTTTTTAAAATGCATCTTCTTATGCATAAAGTCAATTTGGTAGGAATTACACTTTTAGAATAAAAGAATTTCTCTTATGTATCTAAGTTATGCATAAAATCCATTTATGATGAAAATCACACTTTTAGTATAAAAAGAATATCTTTTATGCATACCTCCATGCATGAAATCCAATTATGATAAAAGTTACACTTTTATAATAAAATAATCAACTTTTATGCATACCTCTATGCATGAAATTCAATTGTGACAAAAGTAACACTTTCTACATTAAAATAATCATCTTTTATCCATACCTCTATACATGAAATCCAATATGATAAAAGTATCACTTTTGATATTAAAAAAAATTATCCTTTATGCATACTTCTATGCATGAAAATTAAAAATGATAAAAGTAACACTTTTGATATAAAAATTTTCCTTTATGCATACTTCTATGCATGAAAATTAAAAATGGTAAAAGTAACACTTTTAATATAAAAAATTATCTTTTATGCATACTTCTATGCATGAAAATTAAAAATGATAAAAGTAACACTTTTGATATAAAAAATTTTCCTTTTGATATAAAAATTTTCCTTTATGCATACTTCTATGCATGAAAATTAAAAATGATAAAAATAACACTTTTGATATAAAAATTTATCCATTATGCATAATATTAAAATTCAATTTCTCCATGATTGTAATGAAATTCTTTCAATTAATCTAGGATGATAATTCCTAGAATATGGTAGGAAGTCCTCTTTTTATGCTTTGAATGAGATTATTTTATGCATAATTTTTATAAAAATTTTGCCATAGCTCCGCTGCTATGACTGATAAATCTCAATTTTTCTAAGGGATAATGCTTATCATTAAGAAAATAATTAAAATAATCTCTAATTGGATTATCAATCCATAATGGATTGAATCATTAATATACATAAACTAAAAGCATAGAAAAAAGCTATTAATTTGGCCTCAAGCATAGCTTAATCTTGGGTTAAGGAAAAGCTTTATGAAAAGCTTGATTTGGATTGAGAACGGTTCATGAGTATGACCATTTCTTGAGTGAGAGAGAGAATTTACATAAAAATCATTAGAATTTAAACATAAATGAAAATTAACTTCAATAGCATTATGTAACTCTTCACTACTATTCAAACTTCAATAGCATTAAAAAAAAAACCATACCAATTAAACTTCTCAAGCTTGAGAGGAGTTGAGAAGAGAGAAACATTGAGAAATTATAGAAAGATCAATATTCACTAATTACCTTATAACTTGCTTGATTCTTTGTTCACGGTAGAGGCCCCCAACCAATCAATTGGTTAAGTATGTTGATGGAGCCACTAATGGGGATTGAAGAAAGAGGGAAGCTCCAAAAACTAGTGAATTATTAAATGAATTCACAGTTTTTGGCTTAGGTGGAGTAGAGTAACGATGCATAAACACTATATATTTTTCAACAAGGGGGAGGCTTCTATTTATAGGAAAAATTGAGCTCCTAACCAAACAAACTGATTCTAGAATTTTCTAAATCAGTTTGGTCAATATTTGACCATTTTTAGATCAGTTAAGCTAACTTTTTGGAACTAGACTTGAATGAGGAGAGAGGAGAGATGAAATATCTCAATTTTTATGAGTTTAAAACTCATTCAAGCATGTGAAATATGCACCTCCTTTAAAGAACTCCCCTTCCTTACATATGTGTCATAATGGAATCATTTTAATATTGCTCATAGTTTTTTTACTAATAAACCTTGTACATTTTCAACTCTTCATCTTATGTGAAATATGCACCTCCTTTAAAGAATTCCCCTTCCTTACATATGTCATATTTTTAATATTGCTCATAGTTTTTTTACTAATAATCCTTGTACATTTTCAACTCTTCATCTTATGTGAAATATGCACCTCCTTTAAAGAATTCCCCTTCCTTACATATGTCATATTTTTAATATTGCTCATAGTTTTTTTTTACTAATAATCCTTGTACATTTTCAACTCTTCATCTTATGTGAAATATGCACCTCCTTTAAAGAATTCCCCTTCCTTACATATGTCATATTTTTAATATTGCTCATAGTTTTTTACTAATAAACCTTGTACATTTTCAACTCTTCACCTCATGTGAGCATTTACTCATTTTGGGTATTTTCTTTTTACAAGTTGGATTTATCTCCTCCCTACACATGGATTGATGCTATTGGTCCATAGGAACCTTAATTGGACCATAGTCTAAAGATTTCTGAAAATCTAGACCCTTAGGCTAAGGTTCTTTATAGCTATTTTCAATTAATTCCAATTGCACATTGGAAAATTCTTTTTGAACTTTTGTTTCAGGGGAACTCATCTGAATTAGAAGAGATATTTTTCTATCCAAAAATATTCAAAATCTAAATATTCTCTCTCTAGAATATTTTTCTCTCTCTAGGCTAAAACAGATAGAAACAAGGTCTTTATATTTCTGAAGAGGGATTGATTACAGGGAAAAATACTAGACATCAAAAAGGGGGTGGGGGAGGAATCTTACATTCTACCCCACTTAAAAAAATGCGAGATGTCCTCATCTCGCAACTGGGATAATTTCACAAGATGCACGAATATGAGACTTAGAGAAAAATTTTAATCAAGATTAACCACCAAGATAAGTCTTAAAGAGAGCAAGATTCAAAATACGAACAAGATTTAAACTTTATTCATTCTCGGAACTTATACGGTAAAGATAGAGGAACTCTTTACACTTCCATAAGCCCGTCCATCATATGGTCACGAAAGCAGTCCTCACAAGCTGCACAAGTATAAGGTAACTCATCTATGGGAATGATTCTGTGGGTTATTGCTGCGCCTATCTCAGTGGTGGTATGAGGTGTTCTAAGAAAAGGACCTCTGAGAGGCAAGCCAAAAACGGGGTAAAGGCATATCTTCTCATGAGGAAGAAAACACGCCAGTAAGAAGACCCGCTCAGAAAACCCAGGATGCCTTGATCTCATGACGCAGTAGTATCGGGGACCCAAACCCAAAGCTTCAATAACCATGGCCAAGCGGACATTGTTACGAAAGTGCTGCTGACCCCAGGGTGTTACCCTAGTTATGTTTTGATAGGTCCGCCATTTTGTCTGCGCTACAGAAGTTCCCAAGTGAGGGAAAAGTGAGCGCTCATACTGCTCTATAAAATCTTTCTTCACAGACTCCCTTGCGTCTTGAAGGTGAGAAATCATCATGGATAAAACTAATTCTTGTTGCCAAGCCATGAAGGAGATTAAGAAAGAAAGGAGATCGATGGGAGTAAGATTACTGTGAACGACAAGTAAAAGTTACGACTTATATAAAGGAAGGAGCTAGCGTAACTTAGAAGCCAACGGTAACTTGCCACTGAAGTTTTACCGTCTTTCCATGATTTGGGTTTGGCACATTTTTCTATAGAAGGCATTCAAAACTTTGAGATGAGGAGATAAAAGAAGTTCGTAAGCTAAATCACCTACTTTCTTTGGTCCACAATATCTGGGAGATAACTTCTTCTCAAGAGATAAAGAACTTCTTTTGGGCCGTACTCGAATGAAGACCAAAACCTTGATATCCAAAACATCGATTCTCACTTCTGAACTCATTGTTCTGAATCTTAAAACAGGTGGGACTCTTGAGAAGTATTCAGGAAAAAGGTTCTTCCTTTTTTAAACAGAATCTTTCTTTTATTTTAGAGAGAGAATAATTATAAGATCAGAAAGGGAGATTCTTACTCCTGTATACCTCTAAGGCTGGGGGAGAATCTTACATTCTACCCCACTTGAAAAGTGCGAGATGTCCTCATCTCGCAAGGTAGAGGACAACTCTTTTTCTTAAGATCCAATTTATTCTGGGGTTCCTTATATTCTGGTCAACCCAACAGAATACGGGGATAATTATCCCTTATATAGAACTCATCATTAAATAACAATTCATTCAGATCATATCATTCATATCTTTAACACGATAATGGTCCATTAGTCTGAAAATTTTCCTTCTGAACATTCCTCCACAGGAATTTTAGTTAAGCAAGTTCTCAATTTGTCATCCCTTAACTTAATCTACTGTCTCAAGTGTTAACAGTAGTACTTTGACAGCACAATCCACTAATCTCATAGTGATTTGTTGAAATCATTATCATCATTTATCATTACAGGGACTCGTCCCATTCATCCTCATTGCGGTTTTGCTCAGGTTATTATATTTCAACTAAATTTCAAAAATCATCATTTTTCAATCAGAATCCCAATCAATTCATCAGTTCCCAAACAGAATTAAAAATCATATCAACCACATTCAAATTCATCATCTGGATAGCATTAACGCTTATAATTTCAAGTCTTAGATTTACTCGTATATACTATCAGTAAAGAGCTGCAGTTATACTCTCGGTATATACGGATAGTCACGGCCCTTGGAATTATAAGGTAATTACCATCATGTCTAGGCCTCAAGCAAGTCAGGGATTCTATATAATTGCGGTACTTCAATCTGAAGACCTAATTACCAATTTACGAATTTCAATTTGAATATCAAATTATATGAATTATATCACACAATTACAACCTTTTTGTGTTTCTTGATAAATTTCTGACCTATTTGTCTTCTCAGTTGATCTTTATTAACCAAATGCTCTGATACCAACTGTGAGATCCCCCTGTTCCCACCGAGCAACAGATTCGGGGTACTAGTAGCGGAAGTAGCACTTCTCGCGCGGGACAGGGGTCCCACATTCGGGGCCTCGCCCACGGATATCCACTAAGAGACTAATCCGTCGGTTTGTCCAAAACCGAAACCGGAAAACTTCCTTTACCCAGAAAGCATGGGCGATTCCACCAGGATAACTCTTTACTCTAACGTAGTCAAGATCATTTCTGATCGAGCTGATCCAATTGCATCTATAAGATACTTGGTCAGATCAAGGAAGAAACTTGCACTTGGATCATTGGGATCAACGCTTTTTTCCCCATTCAAGAGGCACAGCCGTTGATTCCTATCCATAGAACAATTTCTGTCCGGGATTTACTTTATCTATCGTAATAACAGAATTTTTGAGTCTTGATTTACGGATCCATCAGTCCAGCCTAACCCCATCCAATCCCATGGGTTAGCCAACCGCCCAACCACTGTAGTGATGGGATCCAATTTGGAATTTGGTTAGGTTTTGTCCCGGGTACCAAGGAAAAGAGTTCCAAGGCCCCCTAGCCGGAAGTTCATGCAAACATAAAACTAGCCACACCACTTACACACCCAATATGAAAATTGCCTTTTTCTTAGCATCAGCTAACTTTAAAACAATCCTTTAATGAAACCATAGTACCACTGATCACAATCTTCCAATTTATCCAGTTGATTCATAATTTCCCATCATTCCTTCATCAGAGTATCTATGGCATCATTGGCAACTAGAACGCTCACCACCTGTCCACACAGGGGCCTTTTCAATAGTTCCTAGCCCATAATACTTGGCAATATAATCACTTATAAAAATCAAGATGGACTCTCGTTGAAGATCAGCAAGATCAACCAACAGATCCATATAAAGAGCCATGGACTCATCCATTGAAGACCAACAAGGTCAATCAACCAGATCCATGCCCGGTTTCACAAAACAACTCTTACTCCTTGTTCCAATATCTTCCACGACGCACGTGTGGGTATCTTCGGCGACCCAGAGCCCGAGCACCGTATGGTCAGCACCCTCTAGGATCCTTCGCAGGTGACCTAGCGCTTCACTCATAGGCCGCTTCCTTGGTCCCTCATCCACCGTACCGGAAGCTCACCATTTAAATCGAACCGAGGCTGGTCAAGACCTCGGTCGACCTTGCTACGCGAGACGTCCTCCATTGACTCTCCGTCAAGCAGTTGCAACTTTAACAGTTAGGTCTTCATGACCTTAATCCATAAGACGGTCAAAATGCTTCCCCAGCATTCTTGACATAAAACAGTCATTTACAAACAGTCACAAAATACAGTTTCTAAATCGAACTCTCGTCTTTCCACATTATCCCTCCTTAGTCCACATTACTTATTCCACATTCCATTCAATGTGTACTCATTCTCATCCATTTCCTCATATCGACGACACATTAATTCACATACACATTCACCTTCACATCCATACATCCACATTTACATGTATACATCCATTTTCACATCCTCATTTATACATCCACATCCCATATCCACATTCATACATACACATCCATATCCACATCCAACATCCACATCCACATCCACATTCACATTCACATCCACATTCACATCCACATCCACATCCTCATTTATACATCCACATTCACATCCTCATTTATACATCCACATCCACATCCCCATTCACATCCATACATCCACATCTACATGCATACCTCCATTTTCACATCCTCATTTATACATCCACATCCCTTATCTACATTCATACATACACATCCATATCCACATCCATACATCCACATCCACATCCACATTCATATTCACATCCATATATCCACATCTACATGCATACATCCATTATCACGTCCTCATTCATACATCCACATCCACATACATACATACATCCACATCCACATACATACATACATCCACATCCACATTCTCATTCACATCTATACATCCACATTCATATACATCCACATCCACATTCCCATTCACATCTATACATCCACATCTACATCCACATACATACATACATCCATATCCACATTCCCATTCACATCTATACATCCACATCTACATCCACATTCACATCCACATTCCCATTCACATCTATACATCCACATCTACATCCACATACATACATACATCCACATCCACATTTCCATTCACATCTATACATCCACATTCATATACATCCACATCCACATTCCCATTCACATCTATACATCCACATCTACATCCACATACATACATACATCCATATCCACATTCCCATTCACATCTATACATCCACATCTACATCCACATTCACATCCACATTCCCATTCACATCTATACATCCACATCTACATCTATATCCACATTCACATCTATGCATATACATCTTCATGCATACATCCATTTTCACGTTCATATATCCATTTTCACATTCATACATCCATACTCCCATCTCCACATCCACACATCCACATACATACATCCATTTCCACATTCCCATTCATGTAACCCCATATGCCTTCACATCTAATCTTTTACATCACATCCATTCTCGTCCTATCACAACCCATATGCATCTTATCCTATCACATACACTTCTTACCTCATCCCATACACATCTTATCACATCTTAATTCATCTTATCACCTCTTATCATCTCTTATACACCTCTTATCACATCCTATCACATCTCATATCTATTTATAGAATACAAGAGAACTCTTATATTTGATATAAGATTTCTTTACACGTTTATTCCATTTAAGGAGATTAATACTTCCGAAGAAAAATCAATCTTTTATGCATCCTGCTATGCATCTTCCTATGCATCTTCCTATGCATAAATTCATTTTAAATGAAAATGACACTTTTGAATTAAAATTCAATCATTTATGCATCTTCCTATGCATAAATTCAATTTAGATGAGAATGACACTTTTGAATTAAAAATCATTTTTTTAAAATGCATCTTCTTATGCATAAAGTCAATTTGGTAGGAATTACACTTTTAGAATAAAAGAATTTCTCTTATGTATCTAAGTTATGCATAAAATCCATTTATGATGAAAATCACACTTTTAGTATAAAAAGAATATCTTTTATGCATACCTCCATGCATGAAATCCAATTATGATAAAAGTTACACTTTTATAATAAAATAAGCAACTTTTATGCATACCTCTATGCATGAAATTCAATTGTGACAAAAGTAACACTTTCTACATTAAAATAATCATCTTTTATCCATACCTCTATACATGAAATCCAATATGATAAAAGTATCACTTTTGATATTAAAAAAAATTATCCTTTATGCATACTTCTATGCATGAAAATTAAAAATGATAAAAGTAACACTTTTGATATAAAAATTTTCCTTTATGCATACTTCTATGCATGAAAATTAAAAATGGTAAAAGTAACACTTTTAATATAAAAAATTATCTTTTATGCATACTTCTATGCATGAAAATTAAAAATGATAAAAGTAACACTTTTGATATAAAAAATTTTCCTTTATGCATACTTCTATGCATGAAAATTAAAAATGATAAAAGTAACACTTTTGATATAAAAATTTTCCTTTATGCATACTTCTATGCATGAAAATTAAAAATGATAAAAATAACACTTTTGATATAAAAATTTATCCATTATGCATAATATTAAAATTCAATTTCTCCATGATTGTAATGAAATTCTTTCAATTAATCTAGGATGATAATTCCTAGAATATGGTAGGAAGTCCTCTTTTTATGCTTTGAATGAGATTATTTTATGCATAATTTTTATAAAAATTTTGCCATAGCTCCGCTGCTATGACTGATAAATCTCAATTTTTCTAAGGGATAATGCTTATCATTAAGAAAATAATTAAAATAATCTCTAATTGGATTATCAATCCATAATGGATTGAATCATTAATATACATAAACTAAAAGCATAGAAAAAAGCCATTAATTTGGCCTCAAGCATAGCTTAATCTTGGGTTAAGGAAAAGCTTTATGAAAAGCTTGATTTGGATTGAGAACGGTTCATGAGTATGACCATTTCTTGAGTGAGAGAGAGAATTTACATAAAAATCATTAGAATTTAAACATAAATGAAAATTAACTTCAATAGCATTATGTAACTCTTCACTACTATTCAAACTTCAATAGCATTAAAAAAAAAACCATACCAATTAAACTTCTCAAGCTTGAGAGGGGTTGAGAAGAGAGAAACATTGAGAAATTATAGAAAGATCAATATTCACTAATTACCTTATAACTTGCTTGATTCTTTGTTCACGGTAGAGGCCCCCAACCAATCAATTGGTTAAGTATGTTGATGGAGCCACTAATGGGGATTGAAGAAAGAGGGAAGCTCCAAAAACTAGTGAATTATTAAATGAATTCACAGTTTTTGGCTTAGGTGGAGTAGAGTAACGATGCATAAACACTATATATTTTTCAACAAGGGGGAGGCTTCTATTTATAGGAAAAATTGAGCTCCTAACCAAACAAACTGATTCTAGAATTTTCTAAATCAGTTTGGTCAATATTTGACCATTTTTAGATCAGTTAAGCTAACTTTTTGGAACTAGACTTGAATGAGGAGAGAGGAGAGATGAAATATCTCAATTTTTATGAGTTTAAAACTCATTCAAGCATGTGAAATATGCACCTCCTTTAAAGAACTCCCCTTCCTTACATATGTGTCATAATGGAATCATTTTAATATTGCTCATAGTTTTTTTACTAATAAACCTTGTACATTTTCAACTCTTCATCTTATGTGAAATATGCACCTCCTTTAAAGAATTCCCCTTCCTTACATATGTCATATTTTTAATATTGCTCATAGTTTTTTTACTAATAATCCTTGTACATTTTCAACTCTTCATCTTATGTGAAATATGCACCTCCTTTAAAGAATTCCCCTTCCTTACATATGTCATATTTTTAATATTGCTCATAGTTTTTTTTTACTAATAATCCTTGTACATTTTCAACTCTTCATCTTATGTGAAATATGCACCTCCTTTAAAGAATTCCCCTTCCTTACATATGTCATATTTTTAATATTGCTCATAGTTTTTTACTAATAAACCTTGTACATTTTCAACTCTTCACCTCATGTGAGCATTTACTCATTTTGGGTATTTTCTTTTTACAAGTTGGATTTATCTCCTCCCTACACATGGATTGATGCTATTGGTCCATAGGAACCTTAATTGGACCATAGTCTAAAGATTTCTGAAAATCTAGACCCTTAGGCTAAGGTTCTTTATAGCTATTTTCAATTAATTCCAATTGCACATTGGAAAATTCTTTTTGAACTTTTGTTTCAGGGGAACTCATCTGAATTAGAAGAGATATTTTTCTATCCAAAAATATTCAAAATCTAAATATTCTCTCTCTAGAATATTTTTCTCTCTCTAGGCTAAAACAGATAGAAACAAGGTCTTTATATTTCTGAAGAGGGATTGATTACAGGGAAAAATACTAGACATCAAAAAGGGGGTGGGGGAGGAATCTTACATCATTGGCAACCAGAACGCTCACCACTTGTTCACATAGGGGCCTTTTCGATAGTTCCTAGCTCATAGTAACCGACAATATATTCACATAACAAAATGGAATCTCCATGGAAGATCAACAAGATCAACCAACAGATCCATATAAAAGAGTCATGGACTTATCCGTTGAGGACCAGCAAGGTCAATCAACCAGATCCATGCTTGATTTTAGAAAACAACTCTTACTCCTTGATTCAATATCTTCCACGACCTACGTGTGGGTATCTTCGGTGACCCAGAGCCCGAGCACCGTATGGTCAGCACCCTCTAGGATCCTTCGTCAGCGGCAGGTCACCTAGCGCTTCACTCATAGGCCGCTTCCTTGGTCCCTCATTCGGAAGCTCACCATTAAAATCGAACCAAGGTTGGTCAAGACCTCGGCTGACCATGCTATGCAAGACGTCCTCCGTTGACTCTCCGTCAGCTGTTGCAACTTTATCAGTTAGGTCTCCACGACCTTAATCACAAGACGGTCAAAATGCTTCCCCAGCATTCTCGACATAAAACAGTTATTTACAAACAGGTCACAAATACAGTTTCTATAATGAACTCTCGACTTTCCACATTATCCCTCATCAGTACACATTACTTATTTGACATTCCATTCATATGTGTACTCATTGTCATCCAATCACATCATTTTTCATCTCATGACCTCCGATTCATTCACATCTCATATCATTTATTCACATCCCAATTCACATGTCATCACATCTCATCCATTCACTCATATCGACGTCATATCATTTCACATTACTTATTCGACATTCCATTTATATGTGTACTCATTGTCATCCAATCACATCATTGTCATCCACATTACTTATTCGACATTCCATTCATATGTGTACTCATTGTCATCCAATCACATCATTTTTCATCTTATCACCTCTGATTCTTCATTCACATCTCATATCATTTATTCACATCCCAATTCACATGTCATCACATCTCATCCATTCACTCATATCGACGTCACATCATTTCACATACACATTCGCATTCATTATTCTACATACACATCCACATTTGTACATCCATTTCCACATCCACATCCCTACATCTATATCCATACATTCATATCCTTCAACCCACATCATTCACACATCAAAACCACATCATCTATATATCCATCTACATTAATCTATATCATTCACACATCAAACCACATCATCCATCCATCCATTTACATCAACCCACTTCATTCACACATCAAACCACATCATCCATACATTTATCTATAGGGATTTACATCATTCACATCCTAATTCAGAAGACATCACATCCATTCATCCATTTACATTTATCTGATTCATCCATTTACATTTATCTGATTCATATCACTTCCATCCATCCATTCATAGAATGTAAGAGAATTTTATTTTATTTTTGATATAAAGATTCTTTACACATCTAATTAGGCATAAAGACAACTTTAGTAGGAATAATACTTTTATAAAAATCCATTTATGCATCTATTTATGCATAAGTTTGAATTTAAGGAAAATAACACTTTCGAATTAAAAATAAACCTTTTATGCATTTTACTATGCATAAATTCCATTTTAATGAGAATAGAACTTTCAAAATAAAAATAAATCTTTTATGTATCTATCTATGCATAAATTCAATGTCAATGAAAATAATACTTTTGAAATAAAAATAAATCTTTTATGCATCTTTCTATGCATAAAATCAAAATTGATAAGAATAACTCTTTTGGATTAAAAGTAAAATTCTTTATGCATCTATTTATACATAAAATCAAAATTGATAAAAATAACTCTTTGTGAATTGAAAATAAAATTCTTTATGCATCTTTCTATGCATAAAATCAAAATTGATGAAAATAACTATTTTGAAATAAAAATGGATTTTGTTATGCATCCGTTTATGCATAAAATCAAATTTAATGAGAATAACACTTTTGGATTAAAATAAATTCTTTATGCATCTTTCCATGCATAAATCCAATTTAGTAGGAATTACAGTTTTAGAATAAAAGAATTTTTTTAATGCATTTTCCCATGCATAAAAACTAAATCCAATGAAAAATAATTCTTTTAAAATAAAAACTTTCTTTATACATCTATTTATGCATAAATTCAATTTTGATAAAAGTCACACTTTTATAATAAAACAATTTCTTTTATGCATCTAATTTATGCATAAAATCCATTTATGACGAAAATCATTCTTTTAATATAAAAAAATATTTTATGCATATGTTTATGCATACAAATCATTTATGATGAAAATCACTCTTTTAATATTGAAAGAAAGTAACAGGGGTGGGTTAGTCCCTCACCAAGGGAGTGGCTCACTCATGAAGGAGTCACCACTTAGCATCTCACGGAAGAAGCTCACCATTGATTCTTGGAACAAATAACATTATCATGAATGAGTCATAATCCCATTTACATTGGTATTTATACTCCACCCAAGAGTTCAACAGGGGTGGGTTAGTCCCTCACCAAGGGAGTGGCTCATGAGGGAGTCACCACTTAGCATCTCACGGAAGAAGCTCACCATTGATTCTTGGAACAGATAACATTATCATGAATGAGCCATAATCCCATTTACATTGGTATTTATACTCCACTTATACTCCACCCAAGAGTTCACACCTACTTACTAGTTGTCCATGGCCTTGGGCCCATAATGCTTTCTTACAAACCATCCCTTCCCCAATGGTTTCCTCCTCGAAACCTGAAATGAATACCCCAAATTCGGAGAAGAATGTTCCATGTGGCTGAATTTACACCAACCCCTATTGCTCTATCAATGCTTCATATCCCTCCAATGCTGAAATAGGTTGCCATGAAGCTTCTTCCTTAGGTAAACCTTTCCATTGAACAAGATACTCCACCAAGGTACGAGTGCGAAGTACCTTTTTCCTTGTAACCAAGATAGCTTCTGGAATGTATTCAATCATTCCCTCTTCATTCATTAGAGGTAACTCATCAACCATTTGATCGATCATACCCACATATCCTTTCAAGTGAGAGACATGAAACACATCATGAATCTTTGTTGTAGATGGAAGTAAGAGTTGATATGCAACCTCCCCAACTCTTGATATCACTTGATATAAGGACCATAATAGCGATGAGCTAGCTTGGTGTTGGTGCTTCCCTTCAAAGATGCATATCTTGACTTTGGTATTCTCAAAAGAACCCAATCTCCACTTTGAATTCCAATGGTCTTCGATGAACATTGGCATATTGTCTCATTTTCTCTTGTGCAACCTTCAAATTACTTTTGCATTGTTGCAACAAAGCTTGCATCCTTTTAGCTTCCTCCTTGGCATTATGGTTAGAAGTCTCATATATACCCACCAACATAGGTAAATTGACCTTGTAACCATATAAAGCCTCAAAGGGTGACATGCCAATGCTCACATGATATGTTGAGTTGTAAGCAAACTCAGCCAAAGGTAACCAATCATCCCATGTGCTTTGAGTATCATGACAATAGTGGCGTAGATATGTTTCTACCCATTTGTTTACTCTTTCTGTTTGACCATCGATTTCGGGATGATAGGTGGTGCTTGGAGTAAGCTTGGTTCCCATATATTCAAACAATGTTCTCCAAAAAGTGCTCATGAATTTGACATCACGATCACTCACAATTTGAGACGGCATACCATGCAACTTGAAAACCCCATGAACAAATTGCTTGGCAACATTTTGGGCTGAATATGTGACCTTGGAAGGAATGAAATGGGCCACTTTGGTCAATCTATCCACCACAACATACAAGCTGTCCCACCCTTTCTTTGTGCGCGGAAGGTTAGTAATGAAATCCATTGATATATGACTCCATTTGCCTTTGAGAATGGGCAATGGCTGAAGCAAACCTCCCGGTTTTTGTGTAGGATCCTTGTTCAATTGACATGACCGGCACCCACTTACATAAGCATGAATGCTCTTCCACATCCCCTTCCAAAAGAAACTTTTCCTTATTGCATCAAAGGTTTTGTAGACACCCAAATGACCAGCCATAGGAGTACAATGCATCTCTTCCATGATCTTCTTGATAAATGATGAAGTAGGAACCAAGTAGACTTTTCCTTTGTAGTAGAGGAGACGATTTTTCTGCTCATAATGGGGTAACTCTTCACATACACCTTGCTGTAATTTCTGCACTATTTGTGAGGTTTCTTCATCAAACAAGTACTCTTCTTGTATCTCCATGACCCAATCTTTATGCACCTCAGAAATAGCATACAATGAGCAGGTCCACATACGAGACAAGGAATCGACAACCACATTTTCTTTGCCCTTTGTGTATGTGATTTCAAAATCATAGTTTTGTAGTGTTGCTACCCACCTTCTTTGCTTAGGAGACAAATTGGGTTGTGTGAGGAAATACTTCAGCACCCTATGATCACTTCTCACATAAAAATGACTCCCATATAAGTAATGGTGCCATTTCTTGATACCATGGAGTATAGCAATCATCTCTTGCTCATACACATGGAGTTCTCTTTCTTTGTCATTCAGCTTTCTACTTTCATAAGCAATGACTCCATGGTCTTGGTAAAGTACCGCACCAATCCCTCTTCCACTTGCATCCGCCCTTATTGTGAAAGGTTTGGTGAAGTCTGGACATACTAAAATAGGTGCTGATGTGAGCATCTTCTTCATATCTTCAAAGCTTTTGTTGGCAATGGCATCCCAAAAGAAGGTTTCCTTCTTCAATTTGTCCGTCATTGGGGCTGAAACTTCTGCATAGTGGGCAATAAAGCGCCTATAGAATGAAAACCCCAAAAATCCTCTCAATTGAGTAGTGTTTGAAGGAACCGGCCAATTCCTAATACATTCCACTTTCTTTGGATCCACACAAATGCCATCCTTGCTCACAATGTGACCCAAATATTCCACCTCATGTGCCATGAAGGTACATTTTGTCTCCTTAACATACAACTTGTTTTGCCTCAAGACCTCCAAAACCTCTTTCACGTGCTTCAAATGCACTTCCTCATCTTTGCTATAGATAAGTATGTCGTCGAAAAAGACCAATACAAACTTGTAGAGGAAAGGTTGAAGCACTTTGTTCATCAATGCTTGAAAAATTGCCAGTGCATTGCATAATCCAAACGGCATAACCATGAATTGGTAAAGACCACTTTCCGTACGAAATGCTGTTTTGAACTCATCACCACTTTTCATCCTTATTTGATGGTATCCGGAACGCAAATCAATATTTGAAAAGCATGTGGCACCCTTCAACTCATCCAGAAGATCATCCACCCTTGGTATTGGAAATCGATTTTTGATGGTGATCTTATTCAAATCACGATAATCAATGCACATGCGGAAAGTACCATCCTTTTTCTTCACAAGTAGCACCGGAGAAGCAAAAGGAGATTGACTTGGTTCAACCCATCCCATGTCAATGAGTTCTTTGACTTGCTTTGACACCTCTTCCTTTTCAACCTTCGATAAACGATAGGGAGGCTTGTTGATTGGTTTGGCATTTGGTTCCAAATCAATAGCGTGATCAACACTCCTCTTTGGCGGCATTGATTTTGGCATGGTAAATACATCTTCATAATCCTTGAGTAGCTTAACCATGTCCACATTTTCGATGCAATTCTTTTTGCTATTATCTTCCTCTTTGCAAAGCTGTAGTACATAAACATAGCCCTCTTTCTTGAACTCTTTCTTCATTTGAGTAGCATTGATCATGAAGAGCTTGGACCCTTGCATTCCATTCAATGTAATAACCCCTTGATGATGCATAAAACTCATGAAACTTTTCTCTAAGTTCATGGTAAAAGAGTTCAAAGTGGACAGCCAATCACATCCAAGTACTATGTCAATTGGTCCCAACTCAATCACCAAAAGATCAACTTTGCAAGAGTAGTTCTTGGACAACTCCAATTCTATACTTTGACACTTCATATTGCAACCCATTTAATCACCATTGGCCACTTGCACCATGTGCTTGTTTGGTAAAGAAGTTGGTTGCATTTTGAGAGTGTTCAAAGACCTTTTATTGACAAAACTATGCGTGCTTCCAGTATCAATGAGTGCATATGCTGTTCTTCCATTCATCTTGATCTTCAATCTCAATGTGTTGGCACCCTTACTTCCCGCATAAGCATCATGAGAGATTGTACACAAGATAGTATGTGCACTATTGTTTTCATTCCACACGCATAGAGGCATCCCATCATCCATTTTGTCATGAGCAAACTTTAGTTTCTCACCCGGATCAAAAGGAAACTCGGGATTTTCTTCATCAAAACCATCATCATGAGAACCTCCACCCTCATGAGGATCTCCCCATCCTAAGGCATCATTGCATTCAAGGAATTCCTCCTCCTCATGATTAGCATTTTCCTCATTGATAATGTAGCTTATGGAAATATCCTTGGATTTGCATACTTTGAAGTGATCCTTGTTCCATTTTTCTCCACATTTGAAACATAGACCTTTGAGCCTCATTTCATGCAAACGGTCCTCCTTGATAACCTTGCTTTTTGAACCCCCATTTGCTGGCTTGGACTCATTGTATGTAGCTTTGTTGGACATAAATAGTGGTTTAAATGGAAGTCTATTAGACTCTCTACCATACACGGTAGGAAATCTTGGAAGATTAGGTCTTGTGTTTGCATGAGAACCCATTTCAGTCCTTGTGATTACTTCCCCTTTGATATTCCCTTTGCTAGCCCACTTTGTCAAGTACTTCTCTTCATGGATTTCTGCAAGCATCATTGCCTTCTTCAAAGTGGCGGGTTCATGAGACTTGACATCACCCCACCAATAGGAGCTTTCAAGCCCCTTATATACTTGACAACAAGATAATGCTCATCAAAGTCGTCCAAGTATAATAGAAGCTTTAGAAACTTGTGAGAATATTCCTTCACGGTAGTGATTTGCTCTAGCTTGTCCCATTCCACAATGTGATTGTCCCTTTGCATGCGAGAAGTAAACTCTTCTGCCATGTCATTCTTGAATTCTTCCCAAGTAGTGATGACATAACCATGAGATTGCTTCCTCCTCCACCAAGTGTGAGCAAAACCTTCAAGATGAAGTGAGGTGAAGTAGACTTTGGCAATCTCGCTCCTTGGGCTGATTTCGAAGTAGAGATCCATCTTGTTTGCCCACTCTTCAAAGTCTTTGATAGAATTTGATTCTCCTTTGAACTTATTAAATATGATTTTGTTCTTCACAGCATTGTCAAAATCACCATGCATTCTTGAACCCCTCTGCCATGCTCTTGGATCATCAAATCCTCTTCCTTCACCCAAGTGTCTATGCATTTTCTCATCTTCCAATTGCCAATCACCTGCATCTTTAAATCCCTTCTGTTCATACCCTCTTCTTGCATCTTGCATAAAGGATGAAGTTCTTGGAATACTGGCATTTGATCTCTCATAAGAAGTATCACCCATAGGTCTCTTGCCCTTGTCCATGTAAGAAGAATGTGGCATCATTTGAGGTGGCATCATTTGTCTTACTTTGTTCTCTTCTGGCATAGAAGGCTTTCCATCATGTTTGGCATCATAATGTACACCATCCATTGCATTCATATTGGCTTCTTGGTTGAGCTTGAGAGGAGCCAATTCACTAATTGTTTTCTCCAAGTCTTTTAACCCTCTTTGCATTACGTCATAGGTAGTGGTGTCGCTTGTCGAACCGTTCCATGAGGTGTTCACCAAATTGTTGTTGCTGATTTGTTTGGTTATTTTCAATCCTTTGAAACATACTCTCCATAGCCATTAACATCATGTCCACTGTTAGCAAAGTAGTTCCCAAAGATTGAGGCATTTCCATTGGCTGGGATTCATCTGGAGATGGTGCTTTTATGGTTGAACTTTCTTCATTCATCGTTGATGAACTCATTGCCATCATTGCTTCCGGTTGTCTTTGATCCGGGCTCCCTTGTTTTGACCTCCTCTAGTCATTTCCATGCGCGTAATTGATCCCTCCTTGCAAAGACCACTTACTTGATTTTTTTTTTCTCTATTCAAACGGTATCCGATTTGGGTGATCTTTATATCGACGCGAAGCTCTCAACGAGGCGAATAAGAATCCCCAAAAATAGATCTGAAAAAGTCAACAACCTTTGACCAGTCAACTGTACCAGTTGAAAGTCAACTCTTGATGTTAACCGCTCAATTCTTATCCGATTTGGGTGATCTTTATATCGATGCGAAGCTCTTGATGAGACGAGTAAGGATCCCCAAAAACAGATTTGAAAAGTCAACAGCCTTTGACCAGTCAACTGTTCAAACTAAACAAATCATTTATGATAAAAACTACTCTTTTAATATAAAAAATCTTTTATGCATATGTTTATGCATACAAATCATTTATGATGAAAATCACTCTTTTAATTTAAAAAAATCTTTTATGCATACAAATCTTTTATGCATGAAAATCACTCTTTTAATATAAAAAAATCTTTTATGCATATGTTTATGCATACAAATCATTTATGATGAAAATCACTCTTTTAATATTAAAAAAATCTTTTATGCATATGTTTATGCATACAAATCATTTATGATGAAAATCACTCTTTTAATATTAAAAAAATCTTTTATGCATATGTTTATGCATACAAGTCATTTAGGTGATGAAAATCCCTCTTTTAATATAAAAAAAATCTTTTATGCATATGTTTAGGCATACAAATCATTTATGATAAAAATCACTCTTTTAATATATAAAAATCTTTTTATGCATATGTTTATGCATACAAATCATTTATGATGAAAATCACTCTTTTAATATAGAAAATCTTTTATGCATACAAAGCATTTATGATGAAAATCACTCTTTTAGTATAAAACCAAATCTTTTATGCATATGTTTATGCATACAAATCATTTATGATGAAAATCCCTCTTTTAATATAAAAAAATCTTTTATGCATATGTTTATGCATATAAATCATTTATGATGTAAAACACTCTTTTAATATAAAAGAATTTCTTTTATTCATCCATTTATACATAAAAATGATGAAAATAACACTTTTATAATGAAAATAAAATATCAATATGCTTCCTTCTATGCATAGAATTAATTCTAAAGAAAGTGACACTTTTTTAATAAAATATTTTTAGTATGCATTTTTCTATACCTAGGATGAAAAATAACACTTTAAGAATACATATACGATGGGAATTACTCTTTTAAAATAAAAAAAGTAAAACTTATTTTTCACAATTTTAGAAAATTTTGCCATAACCTCCTTTGTATGGTCGACCATTTTTTAATTTTTAACTCTCTAAAATTAATTAGAAATTCACCAAGAGTATTTAAATCATTCTAATGTAAACATTTTCTACTTTGTCAAAGAGAAACATTATGAAAAACTTGATTTTCTCCATTAATTATTCATCTAGGATAAGAATGGTTGGATTAATTATTCATCTAGGATAAGAATGGTTGGATTTACTAAAGAAGAGACGGAATGCCTTTTTTCAACGAGGCATAACATCATATTCAATTTAGAGAAGACAAAAATCATAAAAAACCATACAATGAATAGAAAAGAGAAGAATCTCCAACTTACAAAGGAATTTGAGAGCTTTCCTTTAGCTTGATGGTTTGAGGGTTCTACTCTTGTTTGAAACAAGAGTGGCCCACCAATCTTTAGAAGAGGGAAGGTCAAAAAACTAATGAATTATGAGTAAATTCATTAGTTTTTTGGCTCTTGGGAGAAGTAGGGTAACAGTGCAAAAACACTATTAAGCTTCAACAAAGGGGAAGGCTTCTATTTATAGGAAAAAGTGAGCTTTTAACCAAGCCAACTGATTCTAGAATTTTCCAGATCAATTTGGTCAAATTTTTGAACATTTTTGGGTCAGTTTAGTCCACTTTTCGGATCTAGTTGAAATAGAAGAGAGGAGAGATAAAAATATCTCATTATTTGGGAGTTTAAAATTCTCCCACACATGTGAAATAGGCGCCTCCTTCATGAGGGGAATTCCCCCATACTGAGGTGTCAAAAATGCATCATTTCATCTAAATGTCTCTCTTTTTTAACTATTAACCTTGTCCTTAGTCAACTCTTCATCTTATATGAGTATTTACTCATTTTTGGGAGATTTTTCTTTTATTCTTCTATTTATCTCCTCCCTAAATTTGGATGAATCTTATTGGACCATAGGAATCTTAATTTAAAAATTTTCAAAAATCTGGACCCCTAGGATAATGCCTCTCTTGAACAGATTATACTTAATTTCTAATGCACCTTCTGAAAATCTTTTTGAAGTTCTCTTTCACGGGAACTTATTTTAATAAGATGAGATATTTTTCTATCCAAAAATATTTAGAAACGGAATTACCACTCTCTAGAAGATTTTTTCTCTCTAGGCCAAAACTGGTAGAAACAAGATCTTTTATATTTGTGAAGAGGGATTTGATTACAGGGGAAGATACTGGACATCGTGAGAGGCTGGGGAGTGTTGAGATATTGAGCTCGTCTAGTGAGGCGGTGGCCCACTGATGACCCGCCTGGGAGATAGGCCCCACATTTACACCACTGGCATGGTTGGTGAGATCTTGGGTGATATGCGGTGGCCACACTGATGACCCGCCTGGGAGATAGGCCCCACATTTACACCACTGGCATGGTTGGTGACATCTTGGGTGATATGCGGCCAGTGGGATGACAGGCTGTGTGACAGCCATTCTAGAGACTGGCATAGTTATAGCGCTAGCTCATTTAGTCGGGTTCACACTATAGAGAACCTATGTATGTATTGGTTGAGTACCTTTCATATTGTGTGTACTCTTATCTTGTATATGGTGTGTTGAGTGTTGAGTAGAGAAGAAGAAGCTTTTGAGTCTCTCACCTTGTGTGTTCTCTATTAGGGTTTGTGTGTGTGTGTGTGTGCTTGCAAGAGTTCAAGCTCTCTTCCCCCCTGCATCTTCACATGGTATCAGAGCCTGGTTCGTGCTAAGGGCTGAGCTACAAGAAAGAGAGCCACAAGAAGCGATACGAGGGTAAGAGCTTCAACTACTCTTCTCTATTGTGTTGGTGTGACTACACCCTTGTCGGGAGCTCTACGGGAGGCACCGGCAAACGGTCTCTGATTGAGGAGCTTTCTTCGTGGGAGTAAAGCTATAGGGCAACTACAGGACACCATGATTGGGCACATTCAGGATGCCAAGTCCCCCAAGGAGGCATGGGACACCTTGGTAAAGCTCTATGAAACAAATACCAAGGCACGTAAGATACAGTTGAAGAATGAACTTCATACTGTGGAGAAAAATAGCATGTCTATGAATGACTATGCGCTGAAGATAAAGGGTATTGAGGAATCCCTTGCATCTATTGGTGTGTCAGTAGATGATGATGACAAGGTGGAAGTCTGTCTACGTGGTCTCGGGCCACAATACAAGGCATTCAAGACGTCCATTCAGACTCAGGAAAACATTCCCGACTTTACAGATTTGGTGTCTATGCTGATTATCAAAGAGAAGAGCTTGGGTGAAGACCAACAGCCTTCACAAAGCAAAAACAGTTCAGAGCAATAGACCTTCTACACGAGTTCAGGAAGAGGACGAGGTAGAGGAGGCCATGGACACGGTCAAGGAGGTGGCCGAACAGGTAATCAGAATTATGGTCAGCAGCAGCAACAACAGTCTAGAATTATGGTCAGCAGCAGCAACAACAGTCCAGAATCAACAACAGCAGCAGCAACACGCAGGTGAAAGAGGCAAATTTAGAGGCAGGGGGAGTCAAAGAGGCCGTGGAAATTGGAAAAGGCAATATAATGATGCATGTGAATGCTATTATTGTGGTAAGCCTGGACATGTGCAGGTAGAATGTTATAAGAAGCAGGCTGACATGCAAAATGGGAAAGTGCAGCAAAACAACTATGCATCCTCAAGCAGAAATAATGAGGATAATGAAAGATTATTTGTTATGCAGCATGTCGTGAATGCCATGTCTGAAAATGTTGTTGCAGCATAAAAAGATAATGTATGGTATGTGGATTCAGGCGCTTCGAATCACATGACGAGTCATGGGGAGTGGTTCAAGGATATGAAAAACCCGGAAAGACCAGGTTTTGTGGAAACAAGGGATGACACTGCTCATCCAATTGCCCATGTTGGAGATGTGCCATTGTCTATGCAGGATGGCAAAGTGAAGTACCTTGCAGATGTACTTCATGTACCAAACATAACAAAGAATTTGGTTTCAGTTGGTGAGCAGGGTTTGCAGGTTCGTAACCCTGATGAGTGTTATGTTAAAGATTTCAAAAACAAGTGCAGGTTGGTTGCAAAAGGCAACAGAGTGGGTAGAATGTTTACGTTGAATGTAGACATGCCTGAAATGAGTGCTGCGATGTTTGCAAACGGTTCAGGAATTGTTGTAGACATAGACATTTGGCATAAAAGGATTGGACATGTAAATGTGCAGAGATTGAAGTCTATGCAGACAAAAGGAATTGTGATAGGGCTGCCAAAATTTAAAGTGGAAGGTATGCAGAAAATATGTGAAGCATGCCAATTTGGGAAGCAAACAAAGCATGTGTTTCCACGTAACAGATATGTGAGCAGAAATGCACTAGATGTTGTCCATTCAGATGTATGGGGTCCTACGAAGACCATATCTATGGGAGGCTGCAGGTATTATGTGACTTTCATTGATGACCACACAAGGAAAGTGTGGGTATATTTCATGAAGGAGAAGAGTGAGGTGTTCACTCACTTTCAGAATTTTAGAGTTTTGGTTGAAAAGCAAACAGGGAAATATGTAAAGTGCCTAAGGTCAGATGGAGGGGGAGAGTACTTCTCCAATGAGTTCTCTGAATTTTTGAAGAAGAATGGTATTCGGAGACAGTTTACATGCAGATACACTCCGCACAGCAAAATGGAGTTGCTGAGCAGAAAAACAAGCACATTGCTGACATTGCGTGGGCATTGATGGAAGAGAAAAATATGCCGCATAGCTATTGGGCAGAGGCTGTTTCTATAGCAATATACATCATGAACAGGACTCCAACTGCAGCCATACATGATGTAACTCCAGAGGAGAGGTTTACTTTGGCAGAAAACCAAATTTGTCTCATCTGAAAGTCTTTGGATGCATTGCATATGTGCATGTGCTAGATGAGCTGAGAACTAAGCTGGATCCGAAAGCTGAAAAATGTGTGTTTATTGGATATTCCCTTGAGCAAAAGGGATACAGGTGTTATAACCCTGCTACACGTGAGTTGAGGGTAAGCAGGGATGTTGTCTTTGATGAGATGAGTGTTGAAATATACAAGTGAATAGGGTGTGTGTGGGAACAAGCTCTTGGATAGAGGCTGTAAAAGAGGAGATGTAATTGTGAAAGAACCAGTGAAAAGGTTAGAAGAATCTACTGGGAGAGAATAATGGGTAGCATGAGGGAATTTAGGAGTGTGGAGATATTCTGGGAGATAATCTGGGAAAAGAGAAGAGGTGGAGAGAATCAGGCAAAAGGTGGAGATATTCTGGGAGTGAATCATGGAGAAATCAATGGGATTCTATGCTTGATGTAAACTCTATAAATTGAGGCATAACCCTAATGAGAATTTGCTGGTTTTTGAGTATCCATGCCTACATTAATCTATGTGCCAATTATTCACTAATTACGTCTTAATTATTTCTTAATCACTTTGTTAATCATGTTGATTCTAGTGTTTGATCCACCATAGCTCATCATTTTGCTCACATTTTAACATGGTATCAGAGCCATGCCTAGAATCAACCAGATTTATGAGCCCATTAGTGAATTAATTAGGATTAGCAAAAAAAAATCAATTTTTAGTGAGTTCTTCATCTTCCCCTTCACCCCCAGCCAGTGGAGGATCTCTAGCACCTTGCACACATAAAATTAGGGCACAAGCTTTATACACAAGCTAGCTAACATCATTGGCTTCAAGCCCATCCAAAGGGAGCAGCAAACCGCCGGTGGAAGCAGCCAATTTTTGCTAATTAGCAGGCGCCATTTTTCTGAAGCATTTTGAAGATTTCTCCTTGTGCAAGTCAAATTGATTCAATTCCTCCTAGCCCAAGGTGTAATCAAGCATGCTCTACAAGCTAGTGAAGACAGAATTGAGTTTCATCAAGTCTACATTGAGATCAAAGCTCTTCATCAAATCTGCAGGTGACTGGTAAAACAGAGATTAAGCTTTCATTATTTGGTCAAATCTTGTGTTTCTTGGCTTAATCCTCTACTAGACTCATTTATATTGATGCCTTTGAAAGCATTTGAGATCATTTGAAGTGGAAGGCACCAGATCTGGACTCCCCGCATACTCTGTTTTCTGCACACAAAACAGAGCATTAATTTGCTAATCAGTGTAATCAGTGCTAATCACTGTATTTTGGTGCAATTGAGGGTTCAAATTAACCATTAGGTATCCGATACAGATCCCTATAACTTCAGATTGCAAATCGGAGTTGGTTTGATACTCCAACCATCCCGTACAAATTGGTTACCCTTGATTTAATGTAATTTCTGGTAAAATTGTGCTGATAAATTTGTGAAAATCATCATTTTGCATTCAACCCTTGGTTAATGCCTGTAAATCTCACTCAAATTCAAGATTATTCACAGCCAGAGTTGCATTTGGAATGTGCATGAGAATGAATGCTATACGCATTATGTATTGGACACATTTTATCAGTGTAAAAATGGGAACAGACACTGCTCCAGATTAAGGCAAGAGGTAAGACCTCCCGCATAAATTTGGGTTTGCATTGCATAATGATACAAAATAAACATAAAAAGCCCAAAGGAACTCTCAGCAAAACATTGAAACATGTTGCTCACATGGAGCAAAAAGACCACGGACGAGCTCATGGCCCCAACCATGAAAGAAGAAGAATATCTCTTCCCAAGAAGAGGATCCACACCAAGAAGAAAAGCTGAAGGAAGACATGGACATGAGAAGAGAAGCTGCCACAAGAAGAGAAGCTGCCCCGAGAAGACTGGAAGAAGAGACGGACGCGTGGAGAGATGCTGCCACGAGAAGAAGACTGAAGAAAAGAGAAGATGTGAGGCTCCAAAGAGTGAGGAGCCATGTGAAAATCTCTGAGAGAGAGAGAGAGAGAGAGAGCCCACAACCCAATGTAACCTGCCCCAATAAAGTAAAACCACCTCTGAGCCACCGCCGATGATGTAGGCCACGTGGTAGATGTATGTGTGAGCACTTTAGTCAAGGTCGCAAGCACTTATAGTAGCCTTGGACACATAGAGAGAGAGTGTGTCAAGGACTATGGAGTTTAGGGACTTGAGGCACTGGTCGCGGACTGTCAAGCAAGAAAGAAACTTGATACAGGGTCCAGGTGTGCTGAGATAACTTGAGGGGAGGAGTAGACACTGGTCGTGGACTTCCAAGTAAGGGGAGGCAAACTTGGTATAGGGTCTAGGTGTACTAGGAGTATTCACTTGAGGGGAGGTGTTGAAATATACAAGTGAATAGGGTGTGTGTGGGAACAAGCTCTTGGATAGAGGCTGTAAAAGAGGAGATGTAATTGTGAAAGAACCAGTGAAAAGGTTAGAAGAATCTACTGGGAGAGAATAATGGGTAGCATGAGGGAATTTAGGAGTGTGGAGATATTCTGGGAGATAATCTGGGAAAAGAGAAGAGATGGAGAGAATCAGGCAAAAGGTGGAGATATTCTGGGAGTGAATCATGGAGAAATCAATGGGATTTGATGCTTGATGTAAACTCTATAAATTGAGGCATAGCCCTAATGAGAATTTGCTGGTTTTTGAGTATCCATGCCTACATTAATCTATGTGCTAATTATTCACTAATTACATCTTAATCACTTGCTAATCACTTTGTTAATTATGTTGATTCTAGTGTTTGATCCACCATAGTTCATCATTTTGCTCAAATTTCAACAATGAGCAGCTAGTATGCTGCTGAAAAAGAAGCTGTTGGGGCTGATTTGAGTGGAAGTGTGGTTGCACAGAATGCAGGTCAGCAATCAGAGTCTTTGAGTGGACCAGGAGAGTCCTCATCTAGTGGGTCTATTGACAGACCATGGAGTGGCAGGCTGCGTCATAATACCAGCCCTGCAAATGTGATTACTACATCACGTAAAGGAAAAGAGAAAGTGGTTGAGCCCCTTGGTATGCCTGACATTTCTGCAGGGCATTCTCATGTTGGGAGAGTCTAGTGGCTCAGATACGAGCCTTGATGAGGAGCTTGGGATCCCAGCTATGAGAACACGTGGTGTAAAGAAGGCTATGGAAGCCATGAATGAAAAGCTGCGAAGATCAGGGAGAGTGAAGAACCTTGTGCAGAGATTTACATATGATGGTTATGTGGCACATCACTATGCATATATGGCAAAGGTTGTGCAGGTTGTAGAGCCCACATGCATTGATGAGGCTGTTGGAAATGTGTGTTGGGAGAAAGCTATGGATGAGGAGATGGATGCACTATATGGAAATGAAACTTGGGATTTAGTGCAATTGCCTGAAGGCAAGAAAGCCATTGGATGCAAGTGGGTGTACAAAGTTAAACATAACAGTGATGGAAGCATAAACAGGTACAAGGCTAGATTGGTAGCCAAAGGATATGCGCAGACATATGGGATTGATTATAAGGAAACTTTCAGCCCAGTTGCCAAGATGGCAACAGTGAGAGTTGTGATAGCAGTGGCTGTGTCAAAGCAATGGTCTTTACATCAGATGGGGATGTAAAGAATGCATTCTTGCATGGGGATTTGCAAGAAGAGGTGTATATGTTGCAGCCACTTGGTTATGAGGATGTGGGTCACCCCGAGCAAGAAGAGGTGTATATGTTGCAGCCACCTGGTTATGAGAATGTGGGTCACCCCGAGCATGTTTGCAGGTTGAAGAAAGCCTTGTATGGCTTAAAGAAAGCACCAAGAGCATGGTCTGACAAAATTTCTAAATATCTTGTCACTATTGGCTTTCATGTAGCCAATGCAGATTTCTCGCTGTATGTGAGACATGGTGATAGAGGGGTTGTGCTTGTTATCTATGTAGATGACCCTCTATCACCATGTCTCGCTATATGTGAGACATGGTGATAGAGGGGTTGTGCTTGTTGTCATCTATGTAGATGACTTGATCATTACGGGGGACCATGATGCAGAGATCTTTGATTTAAGGTCCTGCTTAGACAGAAGTTCGAGATGAAGGATCTGGGGGAGCTCAGATATTTCTTGGGCATTGAGGTGATTAGGTCACCACATGGTATTGGATTACTGCAGAGACAGTATGGCTTGGACATGTTGTTCAAGTATGGTATGACAGGCTTGGATATGTTGTCCAAGTATGGTATGATAGGCTGTAAGCCTGTCATACCATACTTGGATATGTTGTCCAAGTATGGTATGACAGGCTGTAAGCCTATTTCTGTGCCATTGGATCAGAATGGCAAGTTGAGTGCAGATTCTCAGGAGAGATCTTGGAGGATCCTACTATGTACATTGGATCAGAATGGCAAGTTGAGTGCAGAGATCTTGGAGGATCCTACTATGTACAGGAGCATAGTAGGAAGCAAATTTGATCTACATGACGATCATCAGACCAGATTTGAGCTATGCTATTGGGTTGGTGAGTCAGTTTATGCAGGTTCCACGAAAACCACATTTGGATGCAGTGAGACACATACTGAGGTATGTGAGGTCTACTTTGCATTGTGGACTATTCTATGAGACTGGGATAGAGATATGTATACATGGGTGCACAGATGCTGATTGGGCTGGTAGTATCTCAGATAGAAGATCTACTAGTGGATTCATGTTTTCTTTGGGGAGTGCTGCTGTGACTTGGAGCAGCAAGAAGCAGCCTACGGTTGCTCTATCCAATACAAAGGCCGAGTACAGAGGAGCTGTTATGGCAGCATGTGAGGTAGCTTGGTTGAGAAAGCTACTTGCAGATTTGGGTCTATCAGTGGATAGACAAGTTGTCATTTTCTGTGACAACATTAGCAGTATACAGTTGGCCAGGAACCCAGTCTTTCATGCTCGTACGAAGCACATAGAGGTCCACTACCACTTCGTCAGAGAGAAGGTCTTAGCAGGAGACCTTGATCTTGTTTATGTCAGCACAGAGGATCAGGTAGCTGACATCTTCACCAAAGCATTGGGTACAGAGAAGCTCCGCAGATTCAGGGCTTTGCTTGGTGTACATGAGATGGAGTTGAGCTCGAGGGGGAGTGTTAAGATATCGAGCTCATCTAGTGAGGCGGTGGCCCACCGATGACCCGCCTGGGGGATAGGCCCCACACTTACACCACTCTGATGACCCGCCTGGGGGATAGGCCCCACACTTACACCACTGGCATGGTTGGTGAGATCTTGGGTGATATGTGGCCAGTGGGATGACAGGCTGTGTGACAGCCATTCTAGAGACTGGCATAGTTATAGCGCGAGCTCATTTAGTCGGGTTCACACTATAGAGAACCCGTGTATGTATTGGTTGAGTACCTTTCATATTGTGTGTACTCTTATCTTGTATATGGTGTGTTGAGTGTTGATTAGAGAAGAAGATTTTCAGTCTCTCACCTTGTGTGTTCTCTATTAGGGTTTTGTGAGTGTGTGTGTGTGTGTGTGCTTGGAAGAGCTCAAGCTCTCTTCCCCCCTACATCTTCACAGGGAGGAATCTTACATTCTACCCCACTTAAAAAATGCGAGATGTCCTCATCTTGCAGGTGGAGTATGATCTCTTTCATCTTCTTCAATCACTTCCAGCGTTACTGCCTTGGAAGTGGATGCTCGATTTGGAAACAACTCTCTTTGACTTCCCCTATTCTGAGGTGGAGGTCTTGCATTACTTTGGATTGAAACTGTAGGTTGGATAGAGGGTCTACCTCTGGGATTTCCCTGATTTTGGCAGATAGAACCTTGATTACTCTGTACGGAAGGGGCTGGAGTCTGGAATTCTGATCCGTGATTTTCCTGCCCTAAAAACCTTGATCCAAAAGGAGTTGGGCAATCCATACTGCGATGTTCAAATCCTTGACAGTTATAGCATTTCACTCTCTTATTCAAGGGTGGAACTTCTGAAGTTGAATTCCAGGGGATTGAGTTTTGAGAAAAGGACATTTCTTCCATTTTGGAACTTCCCATATCCTGGGTTTGACCTTGATATCTCTTAGACGGAGGAAGGTTGGAATCACCTTCTGGGAATAAAAACCTTTTGAAAGGTGGTGGAGTTGGCTTTGGCGTGGGACTTTGACATCAAAGGCTTTGGCAAAATCATTCGCCATCCGAATTGCCTCGGCCATGGAAATAGGTTTGGCATTCTTGACTAAAGTATCCAATGGCTCATTCATTCCTCGAATGAACCTGGCCATCAGCTACTCTTCATCCAATTGAGGGGAATATTTAACACTAGTTTGGTACCAAAACAGGACACTTGAGTGTCCTTTTTTGGGGGTTGCAAAAAAAAATCAAACTCCTAATGTAGGCTTTAAAAACCAAAATGCTTCATTGGGCATGTAGAACATAACCCTATGCTTATGTAAAAAATGCTAAACATATAAAATACCTTTTTATTTGGAGGTACATAAGCAACAAAGTAGCATATGTCTTGAAAATGAACATTTTTCAGGATTTTTCAGGATTTTTCCAAATATGCAAGCATCATTCTCTCAAAAAAAAAATCCAATGATATCAATAGCATTTTTCCCAAGATATTTTGATAGCATACATCAGTCCAAGGAGGTAGAAGTTCACCAAAAAAATCATTTTCCTTTCCTAGAATTTTTTCCAAAAAAGTTGTATAAAATCAGCAAAAGTAACGCGTATTATCAAAACTCAATCACGCCACTAAAAAAAATTGTAGCCCTATCAATGAGAATGTTGATTATTGGTTTTCATGCTTAAGATGAGATAAATAAGCCATAATTTGATGTGTATGACACTAACTTAGCCTCCACTTAAGTAGGTTCTTATCGCCTAGTTCTAAAAAAACTATAAAAAACAAAAATACAAAATTTGATCATCTTTTTTCAAAAACTAATCATAACTATGCTTGCACAAGTAGTCTACACCTATAGTTACAACAAATAATGCACTTACACAGCTTTTCCCTTTGATGAAAATCAAAATTAGGCTCATAATTAGACATTTTACGTATTAAAAACAGGTTGCGCAAAAGGCCATGTATGAGAAGAGGCCCAAAAAGTGGCTCTAAAGTTTTGAAAAATTCAAAACAAAATAGTATTTACCCTATATAACATGGGTGCACCTCAAGTTTTACATTACTAGCTTGCATATGGAAGGAGAAAAATTCATGCTCCACCTGTATAAAAAACATCATTTCAATATTAGCGAGTCAAAAATTTATCCAATAATTATCGTTTGATGATTCCAAGATTTAGTTTACATCATGGGATTTCCATCAAGCCAAGTTTCATGATCAAACTATGTCCCTTCTAAAAGTTATGTACAAATTACTACTATTTTGTAAATAGCAAAAATCATGTGTTTTATCAGCATGTATCTAAAAAAATTAAAATATTGCCTTGCAAAAGCTAAGAAAAGTGCAATTTAAAAAATCTCAATTTTTTTTTGGGTCTTGAGGAACATTTGTGGATGTTAAGCATTTCAAAACTCTTAATAGATTGCCCACAAAAATTCAAGAAAAATGCTAACTTTCAGGACACTTTAGTGTCCTCAGGACACTTTAGTGTCCAATTACAGAACTAGTGTTAAGGAGAAGGGCAAAAGCCTGATGGTACTCTTTAATTGTCCGGTTTTCTTGCTTTAGTTCCAAGAACTCATTCATCTTAGTTTCAGGAAAGCCTGGGGGACAAAACCTCTTTCTGAGGTAAGCCTTGAGATCGGTCCAGGTTTGGGTATTTCAGTCAGACGGTTTGTCTAGCAGTGATTCCTCCATGCAACCTTGGCCGTTTCCACAATCTTTAACGTGGCGAGAGCCATCTTGCTTCTCTCATTGTAGCTGGTGACATTAAAATATTCCTCCATGGCCTCAATCCACTTTTCTACTACTTCACCTAACTGTTTTCCTTCACCCTTGAAGGGACTAGGGTGTGAACTATGAAGAGTTTTATGAACATCCAGGTTGAGCTCTTCTTCATCGAGTTGGGGGTTAACATTTCTACCATGACGACCTTGATCCATGTTCCTATCAATACGAAAATTCTTGTTAAGTTTCTTTATTTATGATTCAATTGAAAGAAAGTAACAGGGGTGGGTTAGTCCCTCACCAAGGGAGTGGCTCATGAAGGAGTCACCACTTAGCATCTCACGGGAGAAGCTCACCATTGATTCTTGGAATAGATAACATTATCATGAATGAGCCATAATCCCATTTACATTGGTATTTATACTCCACCCAAGAGTTCACACCTACTTACTAGTTGTCCATGGCCTTGGGCCCATAATGCTTTCTTACAAACCATCCCTTCCCCAATGGTTTCGTCCTCGAAACCTCAAATGAATACCCCAAATTCGGAGAAGAATGTTCCATTTGGCTGAATTTACACCAACCCATATTGCTCTATCAATGCTTCATATCCCTCCAATGCTAAAATAGGTTGCCATGAAGCTTCTTCCTTAGGTAAACCCTTCCATTGAACAAGATACTCCACCAAGGTACGAGTGCGAAGTACCTTTTTCCTTGTACCCAAGATAGCTTCTGGAATGTATTCAATCATTCCCTCTTCATTCATTGGAGGTAACTCATCAACCATTTGATCGATCATACCCACATATCCTTTCAAGTGAGAGACATGAAACACATCATGAATCTTTGTTGTAGATGGAAGTAAGAGTTGATATGCAACCTCCCCAACTCTTCGTATCACTTGATAAGGACCATAATAGCGATGAGCTAGTTTGGTGTTTGTGCTTCCCTTCAAAGACGCATATCTTGACTTTGGTATTCTCAAAAGAACCCAATCTCCCAGTTTGAATTCCTTTGTAAGAAAGCATTATGGGCCCAAGGCCATGGACAACTAGTAAGTAGGTGTGAACTCTTGGGTGGAGTATAAATACCAATGTAAATGGGATTATGGCTCATTCATGATAATGTTATCTATTCCAAGAATCAATGGTGAGCTTCTCCCGTGAGATGCTAAGTGGTGACTCCTTGTTCCATTTTTCTCCACATTTGAAACATAGACCTTTGAGCCTCATTTCATGCAAACGGTCCTCCTTGATAACCTTGCTTTTTGAACCCCCATTTGCTGGCTTGGACTCATTGTATGTAGCTTTGTTGGACATAAATGGTGGTTTAAATGGAAGTCTATTAGACCCTCTACCATACACGGTAGGAAACCTTGGAAGGTTAGGCCTTGCATTTGCATTTGCATGAGAACTCAAATCCGTTCTTGTAACCACTTCTCCCTTGGTGTTGCCTTTGTTAGCCCACTTTGACATATATTTTTCCTCATGAATTTCTGCAAGCATCATTGCTTTCTTCAAAGTTGCGGGCTCTTGAGCTTTGACATCACCACCAATAGGAGTCTTCAAACCCCTTATATACTTGACGACTAGATAATGCTCATCAAAATCATCCAAGTATAATAGAAGTTTTAGAAACTTTTGAGAATAGGCCTTCACCGTTGTGACTTGTTCAATCTTGTCCCATTCTACAATGTGGTTATCCCTTTGCATTCGAGAAGTAAACTCCTCTGCCATGTCATTCTTGAATGCTTCCCAAGTAGAAATAACATAACCATGTGATTGCTTCCTTCTCCACCAAGTATGAGCAAAGCCTTCCAAATGCAATGAAGCAAAGTAAACCTTTGACATTTCACTTCTCGGGCTGATCTCGAAGTAGAGGTCCATTTTGTTTGCCCATTCTTCAAAGTCTTCGATAGAGTTTGACTCTCCCTTGAACTTTGTGAATGTGATTTTGTCCTTCACGGTCTTATCCATGTCATTCTGCATTCTTGGCCCTCTTTGCCGTGTTCTAGGATCATCAAATCCTCTTCCTTCACCCAAGTGTCTTTGCATTTGCTCATCTTCCCAATCCCAATCACATGCATCCTTTAGCCCTCTGTGCTCATAACTTCTTCTGGCATCCTGCATAAAGGACGTAGCTTTTGGAACATTGGCATTTGACTTCTCATGATAAGCATCACCCATAGGCCTTTTTCCTTTATCCACTTGAGACGAGTGTGACATCATCTGTCTCCCATGGTTTACCTCATGCATAGGCGGCAATCTTTCATGTCGGAACTCATGGTGTGCACTATCCATTACATTGTCATCCACTTCTTGATTAGACTTGGAAGAAGCCAACCCACTGATAGCATTACCCAAGTCTCTAAATCCCGTCTGCATCATATCACCAAGATAGTGTTGGCGCTTGTCAAAGCGTTCCATGAGTTGCTCACCAAACTGTTGTTGCCGACTAGCTAGGTTACCTTCAACCCGTTGGAACATACTCTCCATGGCTTTAAGCATCATGTCCATCGTGATCGGAGTAGTCCCCACCATGGGTTGAGAAGTCTCCAATGGCTGTGAATCACTAGTGGCATTTGAAGTCGAATCCTCCCCAACTCTTGTAGAAGATCCACTAGCCATTAATGGTTCGGGTTGCTTAGCATCTTGCTCACTCCGAACTCCTTTGTTTTGTCCCCCTCTAGTCATTTCCATGCATGAAATTTGGTCCCACTTGCAAACTAGCTCACTGTTTTGCTCCAAAATGTGACCAAATCACCAAATATGCCAAAACTCTTTGGAGACAAGTCCGATTTTGCTTCTCTTTAGCTCGATAGATCCGTAATGATAAGATCTTGGAGCTGAATGCCTGGGGCAAGAAAAATCTGGTGTGCAAGTACTCTCTGTTTTAGGGTTTGCGATAGAGGCCCAACTTTTAGTTCACTATCCAAACGATATCAGATTTTGATGATCTTTATATCGTTGGAAAGCTCTCGATGAGACTAATAAGGATCCCCAAAAACAGATTTGAAAAAGTCAACTACCTTTGACCAGTCAACTGTCCCGACTGAAAGTCAAACTTTGACTTTGACCGCTCCAAACTTCTCCGATTTCAGAGATCTTCGGCTTGTTAGAAAGGTCTTGATGTGTAGATTAAGAATCATCAAGGACAGATTTGGAATAATCTTTGTAAACCCTAAAATTTAGGGTTCTGCCGCCCTGACTGCAACTAGGCAAGTTTTTGCAAAAATTTTGCCATAACTTCCCCGCTTTTGCTTGCAAATCTCAATCTACCCATGCATTTGTATCATCATTAACCACTTGACCATTGCAAGGTATCAATCCACAAAGCATTTTGACCATTGCAAGGCATCAACCACAAAGCATTTTTGCATGCAAATCCATATGGCATCACCCCTTTGTCATGATGCAACTTGAGTCGATGTAGAGGTTTGTTGCTTTGCTTTGCTTTGCTTTGGCTCAAGTATGGCTTTGATGTCGATGAAGCGCGTTGATGCTTGCCGATCTCCCGGCCAAGCACTTCTCACCCCTTCACCAAGTTTTCCTCCAAGGTGAAGGTTGAGGCCATGTCTTCACCACCAATGTACCTAATCCTCCACCATACCGCTTTTCCAAGGCAATCACGGCATGGTAGATTCATGACATGCTCCCCTTGGCCTCTCCAACCCATGCTAAGGTACCCTCACACATTGCTAGATTCACTAGGAAATGAAAGTGAATGCAATGGTGAGTGTATGTGATTGGAATTCACAAATGGGATGAGGGTAAGATCACTTACATGTGTAAGCATGACTCATGCTTTTATCATTTTACAAATCATAATGGCATCATGACCATGCCCTTTCATAGCTCCATTACAATCCCATCATCAACAACATCCAACAACACATCCAACAACATCCAAGTGTCACAAAGCCGTGATCTCGGGTCGCGTTCTGGGCACGAGTTCCCGCTCGGGACTAGAAAATCCAGTACCAAAGTGAAAACAGAAAGCACTTGCTGAATGCTGCACCTCAAGACCTATAGCTCGTCTCGAAGAGGACGACGAGCCGGTCGTTTTGAGTACTAGAACTCTAAAAACGGAGTTCGTATGAGAGAGTTATGACCAAAAACGTGCAACCGGCAATGGAAAACGGTCACCAAAAAGCAGACTTCCAACCCAAAACATTTTATTCAATCCCCCAAATGTGCCCAAAGCTATGCTCACTTATGCCAATATGCAAGGCATAGCATTGAATGGCTATGTGTAGCATTCAAACATTCATAATGCATAAAGAGCAGCATGAATGGCCATGATTAAAGTCCAATTTCTGAAAATGGGGGTTTTATGTGTAATAAAACCCTAATTCACTCCATAGCTTGAAAGAATGCTTCAAAATTGTAAGGAAGTGATGGAGCAACTCACCAATGTCACCCGGGAAGCCTTAATGCTTGAATTTGTTGAAGGAGATGAAGATTAGGGTCACTTTGGTGAAAAACGTGGGCAGCTTTGGTAGTGATTTTCAGCCACATTGGGAGCCCCATTGCTCATGGAAAATAGGTGAAATACTTCATAAAACATTGCTAGATACATGAGAGACTCAATGCCCTTTGCTCATGTTGAGATTCCATGGCTAGGGTTTGCAAGAAAGCTCCCAAACAAAAAACGTTTTTGATTAACAACTGCTAATCAAGATTAGAAATTTTCCCCAATTTGGTCCACTCATTCTAAAAAAAATAGGTCCATGTGCTCAGATTTGAACCACAAACTCTACCTTAGCCATATCCCCTTCCCCCATGAATCAAATGAAGCAGAAATCTCACGAAATGAGAAGAAGAAAAGAAAATTAAAAATCATGGATCAAAAGCCATGCTCTGATACCAATGAAAGAAAGTAACAGGGGTGGGTTAGTCCCTCACCAAGGGAGTGGCTCATGAAGGAGTCACCACTTAGCATCTCACGGGAGAAGATCACCATTGATTCTTGGAATAGATAACATTATCATGAATGAGCCATAATCCCATTTACATTGGTATTTATACTCCACCCAAGAGTTCACACCTACTTACTAGTTGTCCATGGCCTTGGGCCCATAATGCTTTCTTACAAAATGAAAGAAAGTAACAGGGGTGGGTTAGTCCCTCACCAAGGGAGTGGCTCATGAAGGAGTCACCACTTAGCATCTCACGGGAGAAGCTCACCATTGATTCTTGGAATAGATAACATTATCATGAATGAGCCATAATCCCATTTACATTGGTATTTATACTCCACCCAAGAGTTCACACCTACTTACTAGTTGTCCATGGCCTTGGGCCCATAATGCTTTCTTACATCAATCCAATTTTTGATTCAACTGATCCTTTAAATAGGTCAACTCCCCACATAATCATGGGATAAAGATACTCATATAGAACACATTATCAGATAACAATTCATTTACATATCTTTAACACAATAATGGTCGATCAGACTCAATTTTTCCATTTGAATAGTCCTCCATAGGAGATTTCAATTTTTTAGATTTTTAATTTATCATCCCTTAACTTGATCCACTGATCAAAAGTTCAGTAGTAATCTGCTAGCACAATCCACTAATCTCATAGTGATTTGCTGAAGTCATTAACGTCATTACAGTTATGAACATCATCATAGGGACGAGTCCCATTCATCCTCATTGTGGTTTTGCTCAACTTATTACATTTCTACCAAATTTCATGAATCATCATTTTTCAATCAGAATCCAAATAAACTCATCAGTTCTCAATCAGAATAAAATCATATCACCCACATTCAATTCATCATCTATTTAGTATTAATACTTATAATTTCAAGTTTTAGATATACTCGGAATAAGCTTTTACCTCAATCCCCTGTAATCATTCCCTATTTTTGAATGCAAGAAAATATTATTTTTCTTGTTTTTTCCTAGAGAAGAAAAATTCTAGAGAGAGGTAATTCAATATTGAGATATTTTTGGATATAAAAATTCTCCTAATGTTAGTCAAAAGCCTTAACTAACTGAGCTCATCTAACCAAACCTGTAAGTCCCATAGTTAGATCAAGGAAAAAGATTGTATTTGGATCATGGAGACCAACGCTTTTTTCCTCATTGAGAGGCACAGTCGTTGATTCTTTTCCATAGAACAATTTTTGTCCGAAATTTAATGTGTATGTGAAATGATGTGATGTCGATATGAGTGATGACCATACGGTGCTCGGGCTCTGGGTCGCCGAAGATATCCACACGTGTGTCGTGGTGGAAGATATTGAATCAAGGAGTAAGAGTTGTTTTCTAAAACTGAGCATGGATCTAGTTGATTGACCTTGCTGTATGGATGATGTGGTTTGATGTGTGAATGATATATATTAATGTGGATGGATGTATAGTTGATGTGGTTTGATGTGTGAATGATGTGGGTTGAAGGATGTGGATGTATGGATGTGGATGTGGATGTGGAAATGGATGTACGAATGTGGATGTGTATGTAGAATAATGAATGCGAATGTGTATGTGAAATGATGTGACGTGGATATGAGTGAATGGATGAGATGTGATGAGATGTGATGACATGTGAATTGGGATGTGAATAAATGATATGAGATGTGATGAGATGTGATGACATGTGAATTGGGATGTGAGTAAATGATATGAGATGTGAATGAATCGGAGGTGATGAGATGGAAAATGATGTGATTGGATGACAATGAGTACACATATGAACGGAATGTCGAATAAGTAATGTGGATTGATGAGGGATAATGTGGAAAGACGAGAGTTCATTATAGAGTTCATAATGTGGAAATACGAGAGTTCATTATAGAAACTGCATTTGTGACCTGTTTGTAATTGACTATTTTATGTCAAGAATGCTGGGGAAGCATTTTGACCATCTTGATTAAGGTCATGGAGACCTAACTAATAAAGCTGCAACAGCTGACGGAGAGTCAACGGAGGACGTCTCGCGCAGCATGGTCGGCCGAGGTCTTGACCAACCCTCGGTTCGATTTAAATGGTAAGCTTCCGGTACGGTGGATGAGGGACCAAGGAAGCGGCCTATGAGTGAAGCACTAGGTGACCTGCGACATCACATCATTTCACATACACATTCGCATTCATTATTCTACATACACATCCACATTCGTACACATCCATTTTCACATCCACATCTACATCCATACATCCACATCCTTCAACCCACATCATTCACATCCACATCTACATCCATACATCCACATCCTTCAACCCACATCATTCACACATCAAACCACATCAACTATACATCCATCCACATTAATCTATATCATTCACACATCAAACCACATCATCCATCCATCCATTTACATCAACCCACATCATTCACACATCAAACCACATCATCCATACATCTATCTACATTGATCTACATCATTCACATCCTAATTCACAGGACATCACATCCATTCATCCATTTACATTTATCTGATTCATATCACTTCCATCCATCCATTCATATCACTTCCATCCATTCATATCACTTCCATCCATCCATTCATATCACTTCCATCCATTCATAGAATGTAAGAGAATTCTAAATTTTTTTAATATAATGATTTTTTACGCATCTAATTAGGCATAAAGACAACTTTAGTAGGAATAACACTTTTATGAAAATCCTTTTATGCATCTATTTATGCATAAATTTGATTTTGAGGAAAATAACACTTTCAAATTAAAAATAAACCTTTTATGCATTTTACTATGCATAAATTCCATTTTAATGAGAATAACACTTTCAAAATAAAAATAAATCTTTTATGTATCTATCTATGCATAAATTCAATTTCAATGAAAATAATACTTTCAAAATAAAAATAAATCTTTTATGCATCTTTCTATGCATAAAATAAAAATTGATAAGAATAACTCTTTTGGATTAAAAGTAAAATTATTTATGCATCTATTTATGCATAAAATCAAAATTGATAAAAATAACTCTTTTTGAATCAAAAATAAAACTCTTTATGCATCTTTCTATGCATAAAATCAAAATTTAAGAAAATAACTCTTTTGAAATAAAAATGGATTTGTTTATGCATCCTTCTAAGCATAAAATCAAATTTGATGAGAATAACACTTTTGGATTAAAATAAAATCTTAATGCATCTTTCCATGCATAAATCCAATTTAGTAGGAATTACACTTTTAGAACAAAAGAATTTCTCTTATGCATCTTCCCATGCATAAAAAATAAATCCAATGAAAAATAATTTTTTTAAAATAAAAACTTTCTTTTATGCATCAATTCAATTCTGATGAAAGTCACACTTTTATAAAATAAAATAATTTCTTTTATGCATCTAATTTATGCATAAAATACATTTATGATGAAAATCACTCTTTTAATATAAAAAAATCTTTTATGCATACAAATCATTTATGATGAAAATCACTCTTTTAATATTAAAAAAATCTTTTATGCATATGTTTATGCATACAAATCATTTATGATGAAAATCACTCTTTTAATATAAAAAAATCTTTTATGCATATGTTTATGCATACAAATCATTTATGATGAAAATCACTCTTTTAATATAAAAAAAATCTTTTATGCATATGTTTATGCATACAAATCATTTATGATGAAAATCACTCTTTTAATATAAAAAAAATCTTTTATGCATACAAATCATTTATGATGAAAATCACTCTTTTAATATAAAACAAAATCTTTTATGCTTATGTTTATGCATACAAATCATTTATGATGAAAATCCCTCTTTTAATATAAAAAAATCTTTTATGCATATAAATCATTTATGATGAAAATCACTCTTTTAATATAAAAGAATTTCTTTTATGAATAAAAATCATTTATGATGAAAATAACACTTTTATAATCAAAATAACAATTTCAATATGCTTCCTTCTATACATAGAATTTAGTTCCAAAGAAAGTGACACTTTTTTAATAAAATATTTTTAGTATGCATTTTTCTATACCTAGGATGAAAAATAACACTTTAAGAATACATATATGATGGGAATTACTCTTTTGAAATAAAAAAAAGTAAAACGTATTTTTCACAATTTTAGAAAATTTTTTCATAACCTCCTATAAAAAACCATAAAATGAATAGAAAAGAGAAGAATCTCCAACTTATGAAGGAATTTGAGAGCTTTCCTTTGGCTTGATGGTTTGAGGGTTCTACTCTTGTTTTAAACAAGAGTGGCCACCAATCTTTAGAAGAGGGAAGATCAAAAAACTAATGAATTATGAGTAAATTCACAGTTTTCTTGCTCTTCGGAGAAGTAGGGTAACAGTGCAAAAACACTATCAAGCTTCAACAAAGGGGAAGGCTTTTATTTATAGGAAAAAGTGAGCTTTTAACCAAGCCAACTGATTCTAGAATTTTTCAAATCAGTTTGGTGAAATTTTGACCATTTTTGGGTCAGTTTAGTCCACTTTTTGAATCTAGTTGAAACAGGAGAAATATCTCATTATTTGGGAGTTTAAAACTCTCCCGCACATGTGAAATAGCGCCTACTTCATGAGGGAAATTCCCCCATACTGAGATGTCAAAAATGCATCGTTTCATCTAAATATCTCTCTTTTTTTACTATTAACCTTGTCCTTAGTCAACTCTTCATCTTATGTGAGTATTTACTCTTTGCACAAACGGTGGGGATTAATCTTTTAGAAGAACATAAAAATTAACTTTATTTTCCACAAAATTCAAGAAAATTTTGCCATAATGTCCTTTGTAATGGCTGACCATTTATATTTATCTCCTCTCTACATTTGGATGAATCTTATTGGTCCATAGGAACCTTAATTTAAAAATTTTTAAAAATTTGGACCCCTAGGATAATGCTCTCTCGAACAGATTACAATTAATTTGGACCCCTAGGATAATGCTCTCTCGAACAGATTACACTTAATTTCTAATGCACCTTCTGAAAATCTTTTTGTACTTATCTTTCAGGGAAACTTATTTTAATAAGATGAGATATTTTTCTATCCAAAAATATTAAAAAACAGAATTATCACTCTCTAGAAGATTTTCTCTCTCTAGGCCAAAACTGGTAGAAACAAGATCTTTTATATTTCTGAAGAGGGATTTGATTACAGAGGAAGATACTGGACATCGTGCAAGGCTGGGGAGGAGTCTTACAGGATGAGATAAATTCAAAGAATAAAATGAAATACCCAAAAATGAGTAAATGCTCACAAGAGTTGAATGAGTACAAGGTTTATTAGCTAAAAACTATGAGATATTACTAAAAAAATGAGATATTTTAGAATAATGATGCATTTTTGACACCTTGGTAAGGAGAGGGGGACTCTTGAGGTAGGCACTTTATTCACACATGTGGATGAGTTTTTAATTTAAAAAAAAGTGATATTTTTATGTCTCCTCTCTCTTAGATCAAACCAAATCAAAAAGGGAGCCAAACTAGTTCAAATCTTGTCCAAATTGAGTTAAACTAAACCTAGAAAATTCTAGAACCCAGTTGGACTTGGTTAGTGGCCTCCCTCACCTATAAATAGATTCATAGTTTTTTGTAAAAACATCCGTGAACTATACCATGCCAGTATTATATTAAAAAAATGATATTTTCTATTATCCCTTAAAAATCCTCCACTTTTGGAGTGATTGGAGCTTCTCTCTCTCTTCAACAATCCTTGGAGATTTCTTCTCAACATACTAAGCAAATTGATTGGTTGGGGGCTTCCTTTTAAGATAAAGAAGCAAGCCAAATCTAGAGGTAAGAAGTAATTTCATGGTTTTCATTAATATTCTCAAAAAATTTCACTTCTCAACCCCTCTCAAGCTTGAGAAGTTTCAAATTAATTGTTTTAAATGCAAATCAAGCTTTTCCTAAAGAGTTTTAATGATTAATCACAAAAAAAGTTAATCTTTATGTCTAACTAGAATGCTTTTTATGTTTATCTCTCTCTCCCAAAAGAATAGTCATTTATATGACTAATTCTTTAGCAAATGAATCTTCTCATTGATAAATTCTTAATTCAAAACCAATCTCTAAGCTTGTTAAGCTAGAGGTTAAGAAAAATGACTTTTTATGCTTTTATGTTAATAAAATTATGGTAAATTTATGATTTTGGAATTAAGATTAAGGATAGTTCTTCTATCCTAAATATATTACAAAGTCTCAATCTTTTTAGAAAAACTGAAAATAATTAGTAATAGCAGAGCAAAGCTTTGGTAAACATTTTAGAAAATAAAACGTATCTTATTTTTATGCATAATGCTAAAAGAGGACTTCCTACCATATTCTAGGGTTAGTCATCCTATGCTAAAAGAATGATTATCATCACATTCATGGAAAACTAATTTTTAGTGTTTATGCATAAATAATTAATTAAAGAAAAAAGAAATTTTTAGTATTTTTATTTTTAGGCAAAAAGAGAAATTCCCATGATAATGGAGATCCATGTAATCAAATGGAAAAAGAGAAATTTTGGTATATTAAAATAATGAATATTTTTATTTAAAGAGAAATTTTAGATAAATTTATTTTATGCATGAGAAAATTTAAATGATAAAAGAGGTGTTCCTATGACATCTGGAATTCAATCATTCAAATGGTTAAAGTAGAATTCTTGGCATATTTGAATTAATGGATAATTTTATTTAAATTTAAAGAAAAATTTTAGATAAATTTATTTTATGCATGAGAAAATTTAAATGATAAAAGAGGAATTCCCATTACATTTGGAATTCAATCATTTAAATGGCAAAAGTGGAATTCTTGGCATATTTGAAATAATGGATATTTTATTAAAGAAAAGAAAAATTTTAGATAATTTTTTTATGATAAAAGAGAAATTCCCATGACATCTAGAATTCAATCATTTAAATGCAAAAAGAAAAATTCACATGATATTTGAGACCCAAGAAATTAAATGGAAAAAGAGAAATTTTTAGCATAATTCAAATTATGAGTATTTATCAAAAGTGAAATTTTAAGCATTATTAGGATATATTGGTAGAAATTATTTTTGTAAATCCCATGAATCTTTTACTCAAAAGAAGAATATTGAATATATTTCACTTGAGAAATTTGAGAAAGAATATGAAAATATCCATCGAGAAAAAGTACCTTTAACTACGCCAAGCAATTGGCAGAAATTTAGAAAAAGTCCCATCGCTATCGAAAGTAGAAAATGTTACTAAATGTGAATAGATGTGAATGCGATATTATATTAAGATAAGAATACGATGTGATAAGAGGTGAATGGAATGTGATAGGATGTGAGTGGATGTGATAAGATGTGAGTGGATGTGATAAGATGTGAATGTGATGTAAATGGATGTGGATGTGGATGGGATGTATGTGACATGATGAGAATCGGTATATATGTGAATGGATGAGATGTGATGTGATCAGAATCGGGATAGATGTGAATGGATGAGATGTGATGTGATGTGATGTGATGTGATGTGAATGGATGAGATGTGATGTGAATGGATATGATGTGATGTGATGTGAATCGGGATAGATGTGAATGGATGAGATGTGATGTGATGTGATGAGAATCGAGATAGATGTGAATGGATGAGATGAGATGTGATGTGATGTGAATTAGGATAGATATGAATGGATGAGATGTGATGTGATGTAATGTGAATGGATGAGATGTGATGTGATGTGAATGGATGTGATGTGGATATGGGTAGATGTGAATGGATGAGATGTGGATATGGGTAGATGTGAATGGATGTGATGTGGATATGGGTAGATGTGAATGGATGAGATGTGATGAGATGTGATGAGATGTAATATGATGTGAATGGATGAGATGTGATGAGATGTAATATGATGTGATTGTATGAGAATGGATGAAGGATGATGGGAATACATATAATTGGATGAAGGACGATGGGAATACATATAATTGGATGTGGATTAAGCAAAGTGAATTGATGTAGAAGAATGTGGAATAACGAGAAATTATGTGGAACAATGTGGAAAGATGAGAGTTTGTTAGAAACTGTATTTATGACCTATTTTTAAATGATTGTTTTATGTTAAGAATGTTGGAGAAACATTTTTACCATCTTGTGAATGAGGTTGTGGCCTAATTGATAAAGTTGCAATAGCTCACGGTCGGAGAGTCAATGGAGGACGTCTCGCGTAGCAAGGTCGACCGAGGTCTTGACAACCAGCCTCGGTTCGATTTAAATGGTGAGCTTCCGGTACGGTGCATGAGGGACCAAGGAAGCGGCCTAGAGGGTGCTTTGACCGTACGGTGCTCGGGCTCTGGGTCACCGAAGATACCCACGCGTGCATCGAGAAAGAAAATGGAACAAGGAGTTAGAGTTGTTGTCTGAACTCGGGCATGGATTTGGTTGATTGTCCTTGGTTGTCCTTAACGGATGAGTCCATGGCTCTTTTTATATGGATTTGTTGGTTGATCTTGCTGATCTTCAACGGAGAGTCCATCTAGATTTTTTTAAGTGAATATATCTCTGGGTACTATGAGCTATTAAAAAGGCCCCTGAGTGAACAGGTGGTGAGCGATCTGGTCGCCAATGATGCCATAGGTACACCGATGAAAGAATGATTGGAAATTAGAATTCAACCTAGATATTTTAGAGGATTATGATCAATGGTACTATGGTTTCATTTAAAGATTATTTTAAAGATAGCTGAATATGTGAAACAGGCAATTTCATATTGGGTATGTAAGTGGTGTGACTATCTTGAAGTTTGCTTGAAGCACCGGCCGGGAACTCTTTTCCCTGGTACCGAGAGCAAAACATAACAAAATTCCTAAATGGATCCTATCACTATAGTGGTTTGGTGGTTGGCTAACCCATGGGACTGGATGTAGGCTAGACTTATGGATCCCTAAAATGAGACTCAATTATGTTATGGTACGATAGATAAAGTAAATCCTGGATAGTCTTTGTTCTATGGAAAAGAGTCAACAGCTATGCCTCTTGATGAGGAAAAAAGCGTTGGTATCTATGATCCAAGTGCAAGTCTTTATGATCCAAGTGCAAGTCTCTTCCTTGATCTGACCATGTGACACTTAGGAGTTTGGTTGGATTAGTTTGGTTAGTTAAGGCTCTTGACTACGCTAGAATAAAAATATCCTGGAGGAGCTGCCCGTGCTTTGTGGGCGAGGGAAGTTTTTTCGAGTTCAATTTTGGAAGAGCCGAGGATAAGTATCTTATCCGGATCAAGGCTCGGAGTGAGAGGCTCTTCCGTGCGTAAGAAGTGCTTCTTACGTTGCTGGTATCCTCGAATTTGTTGCGCAGAGGGGGCAGGGATATTTCAACTACTAGAGATGTGATGTGATGTGAATCGGGATAGATGTGAATGGATGAGATATGATGTGATGTGATGTGATGTAATATGATGTGAATGAATGTGATGTGATGTGATGTAATATGATGTGAATGAATGTGATGTGATGTGAATGTGGATATGGGTAGATGTGAATGGATGAGATGTGATGAGGATAGATGTGATGAGATGTAATATGATGTGAATGTGGATGAAGGACGATGGGTATACATATAATTGGATGTGGATCAAGTAAAGTGAATTGATGTAGAAGAATGTGGAATATCAAAAAACTAAAGCATATACCCAAAACGGCCTGGTCCACCGCATTTTCAGTTTTGTGGGTTTTCGGAACATGCGTGAAGAAAACACCAGCACCAATTGCCCTCTTTGGAAAAGTTTCTGCTTCAAATGCCAATCCACTTGCCACTTTCTGCGACTTTGAATTTCTTGTGCCCAATAAAAACTTTTCATCCTCTCTTCATCTAATTCCTGGATGACATCCAGACTGTATGCCAATGAATCCTCTAGCAGCAATCTGTCCGTAAATCGCAAGGCACAAACTGGGAACCACAAATTTGACAAGGCACAAACTAGGAACCACAAATTTGACAGGTGTGATGGCCTCCATGCCAAAAGCAAGTCTAAATGGTGTCAACCCAATTGCAACTTTAAACACTGTGTGGTAAGCCCAGAGTGTGGTTGGGAGCTTCACATCCCAATTTGTCGGATGAAGACTGACCACTTTAGTCAAAATGTCGATTATCTACTTATTGGAAGATTCAGCCTGCCCATTGGCTTGAGGGTAATATGGGGACAATTTTGGATGCAACACAAAGTAAAACCCTGTGCCACAGAGAAAGCAGTATTATCCCGCAAAGCCCATGCTTCTACCCACTTCGTACAGTAATCCGTGGCAGTAAGAATATACCTATTCTTGGTTAGAGCTGCAGTGGGTTCGATTGGGCCTATAAAATCCAGACCCCATTTCTGAAATGGTTCCAATGGAAGGATATGATGAAGAGGCATCCCTGCTAGGACAGTTGTCCCATGCGCTGACAAACATCGCATTGCCTCACAAATTGCTGTGCATCCGCATGAATAGATGGCCACCATAATCCATTTTTTATGACCTTCTTCGCTGTGATTTTCCCTGAAAAATGCCCACCAGTAACTCTGCAATGGCCAGTGCGTCTGCAACATTTCGATAATAAAGTTCCCCCACACAGACTTCAAATGAGCGGCTCTACAAAGCAAGGCACCTATGCTCATTCCTGGTTAAATGAGTAGGCATCTCACCACCACTAGAGATAAAAGAAAATATTTCTTCATATACCAGGTCCATGGGATGCTCGGGAGAGTTTCTCCTTCCTCTGCAGACTGTACCCTCGCCCTCGCATTTGGCTGGATCGTAAATAGTGAAGCATCCGAAAATTCATCATCCACGCCGACTACTGGCTCTCCCAAATCCAATCGAGAAAGGTAATCTGCCACCACATGCTGAGCACCAGGGCAATGAATGACTTCAAAATCAAATTCTTGTAACAATAGAATCTAGCAAGCCAATCAGCCTGTCAAATTTTGTTGTCGCACCAAGAATGATCCACATGAAAGAAAAACCGTCGGCCTAGAAGATAGTGCCGAAACTTTCGCATAGAGTACACCATCCCAAGGCCTTCCCGCTCTATAACCAAATAATTCTTTCCAGTAGTCCAGCAGAAGACAACCGGCGGGCAACTGGCATATTAAATTGGGTGAAACCACCCTGCAGTCTGCTCTTGCATCAAAACACTGCCAATGGCCACATCCAAAGCATCCACAAATACATGAAAATCCACCCCCCAATCAGGAGGAGGAATCATCATTGGTGCTTTAAAAAGTTAAATCTTGAGCCGGCGGTAAGCCAAATCATAGTCTTCAGACCATCAGAATTCCTTGCAGTCAAAATGAGTGGCTGCATTTAAAGGAATTGCCAAATGCACCAAGAACCGCAAATGACGACCATGCCACCGAATTTGGCCCAGAAATCGCATACAGCCTTTAGGATCCACAGGTGCAGGTGCCTACATAATAGCCGCCACTTTATCTAGATCTACCATAATGCCATCCTGGGAAATGATGTAACCCACGAGTTTGCCACTTTGCACTACAAAAACACACTTGAGTGGATTAAGACTGAAGGACACCTCCCGGCAGTGCTAAAAACAGAGCCTCAAGTGCCCCAAATGCAACACGCAAGTGCCGCGAAGACACTCAGATCATCCAAAAAAATGTGCATGAAATTGGTGAGAAAGTGCCCAAATATTTCATACATGTCGTGTTGGAAGGTGGAAGGTGCATTGCACAATCCGAACCACATTACTGTGCACACAAACACCCCCTATGTGGTGATGAATGCGGTTTTGGCTTGATCCTCTGGTGCCATCCAAATTTGATTGTAGCCGTTGATCCATCAAGAAATGAGTACATCTCATGCCTTGCTACATCATCAGAATGGAATCCGTGTAGGGCAAGGGAAAAGGATCTGGGATTGTGGCTGCATTAAGCTTTCTGTAATCCACACGGATGCGTAATTTTTTGTTCTTCTTCGGGACAATGACTATAGGAGAAATCCAATCTAGGTTTTTGATAGGTGCTATGAATCCCACCCTTAGCAAGCGGTCCAGCTCTTCCTTGACCTGCTTGGCTACATGCGGGCTTATGTGATAACGCTGCTGCCTACTGGCTGGAGGGTATCGCATCGGGGTTCAAGTAAATGCGGTGTTAGTAAAACTTTGGGTCCAGACCTCTCATGTTAGCATAATCCCAGGCAAACACATCCCGAAATTCCCACAGAAATTCCACCAGATCAGTTTTGAATGAGGGTTCCAGCAAGGTACTAATTTTCACCAACTTAGTCTCCTTGTCGTCTCCTAAGAAAATGGTCTCCAAGACATCTTCTTTGACACGGGTAATGCGGCTCATTTGCGCCTCAAAAGCGCGCTCCTTTTCCAGAATGTCTTTCATGTTATCTTTAGGTGCATACTCATCAAGCAGTACCTACCCAGCAAATTTTTCCCAAAGAGTTTCCCCTTGTCCATGGTGACTGAACACACCGCAGGCGGCGCAGGCTTGAGGTATTCCGCAGCAGCAATACATGCCACATCCACTAAGTATAATGGAATCAAGTCCTCATTTTCCCCTGTAAGAATTTTTCCTCTTCATCTTCATCCAAGCCATCTGCCATATTCACACTGTTTTTGCAATGACAGGCCAAACTAAATTGCTCAATTGACGGCGTTCCCTCAAAGCGAATTTAACCTTCTTGCTGACCCCTATGGATGGTCATTAGATTATGCTCTCAATTATGCCAGACCTTTGCCTGGCACAATCAAGGAGGACAACCGAGCAACAAATTGTACTCCTCAGCAGAATCCTCCATGCTCAGCACTACAAAGGACATGGCAAAGGATATGCAAGCCACCTCAATCACCACACCCTTCAAGACGCCCAAGGATCTCCTCTGATCAGCCATGCGTACCAGAAATGGTGCAGGATCCCATGCTTGCCAACCCATGCACTTACAGGTGGACCTTGTTGCAATATTGACACCAGCCCCACCATCGATTAGCACTTGATCAATCGTAAGGCCTCGAAAGCCTACGAAAATTTCAGGAATTCTTATATCAGTCCACGAGTACTGCTACCCCACGGGCTCCAGGTGTGCTTCTTGCACGCACAACACTGCCCTCGGCCTGCTTCTCTTTGTTGCTTGAATAGATCAAAATTTTCTAGGTATGTCTTTTTGGCCTTCTTCCAATCTTTGTTGCTTGAATAGATCAAAATTTTCTAGGTATGTCTTTTTGGCCTTCTTCCAATCTTTATCTAATTCTCCTGGTAGCTTGATGCCACAACACATGGCCTTAGCAATCAATGATTTGCTATGACTCATATGTCCCTACATATGATCCAACATCTCCCTAGAGGTCATAAACCGTAAGTCGTGGTGTGGCAAAGGAAACTTTATCTTCAACACACTTGGAATGTATTACTTCTTTGCATTGTATTGATTTTTCCAGTCAATGCTCAAAATGTTTATGAACTCAACGACTACAAGGTGATGCATGCATGTTGCTATGGCACACTTTCCCTTGCTATCCTCAATGATGCTCCCATCTATCCTCTTCACAACACGGTAAGGAAGTTTCATAGGGTCATAGGCATTTGGATCCACCACACCTGGTGTGCCTGCACATCCTCTGATGGGGAATTGGAAGAAGATCTATTATTGCCACCAAAATAACCACCAAAACCACCCCCACGAGAAAAACGAGAAGAGGTAGACCTCCTATATGATGAGGATGTGGTACGAGGTCGTGGACTAGGTGCCAAAAAAAGGGGAGTGGGCTGTTTTGCAACCTCCATGTGAATTTGGAACCAATTTAAGAAGCGAACCCAATTTGATTTGTAGAGGGGCGTCTAGCAATCCATCCCATCCTTCACTCTCGTCCAAACTGGGCTGTTGGGATGGTTGTTTTGAAAGATCCTTCTGGACTTGTGGGGCAGAGGCTGCCCCGACTGAGGTATGTCGATGAGAGTCACAGCATCCTGAGACTGCACTTTACTTGGCACTTTACTAGGCCCTGGCATTGGAACGCATTACCAGGTCTACTTGTCCACCCAGGAAGTAACTTGTTGGCAAATAGCTTCCTGTGTTGGTGGCGAGTCGAGAAGTGGTTGCGCTATGCGCCTCTGCTGTGGGGCTTCAATTTGTGACCAAAACGCATGACCGCATGCATCTCCAGATCCATAGTCTCCTCCATCGACTCAATCTGAACCATAGCCCACCACCGGTTGTTTTCCTACAACTTTTGCGAGTTTTTCAGCTTTCTTTCGATCATACTCCAACATGCACCCATGCGGCAGAGAGTTTTGGTGTTTCCTTGTCTTTCCCAATGTTAGTGACCTGGTTGTCGGGGTGAGCCTTGTGTCCCCTCCCATTGTAGTAACACTTCGACGTGTTATGGTAATTGCCGATACAGATAGCACACCACTTGTCGTTCATCGCACATTTCGTTGCTGGATGGCCAAGATTACGGCCAACGAGAGCCAAAGACTCCCCTGCCCATGCTGACCTTCCCACTTTTGTGAGATTTTCTGGTCTCCCGCACTGGTGCCTCATCTGAATTTGTAATGCTACTGTCCTCCGATTCACTATCCGAGCTCCGTGTGTCCAAATCCCCCTCCGAACTGTGTTGACAACGTCCCTGTGACGTGCTGCTGCTCGATTTCTTCTTGGATCACTACATATCGTTATCCTCCAACGATTCCCCTACAAGAATAGATTGAGCAATGACATCCTCGAGCGGAGTATTCACTTTGTCCACACAGTGGCCAGGGCCGTGTGCAAATCCTTTGCTAACCCTTTCAAGAAATAGTCATTCAAGACCTCCTGGGCTGGCCCGCTGCGCCAGCAAAACCCACTGCAAAAGCACTCAGAATTTTGATGCATAAGCCTTCGCTGTTCGCTTGCCTTGCTTGAGGACCTGTAGAGCTGCTCTAGAGTTTGGGGGCTACTATCTTCTCCACACAAAACCTGCGCAAGAACGACAGACCTACCGAATCATAATCCTGAAAATGCCCGACGGGGTACTCTGCCAGCCATTTGGATGCTTTGCCCCGCCACTGAGGGTAGACTTGAAAACTGATTTCTTATGCAGAGGAACAAGGGGTGGAGGCACATTTAGGCCATAAGAGTTGTCAAACTGCCTGCACATGTGCATCTTGATCTTCTCCTTGTTTTCCACCGAAACTTAGAGTACTTGATGTTGTTGGCTGGCGTAGCCATTCACTACAAGTTACAGGTGTGTAACTACCGATGGTGTCGTGCAGCCATCCACCAAGGAGAGGTTGGGGGTGTCAAAGAGCACCCACCCGCATTTGGAGTGCGGATAGAAGGATAGGAACGGCTCTGTCACCCACAACCCGGGCTCTGGCCCTGCCCAGGGAAAGAGGCGGGCTACTCGTTGAGCCATGACGAGCGTCGTCAAATAGACGGTGGCTCCGCCACCCAGTTGTTGCTGGGACCACCAACTCATGAGGCCCTTGAGAATGCGTGTGCATTCACAAACATCGTGGTCACCAACAAGTGTAATCGCATTTACTTCTTGCGCAGACAGTAAGTGATTACAGGACTGGTTACCTTCATGCACAACATACTTATCTTACAAATTGATAAAGATTAAGATAATAGCATGATAGATTTAAGACAAGTATGGAAAAATTGTACAGAACATCACAACAGATTTGATTGATTCATTTGTGCACACTTACATCCATATATAGGAATAGTATCCTGTGATCCGAACAAACATACATATCTTCCTATGACATCCCCTTGAATACCTAACACTGAGTTGCGCATTACAATTTACCCAATGCGGTTACAAGAATGTGGTTGTGGTGTGCAGTTAATGCCGCGGGTGAGGTTTCTTGCAACTCACCATTGGCCTACGGAAAGACAAAGTCAATGCATTCCATTCCACCCTATAGTTTGGGGGTTCGCATGATAATGGATGGTGCTTTAGATTCCTACCTTTCTTTTTGGGAAATTGAGTAATATAGAATGGTAACCTAGTGACCATGACCTAGTGAAAGGTGATCGCTTTGCTTAGGCTTCCTTCGGGGAAGCCTTTCGCTACACTTGCCTTTAGGTCCATTTCCAGAATCCGAGCTTGCACTCATCAATAGATGCAGCCGTGGTTGACCTTGATGCAAGAAAGGGAGAAGTCCATGGAAAAAAACTTGAGGCTTTCATCCACTTCGACAAATGGAGGAGGCAACGATTTGATTCAATCACTAGAAAATACCAAGCCTTCATTCGACCTGGTGGAGAAAGATTCCTCTGAACCACGACTTAAGCACAATCACTTGCAGAGCGATCAAGCCAAATCATAGAGCTGCCAAGACCGAGCATTCAACCAATTGGAATGAGCTTACAAAAAGAAGGCATAGGCCATAGTCCGTGATCAAAAGCAAGTGAAAAAGACTGGCCATTCTATAACCAAAATTTTTTGCATTGGCGGGTGGGGCAACCGTACAGCCTCGACTAACTAAATGCCCCGAAATTGGTTTATCCGCCCTGCCAAAGTGACGAAGTCAATAAAACATCGCAATGAGATTGCACCATTAACCGCCTCACAGATAGTGGAAATGCATCCATGCCACGCCAATAAAAGCACTTAGCAAGTTTCGTCGAGCCGTTATCCGAGACAACGGATAACGGCTCAAAAGGAAGTGAAAAAGACTGGCCATTCTATAACCAAAATTTTCTGCATTGGCGGGTGGGGCAACCGTACAGCCTCGACTAACTAAATGCCCCGAAATTAGTTTATCCGCCCTGCCAAAGTGGCGAAGTCAATAAAACATCGCAATGAGATTGCACCATTATCCGCCTCACAGATAGTGGAAATGCATCCATGCCACGCCAATAAAAGCACTTAGCAAGTTTCGTCGAGCCGTTATCCGAGACAACGAACTTCAAAACGGACTTCAATAGCGAAATCTCGACGTGCATGTCCCCCATCAGGTCTGAGTAGTGCTCAGCTGTCCAAGGGTGACATATGCTTGTGTCATCTCCCAAAGGGGCATGGTCGAGAAAAGGCAATTCAAGCCCTACTCGACTCGCTAGAAATTAAACAACCAAGTGATGGGTCAAGGGTGATGAGGTTATCTAGTTTCATGTAGTGGGCGTCCTTGGCTTTAGCAGGAAAACAGGCATTTTTTCAAGAAGAATAGCCAATCTCTCCTAGTTAGCCAAAGAGATCACTTCAACGTCTTCTAATGAAACATCATATGCAAAGTTGGGCACCTAAACCTATAATCTGATCAAATATCCAATAATTGCAAATCCCCTTTTCTTTGGGAACCAAAATTGTGAGTAAATTGCTTATAACTTTTACATTATTACTCATTTGATGTTCCCACTTTCCATATCAAATAACATAGAGCTTAACTTGATTTATCCAATGAGTAGTTTTTGATGTGTTCTACTATTTTCTATATTATTTAAAAGGTATTAGAATTGTTAAAAAACATACTATTTTATCCTCCCACCACATCTACCATTTAAAATGCTCAAATTGTATGGATTTGATGATGATTAGATTGGGAAAGATTAGTATAATGTGGGTATAAGGTAAAATTACAAATCTAACGGTTGGATTTTTGTAGATTTACTTTGGAAAATTTGTTATGACTATTAGAGGCCAATTAAATCAATTGTAATTTAATTCTAGAAAATTAAATATTGAATCTTTCAATCTAAAAACTCTAGGTATCAATACGCTTGTTGCCATGAATTTATTAAAAAAAAATTGGCTTAATTTGAGTATGGGAAGGTCCATTTTCAATTCTCCCAAGTGAAAATTCCCATATTGTGTCCACTCTCCCCTTTTCAATTCTAAAACCAATCCTAGTTAGGTTTAGTTATATATGCATGCCACTTTAAAGATTAGAAATCATTCCATGTGTGAGGCTTGGGTAGGCACAAATCTTATATATGCATGCCACTTTATGTCCACATGAGCTTTATGTCCACTTTATGTCCACATGAGCTTTGAGAGGATCCACATAAGCAGCTTGCCACCTCACCTTGCCTCCTCCACCCTCCATGTCAACATGGTCAACTTAGTTGACTCCCTACCTCATCATCCTAGTCATCATTAATGCCACATCTTCTTGCCACCTTTACATGCCACCTCGCACTTTGGTGACATGGCATGCCACATCATGGAATTGCCACATCAACACCATAATAGTGCCACATGACAAGAGAATGCCACGTGTCATGTACACGCATGTGACACGTAGCACCTCCTTCCCACCTCTCCTTTTTTTTCAAAAACGTATTTTTGAAAAAGTTAATTTGGTAATTTAGAGAAATAGAATATAGAATTTTAAATAATAAAATATATATGACTTATGAAATAAAAGTATTTAAAATCACTAATTTTAAAGGATTATATTTTGGAATTAGATCAATAATATTAATATTAAAGTTCATATTATTTAATTTAAAAAAAAAATTTAAGTTTAATATTTCTTGAAAATATTTTGTGTAGATTCAACCTTTGAATAAAATTTAAAAAAAATACATTATAAAAAAGAAGCAGTTATATAATTATAAAATAAAAGATATATTTAAAGATATATTTATATACCTAGTAATGATAAATATTTAGACTTGTTAATAAATATTATTAATAATATTTATTTTTAAGTGGATAATAGTTTATCTTTAATTATCTTTATGTTTATCTTAATTATCCAATCAATCTTAGATAGGAAATCCAATGAGATTTGAAGTGGATAACCTATTTTTCCTATATAATCACACATCTCTAGTACTATCCCACACTTATCTCTAGTACTATCCCATCATTGAGCCTTTATAATTTTTTCTCTCTTAGCTTCCTTGAGAATGGGTTCTCAAAGTTTAGGAGTCGGAAACGTGATAGGACTACACTTCCCCATGTCCACCAAGTTCAAGAGGAGGAGAGGAAAAGGGTAGCTCTCGTGAGCGAAAGAGAGAGTGGAGAGCACGTCAACAAGCAACACCTTCCGTTGGTGATGATCCAAGCCTTGCTCCTCCTCTTCCACTTCCTCTCCCTCGTCCCTCTTCCCCCCCACTACCCCTTAGTTTAGATAATCCACATGAACCCGCCCTTAGTTTAGATAATCCACATGAACCCGCCCTTCTTGAGTCCCCTTCTCTTCTACAAGAACCCACCCCCTCCTCTGGGCGCCCATCGTGTGGATAGGAAAGAACTATCAAAGTCAGGGGCCTTATGCCCATGCAATCTTCCATTCCTATTTCAAAGACCTCACGCCTTCACAGGCATGTGTGCTTAATGCTTTGATCGATCTGCCCAACATGGCCAACTGCAGGGCGCTTTCCGACATTGGAGGTCAAAGAGAGAGGAGAGCTGGCATGGCGGTGCTACAAAGTGTTCGTCATTCCTATATAGTTAACAAGAAGAGGAACTCTACGGACGCTTTGGCTACTCAACGGGCTATTGTGGCAACCATAAGAAGGGTAAGGTTAGTGCCACATCTCGCATCCTTTCCATAGCACCACACACACTTAGAGTTGGGTCTATTAGACGATAAAGTTTAGAAGATGCCAATGAGGTTGGTGCTTTGTGGGGGGCGAGTAGTGGTCGTGTAGCTAGGCATGATCGCCTACTAGATAAAACCACTAGAACCTTGATAGAAAGTTTTTGGGAGGAGAATTGTCATGCCTTGCCATTTTTCAAGAAAGCTTTGCGTAAGAGAGTGACAAGAGGAGTGTTCATTGAGCACGGTGCTTGCTTTCTTGAATGACCCAAACTGAGTTGTATTCTCAGTTTGTGGCTTTGTATCCAGAGCTTAAAATTGGGCAAAGGTCATTTGAGGGGTGTAAGCCTTGGTTTGTGAGGTACTCACGTCAGCGTGACACATGTTGTTGTCGCTACCATGTTGAGTTCAAACTTTTTATGACGTGTTCCGTTCTCTTGGTGGGAATAGAGAGTTGCCTCGTAGTCCTCGTGATTTCATCCACTCTCTTTTATGTGCACGCACGGAGGATGCCCAGTTCCATAGGATGCCTTCCATAGGGTGCCTTGTGTGGAGAGCAATTGCACGTCATGTGGTTCACTTGCACATCTACAAATGGTAGATCTTGATGCAAGTGACCAAGAGATAATGCCATGGCAACGTTATGAGTATGTGACATACCAGCTCTAGAGTGGTGGGATAGTCTAGGAAGTTGCAGCTCGTGGACAAACATACACCACGTTGTCACTTCACAGCCACATTTAGGGAGTAGATCTATCCCTATATATGGCACAATCATTGTGCCAATTGGTAGGATCGTTAGTTCCGAGCATGCCTGGCAGAGTTTCCTATTGGTGTGGTTGTCTCTATGATTGATTATGCAGAGAACTACACCTTCACACCTTTTCAGGAGATACAATCTGAGTATTACTTCTCAGAGCAGGTAATGGTTATATTTCATAATATTTGTTTCGTGTTTGAGCTATATTACTTATTTGATTTTTTGTGTCCTAAACGTCTGTATTGCTTACCTCACCAGGTTGCTATTATGATCCACATTAGCCATAGACATGTAGAGGCTCATGTAGATGGGATAGCGAGTACCCCCGAGATCCATGTCATTATTCATCGAGAGTATCATTTCTATATCAGTGATGATGATCATTCACATGATGCACATTTTGTGCAACACTGTTTTCGTCTCCCATGACGATTTTTTAGGAGATTGTGGGATCATACGTGGCTAGCGATGGGTTTGGTCGGATGGTTGTGGCGCACATTTCAAGTCATCACGACAATTCTATTGGCTCTACACGTAGTACTTATGGTTCTCTTATATTCGCAAAAATTAAACTAAATTCACTAGAACATCTTAAAGAAACGAATAACTACAAGTAGTACTTATGGTTCTCTTATATTCGCAATTAAACTAAATTCACTAGAACATCTTAAAGAAAACATCTTTACAGGTAGTACTTATGGTTCTCTTATCCTATGGGAATAAAATGCAGGATCAATCCCCTTCATATCTCAATATTCCCATACAAAAATATCCTTGTATTCCATTAATAATTTCAAAAGATTATCTTTGAATTCTTCTTCCACATGAACACTAACTTTGACAACTTTAGGGTCATTTTCTGTTCCCAAATTCCATTCATTCAGAACATCCTCCATAACTCTAGCTGATTTCTTCATACTGTTTTCATATCTTTGCTCTGTTATTGTAATAGCCTGATCTGTTGATAGATCACTCTGCATCTCCTCTGACTGTAAGAGCTCTGATTCCTGTAGAACTCTGAACTGTTCCTTAGTCATCTTAGTCCCTGTTTGAATATCCTGTAATGACTGGTCTCTCTCCTTTTGTACAGCTACAGCAAAACAATCCTCATAATCTCCCAAAATAGTCATCACATTTATATCAAACACTGGGACAACTGCTGGATTGGCCTTCAACTATTCCTCTTCTTCATCATCTTCTACTTCATCTGCCAAGTGTATGCCTTGTGCCCACAAAGCTCTTTGCTCCTTTGGCATAAATATAGTAGATGTCATGGGTAAAGTCTGTTTCTGGTTCCCCTGTTTCAAGATCACCATATTAGCTCCCCCAATCTTGCTGACATAGCCTGCCTGAACCAGGGTCTTCCAAGGAGCATTGGGTAGGCCAAGTTCCCTGATTGCATCCTGAGTACTACAAAGTTGACCATATTAGCTCCCCCAATCTTGCTGTAACATAGCCTGCCTGAACTAGGGTCTTCCACAAGGAGCATTGGGTAGGCCAAGTTCCCTGATTGCATCCTGAGTACTACAAAGTTGACCATAAACTTCAATCCTGTAATGAAGATCTCTTGGTTTTTTAGCAAACCTAAAGGTTGTAATCTCCTCTGATCAGCCATTTTAACTTTGAAAACCTAAAGGATGCAACTTTTAGCTCCCAAATTGAATATAAACTGACTCAGGAAGTATATTAACTCCTGATCCGCCATCCAAAAGAACTCCATGTATGGGCTGGCCCTGATATTTGACTGATATGGCAAGAACTTTGAAATCAACATCTTCCACCTAAACAATATTACTCATCGAAAAATTACTTTGAGGTGAATCAACACCTTTTCTCTGAAGAATTCTTTGAAATAGCAAATCTCTGAACCCTGGTACTAATGTCAGCAATTGGTCAAGAGAAATCTGAATTTCTGAATGTAACAGAGCTTCATATAGTGAGTCAACCATAGAAATTTCCTCTTCTCCTTTGTCCTGTCCTTGTTCTTCACACACCCCTTCTATTTGTTCTAACATTAGTTCTTCCAAAGCTGGCTTTTTCTTGTCGAACTTCCTTTGAACCTTGCTTCTAACTTTCTCCTGATCTGCCCATTAAATCGGACCTTTATTCAACTTTGCAGCTCTTGTCACTGCCAAGGCAGGAACCTGTTGTTTCCCATCCTTATCATTTGCATGGACTACACATCCAGAACAATCACAAGCAACATTCTCAACCATATCAGAGTTACTATGAAACTAGTCCTCTATCACTGTCACTGCATTTAGCTGTGTTATTTGTTGGTTTTGCTGCATCTTTCCTCTTTGATTTTCATCTGCTACTACAGGGTACCTTACAATTGGGATACCCCTCTCTGTCCTATGCTTGCACCATAACTCACAAGCTGGACCCTGTCTATGACCCTCTTTGTCACAATAAGTGCACTTCAATTCTCCTCTAAAATCAGACTGCCATGTTTGTCTAGGCTGTGATCTTAAACTGTCTATTTCGTCCTCTAGCTTGAGCAGGAAAGACTTGATTAGATGAATGTTTATTCTGCTGAGCTGCTTCGACCTTTGTACACCGAGGGGAGATTTGGGTTATACTAGCCATTGGTTGCTAAATGTCCTTCCTTGTAGCATATCTGACACACTGGTCTGTCATTTGTTAATACTGAGGCATACTTCAATGCTTTAAGCCTCTTTAACAGTTGTTCATCATCCAATCCTGTCTTCTTCTTTTTGCCCTTATCTTTGGACTTAGAGGATTTCTTCTTGTTTTTCCTTTTCTAGCTAGTTGATTCATCATCTGAATTTGAGTCACTATTATATTCTAAATTATCATCAGAGCTCTCTGAGTCTATGTCTCCATCAGAGTCAGATTCTAGGTTTGAATCAAACCTCTTTTTCTTTTGCTTCTTCTTGGTAACACCCAACCTCTTTTCTACTCTTACTGCCGCTTGCACCAAAGCATCAAATCCTGCAGCAGCAATGTCTACATTAGCCACTGCTGATCCAATCTTCTAGAGAGAACGTTGAACTTCTGAGCATAGTCCTCTACTAGCATTTCTTTTTGTTGAAGATCTTTAATTTTATTTATGATGTCATTGGCTGTTTTCTCCCTTCTGAACCTGACCAGAAAACTATCTCTCAAAGCATCAAAGTTTCCAAGATGTCCCAAACCATACTGGCTAAACCAATCCATTGCTGAGCCTTCAAAGGTAGCAGCAAACTACCTCTTCTTCACCTCCCCCATAAAGTGTGTCATAGCCACTAGCCTCCCACCTTGTTTGGAATTGGGCTACATGGCAGTCAGGGTCCTCCTTGGGTTTTCCCTTGAACTTTGATGATCTCACCTTTGGGTTCTGTGCTGGTGGATTTTGAGGATTCATTGCTGCCCCTCTAACTGGCCTCCTTGCTAAGACTGGTAATGGTTGAAACTGCAACCTTCTCCTACTACTTCCCCTAATAACTGTATTCAACAAGGTTCCCCCAAGAAATGTCCTGAAAGTGCTTGAGAATACTGGTGGATTTTGAGCATCCCCAACACTCCCTGCTTTTGCATTAACATTTGAATCACCATCTAAAATTGGAATACCCAAATCAGATTCAGATTGTACAGAACCTGTCGGAATCCCTTCTCCTTGAACAGCATCCACAAACTGATCATGTACTTCTTCCTCATCAATATTCTCTGCTTCTTGATCCAATGTTTCCTCCTCTACATCTTCTTCCAAAACAGTTTCTAATGCTCTACTTGTTCCCAGAGGAACTTCATAATCTGAATCATAATCATCACCTTCTTCATGATCATTTCTGCGTGTTAAAGCAGCATCAGCATCTCTGGCCCTTGACCTTGTATGATATCGTCTTGAATTCCCCAAATTATCTTCAGACATCCAAGGCTAGTGGTCCTCTGAATATGTCATATCCTCCCAGAACTCAGGGCATTCGAACTCGCAGGATCGCCAATGTGTACATGGCCCTCTAAAAGGTTCTGTACAAGGCATTAATAAATAATACATCACTCAACACCACTCAGAGCACATCAAAGCGCAGACTCTGATTCATCACGACAGCATAATGATTGCACAAACATCAAGAAAGACATAATAAAACACTGCGCAAAGACATAGCAGAACTTCTCCTTCATTCATTAGCGATCAAAATCAACGTTCCATTCCTCTAATCCCTAGATACAACTGTCGGGATAATAACTACTCGATTCAGATCCCAAAGGGTACATCCACACGTAACTAACCCCCAAGTCCTTTGACTAAGGTCTAAGAATTACATAAGAAAGCCTTAACAGGATGCTCAGCGGTTCAGAGATGCGGGCTTACATTTCATCGGGGAGCACATACATGGCCGCCCCCACGATTTACACACGATGGTTTGCATGCTTCTGTGGAGCATGTATGGATGGCAATTGGTCACATTGTGCCTCGAGAGGATGGGCAGATGCATGGATACAGACATTCCTCTTCCTTGAGCATCCTTCACATCCTCTGATTTTATATTCACGTGATCACAAAATTTTTTTTGTAAATAACATGTGTGAACATGTTATTAACATGTTCACATGTTAACATGTTCTCAAAAAAGCCGGTGGCAAGCGACCTGGTAACCGGGAAAAATCCCGTCGGGCTTTTGATATACCCGGCGGGCCCGCCGGGGTAAAGCAAAGCCCGGCGGGCCCCTGCGGGGTCGTCATAAAGCCCGACGGGGTACAATTTTCTATATATATGGGCCCGGGGGGCCCTTTGGGATTTCGTTGCTGACAGCATACACAGGTAATGAAAACTTGTGTGTGTGTGTGTGTATGTGGGTGTGTTCGTGCGGGCAGCCGCCCACCACTGTCGCAATGCGCGGCAGGATGTGGGTGGTCCGCCACACGAGGGATGTGTGTGTGGGTGAGTTCGTGCGGGCAGCCGCCCATTGTCACAGTGCGCGGCAGGATTTGGGTGGCCCGCCACACGACTGGTGTGTGTGTAAGGCCATTCTTCGGAATGGTGCTTACCCTGGGGCACTTAGTCGGTAACGCGGCTAGTCTGTGTCCTATGGTAAGTATGACACACCGTAGCAGTACTAGTCGGTAACGCGGCAAGCATAGTATCGTTATGGCGATGTCACCTTCCCTTCCCTTCCCTTTGTCAAATGCGGACATATGGTCGGTAACACGGCCAGTGTATGTTCGTATCCTATTGGTATTCCCATAGAATCGGGCGGCATTTTGTCGTTAACACGGCAAGTTGGTGTCGTCCGCTAGTGCATAAAATGTTTTTTGCATATTGCGGCATTTGATCGTTAACGCGGTCAAAAAAGTGTCGTAAATTTGCTTGCGTATTTTGGCATATGATCGTTAACGCGGTCGACTAAATGTCGTAAATTTGTTTGATTTGACTTGTATTGTTTTTATTGTGTTTGATCCATGCGATACTTGGTTGCTAATGCGGCATTAGTATTTCATGGATCAAAGTTTACATCATATTGTCTAAACGTTTTATTTTATAATATCGTGATTCGTAACTCGAAAAATATGAATCTCTCTCTTCTTACCCCCCTCTCTCTCTCATGATACACTTCACAACTCTTTCTCTATCTCTCTAATGATTCACTTCACAACACGATAGATGTGTAGATAATGATTTTTTTTATTTCTCTTAAAATATACATACTTCTTAATAATTTCTTTTTTCTCCCTCTATTTACTTAAAAATTGGCACAACTCTCTATCTGTCTCACAACTCTCTATCTGTCTCACAACTCTCTCTTCCTCTCCTCTCTCTCTCTCTCTCTCTCATGATACACTTCACAATTCTCTCTCTCTCTCTCGCAATGATACACTTCACAACTCTTTCTCTCTCTCTCTCTCATGATACACTTCACATCTCTCTCTATCACGATAGGTATGTAGATGAGGAGTGCTTTAGGATTACAAAACATTATTTTTCTCTCTTTAGGAACTCACAAAACTATAAAAAATGTCATTTAATTTTTTCTCTCTCTATCTGTCACACCTCTCTCTCTTCCTCCCTCTCTCTCTCTCTCTCTCTCATTCGATAATGTATGTATATACTTCGTAAGTAATAATGCGCTTGTTGTTGCGGTTGTCTCACGTTCGATAATGTATTGCATGATGTTGAGTTCAGTAATGTTGTTTGATATATTCTGTTTTTGTTTGATCATTGATAAGTAATGATACACTTATTGCTGTTTTCTCACAATTGATGATGTATTGGATGATGTTGAGTTCATTAAAATTATTTGATATTCCGTTTTTGTATGAACATTGACGATATTGATATACTTGTTGCTGTTTTCTCACATCTGCTTGATGTTTATTTCAGTAATGTTTGATATTCTGTTTTTTTGTGTTCAGTGTTATTTGCTAGATTTACGAAGACGATCAACATGCTTTCTCCCGAAGAGCGCAAAATTGATCACAGTATCACAATGTACTGATGATGTCATCAAAAAGATCAATGAGTCTGAGATACTCATGCGAGATCTCATAGACCAAATATGGGAAAATGCACAACGTCGGCTTCGAAGCGGAGGCAACGCTGAGCTGCTAGATAGACAGAAGATAGCAGATTTCAACCATCAGCACATAACACGAACCATTTTGGGGAGCATGCGTGTAGCATGCAGTGATCTTAGAGATGCTGCCCCGCCTGAAGCCAATATGCAACATCTACAGTTATGGGACGTTGTATGGAGCGAGCAAAGAGCCAAGAGCAAGCGCATGAAGGCGTTGGATGCAGAGTCCCTCCCCAAAAGAGTGCGCATTGCCCAGGACGTCGCTGCAACGTCCAGTCAGGCAGATGCAAGTGGTACAGGTGTCATTAATCGTACTATCTACAATTCTATGTGCACACATCTTATTGGCATTCCGCACGAAGCACTTCACGAAGGACGAACAATAGGCTCCGGCGTGTTTGGAACAGTAAAAGAGTATGCAATTAAAGGTATATCATTTTTACCGGAGCACATCACTTTTTGCGGAAAGCACTACAAAGGAGAAGGCAGCGCGAAGTTCGAGAGCTTCCAGGCAGAGCAGGGTATGCAAGTGCTACATCCATCGATTGTCCGATGCATTGCCTTTACAAAAGAGGCTTCTTGGATCACAATTTTCCCATACTATAATGGCGGCGCTCTTGGTGATACTCTTCTGAAGGTTCCCTTCAGATTCAGTGAGTTCACCAGAGCCATTTTTCGTTTGGATCGAGGATGGAGACAACCCCCGCCTGATAATATCCCTTTAAGTCACCTAGAACTTTCAAAAATAAAAGAGGTAGTAATAAACATGCCACATATTATGCATGCCCTGGTGGAAGGTCTAGCGGCAGCACATATGGCAGGTATTGTACATACCGACCTACATCCTTTCAATGTAGTGTTGGATTATACAAAAGAGCTAAAGCCACGCATAGGTATTATCGATTGGGGGTTGCTGCTGAGAGCGCCCAAAAAACGGGTGTCTCTCAATTTTGTTTTTGAAGCAGACAAGAACCCCGAGAAGGTGGCACAGGCAGTCTCCCACGCAGACAGAGAGCGTTCCCAGAAAAGTAAATCGCTTCATCATAGCGCTCCCAGAAAAGTAAATCGCTTCAGCAAGGACGAGTTGTGCATCATCGAGTGGACCTTGACGTAGGCTTTCTTGCAATGAAGTTTGACGCATGGGTATATTTCCTACGTCAAAGTTTTGCTTGCAAGAAGATGCACTGGGTAGATTACTTTCTGGTTGCACATTGCCGTTCGGGGTACAAGTAGGCGATGTAGCGGGAGTTTGAAGATTAGAACAACAGTGTTCTTGCTGCCTTGATACATTAACGGTAGGAGTGTCATGTTTTCTTGAATCTTTCTTTTGAATTTCTTCTCTTATGCGTTTGGCCACTATAGGTGCAGAGGGGTGGGTACATGACTTTTTACTTCGGTCCGCCTAAAAAGTGTTCTCTTAGTCGAGGCGCCCCACCTGATTTTACTACATGGCATAGCTTACACTCCCAATCTATGAATCGATCACCAACGTTAATTGCATATTGCCACTCTATCCCAGGTGCCTTTTTTTTCTACTATTTGAAATTTGGACTCTATTGGAGGTATCACTGGATCCAACATTGTCCTCCATCTCAACAAATAACCTATTCAACCAAGCATATAACAATGAATACACAAATGAAAAAACAACAAATCACTCACGTATGACAAAACATACATCTGCAGACAAAGTACTTCGAAACTATCTTGACAAATACAAAAGATCATCACATAACATAAAACTACTTCAAACTATCTTGCAAGGTCTTACTACAAAACTACTTCGAGACTATCATGCACATTGCACCCCCAATGAAGGATGCCTTTTGTACCCAATTAAGGATACTTTATACAATCAAAGATCTATGCTTGCCCAATACTCTTGTATAGGACAATAGACCTTCTCTAACATTCACAAAAAAAATCAAAGATCTATGCTTGCCCAATACTCTAGTATAGGACAATAGACCCTTGTCTACTCTAAACTATATCAAGTATCAAGAACCAATACAAGCCCCTAAGCAGGACTCTTGGCTCCATCAAACCATTCATAAAGCAGAATGAGGTAGGTAGATTACGTACATGGCTCAAATGCAAAGCTGAATGACTCCAAATTTGTCCCTAAATCTCCGCAAGTATTAGCTACGAACCACACCCTGCCCCCAGTTCAAAGAACTAAGGACGAGTGGCCCAATAGCCTTAGGAGTGCCTACAAGGAAAGACGACAGCCCCTAAAATAAGGACGTTCTTCCCAAGAGGACACTTCTAGCAACTCGAGAGCTCTACAAGTACTTTGAGGAATGATATCACGCCCCCAAAACAAGGACTATCTTCCCAAAAGTTGTACGATGGGTGTCGGGCAGTGTTTATATACAGAATAATACCCCGCCGGTGTTTCGTGTTTTTCCCGGCGGGCCCGCCGGGAAAGATAGGTATCCCGACGGGCCCGCTGGGAAAGATAGAAGCCCGGAGGTGTTACTGGACTAGTGGGTTCCGGCAGGTCATTTCTCAGGTCATGTGAATATACAATGTGATCACAAGTTTTAATATGTTAACACTAGGTTTTGTTAACGTGATCACAAAATTGTGAAGACGTTAATGAAATCCCTGTTCACATCTAGTGTTGTCTGATGAGCACACAAGTCCTGCGTTCATGGTGGTCAGTTATGATGACCTGACAGATTTGCTACAAGAGGGTGATGTGTTTGTTGTTATTTCCAGTGAGGAAAATAGCGAGGGAGTAGACTACTATCTGATGAGTTACACTAGGTCAAAGTGCATCCTTGACCAGGATACAGTGGATGATCATGGTTTTTCTTTTGACGCCCATAGCATGATTGTGGTAGGCCAGTTCTACCAGCAGATTTGACTTCATCGGGGGAGTCTTGAGTTCCAGCAGTGGAAGTGGGAGTTAGAGGCATTTCAGTTCTATCATCTTACAGGCTCACTCTTGATCGAGTATACAGAGCCGAAAAACATAGTACTCGCCCTCGTTTTTGGTTTCGAGTGGATGACCATGAGAGAATTCTAGAGCAGTTGTTGAGAGCTAGAGAGGGTGCTGCTGATGACTAAATCTCTATCTTAATAGTGACTAAACTCAAACTAGTTGGGTTAGCTCACTTACAGTATTGTACTTAGATTTTTTGGGAGTGACTAATCTCAGAATAGCTAGGATAGCTCATTTTCAAAATACCTTGATCTTTTGAGTTACTGGCTAAACCAAGAGTGGCTATGTTAGCTCACATTCTAATGTACCTTGATCTTTTGAGTTACTGGCTAAACCAAGAGTGGCTATGTTAGCTAGGATAGCTCATTTTCAAAATACCTTGATCTTTTGAGTTACTGGCTAAACCAAGAGTGGCTATGTTAGCTCACATTCTAATGTACTCAGTTGATGTTTATATCATTATGAGTTTTCTCATTATTGAGGATCATTGCATTTTAGTTGATGTTCATGGTTTTCTAATTTTTTAACACTTTCGCTATCATATCGTTTGAAAATCACCATCACCATATTGTTTGTTGAAAATCACCAAACTTTGCAAGCATGTGGGCCCCTCCCACATGCTTGCAAAGTTTGGTTCCCATCGGAGCATGTTTGGGTATGATGGTATGGGGAAGGCCCAGATTTTCCATGGCCTCTTAAGCACCAAGAGACGTGAAAAATCCACACTAGGCACTAATTACCAATCCAAACATGCTCTGATTGTTTGTGACCAAACTTTGCAAACATATGGGGGTGGGCCCCTCCCACGTGCTTGCAAAGTTGGGTCCCCATCAGAGCATGTTTGGGTACAGTGGTATGGGGAAGGCCCGGATTTTCCATGGCTTCTTAAGCACCAAGAGACTTGAAAAATCCGCATTGGGCGCTAATTACCAATTCAAACATGCTCTGATTGTGACTAAAATTTGCAAGCATGTGGGGGTGGGTCCCCCCCACATGCTTACAAAGTTTGGTCCCCATTGAAGCATGTTTGGCTACGATGGTATGGGGAAGGCCTGAATTTTCCATGGCCTCTTCAGCACCAAGAGACTTGAAAAATCCACATTGGATGCTAATTACCAATTCAAACATGCTCCGATTGGGACCAAACTTTGCAAGCATGTGGGAGTGGGCCCCTTCCACATGCTTGCAAATTTTGCTCCCCATCGAAGTATGTTTGGGTACGATGGTATGGGGAAGGCTCGGATTTCCATGGCCTCTTAAGCACCAAGAGACTTCAAAAATCCGCACTGGGCGCGCTAATTACCAAGTCAAACATGCTTTGTCTGTGACCAAACTTTGCAAGCATGTGGTGGTGGGTCCCCCCCATGTTTGCAAAGTTTGGTCCCCATCGGAGCATGTTTGGGTGTGATGGTATGGGGAAGGCCTGGATTTTCCATGGCCTCTTAAGCACCAAGAGACTTGAAAAATCCACACTGGGTGCTAATTTACCAATCCAAACATGCTCTTATTGTGACCAAACTTTGCAAACATGTGGGGGTGGGGCCCTCCCACATGCTTGCAAAGTTTGGTTCCCACCGGAGCATGTTTGGGTACGATTGTATGGGGAAGGCCTGGATTTTCCATGGCCTCTTACGCAGCAAGAGACTTGAAAAATCCACACTGGGCGCTAATTACCAATTCAAACATGCTCTAATTATGACCAAACTTTGCAAGCATTGTGGAGGTGGGCCCCTCCCACCTGCTTGCAAAGTTTGGTTCCCATCGGAGCATGTTTGGGTACGATGGTATGGGGAAGGCCCGGATTTTTCCATGGCCTCTTAAGCACCAAGAGACTTGAAAAATCCACACTCGGTGCTAATTACCAATTCAAACATGCTCTTATTGTGACCAAAGTTTCAAAGCATTGTGGGGGTCGGCCCATCCCACATGCTTGCAACGTTTGGTTCCCATCGGAGCATGTTTGCGTATGATGGTATGGGAAAGGCCCGGATTTTCCATGGCCTCTTAAGCACCAAGAGACTTGAAAAATCCACACTCGGTGCTAATTACCAATCCAAACATGCTCTAATTGTGACCAAAATTTGTAAACATATGGGGGTGGGCCCCTCCCACATGCTTGCAAAGTTGGGTCCCCATCGGAGCATGTTTGGGTACGATGGTATGGGGAAGGCCCGGATTTTCCATGGCCTCTTAAGCACCAAGAGACTTGAAAAATCCGCACTCACCCCACTAATTAACAATCCAAACATGCTCTGATTATGACTAAACTATACAAACATGTGGGGTTGGGCCCCTCCCACATGCTTGCAAAGTTTGGTTCCCATCGGAGCATGTTTGGGTACGATGGTATGATGAAGGCCTGGATTTTCCATGGCCTCTTGAGCACCAAGAGACTTGAAAAATCCACACTGGCCTCTAACTACCAATCCAAACATGCTCTGATTGTGACCAAACTTTGCAAGCATGTGGGGGTGGGTCCCCCCCACGGTTTGCAAAGCTTGCAAAAGCATGGTTGGCCTCTAATTACCAATCCAAACATGCTCTGATTGTGACCAAACTTTGCAAGCATTTGGGGGTAGGTCCCCCCCACATGCTTACAAAGCTTGGTCCCCATCGAAGCATGTTTGGGTATACGATGGTATGGGGAAGGCCCGGATTTTCCATGGCCTCTTAAGCACCAAGAGACTTGAAAAATCCACCATGGTCGCTAATTACCAATCCAAACATGCTCTGATTATGACCAAACTCTATAAACATGTGGGGGTGGGCCTCTCCCACATGCTTGCAAAGTTTGGTTTCCATCGGAGCATGTTTGGGTACGATTGTATGGGAAAGGCCTGGATTTTCCATGGCCTCTTAAGCACCAAGAGACTTGAAAAATCCACACTAGGCGCTAATTACCAATTCAAACATGCTCTAATTATGACCAAACTTTGCAAGCATTGTGGGGGTGGGCCCCTCCCACATGCTTGCAAAGTTTGGTTCCCATCAGAGCATGTTTGGTTCCCATCAGAGCATGTTTGGGTACGATGGTATGGGGAAGGCCCGGATTTTCCATGGCCTCTTGAGCACCAAGAGACTTGAAAAATCCGTGCTGGGTGCTAATTACCAATACAAACATGCTCTTATTGTGACCAAACTTTGAAAGCATTGTGGGGGTGGGCCCATCCCACATGCTTGCAAAGTTTGGTTCCCATCGGAGCATGTTTGGGTATGATGGTATGGGAAAGGCCCGGATTTTCCATGGCCTCTTAAGCACCAAGAGACTTGAAAAATCCACACTCGGCGCTAATTACCAATCCAAACATGCTCTAATTGTGACGAAACTTTGTAAGCTTGTGGGGGTGGGCCCCTCCCACATGCTTTCAAAGTTGGGTCCCCATCGGAGCATGTTTGGGTACGATGGTATGGGGAAGGCCCGGATTTTCCATGGCCTCTTAAGCACCAAGAGACTTGAAAAATCCACACTCGCCCCACTAATTACCAATCCAAACATGCTCCGATTATGACTAAACTATACAAACATATGGGGTTCGGCCCCTCCCACATGCTTGCAAAGTTTGGTTCCCATCGGAGCATGTTTGGGTACGATGGTATGGGGAAGGCCCGGATTTTCCATGGCCTCTTGAGCACCAAGAGACTTGAAAAATCCACACTGGCCTCTAACTACCAATCCAAACATGCTCTGATTGTGACCAAACTTTGCAAGCATGTGGGGGTGGGTCCCCCCCACATGGTTGCGAAGCTTGCAAAGCATACAAAGCTTGCAAAGCATACAAAGCTTGCAAAGCATGTTTGGCCTCTAATTACCAATCCAAACATGCTCTGATTATGACCAAACTTTGCAAGCATGTGGGGGTGGGTCCCCTCCACATGCTTACAAAGCTTGGTCCCCCCATCAGAGCATGTTTGGGTACGATGGTATGGGGAAGGCCCGGATTTCCCATGGCCTCTTAAGCACCAAGAGACTTGAAAAATCCACCCTGGCTGCTAATTACCAATCCAAACATGCTGTGATTATGACCAAACTCTATAAACATGTGGGGATGGGCCCCTCCCACATGCTTGCAAAGTTTGGTTCCCATCGGAGCATGTTTGGGTACGATGGTATGGTGAAGGCTCGGATTTTCCATGGCCTCTTAAGCACCAAGAGACTTGAAAAATCCACAGTGGGTGCTAATTACCAATCCAAACATGCTCGGATTATGACCAAACTTTGTATGCATGTGGGGGTGGGCTCCCCCCACATGCTTGCAAAGTTTGGTTCCCATCGGGGCATGTTTGGGTACGATGGTATGGGGAAGGCCCGGATTTTCCATGGCCTCTTAAGTACCAAGAGACTTGAAAAATCCACAGTGGGCACTAATTACTAACCCAAACATGCTCGGATCATGACCAAACATGCTCCGATCATGAGCAAACTTTGCAAGCATGTGGGGGTGGGCTCAAATACATATTTTTTGTTTTTCAATTATATATCATTCTTAGGGGCTGAGGTATGGCCCCGACTTCTCTATTAGTTGTTAAGTGATCTATTTGATTAATTTATTAGTTAAAGTTTTTATTCTTTTAAACAACAGCATATGCCTTAACAAAGAACGTCTTATCGCAATCTCAAGTTGAAATGCTAAAATCTTTGTGAGTTGTTTTCTTAAGAAGGTAACGTGAATTCTTGTAAGATTTCTCCTCAGCCTGAGTATCAAATAAACCTCTACTTCAATCCCTTGTAATCATTCTATGATTCTAAATACAAGAAAATATCATTTTTCTTTGTTTTGCCTAGTGAGATAAAAAAGTCTAGAGAGTGGTAAATCAAAATTTGGATATTTTTAGATAAAAAATGCTTAAAATATCAAAAAATGGTTTCCCTGAAACAAAAAATCAAAATAGATTTTCCAAGGTGCAATTGGAATTAATCAAAATTGATTCAGAAGACCTTAGCCTAAGGATCTAGATTTTCAAAAAAAATTTGATTATGGTCCAATTAAGGTTCCTATGGACCAATAAGATTAATCCAAGTGTTGGCACAAGATAAATCCAAAGAATAAAAGAAAATATCCAAAAATGAGTAAATGCCCTTAAAAGATGAAGATTTGACTAAGTACTAGGTTTATTAGTTAAAAATTATGGTGTATTAAATGAGATATTTTGGAGTAATCATTCATTTTTGACACATGTGTAAGGAAAAGGGAGACCTTCAAGGAGGCGCCTATTTCACATGCTTGGATGAGTTTAAAACTAAAAAATAATAGGATATTTTTATCTTTCATCTCTCCTAAATCAAACCAAATCAAAAAGGGAGCCAAACTGGTCCAAAACTTGTCCAAATTCAGCCAAATTGAAGCTGGAAAATTCTAGAACTCAGTTGGACTCAGTTAGTGGCCTCCCTCTCCTATAAATAGACCCTCATTCCTTTGTATTATTATCTGTGAACTAAATTATGCTGGTATTACTCTAAACTAAGCTTAATTTCTATTATCCTCTAAAAACCTCTACAAAATTAAAGAGATTGGAGCTTCACTCTCTCTTCAATCTTTCTTGGTGACTTTTATGACATACCAAACCAATTGATTGGTTGGGGGCCTCTACAGTGACTAAAAAATCAAGCATTTTAGGAGGTAAAGAGTGGATTATGGTCTTTTTTCTATAATTTCTAAATGTTTCTTTCTTCTCAACCCCTCTCAAGCTTGAGAAGCTTTAATTTGAATGGCTTTTGAATATTATTGAAATGCTTTAATGTATTGTAATAAAGAAACACATAAATTTTCATTTATGCTTAATTTTAATGGTTTTAAAGCATTTCTCTCTCCCCCCAAAGGAAGGTCATTCCTATGACCTATTCTCAATCCAAATGAAGCTTCTCATGAAGCATTTCTCTAATCCAAAAGTAATTTTTATGCTTGTCTATTTGGAGGCCAAAATAATGGCTTTTTAATGCTTTTATGATATTTATTTCATAGAGAAATCCATAATTGGATAATGATCCAATTAGTGGTCATTCTAATCATATTAATAATATTAAACTTTATTTTCTCAATTAAATTGAGAATTATCAGTAATAGCAAACTGAGCTATGTAAAATTTATGTAAAATAAACACATAAAACATTTTCATTCATAATATGAAAAGAGGACTTCCTACAATATTCTAGAAATTATCATAGTAGATTAATTGAATGATTCTCATTGTAATCATGAAGAAATTTATTTTTATGATTATGCATAATTAGTAAATTAGAGAAAAAAGAATTTTTGGTACTTTGCTTTTATGTTAAAAGAGTAATCCCCAAGACATTGGAAATCCATGTATTCCAATGATTTAGAGAATAAAATTGGAATGCTAAAATAACGTATAATTTATGAAAGATTTTAGGTAAATTTATCTTTTTGTATAGATAAACTTTTATGTGATAAAAGAGGAATTCCTACCATATTGAAATTCAAATATTTAAATAAGAAAAGTATAATTTCTAGTGCAAAGGAATTAATGAAGATTTTTATTTAATTTTTAAGAGAAAATATAGTTAAATTTATCTTTTTATATAGATAAATTTTTATGATAAAAGAGAAATTCCCACCATATTGGAATCCAATTAATTAAATTAAGAAAGTGTAATTCCTAGTGCAACATAATTAATGGAGATTTTTATTTAAATTTTAAAAGAAAAATTTAATTAAATTTATCTTTTTGCATAGATAAGTTTAAATGATAAAAGAGGAATTCCTACTATATTGGAATTCAAATGTTTAGATGAGAAAAGTGGAATTTTTAGCTTAAAGGAATTAATGGTTATTTTTATGTAATTTTTAAGAAGAATTTTAATAGATTCAAATTAGGGAAAAGAGGAATTCCCATGATAATTGGATTGCACTCATTGAAATGAGAAAAAGAAGGATTTCAAGTTTATTCAAAAAAATAGATATTGATATTTTAGTTAAAAGATGAATTTCCATGATAATTGAGAGATGGATTTGAATTAAATTCTAATGTCAAAAGATGAATTTCCATCATAATTCTACCTAATGAATTAAGGTTGAGAGTTTATGTGGGAATAAGAAAATCTTGGATAATTGAATTGGTAAAATCACTAAATGGATATTTACCCAAAAACTAGATGTTTAGTTGAAAGTAATCTTGGTAGAACTAAACTGAATGAATTTAGTTAGACAACGTGAGGTGGGATAGTAAACCTAATTATCCTTCTCTCGAACTAAATCTCGAACTAAATCAGACAAAAACTTCGTGACCAATTCCACTTTACTAAATCTTGAACTAAATCAAACAAAAACTTCGTGACCAATTCCAGTTTACTAAATCCAAAGAATAGACTACTGGAACTAATCTAGTTTTTCCCAGAGCAATCTCACCAAGAATCTAGTTGGATAAATGGATAAAATGACGGGTAGATTTCCCTCATGAGAGATCAAGGATCCTCATTACTGAAACTGGAAATTATTGGAAAAAGAGTCTTTGGAACTAATCTCAAACTGGAATCTCACTTGCATTGGAAACTCTGTTTTTCATTCAAAGGACTGTTTTACGCCGCCAGAATGCTAGAGGAAGCATTTGGCTTATGTTTTTGTAAAGGAGGTTTGTTGGAATAGCTGGCAGGGAGTCGTCAAGGGATGTTGCCCACGACAAAGCCTGCCGAGGTCTTGACCAGCCTTGGTATGGTTAAAATGGCACGCTTCTGGTATGATGGGCGAGGGCCGACGAAGCGGTCCCTGAGTGAAGTGCAAGGACACCTAAGGAGGATCCTAGAGGATTCTGACCAGGTGATGCACGGGCTCACGGCTGCTAGGACACCTAGGTGTACGTCAAGGGAAGACATCTGATGGACAAAAAGGAAATGTTTTTGGGAACAAAAATTTGATACTGGATCTCATTGGTTGGCTAGCTGGTCTTCAACGGAGAGTTCAGATGATGCATTTTTGTAATACAATGGACTTGGAATTTTGGAAAATCATGATCGAAAATATTATGATTTTATTCAAGGATTGTCTTAAAGCCAGTCGAATCTGTTATAAATGGTAATTTTATATTGGTGGGTGTGTATGTGGTGTGCCTATTTTATTCAAGGATTGTCTTAAAGCCAGTTGAATCTGTTATAAATGGTAATTTTATATTGGGTGTGTATGTGGTGTGCCTATTTGATTTTTGTATGAATCGTTGTCTAGGGGCCAGGGAACTCGCTATTTGATTTTTGTATGAATCGTTGTCTAGGGGCCAGGGAACTCTTTTCCTCGGTACCTGGGCAAAAACCCAATCAAATCTTTATAAAGGAATCCCACCGATTGAGTGGTCGGGTGGTTGGCTAACCCATGGGCTGGATGGATTGGAGGATTCTTGAGAAACAACTAGATATGATTAGTTACGTTAATCAATTTAACCCTGAGAAGACCTTGTTCTGTGGGAAGGGATCATCGGCTATGCCTCGAAAATGAGGAAAAAAGCGTTGATTCCATGGACCAAGTGCAAGTCTCTTCTTGATCTGACCATGTGACTTCAGGCTTGGTCAGATCAGTTTAATTTATTCGAGACTTGACTCATTAGAGTAATCTCCTAGTTAAAAAGATTTGACTAGTGTTAGAGTAATCTCCTAGTTAAAAAGATTTGACTCATTAGAGTAATCTCCTAGTTTAATTTAGTCAAGACTTGACTCGTTAGAGTAATCTCCTAGTTAAAAGATTTTTCACCTTCTTGGTGGAATCGCCCATGCCTTCCAGGAGAGGGTAGTCTTTCGGGCCCACCGGTCTTGGAGGGACCGCCCTCACCGACAGGAACCCCGGAGCGGGCGAGCAAGGACCTCACAGCTGGTATCAAAGCATTGTTGAAAGCTAATAAGGATAAACAAATTCTTATTAGAAATTGATAATAAAAACTCAAGTATTTTCATTCCGTAAGCTTCTTTAATGAAGAATTTTTAATCAAAGAAAATGTTTTTATAGATGGAAGTTCCCTGTTTATCTGGTATTCTTGATCTCACCCAGTCTCAAGATATGACTGCGTTTGCCTTCGAGCATCTCATCTCTTTTGCTTCAACTTGAGCAAGACGAGAAAGACTCCAATGCCATTTTGAGGATTTATATTTTCCTGACCCAGCGGAGAGACGACATCATAAGTGGTTTGCAAGGAAGTATGTCCATGCCTCTTGCGACCGGCGTGCAATGCTGAGGCAGAACCTCTCATTGGCAATGATTCTATTAAAGCTGAAAATGGTGCGTGGTGTCATTCTATATCATTCAACGCCTCAAAATTTTAGACTTTCATGCTAAGTCTACAGACTCCTTAGTTGTTTTATTCCTAAGGAGAAGATAATAGCTCCCTTGTTAGTAAGTGAACGTTTGTATCAGGGCATGGCTATGGCCCAGTACCATCGTCTTATGCGTCTCGCGAGGAGATTTTGAATTCTGGAGCCGAGCTGCTCTATGTACATATCGCAACTTTTATATAAATAAAGAAATGTTTTCTGGAGAAAAATTCCCTGTTGTATAAGTGATTGTTTATGGAGGACGAACTGTTAAAGAAAAATGTGTTATCAACCATATGTCATAGATCTCTTTAAAGATCATTGTCTTGTTTAAGAAATTATTTTTCAAACCTCTTAAGTCTTAGGATCTCATGGACGATATCAAAATAAAAATTTAGTAATATATAATTTTTGGCAGAATCATGAGACGAGGAGACCGTGGGGGGCCGTAAGCCAGACCCTCTCTCTGAAGATGATGAGCTTGACCCTGATGTTCGCAAGGCTCTTCATAGGACTCAGCCCCTGTTAACAATCTAGAAATGGGATTGGTCATGGTGATAAACATAGATTAAGCAACATAATTAAGGTGGATTAAACCACACTAAAAACTGCATATAGGAGAGAGAGAGGGATTGCACACTCAACAATAGCTCTATTCACTTGCATATATCAATGAACCATACAATGATATAGGCTCTCTAGCCTTATCCCACTTTACACATCATCATCATCCATGTGGCAACTCCTTTTCCACTCTTTTGGTCAACACTCACACACCATACAATATTACATGTGGCATTCCTATCTCACCACAATATCTTGCACCTCTAGGGTGCTTTCCCACATACACACAACACCACGATTACATCTCTCAACACTCCCTCTTAATCGAGGTGTTCCACAACTCACCCATCATCCATCACCCATATCAATGTAGCATTGCACAACCGCAATCGCTACCTCTCAACACTCCCTCTCAATGATACATTGGAGTGTCCATCAACCAAACATGTGTGCCCGTGTCTACCATCAACCAAACATGTGTGCCCGTGTCTACCATCTTAGACACCTAGTCCATTTTGAGCCGACTCGCTCACAGCGGAACCACTGAGTCCGATTCGAGCATGGAAGTTTGGGTGGGAACCAACCCATGCGCATGCACCTCCTCACACGTGCATCGCTCATGCACACATCACGCAACAACCATTTTGAGCTTCTCGGTGAGCTCGGGCATGGTTACCCTCATACCATGGATGATTACCAAATTTTTTGTTTTGAGCACGCATGCTCGTGGACGTTTGTCCATCATCATTTTTGGGTGAAACAAATAAAAAATTACAAAGCCTTTTTGGCCAAAGCCGAGCAGCAGACCATTTATCTTTAATTTGTGTGTGTGAATATGTTTCAATGCTTCTTCATAGGTTTTAACTAATGAAGGTGTGTGAATAAGCCCTTTATAATGGCTAAGGTTTTTTTGTTTTCTTAAAAAATAATATATCTTCAAATTAACGTATGCAGCTTGCCCCACTGACATCTACACACGGCGGCCAGCTTTTGTATTGAACGCCCGCCAGTTTTCTCCTTCGTGTCGATTACTTCTCTCCTCGGCTACCTCTGCAAACAGCTATGGCGGTTTCGTGTTGCTGCGTTCCTGCTTAGCTGTGCTTGTACACTTCTGATTTGTTGTTCGTTGCTCTTCTCTCTAGCTAGCTGGGGCCACCTAAACTTCGTGCATGCTGGAAAACTTGCCAGTGTTGGGCGTGGCTATTGGAAATGTCACACTTGACAGGCTCCAATGCTATCGTCTACTACTGCACATCGACCTCTTCAGTGTTACTCTCTACTTTTCACCTCTGTAGCCTCATCCGCCATATCTCTTCCTCAAAGTCAAGTTTATTGGTATTGATACGCTTTGCCAATCTCTTCTCAAGCTTTTGGTACGCTTTGCCAATCTCTTCTCAAGCTTCCTTTGATGTCGGGCCTCTCTCTTCTGGTAACTGCCCTCTTGTACCTTTGATAGGCGTGATGGTTGGCGATGGCTAGTTTGTTTTTTTCTCAACTGTCCTGCAAGCACAGCCTTTCCTTGCTCCCTGTTACACAAAAGTGACGATTGCGCTATGCTCTTTGTTGCATGAAGATGAAGGTTGCATGTGCTTATGTTTGCCCTTCTTTTAACTGTTTTGGGTTTAATGCCACCCAAAATGGGTTTACTACCAGCCATCGTTTACACGATGTTTATCCTTTGCGCTTTACACAACTTTCTTTGATGGAATTGTTGCATCTGGCACTCTGCAATCCAAATTGCCTATCTCTTTCTTGTTATGCTCCTCGTTGCTGCTTTACACTCTTTAATCTAGCTTTCTTTTGCACTGACTGCCATCACTTGTAGCCCTTCCTTTTTTTGGAGGTTCAAACTACTATCACAAGTTCTAAACTTCACATGTAGCTCCTTTGCTATACAACTTCTTTGCCTCAATAATGAACCTTCTTCCAAGGTTCCACCATAGCCACTGACATGGCCATTGTAAGCTTTAAATCAAGCTTCACTACTTGCATGCTACTTCCTTGCATACAAATTGCAAGGGTGCTTCTTCACATGGTCTCTCAAATGAAACCATAGGTGCATAAACATGTGGAAACTGCCAAGGTTTCCATCCCCTTCTTTGCTCTCCTTCACTGAGTAAACATCAACAAGTGTATCCTCTTCTTGATGCACACACATGTGAACTCCATTGAGTTCACCATCTCACTTTCCATCATCTTGACAAGCATGCACCTCCACACTCTTTGCTTGGAAGCAAAGAACCTTGGGATTCTTCCATCCCATCAAGCAACCCTTATACATTGAGCAATTTTCCATGCTCAAACACAAAACTTTGAGGCAAAACTTCACAAAACCAACCTTCTTGAGGCATAACCACAGCAGCATATCTTCTCTTGGCAGCTTCTCCTTGACGATGATGAAGACTCCATAGCCTTTATAATGCTGAAATCTCCATTTTCAGCTTCCTTGATGATGAGCAAGCTCTCCATGTTGCAAAACTCCATTTGCAACTCTCTTGGGCAGCTTCTATGCAACCTCCTTGTTGCAAATCTCCTCTCAAATCCTCACAAATGCAAATAGAGAACAATAATAGAGTGTGCATAATTTTTTTTTTAAAAATGAACCATAATAACATGCTTAATCAAACAAACACACAAACAAGCTAATATACATAATAATCACCATAACCAAGAGCCCATTTGGCTCTGATACCATGTTAACAATCTAGAAATGGGATTGGTCATGGTGATAAACATAGATTAAGCAACATAATTAAGGTGGATTAAACCACACTAAAAACTGCATAGGAGAGAGAGAGGGATTGCACACTCAACAATAGCTCTATTCACTTGCATATCTTAATGAACCATACAATGATATAGGCTCTCTAGCTCTATTCACTTGCATATCTCCATGAACCATACAATGATATATGCTCTCTAGCTCTATTCACTTGCATATAGGCTCCATGATATATGCTCTCTAGCTCTATTCACTTGCATATCTCCATGAACCATACAATGATATAGGCTCTCTAGCCTTATCCCACTTTACACATCATCATCATCCATGTGGCAACTCCTTTTCCACTCTTTTGGTCAACACTCACACACCATACAATATTACATGTGGCATTCCTATCTCACCACAATATCTTGCACCTCTAGGGTGCTTTCCCACATACACACAACACCACGATTACATCTCTCAACAGCCCAGGCCCCTTCAAAGGAGAAGGGGAGAACCTGGGCGAGGCTCTGGAGAAATGGGTGGAAGCCATGGAAGAATATTTTGACATCACAGGCTACAATGAGCGGAGAAAAATGGCTCCTGCAAGGCTAAAAATAGTGGAAATAGCCAGGGTGGCAGGAAGGAACCACTATGACATCAACCATCTGGATGACAGAAATACTCAGTCGTCCTGGAACGACCTTAAAACCTATTTGAGAAAGAGATTTTGTCCCCCTGGATTTTTGGAAACCAAAATGAACGAATTCTTAGAGCTAAAGCAGGGGAGCAAAACCATCGAGGAATATCACCAGGCCTTTGCTCTTCTACTCAAATATTCACCACCTCTAGATGAAGAGCAACTCATGGTTAGGTTCATTCGGGGAATAAACAAACCCTTTGATACAATGGTCAAAAATGCCAAGCTAGTGTTCATGGCAGAAGCTGTCAGAATGGTGAAGGACTTTGCCAAAGCCTTCATCGTAAAAGTCCCGCCAAAGACAGCTCCCTCATCCTCCAAGATATTTCAGACACCGGGAAGTTCTTCCAACTTTCCGCCTCCAAAGAGACACCAAGGTTTTAACCAGAATGTGGAGACGAGAAGCTTCAAAAATGAAGGAAGACCTTTCCCCCCGAAGTACATTCTCAGGGACTCCGGCTCTCTCTAGAATGCAAAGGGAAGAGCTTCAAAGTGAGAACAAATGCTTCGGATGTCAATGACTTGGGCACCAGCTCAAGGATTGCCCATCTCCTTCTGTGGGCCAAGGAAGCCAGGGTCCTAGAATTCCGAGATAGACTCCTTCATATCAGTCCAATTAGGGTCCCCAGTGCCAAAATCAGGGTAGCCCCAGAAGAGTGCCAGCTCAGCCTCCTGCAGCAGCCTCCATACAAAGCAATCTCCAAACTCCCTCCCAGAATTGGAATAACCAAAGAGAGAGAGTTCCACCTCAGACTGTAGCAGCCAGAGCAGTCACCATAGCCGAGGAACTAGAGAAAGAGAAAAGACAGATCTATGCAGCAATTGAGCATGAGGGGAATAACCATCAATTCTCAATCCTCTAGACTCCAGCAAAGTACCAGGGTAAGAAATTCAAACTTTTGATTGATTCAGGTAGTACTCATTCTTTTATTTTCCCAGGATGTCTGCGTAAATTAGTCCTAAATCAAAAATCAAGGAAACCTATGCAAGTGGAATTAGCCAGTGGGAAGATTCTTTTCACTCACCTTGAGACCTTATTCAGTTTAGCTTAGATGTGGGAACGTAATAGAGTGCCAGTTCAGAGTCCTACCCCTGGGAATATATGACGGAATTCTTGGAATGGATTGGCTCCAAAAGGCTGACATTCATTGTCACACAAAGGAACCATCTCTTTCCTAGACTTTCACGGGAATAAAGTTCAAGGAACTGGAATCTTCGGATCCCCGGTGCTGCAATTAGTCAAGGCTTCCAAATTAATAAAAGAGCTCAGAAAAAGGCAAGCTGTGTATGTCATTAAAATGAATCCGGTAGACATAAAATGCAAGGCTAAAGAACTAGAGTGGTTAAGTGAGTATGCAGATGTATTTCCTGAAGAGCTGATGACTGAGATGCCTCCGTCTCGTGAAGTAGATCATGAGATCGAATTAACCCCCGGAGCTCAACTGGTAGCCTAGCGTGCATACAAAATGCTAGTCCCTAAAGCCATAGAACTTAAGGAGCAATTGAGACAACTATTAGAGAGCCAGTGTCTCACCTTGGGGTGTGCCTGTTCTCTTTCAAGAGAAGAAAGATGGAATGTTACGACTCTGTATTGACTACAGAGGACTGAATCAATTTAACAATTAAGAATAAGTATCCTATTCCTAGGATTGATGAACTTCTGGATCGGTTAAGTGGTACCCAAATGTTTACAAAGATAGATCTCAAATCTGGGTACTATCAGATATCATAATCAAGGAGCAAGATAGCCCAAAGACAACATTCAATACTCGCTATGGGCATTTTGAGTTCACAGTCATGCCGTTTGGATTAACTAATGCCCCGTCAACATTCAATCATCTTATGCAAGATATTCTCAGAGAATACTTGGATGATTTTGTTCTTGTCTTCTTTGATGATATCTTAGTATATACTCGAAGAATGCTGGCTGCAGACCATGAAGATCCTGGCAGAACGAGCGAATTGTTTTAGCCATAACTCTCTGATAAAAACTCAAAATATGATTGTATAACCAGCCAAAAGAACCGGAAGGAATTTGGTGTACAATCTAACGGGGGTAGAATAGGTAAAAACATCTATATATAGCCGCAAACGTGCCATCTTTAGAAACGCGTTACTTTTCCTCATTTTTAGTATGCATGGACTCTAAATATGTAAAAGTACTCTAAACACAACATCCTATCACCTAAATTTAAATTTCTATTTTTGGAGATACTTATCTCTAATAGAGCTATTCTTGTCTTCTTATTTCTTTTAGGATTTTTTTTTTGGAGCTAATATTTTTATTCGAACACTTTCCTAATGTTTCTAGCTTTATTGTCTCACTCTTCTCTAAGTGTACTCACTTTCCTTCTTGAAATCAATATTAAAAGAGACACATACATGGCTTGGGAGGGACCTTACAATCTCTCCCCCTCCCTTCCAAAATGGGGAAAACACTTAAGATAGTCTACTAAGTCTTAGCTTGGAGAAATTTCCTACTCGTCGACACCTTGACCATGTAAAGATTCAAGGATACGATTTGTAGGTAAGAAGGGGGAGCGTGGTCTTCTAAAAGTCAAATCACCCATAGGGTAATTGATCATAATTTGGGAAACTACTAGTCTTGATTGCTAGAGACAACCATTTTTTCCTCATCCATGCAAGGCACAGCCGCCACTGGCCTAGTCTTCTAGAATAGAATTGCCCGAGAACCTATTTATCTAGTGTATGGCTTTCACTTAATCTATTGGAAATCTACCCGACTAATCGAGCCCACCTGTCCGCCGTAGGATGGTGCCGTCAGGGCATTCCATCCTTCCACTTTCCACCCTACTCACGTGTCAATTTATTTTCTAATTAATTATACCACATTGTTTAACATAAATAAACATGTTCATTAATTAAGACCCTTTCACAAGGTTCGTTAAAACAACCTCTTTCCACAATATAATAATGCCAAAGATAATATTTATAGAAAGAAGGTTTATACAAAAATTAATTTCATACAAGCAAAACTGGCTCTCTTATTCTTTTCCTTTATACTGCCGATGATCTAGAATTCGGCTTTCCAGCCTCTACATGCTAGGCAAAACCCTACGGGACCATACACCTCATCGTCCGCCGTGCTAGCGACGAGGAGTCAAGCCAGCCTGTCGCCCCCTCAAGCTCCGTCACTCAATCCTCTTGCCCCTCTCAGAGGGATGTCTATGCGCTAGGGTGTGCTTATTCACTGCACTAGCTTGGGCCCTTAGACAGCATCATAATCACTTGCCTCAATCGGCAAACCTCATTCTCCCACCAATGGTGTGAGGGATACCATGGGTTGACTCCGCGGGTCTTATTAACGTCTCTGTCATCTAGCTACACACAAGCATGAGAATGGGGCAGTGTCAAGGCAGAGAGAAGTTGTACATGTACCTTAATTTAACCAAGATAACAATCTATTTACTCAACTAAACCATAGGAATAGAATTGTGAGGTCCCCGCCCGCCGCTCCGGGGCTCTTACCGGCCAACAGAAGCAGCATCAGGCGGGGCGGGGGTCCTGCACACTTGGGGCCTCGCCCACCACGGATGTCCGAGACGAGAGGCTAGCGGTCCCTCCGAGACCAGGCCCGGAAGACTCCCCTCGCCCTGAGAAGGCACGGGTGATTCCGCCAAGAAGGTGAAAAATCTTCTAACTAGGAGATTACTCTAACGAGTAAAGTCTTGACTAAATTAAACTGATCTGACCAAGCCTCAAGTCACATGGTCAGATCAAGAAGAGACTTGCACTTGGTCCATGGAATCACCGCTTTTTTTCTCATTTCCGCCGAGGCACACCGATGATCCCTTCTCACAGAACAAGGTCATATCTAGTTGTTTCTCAGGAATCCTCCAATCCATCCTAACCCCATCCTGCCCATGCCAACCACCCAACCACTGAATTGGTGGGATTCCTTTATAAAGATTTGATTGGGTTTTCACCCGCCATGAGGAAAAGAGTTCCTTGGCCCCCTAGCCGCCGGGGCAATTCATACAAAAATCAAATAGCACCCAATATGAAATTGCCATTTATAATAGATTCAACTGGCTTTAAGACAATCCTTGAATAAAATCATATATTTTCGATCATCATTTTTTAAAATTCCAAGTCCATTGTATTACAAAAATGCATCATCTGAACTCTCCATTGAAGACCAGCTGGCTAACCAACGAGATCTAGTATCAAACTTTTGTTCCCAAAAACCTTTCCTTTTTGTCCATCAGATATCTTCCTCGACGTACGTCCTAGCAACCGCGAGTCCATGCATCGCCTGGTCAGAACCCTCTAGGATCCTCCTTAGGTGTCCTAGCACATCACTCAGGGACCCCTTTGTCGGCCCTCACCCATCGTACTGGAAGCGCACCATTTTAACTGTACCGAGGCTGGTCAAGACCTTGGCAAGCTTTGCCATGAGCGACATCCCTTGACGACTCCCCGTCAGCTGTTCCTGTAACATACCCATGTTCACTAATAAAGAAATGTCCATGTAATAGATAAATTTATGAGTTTTTATGATATAAAAGTCAATGATTTTTTTACAACATCCAAAACGGACACCGGATCAAGCTTATACGCAAATTTCAATCATTTTTAGTTAAAAAGCAACGACCTTTAAACCTTAATAAATGCAACAGCCGGGTGTCCGATTGACGAACGGTCTGCACCCCCAACGATCATTAGAACCTCTCGGATTAAAAAAAAATTCGTCCCCCGAGGTAGTTCGACACACAAATCGAGGTCGATGACCAAAATTTGGGAACCTCGCCCCAAAATTTGGACCGTACACACTTACTAGGGTGCCTGTACGATGGCCGTATAAGAACCAAAGGATGGCCACCCACAGTGTGGTCCACACGTACCGCTACGTGGACACCCATGCTGCCCCAGACTAGATAAGGTACATGCGTACCACTCCTTCCCCTGCTGTTAACCCGACACCGTACCTTTCCCACAGAGCCATGCAGGCCACTGATCTACAGCCTTTGTTGGTACACCATCCTTTCGTCCTTGCTTTGCGCAGTGCCCGTACCCGTACCCCATAGTTATATAAACCCCCGCCGGAGTGCTCCATGGGCAACACACATTTTTGCGTAGCATATAATCTGTTGTGCCGCCATCCGTACCGCCGTCTGTCCCTGTGCAGTGTACTTGCTGTGGTACAGCCACCCCTCTCCACACCCCCTCATTTGCCACTTTTCAGATAAGGCAATTTTCCTCCATCCCCCTCTTGCTAGGAGGTCGTGTCCTTAACTCTTCTCGCTCCCCCCCTTGCGTGTGACGAGACTTACAGTAGCAGCCCTCAACCCTTCTCCCCTTTAGCAAAATGTTTTTGTGTTAAGGACATCTCACAATCCCCCCCATTTGCGCCGTGGACTTTAGTACGAGGTTTTAGCCTTAAGAGAGGGTTCATGTGTTGTGGTCTTTTGCTCATACGGTGAGTAAACGATCTCAAAATTGAGATTCAATTGGAGCATTTTGACCACGACAGCGAGTCCTACAAGACAACGTCCAAGATGGCCCCTTCCCGAAAACGTCAGAATATTACCTCGGGAGGAGCGCGCAACAACGAGATTAGAGAAGATGCGCAACCCTCCTTTTACAAGCTCCTCAAGGAAATGGTGGCCAGGTTAGCTTGGTTATCTTTTAAAGAAGAGTTTTTTTTAATATTAGTATTAATAAATGTTTATCTTTTCCTTTTAAAGTAATGACATAAAATTGTATGAAGTTACGAATTGAGTGATGATGTATTCAATGAATTGCATTGTAATTGTTATCTTTAAAGAGTGCAAGTTTTTCCTCGCTTCGATGCTAACTCCGTTTCGTGCTTGTGTAGCCGGGTGGCATCGTTAGCAAAGCCTAGGAATGGCCCAAGGTATCCCTCATACCATTGGGAGAATAAGATTTGCCGATTGAGGCAAGAGATTATGATGCGGTCTAGTTCTGAGGGCCCAGGCTAGTGCGGTGAATAAGCCCACCCTCGTGTGCAGACATCTCTCTGAGGGGGGGTGGGAGGATCAAGCGATGGAGCCTGAGAGGGCAACAAGCCGTCTTGAGTGCTCGCCAACGCGACGATGAGGTGTATGGTCACGTAGGGTTTTGCCTAGCATGTAGAGGCTGGAAGGCCGAATTCTAGATCATCGGCAATATAAAGGAAAAGAATAAGAGGGCCTGTTTAGCTTGTATGAAATTGATTCATGTATAAATTTTTTTATAAATCTTGTCTTTGGCATTATTGTACTGTGGAAAAAGGTTGTTTTAATAAACCTTGTGAAAAGGGCCTTAATTAAGGAACATGTTTATTTATGTCAAACATTGTGGTAGGATTAATTAAGAAACAAATTGACACGTGAGTAGGGTGGAAAGTGGGAGGATGGAATGCCTCGATGGCACCATCCTACGGATAGGTGGACCCGATTAGTCGGGTAGCTTTCCAACAGATTAAGTGAAATCCCTATGCTAGATAAATAGGTTCTTGGGCAACTCTATTCTAGAAGACTAGGCCAATGGTTTCCAACAGATTAAGTGAAATCCCTACGCTAGATAAATAGGTTCTTGGGCAACTCTATTCTAGAAGATTAGTCGGGTAGCTTTCCAACAGATTAAGTGAAATCCCTACGCTAGATAAATAGGTTCTTGGTCAACTCTATTCTAGAAGACTAGGCCAGGCTATGCCTTGCATGGATGAGGAAAAAAGCGTTGCCTCTAGAAATCAAGTCTAGTAGTTGCCCAATTTATGATCAATTACCCTATGGATGATTTGATTTTTAGAAGATCACGCTCCCCCTGCGGGATAAGACTAGGTCTTACCTATGAATTGTATCCTTGAATATCTACATGGTCAAGGTGTCGATAAATAGGAGATTTTCTCCAAGTTAAGACTTAGTGGACTATCTTAAGTGTTTCCCCTATTTTAGAAGGGGGCACATTACAATTGGTTGTATGAGAGCCGATCTTAGCTCCTAGGAATTGCCATTTAAGGACTGTTTTGCAATGAATGTTTTACCTAACATAATGCTAATTAATAAAAAACATCCTACTAAAATAAACAAGTTGAACTGATGTTTGAATGATTTTAGGAAGAGGAAGATGCCTACTCGAAGTTTCTAGTTTTCTGCATCTTCGAGACTGCTAGTCACTCCTCAAATTTTGAGTTCCATGACACCATGGTGCAGATACTAGAGAAGATGTCCCTCCCTCATTTCTCTCGTATTGAAAGAGAATGGGGTAGAGATTTCTGGAGTCGTGGGGGCCGAGATATTTCTTCATCCGAGCAGATCGAATTGGGAACCTTACCACCGACATAAAGAGGATTCGTTGGATTGAAAAGTTGAAGATGATCCGTTTATTTTGGTTCCTTGGTACCCCTAGGGCCGACACCTCTATGACTATAGATGGGATTTGCATACCTCCGGATCACTGGGTGTATGATGCTGGGTGCATGACCAAGTGATGCAAGTCTTACCTACTTGACCAAGTAGCTATGTTGGGACCTATCCCAATCCAGAGTCTTCCACCCTACCATCAGTTTTTTAGAGTCTTAGAAACTATAGCGGAACCCCCATATTTCACCTATGTGGACCGCTCTACCCTTATGTCATAGTCAAGCTTAGGAATCTCCCTGGCAAATAAGACTAATTATATTAGTCTCAGATCTTTGTAATAAAACTCATCCTTGTAAATATTTGGAAATAAAATGATTTCAATTTTTTACTCTTCAAAATAAGCGTTGTGCAAATATGAATCTTGCAATCTTAAAATTGTTTTTATAATGGTGGTGGCCAGGACGATCACCCTACACTTCCCAATGCGCTTTACATTGATATCCACGAGAAGAAGCTCTTGCTCAAGCAAATGCAACCTCCCTCCTTTAAAGGATAAGGTTCAAAGATTGAGAAGGATGCTGAAGTCTTGATTGAAGCAATGGATGATTATTTCTCTGCCGCCAGTACTAGAGTAGCAAAACAGTCTATGCTTGCACGATTTCACCTCATCGGAGATACTAAACTCTGGTGGGAACAGTGGTGCTGTGTGACAAGGGAGTCACCGAGCATTCTCAAACGTGGGAAGACTCAAGCAGGCCGTGAAAGAAAGATATCTTCCCATGAATCCATAAAGATAAATGAGTTTTTTGTCTTAGGCAGTGCAGCTTAACTCTTGAGGACTACTATTCCAAATTTATCACTCTTTGGAAGTATGCCCCAACTATGACTACTTCCCACCAAGTGGCTCGTTTCTACCAAGGGATAAATGAACCCTTAGATTCCCGCCTTGAAGCAATGAGTCCAAGCTCATTATAGGATGCTCTCATACGAGCAAATCCTCTTGTGAAAGAATTGAGGGACTGACAAACCTAAGCCTCAAAAGAGATCTTACCCTGAGGCAAATCCTAAAGATCAACCCTACAAGAAACCCCAATAGAATTTCTCCTACTACAACAGAGGGCGACAAAGCAACTCTTTTGTCCCTCGCTCGTATGCTGCTTCTTCCAGAGAAGGCCCTCTGTGTTTTGAGTACAATGATCTGGGACACTTTAGAGCCAACTGTCCCAAGATGGCAACATCATTTCCCCAAGGTGGCAGAGGAAATCAAGGTCATGGAACCCCTATCCACCAAGGTGGCAGAGGAAATCATGGTCATGGAACCCCTATCCACCAAGGTGCAAGAGGTGGTGGACGTGGCAAAGGCCGTGGAGGAGCAGTTGCTAATAGGACAGCCTGTATTATAATTGAAGAACTGACCTTGGAAATGGATGAAGAAGAGCGCACCATCGTCCATGCGACAATAGAACACCAAGGTCCGAATAAACAATTTGGTGTAATCCAAACCCCAACCACTCATCACGGTAAGCCATTTCAGCTTTTGATTGATTGTGGCAGTAACCATTCATTTCTTTCTTCTAGGTGTTTGGCAAAATTAAACTTGGGTCAAAAAATAGCTAGAAGAATGACTGTAGAGTTAGCCAGTGGGAAAGAAGTAGTATCTCACCACTCTATAGGAAACCTTGATTTTGAGCGAGGTAATGAGCAAACTCATGGCCACTTTAGAGTCTTGCCATTAGGAATTTATGATGGAATCCTTAGGATGGATTGGTTAATTGCAAACAAAACTAGCATTCATTATAACTAGGGGAGTCTCACTTTTGAAAATGAGCATGGCCAAGTAATATCTGTTCAGGGTATCCGTTCAGGGGGTAACAGGAAAACCTAAATCTAGGGTAGTCAAGGCAAAACATCTTCTTAAGGGAACATGTAAGGGTCAACAAGTTTTCTAAGTCAAGGCAAAACATCTTCTTAAGGGAACATGTAAGGGTCAGCAAGTTTTCTAAGTCAAGCTCAACAAAACCATTGAACCTAGTAAGGAGACAGAACCCTCTTGGCTCCAAGAATTCTCTGACATCTTCCGTGAGTGACGAGCTTACAGGGCTACCGCCTCCTCAAGAAGTCGATCATGAAATATTTTGAACCATTCCTTCATTAGTGTATTTATGGCATCATTGGCAACCACAACGCTCACCACCTGTTCACTCATGGGCCTTTTCGATAGTTCCTAGCTCATAGTAGCCGGGAAAATATTCACATAACAAAATGGAATCTCCGTGGAAGATCAGCAAGATCAACCAACAGATCCATATAAAAGAGTCATGGACTCATCCGTTGAGGACCAGCAAGGTCAATCAACCAGATCCACACCCGAATTCAGAAAACAACTCTTACTCCTTGTTCCAATATCTTCCCTGACGTACTTGTGGGTATCTTTGGCGACCCGAAGCCCGAGCACCGTATGGTCAGCACCCTCAAGGATCCGCAGGTCACCTAGCGCTTCACTCATAGGCTGCTTCCTTGGTCCCTCATCCACTGTACCGAAAGCTCACCATTTTAATCAAACTGAGGCTAGGACCTTGCTACGCGAGATGTCCTCCATTGACTCTCCATCTCAGCAGTTGCAACTTTAACAGATAGATCTCCACGACCTCATTCACAAGAGGATCAAAATGCTACCCCATCATTCTTGACATAAAACAATCATTTAAAAACAGATTTTACATACAATTACAGTCCCAACAGTATTTCCATCTTTTCTCAATCACTCCACATCCTTACATATTAGTCCCCATCTTTTCTCATCTTACCGCAACTTTACTTCATCGATTCCTATCACATCACATCATTCCCACATTAATTCACATCCAATCACATCATCCACACATCAATCCACATCATCCACACATTAGTAGTCCACATCATCCACATCAATCCACATAATCCATACATTCATTCACATCAATCCACATCATCCATACATCCATCCACATCAACCCTCATCATCCATACACTCATCCACATCAACCCACATTATTCATCCCTTCATCTACATCAATCCACATGTCAATCCACATTATTCATACATTCATCTACATCAATCCACATTCATTTCATAAGCATTCCCCATTTTTATCTAATCACATCTTTTTCTATTTCATCACATCTTTTTATCTAATCACATCTTTTTCTATTTCATCACCTATTTCTTCATTTATCCTCATCAGATCTCATCCACTTGCATCTACCAATACATCTCATCACTTCTCATACATTAACATTAATACTTCTCATACATCTACCCATACATCTATCCACTTACATCCACTTGCATCTACCCATACATCTATCCACTTGCATCTACCCATACATCTCATCACTTCTCATACATTAACATATATTCAGTTTACATTGCATCGTATCACATCCACTTCACATCACATTTCATTCATTCACATCTCGATTCACAATGCTAACACATTCACATCTCGATTCACATGCTAACACATTCATTCACATTCCTTATTATTCATTCATATCCCGATTCACATCACATCACATCCATTCACATCCCTTATCATCACATCCATTCACATCCCTTATCATTCATTCACATCCCGATTCATGTGTTATCATATTCATTCACATCTTATATCATTCATTCACATCCCGATTCATGTGTTATCATATTCATTCACATCTTATATCATTCATTCACATCCCTTATCATTCATATCTATCCAATTTACATCACATCTCATCGCCTCTATTCTCGTTCGTAACCATCACATTCACATCCACATATATTCTTCGACATACATCCACATCCATACTTATCACATACACATACATCTTTCCTTTCACATACATCCACATCCATTCTTCACATGCATCCACATCCATTCTTCACATGCATTCACATCCATCCTTCACATGCATACATCTACATCTATTCTTTCACATACATATATCTACATCCATTCTTTCACATACATACATCTCCATCCATTCTTCGTTCATTTTCATCTATCTGATTCATTTCACATCATCATATCTATTTATAGAATACAAGAGAATTCTTATTTTTTATATAAGATTTCTTTACACATCTATTTATGCATAAATTCCATTTTAAGGAGAATAACACTTTTGAAATAAAAATCAATCTTTTATGCATCTTCCTATGCATAAATTCATTTTAAATGAGAATGACACTTTTGAATTAAAAATCAATCTTTTATGCATCTTCCTATGCATAAAATCAAAATTGGTGAAAATACCTCTTTTGGAATAAAAATAGATTTCTTTATGCATCTTTCTATGCATAAAATCAAAATTGATGAGAATAACACTTTTAGATTAAAATAAATTCTTTATGCATCTTTCCATGCATAAATCCAATTTAGTAGGAATTACACTTTTAGAATAAAAGAATTTCTCTTATGCATCTATTTTATGCATAAAATTTATGCATAAAATCTATTTATGATGAAAATCACACTTTTAATATTAAAAACATTCTTGTATATGCATACAATCATTTATGATGAAAATTACTCTTTTAATATAAAAGAATTTCTTTTATGCATCCATTTATGCATTAAAATCATTTATGATAAAAATCACACTTTCAATATAAAAAAATATTTTTTATGCATACAAATCATTTATGATGAAAATAACTCCTACAATATAAAAGAATTTCTTTTATGCATCCATTTATGCATAAAAAATCCTTTATGATGAAAATCACACTTTTAATATAAAAAATATCTTTTATGCATATGTTTATGCATACAAATCATTTATGATGAAAATCACTCTTTTAATATAAAAGAATTTCTTTTATGCATCCCTTTATGCATAAAAATCATTTATGATGAAAATCACACTGTTAATTAAAAAAATATCTTTTATGCATACGTTTATGCATACAAATCATTTATGAAGAAAATCTAATATAGAAGAATTTCATTTATGCATCCATTTATGCATAAAATCTAATATAGAAGAATTTCATTTTATGCATCCATTTATGCATAAAAATCATTTATGATGAAAATCACACTTTTAATATAGAAATTTATCTTTTATGCATACAAATCATTTATGATGAAAATCACTCTTTTAATATAAAAGAATTTCTTTTATGAATAAAAATCATTTATGATGAAAATAACACTTTATAATCAAAATAACAATTTCAATATGCTTCCTTCTATGCATAGAATTTAATTCTAAAGAAGGTAACACTTCTTTAATAAAATATTTGTAGTATGCATTTTTCTATACTTAGGATGAAAAATAACACTTTAAGAATACATATACGATGGGAATTACTCTTTTTGAATAAAAAAAGTAAAACTTATTTTACATAATTTTAGAAAATTTTGCCATAACCTCCTTTGTATGGCTGACCATTTTTTAATTTTTTACTCTCTAAAATTAATTAGAATTTTACCAAGAGTATTTAAATCATTCCAATGTAAACATTTTCTAACTTATTTAAGAGAAACATTATGAAAAACTTAATTTTATCCATTAATCAATCATCTAGGATAAAGAATGGTTGGATTTACTAAAGAAGAGAGGGGAATGCCTTTTTTCAATGAGGCATAACATCATATTCATTTTAGAGAAGACAAAAATCATAAAAACCATAAAATGAACAGAAAAAAAGAGAGAATTTCCAACTTACGAAGGAATTTGAGAGCTTTCCTTTGGCTTGGTTTGAGGGATCTACTCTTGTTTGAAACAAGAGTGGCCACCAATCTTTAGAAGAGGGAAGGTCAAAAAACTAATGAATTATGAGTAAATTCACAGTTTTTGGCTCTTGGGAGAAGCAAGGAACAGTGCAAAAAACACTATAAAGCTTCAAAAAAAGGGGGAGGCTTCTATTTATAGGAAAAAGTGAGCCTCTAACCAAGCAAAGTGATTCTAAAATTTTCCAGATCAGTTTGCTCAATTTTTGACCAGTTTTAGGTCAATTTAGCTTACTTTTTGGAACTAGACTTGAATTTGGAGAGAGGAGAGATGAAATATCTCAATTTTTGATAATTTTAAACTCCACCACACATGTGAAGTAGGCGCCTCCTTCATGAGGGGGGATACCCATCTTGAGGTGTCAAAAATTCATCATTTCACTAAATATCTCTTCTTTTTTAACTAATATCCTTATCCTTAGTCAACTCTTCATCTTATGTGAGTATTTACTCATTTTTAGGGAGGTTTTCTTTATTTCTTCCATTTATCTCCTCCACACATTTGGATGAATCTGATTGGCCTCTCAAAACCTTAATTTAAAATTTTCAGAAAATCTGGACCCCCAAGATAAGGCCTTTTGAACAGATTATAATTTATTTCGAATGCACCTTCTGAAAATCTTTTTGAACTTCTATTTTGGGGGAGCTTATTTAAATACAAAGAGATATTTTTCCATCCAAAAATATCCAAAATCTGAATAACCTCTCTCTAGAATATTTTCTTTCTCTAGGCCAAAACAGGTAGAAACAAGATCTTTTATATTTTGAAGAGGGATTTGACTACAGGGGGAGAATTTGGACATCATGAGGGGATGGGGAGGAATCTTACATTCTACCCCACTTAAAAAACGTGAGATGTCCTCATCTCACAGGTGGAGTATGATCTCTTTCATCTTCTTCTTCTTCTTCAATCACTTCCAGCATTACTGCCTTAGAAGTGTAAGGCCAATTTGGGAACAAATCTCTTTGGCTTCCCCTATTCTGAGGTGGAGGTCTTGCATTACTTTGGATTGAACTGCAGGTTGGTGGATAGAGGGTCTACCTCTGGGATTTCGGAAGACAGAACCCTGATTACTCTAGGGACGGAAGGGGCTGGAGTCTGGAGTCTGGAATCTTGATCCCTGATTTTCCTGCCCTGAAAACCTTGATCCAAAAGGAGTTGGGCAATCCATGCTACGATGTCCAAACCCTTTACAATTATAGCATTTTACTCTCTTGTTCAAGGGTGAAACTTCTGAAGTTGAAATCCAGGGAATTGAGTTTTGGGAAAAGGACATTTCTTCCATTCTAGAACTTCCCATATCCTGGGTTTGACCCTGATATCTCTTAGGCAGAGGAAGGTTGGAATCACCTTCTAGGAATAAAAAGCTTTTGAAAGGTGATGGTGGTGATGGCTTCGGCGGGACTTTGACATCAAAGGCCTTGGCGAAATCCTTCGCCATCCGAACTTCTTCGACCACCATGAAAACTGGCTTGGCATTCTTCACCAAGATATTCAAAGGTTCGTTCAGTCCCCAAATGAACCTGGCCATCATCTGTTCTTCATCCAGCGGAGGCAAGTATTTGAGGAGGAGGGCGAATGCTTGGTGATATGCTTCAATAGTTCTACTCCCTTGGGTTAAATCTAAGAATTTGTTCATCTTTGTTTCTAAAAAGCCGGGAGGACAGAACATCGTCCTTAGGTAAATTTTGAGATCAATCCAGGTTTGGGTATTTCGATCGAGACGGTTTGTCTCGCAGTGGTTTCTCCATGCCACTCTAGCTGTCTCCACTATCTTCAACCTTGCAAGAGCCATTTTGCTCTTCTCATTGTACCCAGTGACATCGAAGTATTCTTCCATTGATTCGATCCACTTCTCCACTTCTCCACTTCTCCAGTGACATCGAAGTATTCTTCCATTGATTTGATCCACTTCTCCACAGCCTCGCCCAAGTTTTCCCCTTCACCCTTGAAAGGTCCACAGGCTGCGAACTATGAAGAGTTTCACGAACATCTAGGTCGAGCTCTTCTTCATCGAGTTGGGGGTAAACATTTCTACCACGGCGACCTCGATCCATGTTCCTATCAATACAAAAATTCTTGTTAAGTCTCATTATTTATGATTCAATCCGATTTTTTATTCAACTGATTCCATGATTCTCTAAATAGGTCGGCTTCCCACAGAATCAAGGGATAAAGATACTCATATAGAATGCATTATCAGTTAACAATTTATTCAAAATATCTCATTCATATCTTTAACACAATAATGGTCCATCAGACTAATTTTTTCCATCTGAGAACAGTCCTCCATGGGGATTTCAATTTTTCATATTTTTAATTTATCATCCCTTAACTTGATCCACTGGACAAAAGTTAACAGTAGCAATATGCCAGCACAATCCACTAATCTCATAGTGATTAGCTGAAGTCATTAACATCATTCCAGTTAAGAACATCATCAGAAGGACTCGTCCCATTCATCCTCATAGTGATTAGCTGAAGTCATTAATGTCATTCTAGTTAAGAACATCATCACACAGGGACTCGTCCCACTCATCCTCATTGCGGTTTTGCTCAGCTTATTACATTTCAACCAAATTTCAGGGATCATCATTTTTCAATCAGAATCCAAATCAACTCATCAGTTCTGAACCAGAATTTAAAAATCATATCAACCACATTCGAATTCATCATCTGGATAGCATTAATGCTTATAGTTTCAAGTCTTAGATTTACTCGTATATACTGCCAGTAAAGAGCTACAGTTATACCCTCGGTATATACGGGCAGTCATGGTTCTTGGAACTATAAGGTAAGTACCATCATGTCTAGGCCTTAAGCAAGTGAGGGATTCCGTACAATTGCGGTACTCCCATCTGAAGACCCAATAACCGAATTACGAATTTCAGTTTGAATATCAAATTGTATGAATTTTATCACACAATTACATCCATACATCCATAAATCCATCCACAATTACAATTACATCCATACATCCATCCACATTATCCATTCATCCATCCACATCAATCCACATTACCTACACATCAATCCACATTCATTTCATAAGTATTCCCATTCTCATCTAATCACATCTTTTTCTATCTCATCACTTATTTCCTCATTTATCCTTATCAGATCTCATCCACTTGCATCTACCCCATACATCTCATCACTTCACATACATTAACATCTATCCAGTTTACATCGCATCTTATCACATCTATTTAACATCACATCTCATTCATTCACATCTCGATTCACATGCTAACACATTCATTCATGTCCCTTATCATTCATTCACATCTCGATTCACATCACATCACATCCATTCACATCCCTTATCATTCATTCACATCCTAATTCACATGCTATCACATTCATTCACATCCTATATCATTCATTCACATCCGGATTCACATGCTAACACATTCATTCACATCCTATATCATTCATTTACATCTCGATTCAATGCTAACACATTCCTTCACATCATATATCATTCATTCACATCCCGATTCACATGCTAACACATTCATTCACATTCTATATCATTCATTTACATCCCGATTCACATGACATCACATCTCATCTATTCATTCACATTTATCTGATTCACATCACATCTCATCACATCTATTTACCTCTCATTCTCATCACTTCTATTCTCATCACATCCATCCATCCATCCATTCTTTCCTATCTATCATCTGATTCGCAACCCATCTCATCACATCTATTTACCTCTCATTCTCATCACATCCATCCATCCATTCATTCCCATTTATCTGATTCGCATTACATATCATCACATCTATTTATAGAATGTAAGAGAATTCTTATTTTTGATATAAAGATTCTTTATTTACGGATCTATTTATGCATAAGAATAACTTCAGTGGAAAATAACACTTTTATAAAAATCTGTTTATGCATCTATTTATGCATAAATTCAATTTTAAGGAGAATAATACTTTCAAAATAAAAATAAATCTTTTATGCATCTTTTATGCATCTTTCTATGCATAAATTCAATTTTAATGAGAACAACTATTTTGAAATAAAAATAAATTTCTTTACGCATCTTTCTATGCATAAAATTAAAATTGATGAGAATCACTCTTTTGAAATAAAAATCAATTTCTTTATGCATATTTCTATGCATAAAATCAAAATTGATGAGAATAACTCTTTTGAAATAAAAATAAATTTCTTTATGCATCTTTCTATGCATCAAATCAAAATTGTTGAGAATAACTCTTTTGAAATAAAAATAAATTTCTTTATGCATCTTTCTATGCATAAAATCAAAATTGATGAGAATAACTCTTTTGAAATTAAAAAAATTTCTTTATGCATCTTTCTATGCATAAAATCAAAATTGATGTGAATAACTCTTTTTGGAAAAAAAAACTCTTTATGCATCTTTCTATGCATAAAATCAAAATTTGATGAGAATAACACTTTTGGAATAAAAATAATTCTTTAAGCATCTTTCTATGCATAAAATCAAAATTTGATAAGAATAACACTTTTGGAATAAAAATAAATTTTTTATGCATCTTTCTATGAATAAAATCAAAATTTAATGAAAGTAACACTTTTATAATTAAAAAAATCTTTTCTGCATAAATTTAATTTTAATGAAAGTAACACTTTTATAAAAAAAAATTCTTTTATGCATCTATTTATGCATAAAAATAAACTTTGATGAAAGTAACACTTTTATAATCAAAATATTCTCAATATGCATCTTTCTATGCATAGAAATTAATTCTAATGAAAATAACACTTTTATAATAAAAATATTTCTAATATGCATTTTTCTTTGCATAGAATAAAAATAACACTTTTAGAATACACAAGCGGTGGGGATTACTCTTTTTGAATAATAAAAAGATAAAACTTTTTCCACCGAATTTAAGAAAATTTTACCATAACCTCCTTTGTATGGCTAACCATTTTTCAATTTTATCACTCTAAAATTTACTAGAGATTATCCAAGATGATTTAAATCATTCTAATCTAATCAATTTTCACTTTATTAAGAGAACAATATGAAAAGTTTAATTCCATCAATTTGATTACACATCTAGGATAAAGAAAGGTTGAATTCAATAATGAAGAGAAGGGGGAAAGCCTTTCCAGCAAGGCATAACATCCATTTTCATTTTAAAAAAAGCAAAAATAAAAAAACCATAAAATAGAATAAGAAAAAGTGGAATTTCTAACTTACTAGGGGTTTTGTGAGCTTTCCTTTGGCTTGATGGTTTGGGGGATCTACTCTTGTTTGTAACAAGAGTGGCCACAAATTCTTTTGAAGAGGAAGTGGTCAAAAACAAATGAATTATCAATGAATTCACTGTTTTTAGCTCTAGGGAGGAGTAGAGTAATAGTGCATAAAACACTATTAACCATTTACAAAGGGGGAGGCTTCATTTATAGGAAAAAGTGAGCCTTTAACCAAGCAAACTGAATCTAGAATTTTCCAGATCAGTTTGGTCAATTTTTGACCATTTTTAGGTCAGTTTAGCTTACTTTTTGGATCTAGTTGAAGCACGAGAGAGGAGAGATGAAAATATCTCATTATTTGTGAGTTTAAAACTTAACCACACATGTGAAATAGGCACCTACTTCATGAGGGGAATTCCCCACACTGAGGTGTCAAAAATGCATTATTTCTTCTAAATATCTCATCTTTTTAAACTAATAACCTTGTCCTTAGTCAACTCTTCATCTTATGTGAGCATTTACTCATTTTTGGGGGATTTTCTTTTATTCTTCAATTTATCTCCTCCCTACATTTGGATTAATCTAATTGGTCCATAGAAACCTTTATTCAAAAATTTTAGAAAATCTGGACCCTTAGGCTAAGGTCCTTTTTACCTGATTTCAATTTATTCCAATTGCACATTGGAAATTTCTTTTTTAATATATGTTTTAGGGGAAACCATTTTAGACACTAGGAGGATTTTTATATCCAAAAATATCTCAATTTTGAATTACCTCCCTATAGATATTTTCTCTCTCTAGGCCAAAACAAGGTACAATAGGATCTTTCTTTTATTTCAGAGAGGGGAATAATTTATAAGATCAGAAGGGGAGGTTCTTACACCTGCACACCTCAAAAGCCGAAGGGAGGAATCTTACACTTTTTGTGGAGGTGAAGATCAATGATGTCAACAGGAGCAATGCATACGCATGCCAAACAGTCAAAGGTACTTGTAAAATACATTGTGTGTTGGGACTCAATCGCAAAGACCCTACACAAGTTCTATTTTAAAGTTTGTCATGCTTTAGTTCCTTATGTGTTGATGCATCTTGGGGACAAGTGCATCAATCTAAGCCATGTACAACCATGGAAGTTGCATAAGCTAGAGCCTGATAGAGAGGACAAAAATACAGTAGTTGTGGAGCAGGATGACATTGTCTACTCGAAGCAGCAGCAGGACCAATTAGCTGATATGTTGAAGGTTGGAGACCACCTGCTGCTACTGCTAGCAGTGCTAAAGTCTCCTACAAACAAAGACAATGAGGATTACTACATTGTGCTATGCAAACAAGGCAAGACAGTCCTCTTAGAGAAAGTGAAGGATGGTTGGGGTAATGTTTTCGACATTGGAGATGCAGTGGTGCATGGTATCTATTATGCTAAATTGCCACAATGTAAAAATAGTTATGCCTTACAAAGGGAACTATGTTGCATGCTGATGCAATACTTGCAAATAAAGTTCCCAATGTTACAAGCAGCAGCAAGACCAATTAGCTGATATGTTGAAGGTTGAAGACCACCTGCTACTGCTAGCAGTGCTAAAGTCTCCTACGAACAAAGACAATGAGGATTACTACATTGTGCTATGCAAACAAGGCAAGATAGTCCTCTTAGAGAAAGTGAAGGATGGTTGGGGTAATGTTTTTGACATTGGAGATGCAGTGGTGCATGGTATCTATTATGCTAAATTGCCACAATGTAAAAATAGTTATGCCTTACAAAGGGAAGCACCTACAGCTATGTTGCATGCTGATGCAATACTTGCAAATAAAGTTCCCAATGTTACAAGCAAAGCACAAGGTCAAAGGGTACACAACAGTTTATTGTGTCCCTCCGAAGGTGAATGAACACATCCTAGGTAATGTCTCACTCCTTAATTCCTAGGTAACGCCGCCGAAGAAGGTTGATTGAGGGACACATTGACCCCTTGTAATAATGGTCTTGTCAACCTGTTTCAACCTATTTTTGTAATATCATATTCTTCTCTACGTTTTTAAAATCACTTGAATCTTAAATATGGGACCAAACTATCTCTTTGCTTTTAATTAATTAGTTGAGAGAAAAGGGTTTAGGGTTTAGTTTGACGCGCGTGGCAGTGAGCATTTTCTCGACGGCCTTCTCTCCTATAGAGGTTATCAATTTCATCTCTACGCCTCACTATTTTGTTGGCCTCTCTACGGCCTCACTATGGCCTTCTCTCTATAGCCTCACTATTTTTCTTGCCTCTCTACGGCCTCACTACGGCCTTCTCTTACGCCTCACTATTTTGTTGGCCTCTCTACGGCCTCACTATGGCCTTCTCTCTATAGCCTCAGTATTTTTCTTGCCTCACTACGGCCTCACTACGGCCTTCTCTATAGCCTCACTAGTACAACCTCACTATCTCAAATTAATCTCTAGTATCCCTAAGTACAAGGAGTGCCTGAGCATGACTCGTGCGGACCACATAGCACAACCTCAGGGGATGAAGTGGATTATGATGACCTTTACTCACCAATGTCCTAGAATGAGGATGAGGAGACCTCGAACCCGTCAGAGGAAGAGGAACAGGAGGAGAATGAGGAAGAGGAGGAGTGGGCTGAAGAGGAGAACAAGGAAGAGGAGGAGTGGGCTGAAGAGGAGAACAAGGAAGATGAGGAATAGGAGGAGAATGAGAAGGACGAAGAAGAGGAGTGGGCAAAAGAGGACAAGGAAGAGGAAGAGGCATTTACATATAGTGGGGATGATAAAAATGATGATTCGGATGGTGCTGTGAAGAAGGATGGTGCTGGGAAGAAGGTTGAGGATGAGGACAACTCTATCGAGATGAAGAGCGTGCTAAATAGATTTCATTCCCTTTCTGACTGTAATTAAGATTTTACTGAGCTGGCCCTTTTTGGCTATGTAATTTGGGATATGATCAAGTTTATTATTTAGTACTATTTTTGTTGTAATCTAGTGGTTTATTATTTCCACATTGTGGTAATTGCTGACAATTAGTTTTTTTTCCTTTTCTCATCTCCATACAAAAAGGTGGTTTTACCTAGTACTCTGTTACTATTGTTAGATCTTTTCTAAGAGTTTCCTTAACTGTGTTAGTACTATTTTAGTCTCATGTTAGTACTACACTATTACAGTGTTAGTCTTATGTTAGTATTGTGTTAGTCTTTAATCAACAAGAACTTTAATTAACAAGTTTTTTTTTTGTAAAATATAACTTGAATTATAAAAGACAATTTACAGAGATGTCCAAAAAGTTACAAAAAAAGACCCAAGGCTATAAGATGAAAACCAAAGGCTAATATAACAAGTTAAAGATAACTTTAATTACTAGGGAGCTCATGCAAAAAGTGGTTTTGAGAGCAAAAACATGTAACGTTATATATAGATTGTCATATTGAAATTGACCCAATCACATAACCCTACTCAGTCTCACCAATTCACAAATGCATGATAGGGGTTCTTTTCAATAATGGTTGTAGCCAGATCGGGTAGCAACATCCGAATTCTATCTTGAGCGGCACGCTAGCTTGTTGTTGGTATCAGCTCCAATGAACTTCACGGTAGACTTGATGTTTTCCACCTCGGCATATTTAGCCTCAATTACCTTTACAACTCATGGAAGGGGTTTGTATTATGTTGCTTTGCCCATAGCTCAAAAATATGTCCTTTGTAAGGAACTTTATATGAGAACTCTAGGACAATGCCCTTAAATCTATAAAGCCTCTACAAGTAAGGCAACAGCATCTCAAGCAACTCTTCATCCTTGGCATCACCTTCATATGTTGAGACACAACAAGTTGTCCCTATTGGATTCAAACATCCCTTATCTGGCATGTCATTGACAAGAAGGGTATACATGGGGTCCAATTGTATGCCCTTGTCTCTCGGGAAGCGAGTTGAACAGCTTTAGGAATAGGAGATCCTTAGTCCTCTCAGGATGGTATATTTATGGCTGCTGTACACACTCGTCTTGTAAGAAGTGGAATTTGAATTTGAAGTCTGAACCTGACAGCCAACTCTTTCTCTATCAAATTGGCAATTGACATCACATTTCTGGGGGCCATGCTACTCTAGGTTCCTACACCATAACGAGGCCCCAATTCGACAAGGAACTGAATCAATCTGGGCCTTAGCGACACCACATGCTTGCCCACTATGTGAAGTTGAAGTTTTGCTACAACATGGGGTGGATCTAGTTGGCACCATCTTATGACCATGAATCCGTTAACATAAAAAATAAGCAGATGTTTTGGAGGAACTACTGTTGTGCATTCACCTAACACACAAAAGAGGTACTTCTCAAAAACATGAAGTACTCAAATAAATGACAAGGTACTAAAATAATGAATCGAAGACAAACTTTTTAAAAGAATACACAATAAATTGATGCACTCTCCTCAAGATAGAAACAAAAAGTGTGTTTCAAAAATTGTAGCACATTCCCAAAAACTGTAGCACATTCCCAAAAAAGGCAAAACAAAGGGCAATACAATAGTATGCTCATTTTGAGCCGGATCTGGTTTTGGGCAAGTGTACAGGGTCACAACCCTTACGGGTAGGAAGGCTACAAGCTTTCCTCTTCTTAAACCCCGTAGGGACTAAGCGACATAGTTTCAGATTGTCACCATCAATGTCAGACATAGCCTCCTCATGCTCTTGGGCAATGACCTTGGTGGATGTACCACCCTCCTCAAGGTCCTGGGCCGTGGCCTCCTCTAGCTCATGGGCAATGGCCTTGGTGGATGTAGCAGCCTCCTCATGCTCCTGGGTGGGCCGTGGCCTCCTCTAGCTCATGGGAAATGGCCTTGGTGGATGTAGCAGCCTGCTCATGCTCCTGGGATTTGGCCTTGGTGGATGTAGCAGCCTCCTCATGCTCCTGGGCAATGGCCTTGCTGGTGGATGTGCCACCCTCAAGGTCTTTGGCACCACTATCCTTCTTTGGCATGCTCTCATCACTAGCTTTACTCTCTTCTTCTCCCCCAACCATTCCCTTTTTCTCTTCTAGGTTCATCTTCTCGGCATCTTCAGAATCCAATGTGATCACCTCAGCTTTTTTCTCATCATCTAGATCACCCACAACATAGCCCCATCACAATTAGATGAGAGCTGAAAATGTGATAGCAAAAATCAACACATAGAGACTAGCAAGTAATAATTATGACTATAAAGGAGACCAACCTTCAAGATTGTAGCAACAATATAATATGTAAACCAATTGTGCCATACTTTGCTTTTGTAGATGCACTTTCTGCCTTTGTATAACGTTGTGCATTTATTTTTTAAGAAATGGAAGTCCCTTGCGCTCAAGACATGCCCTCCACAACGTCAATGTCAGTTGAAATGTATTATGTAAACCAGCATGCCAATTAAAATGCATTATGTAAACTAGCATGCCAATTAAACCTGTATTATCTAAAATAGCATGCCAATTAAACCTGTATTATCTAAAATAGCATGCCAATGAAACCTGTATTATCTAAAATAGCATGCCAATTAAACCTGTGTTATCTAAACTAGCATGCCAATTAAACCTGTGTTATCTAAACTAGCATGCCAATTAAAATTTATTATCTAAAGTGCCTACCTTCACAATCTACTACGGTAACCCCTTCTGGAAGAGGAGCTCCATCACTTGAATCCTCGTTTTTGGGTAGCCTTGAATATTCTGCTAAGATCTTAGAAGCTCTTTTTGGTGGAGGGCTTTCCTTTTGCATTCATCTTCATTGTATGAGTCTCTTGAATCCTCCGTGGATTCCAACAAGTGCAAGTTGCTTTGACCTCCTTTCTCCTCCTCCCCACCATCTAGGTGGCTGGCATCAAAGGCAGATGGCACCATATGAATTGGCTTCTCCCTCACAATGGCTTCAATATGCCAGATGGGATTTGTGCAGCTTGCCACATTAAGCAGCTTGCCAGATGAGCCTTGTGCAGACCCATGCACACTTATATTGGCATATCCCTCATGTTGCTTTTTGCAAATACTTTTGGGCGTTTTATATCTAGTATGTTCAGAAGTGGATGTTGCACTGCAAGTAGTACAAACACAACAATGTTTTAGTACTGAACTAGCTCTTCAAGACAAGCTAAAAAACATAGTGCTAAAACAGTACTAATAACAACCATAGTGCTAAAATAGTACTAATAACAACCACATATAGTACTAAATTTATAAGATAGTACAAACAATATGATAGTACAGAATGGTACTAACATAGTGCTTACTCTGTGAGTACTAACAACTACCAATTAACATTGTGTACAACCCTTTACTAGATACTACACAAAATAGTACTAAATAATGCTAACATAGTGGCAGGATAGTACTAAAGAGTAAAAAATTGTATAGTACTAACCTCTATTGCTGTTCTAATTCAAAAGCAAATACTACTAGCATACTAGTACTAAAGAGTCCTAAGATAATGGTATAGTACTAAAGAGTCCCTAAGATAATGGTATAGTACTAAAGAGTCCTAAGATAATGGTATAGTACTAAAGTATTGCCATGTATAGTACTAGTATATTAAATTGGACTTCTCTGAGTTTTAATAGGGTACTAAAATATATCTAAAATGGTACCTAAGGAGTACTAAATAGTTCTAGAAAGCAGTTCGTAGTACTAATAGTTAGTAGTACTAATAGGAACAACAAAGTACTAAATAGTAATACTAATCACTTATGAAACTGTACCAAAAGAGTTACTAAATAGTTTTAAATATACTGAGGTAGTAGTATATTAAGTTGAACCTTTGAGTTTTAAGAAAACACATACATGTAGGGGGTCTAAATCCCATTGCAGCCATCTAGTCACTGGATATGATTTCATTTTATGATTGAGCCACACACTGTGTGGAGTTGGAGAAGTGATGTGATGCACACAACATATGGTATGTGTGCATGCAAGGGCTAAACACAACGTCCAATGCCTCCAAGTTGAATCCCATGCCACAAAACACACACCTGCATAGACAATGTACAAGTAGATCAATATAAGATTCTTGGTACATAAGCACAAACAACATAAAACCCTAAACCTAATGCATATTACCATGAAATCTTAACAAGTAGGATAGTAGGAGCTGAAGGATGCCCAATTGGAGCTGGATGAACTACACTAAACCCCTGAGCATGAAGAGCATCAGTTAGGCACATTATGTTCTGCACAAATTGATCATTGCCTCTTCAATACCAATACGAGTGCCATTTGTAGATTGTAGCTCACTTCTAGTAGTATCTAGCTCTCCTTTCATCGTCTCTACCTCTTTTTGCAACTCGGTTTTGAGCACCTCGCTCTGCGAATTTTGGATTTTGCTTAAAATCCAATCAAAAGTAGCTGTAAACGGAGTCGCACTTCTTCTCTGCTTCACTCTCCAAGATGGAGGCCTCCTAAAATTTAGCTTGCAATGGCTGGTTCATGAGTTGTATATGAGACTTGCATATGAACAATGCACTTAGGTGCCCATGAGTCAATAGGTCTATTCCTAAACCTATGAGTATTTGATAAATGAATAATTAAATACTCTAAGAGAGAAATTTCTATCCTTTAATATTCACACAGATTGTAAAAAGAAAATTCAAGAAATCTATCAAGATCAAAATATTCAGATAAATGATTAATTTATTCTTCATTGAAATTTGTAACTAATTTAAAAATCAGTTAAGTGAATATTCAAAGAAAGAAATTCAGTAAAATAGTAATTGAATTATCAAACCTTTTCGAGAAAGATAGTTCATGAAAAATCTTATCCGACTCAAACCTTGAATTAAACTATGATCAAGACCAAACTGTTTTATCAGTTTCGAGAAAAGAAGGTGTGACCAGTTTACAAAAATACACTCAAAACTTCCGCCAAATCTAAAACTAAGTTTGAGACTCTTCAAATTGATCAATGGATCAAGGTCATAGAATTCGAGGAATTCTAGTATGAAACTCAGAATGCCAACCAAGAAGTTTTGGAAATACTGATTCAAGAAATACTCCTTGTATTCAAAAGAAAATCAAACTAAGAACTTACATAGAAACCATGTTTTCTTAAAGGACTGTCTTATGCCAGAATGCTAGAGGGAGCATTTGGTATATGTTTTTCTAAGGAAAATTTGGTTGCAACAGCTGGCGAGGAGTGTTCAAAGGACAGCTCACATGGCAAAGCCTGCCCAGGTCTTGACCAGCCTTGGTATAGTTGAAAAATGGTGCACTTCCGGTACATTGGATGAGGGCCAACGAAGCGGTCCCTGAGTGAAGTGCGAGGACACCTAAGGAGGAGGATCTTGGAGAGTTCTGAGACCAGGCGATGCACGGGCTCGAGGTGCCTAGGACACCCATGCGTATGTCATGGAAGATATGTATGATGGACAAAATGATTATTGTAATCTATTACTGGATCTCATTTGCTGACCAGTTGGTCCTAACGGAGAGTCTATAGTGATACTATTTTTTTTTTAGAAATAAGGGATTGGATGGAATTTTTGAGTTATGACATTTGTAAACCAATAACTATTTGTCAATGGATTATTTTATATGTTAAAGTTTTAAATACAAGTGTGTGCGTATCTGTATTCGAAAGCAGAAGTTAAGATTATGGGTGGGTGAGTAATTGTCTAGGTCTACCGATTCCAGTGGTTAGGTGGTGAGCTAACCCATGGGCCGACTGGAATCAGTGGAGTTTTAATAATTAAATTGAAATAATAAGAATGCGCTTTAAATTGGAGTAGTTAAATAAAAAACCTGAAGAATTTCTTAAATGAGTAGATCAATGGCTGTGCTTACCTGACTTCGGTTAAGAAAAAAGCATTGATTTCCTCAAATGATTAGATCAACAGCTGTGCCTGATTTCGGTTAGGAAAAAAGCATTGATTTCTTCAAACTAAGTTAGTGATAGTTTTCCTTCTATTTGGTTTAATCAGGTGAAGGATAGTTTAGTCTCTTGACCCCTTTAGAAAATTTGTTATAAAAAAATCAAGAAGGTTGAATCGTCCCCGTTTTCAGGGCAAGGAAAATTTTTTCGGTTTCAGTTTTGGAATGACCACCGGCCCTGAGTGGGAAACCCTGTCCCATGCAAGAGGAAGCTACTTTCGCTGCTACTAGCAATCGGGAATCCGGTGCACGGAGGGGGTAGATGGTTCTCATAGCTGGTATCAAAGCGCTGTTGTTGTAAACTTGCGAAACAGCAGCAGAAATTGTCTAAAATTTTAAAGCAAATCTGGTAGATAATCTTTTCACTTGTTAAGATTATGTTTGAAATGAACTTCATAAATTGAAAACTCATAAATCGAACTATATTTTGAGATGGATACCCCAAATCTATATAGCATTCTTGGACTCTCCCATCTTTGAAAATCTCAACTCCGCTACAACTCGAGAAAGTAGCGTGAGACTCGCTCGCTGTGAGGATCTATACTTTCCTGATCTAGTAGAGCCACGTCAGCATATGTGGTTCTCAGGAGGGCAAAGGATTCCTGTCAATACCAATCAACGACAGAGACTAAGACAGAATATCTTGCTAGCCATGATCTTGATAAGGCTAGGAGTTATTCATTCTGTACAACTCTGTAATCATTCACATCGAAATTTTAGAATTTCTTGCCATATTTTTAGACTTCTTAGCCACTTTATTCCTAGGAGAAGAATTACAGCACCATTATCAGTGATGAATCGTGTATATCAGTGATGAATCGTGTATATCATAGCATGTCTCCATCGTAGTATCGCCTTTTTATGCATACGCGATTGAGGCGGTGACTTTTGGAGCGGAGACGCTCTATGTGTATATCAAAAACTTTTGACAATAAATGATGTTTTGCAAAAGATTCCAAATTGTTTTCGTGGTTGTGAATATTGGTTAAAAAAATTATCAGAGTGAATCTTGTTTTCAAGAATTATGATGGAATATTTATTTACTTAAAAAATAAATCTCAAAAAACAAATAGTCATAAATCTGATGAAAAAGTTAAATTGATAAAAATATTGTTTTATCAGAATCATGAGGCACGCGGGCCGTGGTAGGCAGTCGGATCCTCTTATGGATGATGAAGTGTTAGATCTGGACGTTTGTAAAGCCCTACACACCGATCCCAACCTGGTCCCTTCAAGGGTGAAGGGGAACAGTTATAAGAAGTAGTGGAAAAATGGATCGAGGCAATGAAAGAGTATTTTGATGCAACTGGTTATAAACCAGAAAAGCAAGATGGCTCTCGCTAGATTGAAAATTGTGGAAACAGCTAGGGTCGCACATGGAGGAACCATTGCAAGACAAACTGTCTCGACCAAAATACCCAGACCTGGTCAGATCTTAAAGCTTACCTCAGGAAGAGGTTTTGTCCTCCGGGCTTCCTGGAAACCAAAATGAATGAGTTCTTGGAATTGAAGCAGGATAGCCGGATGATTGAAGATTACCATCAGGCATTTGCCCTTCTCCTCAAATATTATCCACTTTTGGATGAAGAGCAGTTGATGGGTGGCCAGATTCATTAGAGGGATGAACGAGCCATTGGACACTTTAGTGAAAAATGGCAAACCAGTCTCAATGGGCCGAAGCTGTCAGAATGGCAAAGAACTTTGTCAAAGCATAAATTGAACTAGATTTTGAGATGGATACCCCAAATTTGTATAGCATTCATGGACTCTCCCATCTTCAAAAATCTCAACTCCGCTACAACTCGAGAAAGCAGAGTGAGACTCGCTCGTCACTTTGAGGATCTATACTTTCCTGATCCAGTAGAGCGACGTCAGCATATGTGGTTCTTTGGAGGGCAAAGTATTCCTGTCAATACCAATCAATGACACAGACTGAGACAGAATATCTTGCTAGCCATGATCTTGATAAGGCTAGGAGTTATTCATTATGTACAACTCTATAATCACTCACCTCGAAATTTTAGAATTTCTTGCCATATTTTTAGACTTCTTAGCCGCTTTATTCCTAGGAGAAGAATTACAGCACCATTATCAGTGATGAATCGTGTATATCATAGCATGTCTCCATCGTAGTATCGCCTTTTTATGCATATGCGATTGAGGCGGTGACTTTTGGAGCCGAGACACTCTATGTATATATCAAAAACTTTTGATAATAAATGATTTTTTGTAAAAGATTCCAAATTGTTTTCGTGGTTGTGAATATTGGTTAAAAAAATTATCAGAGTAAATCTTGTTTTCAAGAATTATGATGGAATATTTATTTGTTTAAGAAATAAATATCAAAAAATAAATAGTCATAAATCTGATGAGGGACAAAGTTAAATTGATAAAAATATTGTTTTATCAGAATCATGAGGCGCGTGGGCCGTGGTCGGCAGCCAGATCCTCTTATGGATGATGAAGTGTTAGATCTGGACGTTCGTAAAGCCCTACACACCGATCCCAACCTGGTCCCTTCAAGGGTGAAGGGGAACAATTATAAGAAGTAGTGGAAAAATGGATCGAGGCAATGAAAGAGTATTTTGATACAACTGGTTATAAACCAGAAGAGCAAGATGGCTCTTGCCAGATTGAAAATTGTGGAAACGGCTAGGGTCGCACATGGAGGAACCATTGCGAGACAAACTGTCTCAACCAAAATACCCAGACCTGGTCAGATCTTAAAGCTTACCTCAGGAAGAGGTTTTGTCCTCCGGGCTTCCTGGAAACCAAAATGAATGAGTTCTTGGAACTGAAGCAGGATAGCCGGATGATTGAAGAATACCATCAGGCATTTGCCCTTCTCCTCAAATATTATCCACTTTTGGATGAAGAGCAGTTGATGGCCAGATTCATTCGAGGGATGAATGAGCCATTGGACACTTTAGTAAAAAATGTCAAACCAGTCTCAATGGCCGATGCTGTCAGAATGGCAAAGGACTTTGCCAAAACATTTGTTGTTTAAGGTCCCGCCGAAGCTTGCACCCTAAAACTTTAAAATGTTCCAAACCCCGGGAAGTGCTACAAACTTTTCACCCCCAAAGAGGTAGCAAGGCCCTAATCAAAATCAAGATGCTCGGAGATTCAGAAATGAAGGAAGACCCTTCCCTCAGAACACTTTCTTAGGAGCCCCACCTTTTTCAAGGATTCAGAGGCATGAGCTTAGAAGTGAGAATAGGTGTTTTGGGTTTCAGAGTTTTGGTCACCATCTTAAAGACTACCGGCGGACTCCTGCCATGTCAACATGACAGGGAAGTCAAGGCCCCAGAGTGCAGAGACGGACCCCTTCGTATCAATCAATTTAGGGTGCATCTCGCCAAAATCAGGGCAATCCCAGGAGGACTCAAGCTCACAACCATAACTGGGGTAACCAAAGGGAAAGAGTTCCACCCCAAAGCATCCAGAGCACTTACAATAGTAATTTAGAGTAATCTCAGAACTCCCTCCCATAACTGGGATAACCAAAGGGAAAGAGTTCCACCCCAAAGCATCGAGAGCACTTACAATAGCAGAAGTAGTAGAAGAGGAAAGAGGTCAAATTTATGCTGCGATTGAAAACCAAGAGCCAAATCATCAATTCTCTGTCATCCATGCTCCAACTGAGTATAAGGGTAAGCCATTTAAGCTTTTGATTGATTCAAGCAGTACTCATTAATTTATTTCCCCAAGATGCTTACGTAAGCTAGTCTTAAAACAGAAATCAGGGAAACCTATGCAAGTTGAATTGGCTAGTGGGAAGTTTCTTTTCACTCACCATGAGACAGATCGTATTCAGTTTAACCTAGATGGGAATGTAACCGGCTGCCAGTTCAGAGTCTTACCTTTGGGATTTTTCGACGGAATCCTTGGAATGGATTGGCTCCACAAAAATCAACCTCACATTCACTGTCACAATGGAACCATTTCCTTCTGTGACCTTTACGGGAACAAAGTTCAAGGAACTAGAATTTTCGGATCCCCAAATCTGCAATGAGTAACAGCTTCTAGGTTACTGAAAGGACTTAGAAAGAAGCAACTCATTTATGTTGTCAAAATGAATGTGGTAGACACAAAGTTAAAGGCTAAAGAACCACAATGGTTAAGTGAGTATGATGATTTATTCCCAACAGAGCTAACTGAGATGCCTCTAATTCGAGAAGTAGATCATGAGATAGAATTGACCCTCGGAGCTTAGCCAGTAGCCCAGCGCACGTACAAAATGCGAGTTTCTGAAGCCATTGAACTAAAGGAATAGCTTAGGCAACTGTTAGAACAAGGGTTTGTAAGACCCAATGTTTCACGTTGGGGAGCGCCAATTCTCTTTCACAAAAAGAAGCATGGAATGTTAAGACTCTGTGTAGATTACATAGGTCTCAATCACAGTTAGGAATAAGTATCCTATCCGCAGAATTGATGAGCTTCTAGACAGGCTAAATGGAGCCTAGATCTTCACAAAGATAGATCTCAAATTAGGGTGTTACCAGATCAGGATTAATGATCAAGATATCCCAAAGATAGCCATCAATACTTGCTATGAGAACTATGAATTTACTATCATGCCATTTGGATTGACAAATTCCCTAGCTACATTCAATCGCCTAATGCAGGACATTCTCAAAGAATATGGATGATTTTGTTCTTGTTTTATTTGATGATATTTTGATTTATTCAAAGAATGCACTTGATCCCATTAGGCTCACATCTGTAAAGTTCTTGAGATTCTAAGGAAGCACCAACTCTTTCAAACAAAGAGCAAATGCACTTTCTCTGTCGACCATGTTGAATACTTGGGCTTTCTGGTATCCAAAGATGGAATTTCTCCAGATTTTGCAAAAGTTCAAGCAGTCATAGATTGGCCTGAACCAAAGACAGTGAAAGAAGTTAGGGGATTCTTGGAACTAACTGGTTCTGGTAGAGAATTTTTATACCTAAGTATGCTCTCATAGCTTCCCCCTTGACTAATATTCTCAAGAAGAATACGCCGTTTCAATTGTCTGCCAGGTGTCGGAGCACTTTTGATAAGCTAAAGACCACCTAGGTAACCAATCTCGTTCTGAAGTTGCCAAATTTCTCTCTACCCTTTGAGGTAGTAACTGATGCCAGTGGTTTTGCCCTGGGAGTTGCACTTATGCAGGAAGGTCATGCAGTGGCCTATGAATTCTCAAAACTCAAAATGCATGAGAGAAATTATGTTGTCCATGACGTGGAGAGATTTTCAGTAGTCTATGCCCTAAAGTTGTGGAGACATTACCTACTGGGTCAAAGATTCACTTTGATGATGACAGATCATCAGAGCTTAAAATGGATCTTCACTTTTAGAAGGATCTCAACATGCACCAAAGAAGGTGGATGCAGACCCTGCAAGAATTTGATTTTGAAATCAAGTACCACCCAGGCAAAGAAAATGTGGTAGCAGATGCCCTCAGTAGAAAAGCCTCCTTGCTTGTGATCACAATGGTGTCAAATCCATTGATTAATGAAGCAAGAGAGAAGATCATACAAGATAGATTCTTTGGCCCTATTGCTACCCTACCTATGCAGGAAAGCGAAACTCCTCAGGAGTTGAACCACCGAGTTCAAGGGTACAGCCTGGATGAAGGAATTATGTATTATAATAGCAGGCTATGCATTCCAATGATGAGGGAACTAATGGTTAAATTTTGAATGAAGCCCATGATACCTTATAGCAGGACATCCAGGTTTCATGAAGACCTACATGTCTGTAAAGAAAAGCTTCTTTTGGCATGGACTAAAAAAGGATATACTTAATCATGTACGTCAATGCCCTGATATGTCAGAAAGTCAAAGCCGAGGGAGTAAAAATGCCTAGGAAGTTACATCCATTAGACGTCCCCGAGATGAAGTGGGAACGTTGTCGTGCCATGGCACGTCCATGATGTGAAACCGTGCATGTGAGTTCATCAAATATACATCCAGATACATGAGGTTATGTGCCATGACGAGTCATTATATGATGCCATGTACATATGTTCATATTGTATATGAGGTTCAATAAGACAAGCTGAGGCTGAGTCAGATTTAGGAGTTTTTTGTATATGAGTATGGAGGATGATGTTTTTGCTGTTACTCAGAGTTCATGGGCAAGTTAGAAGCATCCAGATATATATGATGGCATGAGGGCATACCAATGCACAAAGGCATTCATAAAGGTATGAAGAAATACTGAATGGGCAATTGGAGATTCTAGAGTTCATTGAATGTTGGGGAAATGTTCGGATAGAAAACTGCACTTGGACTTCATGGATCATCATGTAGAAGCATATGTATCTTACGTTTATCTAATGCGGAGAGTGGAGATATGGAACACGAAGCTAGTAAGCATGTTTTCATAGAGGTGCTAATGCCTTGGGAGTCTTGTGGATAAGGCTTGCTACCTTAATGCTAAGGTTATATTTTATAACCTTAGTGCTAAGGTTAACAATACATTATGGATTTCTAGAAAATACGCAGCTTAATGATATATACAGCTGGCAAAAGCTGGCGGGGGGGGGCACCGAAATCGCCGTGGGAAAGAGAGAAGAGACCGGAGCTTCACGGCGGCGAAGCGGGAAAAAAAAGAATTTTGCAGAGTTCAGAAGAACAGCGTCGCTGGCGACCAGTCAAATTGATAGGAAGGGAATTTCTTTTGTGTACTGCTTTTAGGTGCTAGAAATGATAGCAAAATGGAGTGCTATTCAATGATATGCTTCTGGAAAAATACAAGCTTACAGTCAGCAGCAGAGGGATCTTCCGCGTTTCTTCCTCCTCCGTGTACCGGCGCTGAAGCGGCTACCTTGGATTATTAAAAACAAAGAAAAAAATCGACGTGTTTACTGGTCGCTTATTTCAGATAAGCATAATTTAAAACATACCTTGTTACTTAGAAAAAGAGCATGGTAAATAAACCCTTTAAAGGTTTTGGAATATATGGGCAAGGATGATGAACAAGATAGAAATTTTGGAGAAACTGAAGTTTGTAAAATCATGGAAGATGGTCTTATGACTGCTTGACTGAGTTTTGGAAATTATGTACATGAAATAGCTATGCCGTATTCTATCTTTTGCTTGTGAAATGTTAGAATATTAAGGCAGGTTTTCAGGTGAAAAAAGAGCATCATGATTCAATGGTTTTGAGGGTACTGGATGAAATGGATGTAGCTAGCCACATGTATATTGGAAAAATTAGAAAACTTTATCATGCCCACATGTGAATGGTTCAAAGGGATTTCATGCAATTCTGTGCAATCATCTGAATGAATTCAAGGATGTATTGAGGGAAGTGGACACATGTATTTGTCAATGGAAACAATGATGTTCAATACTCCTTGGGAAATCTTGTACGTGAAATTCCTTGTTGGATTTGACATTCACTCTCACAGCTAGAAGTTTCGTACTTTCCTGGCTGTACCGCACACTTCACGACAACTTTGGTGAACCCGACGTGAAACTGCTGGGGTGAGAGTGTAGTGAAACATACAGGGAAGCTATGGCTGAGAATTCTGAGGGCCAGGGGGTTCATTTTGACCCTGGAGTTATGCAGATGTTCCAAATGTTTTCCATGTACATGCAACAGCAACAAGCTGCTGAAAGGGGACAGATTTCCATGACCAAAGCCTTACAATCAATTGTGAAAAAGGTAGATCAATTTGATGGGAAGGACATTACAAAGTATCTGCGCAATTATATAAAGGAGATGGAGCTAAACAGGGTAACTGAGGAGGATATGGTTCGGAGTTTCGAGTTAGTATGCGTTCCTGAAATAAGAGAGCGCATAAAAGGATTGCAGACAGCACAGGGTGGCAGAAATTGGGAAGAATTCAAACTTGCTTTAAAGGATGAATACTTCATGGAGGATTCTGAGCGAGTGACCAAACGAACTTTTTTGGAATGGGTCACAAAACCTAAAATGGGAATTTCTGCCACAGAATTGCTAAGGGAGTTTGAGAAGCGTTATGCCCAGTTGTCAAGAATAGAGCGTGCAACTTTGGACAGAGAAAAGACAGAGCTCTTCTTGCAGGCAGCTGGGAAAGATCTCCAGGAGACATTGGAAATCCTCCTTGAGGATAAAAATACAGAGCAAGGATTAAAGAGTGACTGGAATGATGTTGAGGATGCAGTCACTATGTTAGCAAAGCGGCAGCGGAGGAGGGATAAAATGGTGATGGGCTCTGCAAACCCCATAGCTGCTGTTACCCCTGAGAATTTATCCAAGCCAGTAGCTACAATTCCTAAGATAGATGGGCCGATGGATGAGCTTATCAAGGGTATGCGTGATTTAAAATTGAAGATGTCCAGAATCGAAGAAAAAGGTCTACCATTGGGACAGGTTTCTATGCAAAGGCCTCAAATCAGAGAAGGGTTTACATATAGATGCATATGGTGTGATGACCCAGAGCATGCAAAGAAGGATTGTACCAGCTATAAAGAAGCTCTTAAAAATCAACTTGTGTTCTTCAAAGATGGGAAAATCCATCTTACAGAGACTGGTCTTCCATTGAGTACAAACTTTGGGAAAGGAGGGATGAAAAAGCTGGTAGAAGATATGGCTGCTAGTCATGCTATTTCTATGGTTGAGGCAGCAACCTATGGATTAAAGGTTGGTCAACAAAAGCAGGGATTTGAGAATGATGAGGATTATGAGAATGAGAATTTTTGGCCGTCAACAATGGAATTAATTGCATCAAAGAAAGTGTCAAAGCAAGCTTTGCATGAGGCAGGTGATTGTATACGCCTTGAGACTGGCTGGGAGGAGCCTGTGGATTCTTTATCCATTCATGCCTATATTGCCAAATGTCAAAATAATGAGGCACAGGTAGAGGAGAAACGTAAAAGGGAAAATGAGGAAGGAGGGCCATCAAAAAGAGTTACACGTGGAAGTGAAAAGAAGGATCCTGGGCCATCACATATGCCTCCACAGCAAAGCAGACCTCCACATGATGTTTCAATGGAAGAAGTGCCAGCAAAAATGAAGGAGAAGGGTAAAGGGAAAAGTCCACTCTACAAGCTTCAATCTGATATTGAAGTTGCAACAGATCTCAAAAAGGTGCTTGAAGAGAGAATTCTAAACAGCAGGGTGGAATTCACACTAGGGGAAGTCTTGGGGATTGCAAAGAAAGAATTTCACGATGAGATAATTGATATTATACGAAGAAAAAGGCAGTCCATAATTGAATCTATTCCATCACAAGGGGAAGCAAGCACTTCCAAGACTCATGGTGTACAGGTACAGAAAAAGGAAGAGAGAGAAAATGTGGTGGAATGTAATCACTCTGCTGATGGGGCACGACAAGTGCGTTTTGTGGAAGAGGATGATGAAAAAGAAGTTCTTACAAAAAGTCATTACTCCAGGAGCCATTGGGCAAGAGCCACCACTGAAACCCTTGTCAAGATAGGTGATTTGGAAGAGCCATATGTCGCTCTAATTGATCATGGATCTGAAATAAATCTTATGGCTAAAAATCTCTACAACAAATGTAAGTGGCCAATGGATGTGGATCATGGGTGGATGATTAAAGCAGCTAATAATTCATCTGGAGAGCTTTATGCAGCATGTCCAAATGTAAGGGTAACTATAGGGGATGTGAAGGATGATCAGAATTTCTTTGTTCAGGAGATGTCATCGTATCCCCTCATTCTTGGGCAACCCTATATTACAGCTGTAAGGATGGAAACAAAGGTTTTGGATGATGGTTCAGCTTATGCAAGAATAAGGAGTAAAGATGGTAAAAAAGCTGTTCAGTTTTTGACAGTCTGCATTAATCATGAAAGGAATCGTGAATCTCTTCGGGCACAGTCACTCCCAAAGATAAATAGGGAGTTTATGAATTATAGGGAGATGAGGGATTTTGGCCAGGTGCCATTGTAAAGCGGGATTCCAATGGTACAAGGGGAAATGAGTTCTCGCAGGACTCAATCAATGTAAATAGTTTTTCAGCAAATTTTCAGGGATTCTCCAGCTATGGGTTACTGGTTTTTGTAAAAAGCAAGGATTTAAAGCGTGGCATGCAAAAACATATACAAAATGAACAAAAAAGTTTTGAGCAGTGTGGTTTTTTGGAGAAGAATGAGTTTATTTCAGGGATGCTTGATGAGGTGTCATTTATAGATACTATGGATGTACTTTTTGATATGAGAAAAGCATGCTTACAGGGTGGAAATGAAATGATAAGGGTGTCATCTGTGGAGATGTATGATATAATCCAGGAATTTGAGGGGGTGGAATGTAAAAACATGAATTGTGAGATGGATGCTCATGTTAATACAAAGTACAAAACGGTTGCAAAAAAGGTGAAGCCAGTTGCCTTGCCCTTGCCACCAGGAAGCAAGGAGAAGATAGATGAAGCTTCTATGCAGCCAAATCTTAGAGATCCGAAGAAAATTGGGCATAAATTTACTCAAGAAACTCTGAAAGAGCTGAAGATTGGTGAGAGGAATTTTCTGTTGCCAGTTGAAAGGGAATGCTTTGAGGAGATGCTTGTAAAACATGGGAAAGCTTTCGCCTTTCAGCCGCATGAGATTGGTTGTGTTGATCCAAGTGTAACAGCACCAATGGTGATCTTTACTGTTCCACATGTGCCCTGGAACCTGCGGCCAATTCCAGTACCAAAGGCTCTCTTGCCAAAGTTGATGGAATTACTAAAGGAAAAGATCAAGATGGGAATTTTGGAGCCTTCGTGTGCCCCATATTCCAACAGATGGTTTACTGTACCAAAGAAAAATGGGACATTGCGCTTTATTCAAGACATGCAACCTGTAAACAAAGTCACAATCAGGAATGTGGGAGCAGGTCCAATTGTGGATGAGTTTGCAGAAGCATTTGCAGGGAAAGCTATATACTCTATGGGTGATCTGTATTCGGGATATGATCAGTTCCAGCTGGATATGCAAAGCAGGGACTTGACCACAATGAGAACTCCTTTGGGATTAGTAAGGATGTGTACCTTACCACAGGGAGCCACTAACTCAGTGGCACATATGATGAATGGAATGAATAAAGTCTTACGGGACTTCATACCACAAAAAACTATGCCATTTTTGGATGATGTGCCAATAAAGGGCTGTGAGGAGAAAGACAAAGATGAGAATTTGGATTCAAAAGGGTGCCGCAAGTTTGTGGCAGATCATATAAAGGATTGTGACATGATTCTATCCAGGCTTGAAGAAGTGAATCTTACTTTATCTGGGCAGAAATCAGTGTTTGGGGTTGGTGAAGTGCTAATAGTGGGACATCTTTGTAGTACTAGTGGACGCCGTCCTTGTCCAGCCAAGATAGATGCAATACAAAGAATGAAGGAAATATGCATTAATGTTACAGAGCTGAGGAGATTTCTTGGAGCATGCGTCTTTTATGTTATTTGGATCCCACATTATGCACATGTAGCAGATCCTCTTTATCAGCTTTTGAGGAAAAATCAAAAATTTTTGTGGAGTGCAGTACATATTAAAGCTATACGGAAGCTGAAATATTTGCTCCAATCATCACCCGTTTTGAGAAAGGCAGATTATGAGTGTGGCACGCCTGTGATTGTTACAGTTGATACTAGTCCTACTGGGATTGGATGGGCAGTAGGGCAAGATGATGAGGATGATCATAGGTATGTAATTAGATTTGGAGCAAAGGTATTAAGCTTTCGGCAGCGAAACTATCCACAGATTAAGAGAGAATTATGGGGGATTGTCACTGCTCTAAAATGTGAAAAAGAATATCTTATTGGAGCATCTGTACTGGTGGAGACTGATTGCTTGCCACTTCTTGGGATGATAGCAAGTTGTACCACTCCAGATATTGCTATGCTTAGGTGGATTGCTTATATCAAGTCACTAAATCCTGAGTTTGAGCATATTGCGGGAAAAGATAATCCAGTTGCAGATATGCTATCACGAGCCAGGTATGAAGAAGAGGAAGAGATGGTTAGTGACATTGATGATGTGGGTACAAAGTTCTATACTACAGCATATGCAAAGGGGGATCATATTTGCCTATCAAATGCACTTGAGTATTTTATTGAGGAAATATATGAAGGGGATTGGTTGCTTATTGGTCAATATTTGAGCACTCTGACAAGGCAAGAGAATTGGTCTGACTCAGAATTTAAGAGGATCCGCAGAAAAGCATATGGTTACTTTCTAAAGGATGGGTATCTCTGGAAACATCCTAAACAGAGGAATGCTATGCCACAGAGAGTCGTATGTGATAAAGAGACTCAAGGGAAGCTTGTGAAAGAATTCCATGAGAGTCTCTGGGCTGGGCATAGAAGTGTGTGGGCCACTTTTACCAAAATAAAGGAAAAATATTGGTGGAGAGGAATGTACAAGGATATTTCCCAATATGTGGAAACATGCATAGTATGCCAAATGTACTCAAATGTGAGGCATCGTGATGGCTTACAACCAACTTACCCACCTGCCATGCACTACAAATGGGTAGTGGATCTAGTTACAATGCCTTTGGGAATTTGGCAGATGCGGTATATAGCACTTGCAAGAGAAGATTTGACAAATCAGGTAGAAGGGCGTGCCCTTAGAACAAAGAGTACAGAAACAGTATGCAAATTTCTCTTGGAAGATGTGATCTGCCGATATGGTTGTGTTGGGAAAATAACAGCTGATAGGGGAGAGCTAGATGTTGAAGAAGCAAGGGAATTCTTCTCTAGAATTGGTATCAAACTGTCTCTAACATGTGCTTACAATCCTGAGGGCAATGGGAAAAGTGAGCGAGGACATCCTCCAATCATTAAAGCTTTGGCTAAGGCATGCAGAGAAAGGATGAGAGTGTGGCCAAAGCTGCTACCATATGCCTTGTGGGCTGACCGTACAACTCATAGCTCAGTGACAGGATACATGCCTGCTGAATTAATGTATGGTCAGAAGCCAGTGATGCCAGTTGAAGAAGTAATTCTAACTTGGAATGTATTGCCCTGGGTGGAAGGATTGAGCAGAGATGACCTCCTTGCATTGCGAATAAGACAGTTGGAGAGGAGGCCTGAAGATGTAGAGCTTGCTAAAGCTCGCCTGAAAGATGCAAGGTTGAAAAATAAAGAAAGATTTGATAGTAGACACAGACTCCGGCCAAAACCTATTGAAGAAGGTGATTGGGTTCTAATGTATGATAGTAGCCTTGACAACCAATTCACTGTTCAAAGAAAATTTGCAAAAAGATGGTTTGGCCCTTACATTGTCAGGCATGTGCATGAAAATGCCACATATACTCTGTGTGAGCTTGATGGAACAGAAGTAAAGAATCTTGTGGCTGGCAAAAGAATCAAGATATTTAAAAGAAGGCATGATGGTGATCCTTTTGATTCACAAGAGATTCAGGATGAGAAGCTTGACAGTGGAAGTATGGATATGGTTGAAGAGGAAGAGGATAATCTTCCTGGAACTGCAGAAGATGAAGACGACATCCAGCTATATGTAGATCTTGATGATGAATTGGCACATACCAGAGGATGTGCAGGTTTAGAGGGGGTGGATGTCGTGCCATGGCACGTCCATGATGTGAAACCGTGCATGTGAGTTCATCAAATATACATCCAGATACATGAGGTTATGTGCCATGACGAGTCATTATATGATGCCATGTACATATGTTCATATTGTATATGAGGTTCAATAAGACAAGCTGAGGCTGAGTCAGATTTAGGAGTTTTTTGTATATGAGTATGGAGGATGATGTTTTTGCTGTTACTCAGAGTTCATGGGCAAGTTAGAAGCATCCAGATATATATGATGGCATGAGGGCATACCAATGCACAAAGGCATTCATAAAGGTATGAAGAAATACTGAATGGGCAATTGGAGATTCTAGAGTTCATTGAATGTTGGGGAAATGTTCGGATAGAAAACTGCACTTGGACTTCATGGATCATCATGTAGAAGCATATGTATCTTACGTTTATCTAATGCGGAGAGTGGAGATATGGAACACGAAGCTAGTAAGCATGTTTTCATAGAGGTGCTAATGCCTTGGGAGTCTTGTGGATAAGGCTTGCTACCTTAATGCTAAGGTTATATTTTATAACCTTAGTGCTAAGGTTAACAATACATTATGGATTTCTAGAAAATACGCAGCTTAATGATATATACAGCTGGCAAAAGCTGGCGGGGGGGGGCACCGAAATCGCCGTGGGAAAGAGAGAAGAGACCGGAGCTTCACGGCGGCGAAGCGGGAAAAAAAAGAATTTTGCAGAGTTCAGAAGAACAGCGTCGCTGGCGACCAGTCAAATTGATAGGAAGGGAATTTCTTTTGTGTACTGCTTTTAGGTGCTAGAAATGATAGCAAAATGGAGTGCTATTCAATGATATGCTTCTGGAAAAGTACAAGGCTACCTTGGATTATTAAAAACAAAGAAAAAAATCGACGTGTTTACTGGTCGCTTATTTCAGATAAGCATAATTTAAAACATACCTTGTTACTTAGAAAAAGAGCATGGTAAATAAACCCTTTAAAGGTTTTGGAATATATGGGCAAGGATGATGAACAAGATAGAAATTTTGGAGAAACTGAAGTTTGTAAAATCATGGAAGATGGTCTTATGACTGCTTGACTGAGTTTTGGAAATTATGTACATGAAATAGCTATGCCGTATTCTATCTTTTGCTTGTGAAATGTTAGAATATTAAGGCAGGTTTTCAGGTGAAAAAAGAGCATCATGATTCAATGGTTTTGAGGGTACTGGATGAAATGGATGTAGCTAGCCACATGTATATTGGAAAAATTAGAAAACTTTATCATGCCCACATGTGAATGGTTCAAAGGGATTTCATGCAATTCTGTGCAATCATCTGAATGAATTCAAGGATGTATTGAGGGAAGTGGACACATGTATTTGTCAATGGAAACAATGATGTTCAATACTCCTTGGGAAATCTTGTACGTGAAATTCCTTGTTGGATTTGACATTCACTCTCACAGCTAGAAGTTTCGTACTTTCCTGGCTGTACCGCACACTTCACGACAACGTATCAGTATGGATTTTATTACTGGACTACCTTCAGTGCAATAATCAGGTTACAACTCCATCTTCGTGGTAGTTGACAGACTAACCAAAGTTGCCTGTCTGATTCCATTAAAAGAAACCTACACTACAGTGGATGTGGCCAGAGTGTTTCTCAAGGAAATCTTCAGATTGCATGGCCTACCCCCCAGGAGAATAGTAAGTGATCGAGATCCCAAATTCATGTCAAGATTTTGGACTGCATTCTTGGAAGCTGTAAGAACTTTCTTGGATCTCAGTACAACTTACCACCCCGAGACCGATGGTCAAATAGAAAGGGTGAACCAAGTAGTCAAAGATATACTTCGGTCATGCTATGGTAGGGAACCCAAGAAGTGGCTAAGCTATCTACACCTAGTCGAATTCGCCTACAATGCTTCTTATTACAAAGTATCGGGATGAGCCCTTTCAAAGCTCTTTATGGACAAGACTGCCTAACACCCATTAACTTGGTCCGCCAACCCATTGTTTAGAGTCGTGATGTCCAGATAGATGCTTGTGATGACATGGAGCAGTAGATGCAGTCAATCCGCAAGGATATAAAAGTCGCCCAGGATAGACAAAAGCAGTATGCAAATAAGAAGAGGTCAGACAAAAAATTTGAAGAAGCAGATATGGTCTTCATTCGAGTACGCACCAAAAGTTCTCTATCTCTTGGGAAGTGCAAGAAGTTATCCCCCAGATACTGTGGGCCATATCTGATTACAAAGAAAGTAGGTGACTTAGCCTATGAACTTCGTCTGCCTCCTCATCTCAAAGTACATAATGTATTTCATGTTAGCCTACTTAAGAAGTATGTACCGAGTCCGAATCATGTGCTTAATGGTGATGAACTCTTAACTTCTTCAATCCAAGGGCAGATGGAACTCTAACTTAAAGAAATCCTTGATGTTCGAGAGAAGGTTCTCAGGAATAGAATTCTGAGAGAATTAGTCAAATGGAAGTTCTATACTTTTGAAGACGCCACCTGGGAGAAAGAAGTCAAACTGATGCGGGAATACCCCCAGTTTGCGAGATGAGGACATCTCACATTTTTCAAGTGGGAGAGGATGTAAGATTCCTCCTCAGCCCCTCAAGATGTCTAGTTTCTTTCCATGTAATCAATCCCCTTTTCAAAATAATAAAAGATCTTATTTTTACATGTTTTGGCTTAGAGAGAGAAAATATTCTAGAGAGAGGTAATTCAGTTTTTAGAAATCTTTAGATGGAAAAATATCCCTTCTTATTAAAATAAATTCCCTCGAAATAGGATTTTAAAAAAAATTCCTAAGATGCATTAGATATAAATTATAATGTACATAAAAGACCTTAGCCTAAGGGTCAAGATTTTTTAAAAATTTTGGATTATGGTCTAATTAAGGTTTTTATGGACCAATAAGATTAATCCAAATGTAGGGAGGAGATAAATTGAAGAATAAAAGAAAAACCACCCAAAAGTGAGTAAATGCTCACATAAGATGAAGAGAGGACTAATGACTAAAGAAAAGAATTAAAAAACTAAATTTTGATGCGCCTTTTTCTCATCATTACCCCCAATTTTTAATCAATAATATGAGATATTTTTATCTCTTCTCTCTCCTGTTTCAAATCCAGATCTAAAAACTAAGCTGAACGGACCCAAAAATGGTCAAAAATTGACCAAACTGATCTGGAAAATTCTAGAATCAGGTTGCTTGGTTAGAGGCTCACTTTTTCCTATAAATAGAAGCCTACCCCTTTGTAAAAGCTTAATGGTGTTTATGCACTGTTACTCTACTCCTGCCCTGAGCCATCTACATTGATTTTTTTAATAATTCAATTGTTTTTAGCCTAATCCTCTCCAAAGTGAATTGGTGGCCACCCTTGCTTCAAACAAGAGTAGAAGCCTCATTCCCTCAAGCCAAAGGAGAGCTTACAAGCTCCATGTAAGCTAATTTTCTTACTTGTTTAATGAAAAATCTTTGGTTTTCTGAATTTTTATGTTTTACAAATGTTTGAATTAAATTCAAATGCTATGCCTTTGATAAAAATGCAACACCCTTTTTCTTTACATTTCAACCTTTCTTAATCCTAGAAAGATTAACTAAGTGATTAATTAAACTCTTCTTATTGTTTTACTCTCTTGAATTTAGAAAATTATGTAGGTTAGAGTTCTATAGATCCAATTTGGGTTAATTTAAGTTAAATGAAGAAGATAAAAATGAGAAATGGTCAACCATACAAAGGAGGTTATGGCAAAAGTTTTTCAAAATTTTGTGAAAAAGAAAGTTTTTTTTTACGTTATTCCAAAAGAGTAATTCCCACTATTTTTGCATCTAAAAGAAATATTCTAATTACTCCATGTACATATTCACCTATGAATATGCATGGATATCACTGATATTAATTAATAAATTTGATTTTTATGCATACAAAGATGCATAAAGAAATGTTTTTATTATAAAAGTGTTATTCTTATTAAAATTAATTTCTATGCATAGAAAGATGCATAAAGGAACTTTTTTTAATATAAAAGTGTTATTCTTATTAAATTTGATTTCTATGCATAGAAAGATGCATAAAGGAGTTTTTTTTTTACGAAAATGTTATTCTTATTAAGTTTGATTTCTATGCATAGAAAGATGCATAAAGGAAATTGTTTTATTACGAAAGTGTTATTCTTATTAAATTTGATTTCTATGCACAGAAAGATGCATAAAGGAAACTTTTTTATTATAAAAGTGTTATTCTTATTAAATTTGATTTTTATGCATAGAAAGATGCATAAAGGAATTTTTTTATTACAAAAGTGTTATTCTTATTTAAATTGATTTTTATGCATAGAAAGATGCATAAAGGAATTTTTTTATTACAAAAGTGTTATTCCTTTTAAATTTGATTTTTATGCATAGAAAGATGCATAAAGAATTGTTTTTAATTATAAAAGCGTTATTCTTATAAAAATTGATTTTTATGCATAAATAGATCCATAAAGAAATTCTTTTTATTTTAAAAGTGTTATTCCAATTCGAATTGATTTTATGCATAAATAGATGCATAAAAGTATTTTTCTAATAAAAGTGTTATTCCCATTGAAGTTGATTTTTGTGCATAAAGAATTATTTTTATATCAAAATTACAATTCTCGTAAATTCTATGTTTAAATTCTATGAGTATTTGATAAATGAATAATTAAATACTCTAAGAGAGAAATTTCTATCGTTTTATATTCACACGAATTGTAAAAAGAAAATCAAGAAATCTATCGAGATCAAAATATTCAGATAAATGATTAATTTATTCTTCATTGGAATTTGTAACTAATTTAGAAATCAGTTAAGTGAATATTCAAAGAAAGAAATTTAGTAAAATAGTAACTTAATTATCAAACCTTTTCGAGAAAGATAGTTTAGGAAAAATCTTATCCGACTCGAACCTTGAATCAGACTATGACCAAGACCAAACTCTTTCGTCAATTTCGAGAAAAGAAGGTGTGACTAGTTTACAAAAATACACTGAAAACTCCCGCCAAATATGAAACTAAGTTTGAGACTCTTCGAATTCATCTATGGATCAAGGTTATAGAATTCGAGGAATTCTGGTATGAAATTCAGAATGCCGATCAAGAAGTTTTGGGGATACTGATTCAAGAAATACTCCTTGTATTCAAAAGAAAATCAAACCTGCATAGAAACGATGTTTTCTTAAAGGACTATCTTACACTAGAATGCTCGAGGGAGCATTTGCTATATGTTTTTCTAAGGTAAGTTTGGTTGCAACAGCTGGCTGGGTAGCTCACGCGGTAAAGCTTGCCCAGGTCTTAACCAGCCGCCTCCGTATTGTTGAAAAATGGTGCGCTTCCGTACGATGGACGAGAGCCGACGAAGTGGTCCCTGAGTGAAGTGCCGGACACCTAAGGAGGATCCTGGAGGGTTTTGACCAGGCGATGCACGGGCTTGTGGTGCCTAGGACACCCATGTGTATGTCGTGGAAGATATATATGATGGACGAAATGATTATTGTAATCTGTTACAGGATCTCGTTTGGCTGACCAGTTGGTCCTAACGGGAGAGTCCAGAGTGATACTGTTTTTTTTAGAAACAAGGGTTTGGATGGAATTTTTGAGTTATGACATCTATAACCAATAACTATTTGTCAATGGATTATTTTATATGTTAAAGTTTTAAAGAGGAGTGTGTGCGTATCTGTATTCAAAAAAGTAAAAGTTAAGAAAGGCATTCAATTATGGGTGGGTGAGTAATTGTTTGGTTCTACCGATTCCAGTGGTTGGGTGGTGGCTAACCCCCATGGACCGAGGCTGGAATCAGTGGAGTTTTAATGAAATTGAAATAATAGGAATATGCTTAGAATTTGAGTAGTTAAATAAAAAACCTGAATAATTTTGCAAATGATTAGATCAACGACGGTTGTACCTGATTTTGGTTAGGAAAAAAGCGTTCATTTCCTCAAACTATGTTAGTGATAGTTTTCCTTCTATCTAGTTTAATTAGGTGAAGGATACTTTAGTCTCTTGACCCCGTTAGAAAATCAAAAAGGTGGAATCATCCCCGTTTTTCGGGCAAGGAAAATTTTCCTGGTTTTGGTTTCGAAATGACCACCAATTTAGTCTCGTGTCTGGACATTTGAGGGCGAGGCCCTGAGTGGGAAACCCTGCCTAGCGCAAGAGGAAGCTACTTCTGCCTACCAGCAACCAGGAATCCATGTGCGGAGGGGACAGAGGGGTCTCACACCTCTGATGGGCGTGGGATCATACATGTAGGGTCTACATGCCCTAGGGGCCCTAAATATCAAATTTTGGGCAATTATTTTAAAAAAACATCCTCTCCCATGCATTGCATAATCTATGTGCTGACATCAATTTTATTGGTTTGCAGGAAATTGTGTATCTTGATGAATTTTGTAAGATCCCTGTTCCCATCGAGCAACAGATTCGGGTTACTAGCAGCAGAAATAGCACTTCTAGCACAGGAGAGGGGTCCCACATTCGGGGCCTCGCCCATGGATATCCGGATAAGAGACTAATTCGTCGGTTGTTCCAAAACCGAGCCCGGAAAAACTTCCTTTATCGGAAAGCACGAGCGATTCCACCAGGATAACTTTTTACTGTAACGTAGTCAAGATCATTTCTGATCGAGCTGATCCAATTGCATCTATAAGATACTTGGTCTATCCATAGAACAATTACTATCCGGGATTTACTTTATCTATCGTAATAACAGAATTTTTGAGTCTCGATTTACGGATCCATCAGTCCAACCTAACCCCATCCAGTCCCATGGGCCACTATAGTGATGGGATCCAATTAAGAATTTGGTTAGGTTTTGTCCCGGGTACCAAGGAAAAGAGTTCCAAGGCCCCCTAGCCGGAAGTTCATGCAAAAATAAAACTATAGTGATGGGATCCAATTAAGAATTTGGTTAGGTTTTGTCCCGGGTACCAAGGAAAAGAGTTCCAAGGCCCCCTAGCCGGAAGTTCCAAGGCCCCCTAGCCGGAAGTTCATGCAAAAATAAAACTAGTCACACCACTTACACACCCAATATGAAATTGCCTTTTCACAGATTCAACCAGTTTTAAAACAATCCTTTAATAAAACCATAGTATCACTGATCACCATCTTCCAATTTATCCGGTTGATTCTTAATTTTCCCATCATTCCTTCATCAGAGTATCTATGGCATCGTTGGCAACTAGGACACTCACCACCTGTCCACGGCCGTTTCCTAGCTCCTAGCCCATAATACTCGGCAATATAATCACTTATCAAGATGGACTCTCGTTGAAGATCAGCAAGATCAACCAACATATCCATATAAAGAGCCATGGACTCATCCCTTGAAGACCAGCAAGGTCAATCAACCAGATCCATGCCCGATTTCAGAAAACAACTCTTACTCCTTGTTCCAATATCTTCCTCGATGCACGCGTGGGTATCCTAGGCGACCCAGAGCCCGAGCACCATATGGTCAGCACCCTCTAGGATCCTTCTCGCAGGTGACCTAGCGCTTCACTCATAGGCCGCTTCCTTGGCCCCTCATCCACCGTACCGGAAGCTCACCATTTTAATCGAACCGAGGCTGGTCAAGTCCTCGGTCGACCTTGCTACGCGAGACGTCCTCCATTGACTCTCCGTTAGCAGTTGCAACTTTATCATCACTCACGACCTTAATCACAAGACGGTCAAAATGCTTCCCCAGCATTCTTGACATAAAATAGTCATTTACAAACAGCATTTACAAACAGTTTACAATTACAGTTTCTATATTAACTCTCATTTTTCCACATTATCCCCCATCAACCCACATTACTTATTCCACATTCCATTTATATGTGTACTCATCCAATCACATCATTTTCCATCTCCTCACTTCAGATTCCTTCACATCACATATCATATATTCACATCCATACATATATCCACATCATTTTCCATCTCCTCACTTCAGATTCCTTCACATCACATATCATATATTCACATCCATACATATATCCACATCTACATCCACATTCACATTCATACATCCACCCTTATATGCATACATTCATATCTACATGCATACATCCAAAACTCCATGCATACATCCACATCCACATTCACCTTCACATCCATACATCCACATCTACATCCATACATCCACATCTACATCCATACATCTATTTTCACATTCACCTCCATATATCTACATCTACATGCATACATCCACCTCCACATTCACATCCACATCTATACATCTACATCTACATGCATACATCCACCTCCACATTCACATCCACATCTATACATCTACATCTACATGCATACTTCCACATCTCCATTCACATCCACATCTATACATCTACATCTACATGCATCCATCCACATCTATACATCTACTTCTACATGCATACATCCACATCTCCAATCACATCCACATCTATACATCTACATCTACATGCATACATCCACATCTCCATACATACATCCACATCCACATTCAAACTCACATCCATACATCTACGTCTCATGCATACATCCACCTCCACATTCACATACATACATCTACATCTACATGCATACATCCACCTCCACATTCACATCCATATCTATACATCTACATCTACATGCATACATCCACATCTCCATTCACATCCACATCTATACATCTACATCTACATGCATACATCCACATCTCCAATCACATCCACATCTATACATCTACATCTACATGCATACATCCACATCTTCATTCACATCCACATCTATACATCTACATCTACATGCATACATCCACATCTATACATCTACATCTACATGCATACATCCACATCTCCATGCATACATCCACATCTACATGCATACATCCACATCTACATGCATACATCCACATCTCCAATCACATCCACATCTATATGCATACATCCACATCTACATGCATACATCCACATCTCCAATCACATCCACATCTATACATCTACATCTACATGCATACATCCACATCTCCATGCATACATCCACATCTCCATGCATACATCCACATCCACATCCACATTCACACTCACATCCATACATCTACATCTACATGCAAACATCCACATCTCCATGCATAATAAAATTCTTTTAATTAATCTAGGATGATAGTTCCTAGAATATGGTAGGAAATCCTCTTTTCATGCTTTAGATTAAAAAAAACTATTAATTTATTCTCAAGCATAGATTAATCTTGGGTTAAGAAAAAGCTTTATGTCGAAAAGCTTCATTTGGATTGAAAATGGGTCATGAGTATGACCATTTCTTAAGTGAGAGGAGAGAAAAAAAAACCATTAGAATTAAACATAAATAAAAATTTATGTAATTATTTACTATCATTAATTAATTAACTTCAATAGCATTTCAAAAACCATACCAATTAAGCTTCTCAAGCTTGAGAGGGGTTGAGAAGAGAGAATCATTGAGAAATTATAGAAAAGATCAAAATTCACTATACTTACCTTATAATTTGCTTGATTCTTTATTCACGGTAGAGGCCCCCAACCAATCAATTGGTTTAGTATGTTGATGGAGCCACCAATGGGGATTTAAGAAAGAGAGAAGTGTCAAAAACTAGTGAATTATTAAAGAATTCATAGTTCTTGGCTTAGGTGGAGTAGAGTAACAATGCATAAGACACTATATTTTTTTCAACAAGGGGAGGCTTCTATTTATAGGAAAATTTGAGCTCCTAACCAAACAAACTGATTCTAGAATTTTCCAAGTCAGTTTGGTTGAATTTGGACTAGATTTGGACCTAGTTTGGTTACTTTTTGATTCGGTTTGGTTCCATTTTGATTTGGTTTGGTTCAAGAGAGATGAGAGATAAAAATATCACATTATTTTTGAGTTTAAAACTCATTCAAGCATGTGAAATATGCACCTCCTTTAAAAAACTCCCCTTCCTTACATATGTGTCAAATTGGAATGATTATACCCAAAATATTTCATATTTTTAATATTGCTCATAGTTTTTTACTAATAAACCTTGTACATTTTCAACTCTTCATCTTATGTGAGCATTTACTCATTTTTGGATAGTCAATTTATCTCATTTTTTTGATATTACTCATAGTTTTTTACTAATAAACCTTGTACATTTTCAACTCTTCATCTTATGTGAGCATTTACTCATTTTTGGATACTCAATTTATCTCATTTTTTGATATTACTCATAGTTTTTTACTAGTAAACCATTTTCAACTCTTCATCTTATGTGAGCATTTACTCATTTTTGGGTATCTTCTTTTACAAATAGGATTTATCTCCTCCCTACACATGGATTGATGCTATTGGCCCATAAGAACCTTAATTGGACCATAATCCAAAAATTTATGAAAAGCTAGACCCTTAGACTAAGGTTTTTTATACCTATTTCCAATTAATTCCAATTGCACATTGGAAAATTCTTTCTGAATTTCTGTTTCAAGGGAATTCATTTTAATAAGGTGGGTTATTTTTCTATCCAAAAATATTCATATTCTGAATATTCTCTCTCTAGAATAATTTTCTCTCTCTAGGCTAAACCGTTAGAAACAAGGTCTTTATATTTCTGAAGAGGGATTGATTATAGGGGAAGATACTAGACATCAAAAAAGGGGTTGGGAAAGGAATCTTACAAATTTTCATTGAGGCGAAGTGGAAGATCTGGGGGCCAATGAAAAGTTTAGGACTACACTCAAGGAGTACATTCGCAAACTTACTGCCAATGATGTGATAGTCTTCCACAAGATTTGCACTCCGGGGTATGCAGAGAACTTTTTGAATGTTAAAGCACTTACAAAGGGTGCTTTAGAAAATCAAAAAGGTGGAATCATCCCCGTTTTTTGGGCAAGGGAAATTTTCCTGGTTTTGGTTTCGAAATGACCACCATTCGAGGGCGAGACCCTGAGTGGGAAACCCTGCCTAGCGCAAGAGGAAGCTACTTGCGCCTAGCGCAAGAGGAAGCTACTTGCGCCTAGAGCAAGAGGAAGCTACTTCCGCCTACCAGCAACCGAGAATCTAGTGTGCGGAGGGAGAATAGGGGTCTCACACCTCTGATGGTGGGCATGGGATCATACATGTGGGGTCTACATGCCCTAGAGGCCCTAAATATCAAATTTTGGGCAATTCTTTAAAAAAAACATCCTCTCCCATGCATTGCATAATCGATGCTGACATCAATTTTATTGGTTTGTAGGAAATTGTGTATCTTGATGAATTTTCATCGAGGCAAAGTGGAAGATCTGGTGGGGGCCAATGAAGGGTTCAGCACTCTGTACACTCACTACGCGAGACGTCTTCCATTGACTCTCCGTCAGCAGTTGCAACTTTAACAGTTAGGTCTTCACATGACCTTAATCCACAAGACGGTCAAAATGCTTCCCCAGCATTCTTGACATAAAACAGTCATTTACAAACAGTCACAAAATACAGTTTCTAAATCAAACTCTCGTCTTTCCACATTATCCCTCCTTAGTCCACATTACTTATTCCACATTCCATTCAATGTGTACTCATTCTCATCCATTTCCTCGTATCGACGACACATTAATTCACATACACATTCACATTCACATCCATACATCCACATCTACATGCATACATCCATTTTGACATCCTCATTTATACATCCACATCCCATATCCACATTCATACATACACATCCATATCCACATCCATACATCCACATCCACATCCACATTCACATCCATACATCCACATCTACATTCTTACCTCCATTTTCACATCCTCATTTATACATCCACATCCCATATCCACATTCATACATACACATCCATATCCATATCCATACATCCACATCCACATCCACATTCACATTCATACATCCACATCTACATGCATATATCATTTTTCACATCCTCATTCATACGTCCACATCCACATACATACATCCATATCCGTATCTACACCCATACATCCACATCCACTTCCACTTTCACATGCATACATCCACATCTACATGCATACATCCATTTTCACATCCTCATTCATACATAAATCCACATTCGTATCTACATCCATTCTTGCCCTATCACAACCCATATACATCTTATCCCATCACATACACTTCTTACCTCATCCCATACACATCTTATCACATCTTGACTCATCTTATCACTTCCTAACTCATCTCATATGCATCTTATCACATCCCATACACCTCTTATCACATCCCATCACATCTCATACACATCTTATCACATCCTATCACATCTCGTACACCTCTTATCACATCCTATCACTTTTCATACACATCTTATCACATCTTATCACATCCCATACACCTCTTATCACATCCTATCACATCTCATACACATCTTATCACATCTTATCACATCTCATACACATCTTATCACATCCTATCACATCTCATACACCTCTTATCACATCCTATCACTTTTCATACACCTCTTATCACATCCTATCACATCTCATACACATCTTATCACATCCTATCACATCTCATACACCTCTTATCACATCCTATCACTTTCCATACACATCTTATCACATCTTATCACATCTCATACACCTCTTATCACATCCTATCACTTCCCATATCTATTTATAAAATACAGGAGAATTCTTATATAAGATTTCTTTACACATTTATTTATGCATAAATTCCATTTAAGGAGACTAACACTTTCGAAATAAAAATCAATCTTTTATGCATCTTCCTATGCATAAATTCATTTTAAAAAAAAATAACACTTTTGAATTAAAATTCAATCTTTTATGCATCTTCCTATTCATAAATTCAATTTGGATGAGAATAACACTTTTGAATTGAAATTTCATTCTTTTATGCATCTTCCTATGCATAAATTCAATTTGGTAGGAATTACACTTTTAGAATAAAAACATTTCTCTTATGCATCTAAGTTATGCATAAAATCCATTTAAGATGAAAATCACACTTTTAGTATAAAAAGAATATCCGTTATGCATGAAATTCAACATGATAAAAGTAACACTTTTACAATAAAATAATCAACTTTTATGCATACCTCTATGCATGAAATCCAAATATGATAAAAGTAACACTTTTATAATAAAATAATCAACTTTTATGCATACCTCTATGCATGAAATCCAAATATGATAAAAGTAACACTTTTATAATAAAATAATCAACTTTTATGCATACCTCTATGCATGAAATCCAAATATGATAAAAGAAACACTTTTATAATAAAATAATAAACTTTTATGCATACCTCTATGCATGAAATCCAAATATGATAAAAGTCACACTTTTATAATAAAATAATCAACTTTTATGCATACCTCTATGCATGAAATCCAAATATGATAAAAGTCACACTTTTATAATAAAATAGTCAACTTTTATGCATACCTCCATGCATGAAATCCAAATATGATAAAAGGTAAACTTTTATAATAAAATAATCAATTTTTATGCATACCTCTATGCAGGAAATGCAAATATGATAAAAGTCACACTTTTATAATAAAATAATCAATTTTTATGCATACCTGTATGCATGAAATCCAAATATGATAAACGTAACACTTTTATAATAAAATAATCAATTTTTATGCATACCTCTATGCATGAAATCCAAATATGATAAAAGTCACACTTGTATAATAAAATAGTCAACTTTTATGCATACCTCTATGCATGAAATCCAAATATGATAAAAGTCACACTTTTATAATAAAATAGTCAACTTTTATGCATACCTCTATGCATGAAATCCAAATATGATAAAAGTCACACTTTTATAATAAAATAGTCAATTTTTATGCATACCTCTATGCATGAAATCCAAATATGATAAAAGTCACACTTTTATAATAAAATAGTCAATTTTTATGCATACCTCTATGCATGAAATCCAAATATGATAAAAGTCACACTTTTATAATAAAATAATCAATTTTTATGCATACCTCTATGCATGAAATCCAAATATGATAAAAGTAACACTTTTATAATAAAATAATCAACGTTTATGCATACCTCTATGCATGAAATCCAAATATGATAAAAGGAACACTTTTATAATAAAATAATCAACTTTAGCATACCTCTATGCATGAAATCCAAATATGATAAAAGTCACACTTTTATAATAAAATAATCAATTTTTATGCATACCTCTATGCATGAAATTTAATTATGATAAAAGAAACACTTTTATATTAAAATAATAATTCTTTTATGCATACCTCTATGCATGAAATCTAAATATGATAAAAGTCACACTTTTATAATAAAATAATAATTCTTTTATGCATACCTCTATGCATGAAATCCAAATATGATAAAAGAAACACTTTTATATTAAAATAATAATTCTTTTATGCATACCTCTATGCATGAAATCCAAATATGATAAAAGTAACACTTTTACAATAAAATAATCATCAATTATGCATAACATAAAAATCAATTTCTCCATGATTACAGTAAAATTCTTTCAATTAAGCTAGGATGATAATTCCTAGAATATGGTAGGAAGTTCTCTTTTCATGCTTTGAATAAAATTATTTTATGTGTAATTTTTTTAAAAATTTTGCCGTAGCTCCGCTACTATAACTGATAAATCTCAATTTATTTTGAAGGATAAAGCTTATCATTAAGAAAATGATTAGAATGATCCCTAATTGGATCATTAACCCAATAATGGGTTGAATCATTAATATTCATGAAATACATAAACTAAAAGCATAGAAAAAAGCCATTAATTTGACCTCAAACATAGATTAATCTTGGATTAAGGAAAAGCTTTATGAAAAGCTTTATTTGGATTGAGAATGAGTCATGAGTATGACCATTTCTTGAGTGAGAGAGAGAAATTACATAAAAACCATTAGAATTAAGCATAAATAAAAATTTATGTAATTCTTAACTATCATTAATCAATTAACTTCAATAGCATTCATCAAATTATGTAACTCTTCACTACCATTCATCAATTAACTTCAATAGCATTCAAAAACCATTCCAATTAAGCTTCTCAAGCTTGAGAGGGGTTGAGAAGAGAGAAACATTGAGAAATTATAGAAAATGATCAAAATTCACTAATTACCTTACAAATTGCTTGATTCTTTGTTCACAGTAGAGGCCCCCAACCAATCAATTGGTTAAGTAAGTTGATGGAGCCACCAATGGGGATTGAAGAAAGAGGGAAGCTCCAATTTCTTCAATTTGGAGAGAATTTCAGAGAATAGTAGAAACTAGCATTATTTCAGCATAACTCTAGTATAGTAAAATTCTTCTATTTTTTTCAAAGGACTCATGTTCTATTTATAGGAGAGGGAAGCTCTAACCAAAGCTAACCGAATTCTAGAATTTTTCAAATTCAGTTTGGTTGAATTTGGACTAGATTTGGACCTAGTTTGGTTCCTTTTTTATTCGGTTTGGTTCCATTTTGATTTGGTTTGGTTCAAGAGAGAGGAGAGATAAAAATATCACATTATTTTTTAGTTTAAAACTCATTCAAGCATGTGAAATATGCACCTCCTTTAAAGAAATCCCCTTCCTTACATATGTGTCAAAATGGAATCATTATACCCAAAATATCTCATATTTTCAATATTGCTCATAGTTTTTTACTAATAAACCTTGTACATTTTCAACTCTTTATCTTGTGTGAGCATTTACTCATTTTTGGATACCCAAAATATCTCATAATTGTAATATTTCTCATAGTTTTTTACTAATAAATGTTACCATATTATAGTAGTGATGTGTGTGAACACACTTAGGACCGCCGGGGCACTTTTTCCCTCACTAGGAGGTTTTTTCCCCCGTGCATTGTATATACGCCCATTATCTTCTAGGGCTTGTTATCTTTCATTTTTGGCACTCATAATACACTACTGTGTTGTGCTCAAGCTTCCTCATCTTCTTGAAGTTGTGTGTGCATTCCTGCAACCCTAATTCCAACAATTGGTATCAGAGCAGGCTTCCTCCTCCCGGGCAGCATCACCGGCACCTGCCGCTTCATCTCCTCCGATTGCGACGAGGTTTCACGAGCGTCTGCAGGTTAGTATATGCTTTGGGAAAGTCCGTAGGGCTCGGTCGTTTCAGAATTTTGATCTGAGGTCATTTCGCCCTCCGTTTTTGCATTCCAAGTACTGCGCAGGCAAAATCGTCCTACTGTGCAGATTTTCTGTCAAGATTAAAATCTGCAGGACAGGTGCCCATTCGTCTGTTTTGGGCTGTGCTACATAGCACAGGTCGATTTTATACAGGTTTACCTCTTACAGACAGCATTTACATCTAGTAGTACAGTCATTGGCCATGGCTGACAACAATGATGTATTCCGCATGTTGGCTGCTGAGGATAAGTTGGATGGCACCAACTATCCATTGTGGGCATATATGATGCGACATGTATTGGTAGCAAAGGGGTTATGGAACATTGTGCAGGGTATTGATGCACGTCCTATTGTGGCTGGGAATGCTGCAAACACATCAGAAACAGGTACTGTTGATGATGGTGCAGGCACAAGTGCTGTAGCAGCTGTTCGAGAACCACCACTTTCAGCAGAGCAGATTCGTTGGGATGGTAGAGATGCGCAAGCTCATGCCTTGATTGCGCTATCTGTCAAACGTACCATTATCCCACATATTCGCTCCTGCAGGACTTCTAAGGATGCTTGGGATGTACTTGCCACATTGTATCAGGCAAGAAATGAGGCTCGTGTTGCTTACCTCCGAAAACAATTGGAGAGTGAGCATATGAACGAAGGTGATTCTATGGATAGCTTTTTGACAAAGATCAAGGATTTCAAAGAGCAGCTCATTTCTGCAGATGAAATCCTGTCAGACAGTTCACTTGTGCAGACTGTTTTGAATGGTCTACCAGATTCTTATCAGGGTTTTGCTTCCACTCTTCGCTTGATGATGAAAGGCAATCCCAATGCCTTATCATTTGAGGAGTTAGTTTCTGTTTTGCTGCAAGAAGACCAGTCAAGGCAAAACAGGAATATTATGCGTGTCACAGATCAAGCTTTCGTTGCTAGTCAGAGAAGCGGGAAAGGTAAAGCTGGCTTTTCTTCTAGTAAGCAGAAATCTGCAAATGCTGCGCAACCAAAGAAGGAAGACAAAGATGAGAAGAAGGGTGACAAACAGAAGACATTTTGCAAGTACTGTAAGGGAAATGATCATGTCATCAAAGCGTGTCCTAAGCTGGCTGCGAAAGAGGCTAAGAAGAAAGAGGCTGGTATGGCTGTTGCAGATGCCTCTCCTTCTAACAATGAATCTGCTAATGTTGTGCTAGATACAGAATGGGCATTCAATGTGCAGTGCAGTTATGACCCATCTTTGCATGACACATGTATGTCTGCAGTAGATTCAGATGTATGGTACTTTGACAGTGGTGCCACTAAGCATATCACCTCGCAGCGCAGTTTATTCACTTTCCTTGAGTCTGCTCCCAGAGGGAATACTGTCACTTGTGCCAATAACTCCTCTTATCCCGTTAAAGGAGTTGGACAGATTGTGTTGAATGTTGCAAATGGCAACACCTTTACACTTTTTGATGCATTGTATGTGCCAGGGATCAAAAAGAATCTGCTGTCAGTCTCCGCATTTGCCAAAACAGGTTTGGTTGTAAAATTTGTGGATGACAGATGTACTGTTCATGATCTCTCTTGTGGTGACATCATTGTAGCATCTGGTTCACTATGTCGAGGGCTGTATAAGCTCAATATGGATGGCAAATGTGTAGAGGATTCAGCATGTGCTATTATGGATACGCAGGCTATTTCAGATGCAAAACTGTGGCATGCACGTTTTGGTCATCTGAATTTTGCAAGTTTGCTGCGCCTGCAGAAATCTGAAATGGTGTCTTCTTTGCCTAAGCTTGAGGCACCTGTCAAGCATGTTTGTGAGGGCTGCATATTGGGTAAAATGCAGCGTACTTCCTTTCCCAAAGATGGATCAGTGAGAGCTGAACGCAGATTGCAGCTTGTTCACAGTGATGTTTGTGGTCCCATGCAAACTCCATCATTTGGAAACTACCTTTACTTCGTGACTTTCATTGATGATTTTACCAGGCATGCATGGGTATATCCTTTGAAGGCAAAGTCCGAAGTGTTTTTGTGCTTCAAACAGTTTTTGGTTATGGCTGTGATGTTGTATTTCTGGAAGATGCAGTTCAACCCTTGGTTTCATGTACTAAGGAGACAGATATCAGCTCACGTGATGTCTATGATACATTGTTGCCTCTTTTCAGTGGTGCACAGTCAAGTGCAATACCTCATGAGACAGTTTTTCAGCCTATGCAGGTTTTAAATGATGGCACAGATCAGCCTATATCTGATGCAGATGTGCATGATGCACTTGACGATGAGAGACAAGAGATTGAGGGCTCTAGGAATATGCCTAGATGGCTGGTGCAGACTTTGCGTGACAGCAAGTTGGATGCCCCTTTGACTAGTCGCACTCGTTCTGGCTCTCATGGTGCCTCTTATGCGTCAGATTGTTATGCATTGGCTGTTTCTAGTATGTGCGATGAAAGTGAGCCTGTTTCATTTGATGAGGCACAAAGTTCAGAAAATTGGATGGCTGCTATGCAAGCAGAATACGATGCTATTATGAAGAATGGTACATGGTCTTTATGTGACTTGCCCCCTGGCAAGAAGGCCATTGGCACTAAGTGGGTATACAAATTGAAGTGTAAGCCTGATGGCACAGTGGATCGCCATAAGGCTAGGCTTGTTGCAAAAGGTTATGCTCAAGAGAAGGGCATTGATTTTGATGAGACTTTTGCTCCCACATGTCGTATGACCACTGTTCGTAGCATCTGTGCATTAGCAGCTCATAATGGTTGGAATGTACATCAGCTGGACATAAAGACTGCGTTCTTAAATGGAGATTTGCATGAGGAGGTGTATGTATCGCAGCCTCGTGGTTTTGTTCAAAGAGGGCAGGAAAACAAAGTGTGCAGGTTAAAAAAGGCTTTATATGGTTTAAAGCAAGCTCCACGAGCTTGGTATGAAAAAATACATGCATATTTGACTGCACATGGGTTTCAGAATAGTCCAACAGAAAGCACTTTGTATGTTAAACGTGTGGATGGTGTACATCTAATCATTGCTCTCTATGTCGATGACATGCTGCTCACAGGACCAAATGAGAGTCATATTGCTGATTTTAAGGCTGATTTGAATGCCTCTTTTGAGATGTCAGATTTGGGGCATTTGCATCATTATTTGGGGATACAATTTAAGCAGTGTGATGGAGGTATT